>NC_016131.3:9552500-10177500 GCF_000005505.3 Brachypodium distachyon | reverse complement strand
CGATATCAGGTTCTCATCGGTTGCAGTGAGCGACTGTCGCACCAGTGGCACCCAGGATACCACCGCTGCGCGACGCGTGGCCCCCTCCCCCGGGTTCCCGGGAAGGTCTCATCCCGGGGAGCGCCGACGAGCTTCCCGGCAAGCTACCAGCCCGAAAAGGGCTAGCGGGGCTTCTGGTAATATTCCCGCTTAGGCACTTCCCGGGAAGTTGCTTCCCGGGAGGAGGTTCCCGGGTGCGCTGGGCCCGGGTGCTTCCCGGGTCGACTCGCGGGGACTGGGGGTTCCCGGACGCGTGCCCCCGCCTCGCGTCGTGGGGCCCACTGGACAGCGCCACACGGGCGCGTGACGGGCGCGGAACGCACAGTCCCACCAAGGCAAGGAGTAAGGCGCGCGGCTCAGTAAACGAGCTGATCGACGGGTAGTTACCCGTCCGATCCAACGAATAGTAGTTGTCCAATCTTACCCTAGGGTCTTAGGCCCCTAGCAGTGGAGGTGGCACCCATGCATGCCACCAGCTCACCAAGGAGAGTTGCGTGCCTCTTCGTTGGACACTTGTAGCCCATGCACCGTGGCACGTGTGGCATCCCCTTGTGTATAAAAGGAGGACCCATGCCAACGGTCAAGGGGGTTAGAGGGTTGACGGGTCAGACAGTGGGAGAGGTTAGTCAGTTGGTCAGTTAGTTGGTTCGGACGAAGCTCGCTCGATAGATGCTTACTGGCTCCAGTAGGCAGCCGGCAGAGAGTGGTGAGGAGCGCCTAGCCACTGAGAGAAAGCCCGGGAGCTTGCCCGACAACCTGTAAACACTTGATCCGTAATCAATATCAGCTCAGACAGGCAGGACGTAGGGTTTTACACCTCCGGGTGGCCTGAACCTGGGTAAAAAACGTGCGTGCGTCTGTTCTTGGACTAGCGCGTACTCCTAGCACTTTGCCTCGCCGGCCCCGTAGGGCCTCATCGGCCGTGCCGGCGATCATCTAGTCTCCACTCCAGGCGCCCCTACCGAACCTAAAAGGGGGACGTGGCTGCACGCCCCCGGTGTCGGAGCACCGAGCGACGATAGCGACTCATGCGGCTATTCAAAACCTATAAGGTTAGTCCAGCTTGTGCAACTTTGGTCTGCTGTAATTTCATCACCGGAGACATGAAGAGTTTTCAAGATACGGATGACGGATCAAGAGTTCTTTACTTCAAAGAATCTTGATGTAACTTTTAGTTTCACTAGCTGAAATGCCCGTGCGTTGCAACGGAAAACAAAATAAAATTAGACACTTGAAGATATGCATTAAAAACAATTATTTGCTTTTTTTTATGACCACCAAACATGCCTTTTAAATAGGTCAAGGATGTTATTCTACCTCTGTTGCAATCAACCAACGCAAGCAAACCCTTTCAAACCCCACCAGAAATCACCATCTTAGTAACCTACCTCGCAATTTTCTCACGTAATTTCTACAATTCCTCTCATCTGCACTGATTAGATTAGCCACATACCTAGCATTGAGGCTTCGGTTGAACGCAGATCGGAAGAAACACAGCTTCACACTCACAATCCTTTAGCATGAGGGGCTTCTCTTCCTGCTCCAATCAAAACGGGGACAAGAGTTGGTGGCGGCTGCTGCTGCTGCGGGGACGCGGGAGGAGGCGGTGTCTGCTGCTGCGCGGACGAGAGGAGGTGGCGACGTTCTGCGGTGGCGCGGCCGGGAGGAGGCAGCGGGGCAGAGAGGAGGCCACAGTGGGGTCTTGAGCATTAGCCACCCAGGTCGGGGCCTTCTAGTTGGCGGGACAGCGGCGGACAGGCCGCAGCCTAGAACGGGGAAGCGGCGGCCACAATGGAGTGCGTAGGTGTGGCGGCTCGGTTTTTCCGTGCGTAGGTGCGCCGGCCGGGGGAAGAATAGGAGAGGAAGTGGCTCGATCCAGATCTCTCCTCCAGCGGCGGCGTCGTGGCGGCGGACTCGATCTCATCTCAGCGGGAGAAACAGGGAGACGGGAGGAGAAGAGATTGGGGGAGAACGGTTGATGCAACATAATTTACAAGTTTGCCACCACGCCCTTCAGGATGTTTGACAGACGACAAAACTGCGGTGAAGGGAACGGTCAGTACTTTTTAGATAGGTATAGATTAGGATTTTTTGTCGTTGATTTTTTGTTTCAATTTCGGTCGCTCGTACTTTGTTTATTGAATCAATAAAGTCAGATGTTTCTAAAAAAAAGATAAAATGTTTCTTTTACACCACGGGTATGGCTTTCTAGGTTCATCTCGGTTGGCGAATCATTAGTTATTGAAGGAGAGCTTTGCCTGATTCATTCATAAGAGAAAACATGCAAATATAAATACATTAGTCATTGTCGTGCCAGAGCACTCTAGAACCATGAACGCCACCTAACCATCTACGGACAAACGTCGCTTGGCACACTCGACGACATCTCTCCCACCAAGGTGACCCAACAGAGGGAGGCCAACCCATAAAGAGGGGAGTTAGAGCATCTCCACTCGACCCCCCTAAAGGCCCCCTAAACAGGCTTGGGGGGCGCCGGCACCCAAAAATCCACCCAGCCGGCCTGCCCAATTTGTTTTTTCATCTGGCGCGGCCCAAAAAGTTATCCGACGCTCCCAGGCCGAACCCAGCCCAAGGGGGGGCGAGTGGGGGGTGCTGGCGCAACGCGTTATCGCGGCGGACCCGCCTTGTCAGCGATCAATTAATCACCCGCACCGGTTTCTCACCGGCCCCTCCACAGCTCCCGAGTGGAAATTAATGGCGGTCGCTGACAAGGCGCCACGCGGCCGCGTTTATCGCTGTGTTCACACGCGCACCGGTTCGCATTTCGGCGATATAAAAAGGGGCGTACACTGGCGACCAGTCGGCATTCTCCTCTCGGCACCTCTCCTCGCCCAAACCCTAACCCTCTCTCTCTCGCCCTAAACCCTCCCGCGCCGACGATCACCATGGCTGCCGGTGATGAGTCGTGGCGCCGGGCGACGCTCACGCTCGAGGAGGCCGAGGCCCTCCACGAGCACGAGTACCCGGCGCCGCCCGATTGCCGGCTGCCGGGGCACTGGACGCTCAGCATCGGCGGCATCCCGACGCCGCCGGTGCCAACGGGCCGTGCCCGGACCGCCGCCATCAACGCCCATTGGTGGCACGGGCTGACGGCGGCGGAGCGCAAAGACCCCGGGTGGAACCGCGCCACCGGGGCCAACAGGGCGGCGTTCTTCGCCGTCGACCTCGCCCGGTACAAGGGCCAAGGCGACCTCGCCCGGTACTAGGGCATCAATGTTGAATCGACCCCGCGGCGGTTCTGGAGAGGGCGCAGTGTGGCGGCAGTGCTAGCGCACATCGCCGCCGGCGATCACCCCCACCTGGAGATGCCCCCACCACCTCCGGCAGGACAGCACCGGTACGGGTACGGCGACTCCGAAGCCTCCCGCTCCCCCGGTACGGCATCTTCCCGCAGCACCTCCTCGCCGGTGCTGTGCATCAAGGAGGAGCCGGGGGCATCTTCCCGCCAACGGGGGCCAGAGCCGCCTCGCGGCCTTCTCCGCCTAGTCCGGCCAAAGCCGGAGCCACAGTGGGCGCCGGAGTACGAGCGCCTGGCGCTCGAATGGCGGCAGGACGGCGACCCCAAGGAGTTCCTGGGGCTGACGGCGGCGGAGCGCACCAGCGAGCGCGAGGCCGAGGAGGCAAGACGCCTCGGCATCGCCCTGACGGACGAGGAGGCGGCGGTGTGGAGCACCAAGGAGGCCGCCGAGAAGAAGGCGGGGAAGAGGCCGGCGTCGGAGGTGAAGACGGAGCCAATCGAAATCGACTCCGACGGTTCCGACGAGGCGTACCTTGCCTACTTCAGCGACCTCGACCACTAGGTGGCCCGGCTTTATGTTTAGTTTTTTAAAATTATGTAAATATAATGAAAAACTTTATGTTTAGTTCAATTTCGCCTACTTCTGCCGAATTTAGTTAAATTTTGTCTATTTTCAAATTTTGAGGGGGTTCTTATTGGGGGCGCGGCTAGGTCATGGCGGAACTAAAAAAAACGGCTGCGCCGGCCTAAGCGGCAACATCCAATGCGAGGGAGACGCCACAAGCCTCCGAAATCGTGACATGAATTCACACCGGCCCCGAGGCCGCATACCAACCGAGCCGACGCCTCTGCCACCCAAGGGGACCAAAGACAAGTATTACACTAACCGCAACTCGTAGGCACCGCCGCGATGTTCTCTCGTCGTCCGACGCGACGCCTCCAGGAAGCACATGACGCCACACATCATCGCTACCTGATCTGAAGTAGAACTAGGATTTTCTCCCGCTAAACGGCAGCAAGGGCGTCACCAAATTGGAACCGGCCACCGCCGGTCAAGGCTTTCGCTTGGCCCCCAACACCATATTTGTGTATTATGGAGGTTGACCTTTTTTTTCAATAAACATTTCAAATCTTAAAAAAGTTTTGACTCGCAACAGAGACCATATTCCTTATAACATGGGAGGGAGTACAAATCACTGCTTCATTTTCATCCACATATGACAAGGTGCAGAGAACTAATAAACCAACAAGAAACAGGGCTGACGTGACGAGACAAACTGGGACACTGAAAATTCAGCTTACAGTGCTTCGTGGATGCCAATGCCCACGACCTCACTTGAATTACTAACAGAAGTTCAAGGACATGCAAGTCTAAACAAACAACAGTGTAGCAGCCTCTTCTCATTCTTGGTCTTGGAACCTCGGGGCCAAACCCATCAGTGCTGCAATCTCCATCTTCTGCCGAGCGTACTCTGCCATGTTCATGTGTTTATGCTGGCAAAGGGGAACTAGTTACAACAACAGGTATGATACTTTATGTCCATGCAGAGCTTCTGAGAATGTGTTACCTTGTAAACTATATTTCTGAAGAGTGTCCGGGCTTCATGTTCTTCAGTCTAAAACCACATACAAAGGTAACACCAATGTAACTACCAGCATATTGCAGTTACATATACATCATAGCACATGTACAGTAGCATACTTACTTCAACAGATATGTGACCTCCAGACTTGAGATTTTTAAACTAGAAAAGGGAACAGATGAAGACAATATATTCAATAACTAACAACATAAACTTACGAGATATGTCTATAAACTTGCGAAAGAGCTCCAAATTAAGGGAGCAACTTACCATATCTTCCATACTCCAGATGAACAAAGCCCCCTCCAGTTCAGCAGCCATTCTGTGTTTCTGGGAGTGAAATTTGTCCATTGCATATACTTCCTCCAGGGCCTTTTTGAAACTTCTCTGAAATGGTTGTGAAATAGTAAGAACTGTAGGCATTAATAGTTTGTTACAAAAAGGGATGCAGTAGGATGCTAACATTTTGCTTAGCGACAAGCCTCCAAATCTCAAAATAGACAAGATCCAAATCTTTGGCGCTCACATCACTTTTCAGCTCCCAAATGTACTCCTGAAAACCAAATGGATCAAATTGTGAACAACACGAGGTGGATGAAAACCTAATTTAAAAAAGAGTGAGGATACCTTACATCAAATGCAAAAGAAACTAAACGAAGAGTCATTTTGGGGAAGCTTAATGCAATCTTCAATGCTTGTCGCCACGCTCTAACATTCATTTTTTCCCACTGAAGTGTGAAGAAGTTAATCATTACAGGCTGCGCTATCCCTGTATATATAACTAATATACCTATATTTCATGATTTTCTTATGGGATAAACTTACCTCCTCAGACTTTCCATTGAAATTCCAATAACCTTCAAGCCACTGTTGCAAGATAGAAGACTATCAGTGTAAAAATAATCCAGCTACTGACAATATTTTAAATTCCAAGAGCTTCATCAAATGATGCATACCTTGATTCTCTTTGATAATTCTTGATAATACTTGACATAAACATCATCCATATCATAAGTATGATAACGTGCGCAGTAGTCCTCCCAAAAGAGGAATTTACTGCCAGGACTACCATGCGCCTAATAAAGGGAGAAGAATTAGATGGCTCGTCTAAAAATCCAATTAGGGAACAAGGGAAATGTATGAACACTCTGAAAGTTAAGCCACATTTTCAAGTTTCAAGTAAAATGTGGACTTGGTTAATAACTAAACAATACCCAGACTGTTTTCTGATTTTTACGGTCTGGTACCGAGAAAATAGACGATCACTATCTCTTCACAGAGGTCTGGCCTTGGAGCGGTAAATGATTATCAGTTTAGTTAAAGTTTATATAAAAAGCAGAGGGCTGCATCAGAAATGTTTTGGATTCGTCCAAAAGTGGTACCATTGGGTAAAACATTTGAATATGATTCCACAGTCAAATCACAGGTTCCCCAACTCCCTACGCTACCACACCCACACAACCCAATAGCTTTTAAACGTAGACCAGGTTTAAATACGAAATAGATTTAGAAAGAAAAATCTAAACCCATACTTCCTATAGTGGCCAGAATTTTCAAAAGGAATACAGCAAGTACTTTGTTGCCATCCATCAGTAACCAGAAAATCCTAAGTCCAAAGTCCTCATAAACCACACCAGAAAATATGGTGATGAAGTTCTAACCATCATCATCTATGACATGCTTTAAGATGACCAAACTAGTCAACCAAATGACTCAAGTCTGAACACAGACAGAACACTCACAGTATAAGAAACGACAAGCCGTTGGTAGTCATCCAAGTCGTGAAGCATGCTATGCTCACGAAGGAAGTAGCCCTCAAAACTTTCATCGTCCTCTAGATGCTCAAAGTATTTCTCCTTCCAAAGTTCATCCCGAGAGTATTTCTCTGGACCCTTGAGCTCACGTGCAGATTCTGGCTTTGCGACCTTCTATATATAGATAATCAAAGCACCATACAAAATCATTCAAACAAAACAAACAAGAGGACTGAAACGACGCTCGAATACATAAACAGATTTAGAAAGGACATGTATTGGAACGATTATAGGTACCTTGTAATAAGCGATGCGATAGCGTGCAATGCGCTCTCTTACATCCTCGAATTCCGCATAAGTCATCATACACCTGGGGTACAAATCATCAGGATCGTCGGGAGCTAATCTTTCAATGTAACTGATCGCATCTTCCTCGCTTATATCTACTTCCGGCCCCCAACGCTCATCTTCTCCCGGCACCCAAAGCTTATGATCCTGCCCCCTTTGGATGATGTCTTCCATGTCTGTCGCATCATGCGAAATCAGGTCTGGATGATCCTGGGCAGTGGTAGGAGAGTCGGAAGATGATGGAGGTAGGCACTTGCGGCGCCTCTTCTCTCCCGTCCACGGCCTGCTTGTTCCATCTTCATGGAAGCCCGGTGGACCATGCTGGACGGGCTTCTCGTGCAGCATCTCGATGCACGGGCGGAGAACCCAGTAGGGCAAGGTAGGGCGCCCGCCCTACCTTGATTTTGCCTCAGTTACGAATTGGGGAAGATTATGAAACGGGGATCTAAAGGGCGGAATCCGTTCGTGGTGTGATGGGAGGAGAAACGGTCGGGAGCGAGAGAATCGAAGGGGAGATCAAGCTGCGGTGGAGGCGCTCGAGCGAGGAGGAAGAAGATGCACGGAGCGAGGGGGCTGTGGGGCTCGGCAAGGAGACGGGGAGAGGGGGTATAGCTTTTCTTTTCTTTCTTAAGAGAAGGAGAGGGGGTACAGTTATAGGTGGCCATCAGGTCGGCCTGGTCCGAGCACCCGGCGGTCTAAGGTTAAATGGGTCTGACCCAGTCGTGACCCGGTGAAGTCCGACTCCTCCAAACACAGGCATGGTACCGTATAGCTGGACCAACTAACCAAGTAGTAAATGAGAATAACACGATTACTAATAATGTTTAAGAATACATGGATAAAAAATGACAAACTCGTGTTAAATGTCGTAACTCTTGCATCAAGTTAAGACAAATTATTAAATCGTTGTTAGATGTACATTTATTTGGTCCTTTAGAATTTGTATTTGTGTCTCTGTATAAAATAAATATGCAAAACTTCAACTAATTTAACTCTGAATCATTAGAAGCGGCGATGGCGATGATTTGCATTTTTTACGTGGTCTGAGAAAGACGTTGTAGGAGGCAGTGATAACGGGTCAATTGTCGCCTACATCGGTGGCCAATCTTCGATGGCGACGCCCGTGTGAGGTGGTGTGTGTAGCGTTCCAACGTAACTTTGCGCAGTCGACGAGGATATAGCCTGCAAAGACTGGTTCTCCAAGAAACGCAACTTCTGCATTCTTAGTTATTTTGGATATCTAATTTTGTTGTCCATGTATGATTGCTCATTGATGTCTTAATTGTCATACCTTTACTCGTATTTCTTGTTTAATGAAAGTCGATAGGAAAACTTTACTACTTAATGACAGTAGATATGATAGCCATGCCCACTGGTGTGTATTATTGTTTTATAAGTTCTGATTTGACAGACTTGCATATTATGTTTCAGATTGTGTAGTTATTTCCCATAAGATACCTATCTCTCGAAGTATGGAGAAGCGCATTGCTTATTAACTAAATATCTACTTGATATTTTTAGGTCGCTAAGTACGGAGATATTTTTGAAAGCAAAATATAACTATAGTTTCACCCTTATAAAGATTTGAGTTGTTGATCGTCTGCTCACCCCACCGAAGAACTGTTTGCAAGTTATTATAATTGTCATATATTCTATGTTATAGATATTTACATTACATCTTCAGATTATGGTTAACATATAATATGATGAAAATTAATATTTAACATAAATATCACCAGATGATATCTATAAACTCTATAAAGTTGAAGCCCACTAAATACAATTAATTTAGCAAGCTGCACATGCAGCCTATCCGCATCAGCATTCATCTCATCTAGACCCCACTTGCAGCCCTGCCACGTCAGTATTTGCTTAATTGTTTTAAAGAGAAACTGATTAGGGGCTAATTGATATGGTGGGCACAGTCCCCACGGCCACACCATCGCTTCTTCTCCCTACTACTCCGCAGCGTCCCTTCTTCTTCGTCTCCCCAAGCCGGCCCCTACCTGCACCCTTCCATCTTCTTTCTCTCCATGCCTTCTTCCTATCCCCAAGCCGACCTGTGCCCCTCCATCTCCCTTCTCCCTTTTAGGTTTTCTTGGGACAACATCCTTCAGCTATGGATTGGACAAGGATTTCGTCTTCCACCACCAAGGCCCTTCGCCGCTCATGCGTCGGTGCCGTCCATCCCGACCCCTCTTCTCCGCCGGTCCAGTCCGCCCCACAGGTACGATCTACCGCCTCTCCTCCCCCTCTGAGATGCATGATCTTTTTTTTTTTTACAGGTTCAACTCACTGGGAATTGAAATTTGTTGTCGCTGCTGCTGCTTCCTCTCTCTCAAGTAATTGGAATTTTACCTACAACATGAGATGGCTCATAATGGATGGAACCAATTTCTTCCTCGATATCTCCCTCAAATTTTTTGAATTTCTCATGCGGGTTGGGATAGCTCATAATGGAACCATGCTTTCATGTTGGGATTTGTTTTGTCAGGTATGTTTCTTCTTCTTTCTTTTTTGATCTGGATCAAGTATGCTTCTTCATCAGTTCCATATAAAATTTGTAAAATTTGATAGCCTAGAATTCCGTTTGTTAATTTGTTCAATCAACAACTAACCGATTACTTTTTTTTAATTGTAGGAGAAGCTCCGATGGTATATAATTGTTTGCTAATTGTTAAAGTTAATTGAACTATCTCCCAACTATCTGTTCCATATATAACAAGTATGTCAGCCTTTATCCCCTTTTCTTGCTTAATTAGTTTCAGTTTTGACTTTCTTCATTTGGCCATACAAGATATCCCTCTATGCATTGTTCACTTAGTTACCCAGGGTTTTTTTTATGTTGGTTGTCCCTGCAGTTGCTTGCTAATGTGCTCTATGGTGCCCCTACATTGCAACAACATATATTATCGTTTGTTTTTCCAACCAACCAGCACAATACCGTAAGTATTTGATGGTCTATATGCATTATCGCTATTTTCTATGAATTTCAGCATGCTATTACAACTGTATAATATATTGTTACATCCTTTGTAATTCTACGTATATTTTCTATCATTAGGTACAATACGGGAAATAATTCTATATCGATGATTAAGGAAATATCACAGGTTATATATTGGTATTTTGCATTTACTACGATCAAATGTTTTATGTAGGAGCAACAAAGGTCTGCAAATGTGTCCTCCATGTATTCTTTCTTTCATCTGATAATGCAGGGAAACTGGAATCAGGATGAAATGTGAATGCAATTCTTTTTGACGATTTTAAAACTCACAAACTTACTTCTGCTGTTTGTTTGAATCTAGCACCTTAGTATGATAAAATATGAACCTTCATGCACTTACGAGATACCTGATGTTTAAGAGAAATGATGTGAACACTATTGCTTTAAGATTTGAATAGCTATCTTTTTTTCCTCTTGCAGATTAGGGAGGGAGCGAGCATGTTAACATCAGTATATCTTTAAATGTGCAATGGAGGAACACAAGGAAAACCAATAGATTCAAGTTCATTGTACCTACTGTACATAAATGTGTATGATTCAACTCACAAGTTTTGACTACTCAACTTTGTTACCTTCAATGTTGTGGTCCATTCTTCTTGCTTCATTTTTCAGCAAACATAGGCTATTTCCAAGACGTTTTAATATCTGAGCATCAGCAAAAACAAATATTCATTTTTTTATATATCATATATATAATCCCACAGCAACGTGCGGGGTATCATCTAGTATCATAAATGTACCAACCAAAAAAATGCATTCTAAAAAGTCCGAAAGAACCAAATTTATTGAAATATATTTTGCAAACCTAAAAAAATATTAAAGTGGTATCTATATTAACTCATAGTGTTAGGATAAGAATTCGTCCTATGTAAATTTTTTTCTGTCCTCCGCCAATGTCTCGATGGAACTATGTCTTCCCCTGATGCGAAACCCTAGCCTGCAAGTGTGAGCTGAATGCAAATCCGCGCCGAATTGGTAAAGATTGGAGAGGAAGGGATACTAATTTGGATAAGATTATCCGCCCTGTCACAGCAAAGTGACCAGAACAAAATCTCTCCGAACATGTAACCAAACTAGGGTTCGTCACCAAGAGAAGAAATCAATCAAAAGTGGTCCGGATCTGATGGATCCGCTTACGACGCCAGTGCGGGTAGGGCGGAGGAGGAAAGACGACGATGATAGGAGAAGAAGACATACCTTGAGGCCGGTTTCTTCGGTGACGGAGGCTGTGTTCGGCGGAGGTCTAGATTCGGCAATTGATTGAAGAGGGATACCTCGCTATCTCTTCTTCTCCTCCTCTCTGATGCCCTTTTTACCTGACTTCTGTCTTCTTGCGTGCCGTTTAGAACTTAGAAGAAACTAGATGGGCCAACGCCCTACGCCGCATCGTTTGCCATGGGCCATGATATTTTTTTTAGATATTTTTTTCTACAAAGTGTATCATATATTGAGAAGAGAACCGCGACGCAGTTTATGCCTGTATACAAACCGATTACTCACGCACACTCCACGACTCACCCACTGTATAACAAATCTAAACCGATCACCCTTAGATGAAAGGCATTTTATTGCACGGTTCCATTCTGAAACAGAAATGAAACCCATAGTGACAGTTAAGCTCCGGTTACAAAACCGGAGAACAAAGGCGGACTGGGCACCACCCAAGTTAAAACAAACTACCGATCGCAAGTAACGGATATTTGATACATACTATGAAAATATGTTAATGTTGACTTTGATATAGAAAATTCCACGATAATCGTAATTGGATTATATTAGTAGTTGTACATAAATAAACGCAAAATGCAATGACAAACAAGACACTAGCCACTATCAACTAACAAGTCGACAACAAAAGTCTGAAATTCAATGTCCAGTCGCACATCACTTCATGAGAGAATCTAGAAAAAATAGAATAGTGAATCATACATTTGTCATTGCAAATATGATGTATCAATACGGAGTACATTTAAATTGGAGTCGTGCCCGCGCTGGCATTTGGAATCCCCGCCGCCGCTCTCCTGAGGTGCAGCCCTGCGTAAGCTACCCGCCATCTACCCGCTGCCCTCACCGGAGGCCGGAGCCTGGAGGCCTTTGGATTAATTGGGGAATCGGGGTTTAATTTAGGGTTTGATGGATTGGGGTTTTTGGGAAAGACGGGAGGAAGACTCAGCGAAAATGGACGCGGGCGTGACCAGCAGTGAGCGAGGAGATCGATGATCGATCGGTGGAGGCTGAGATCGATCGCGCCAGAGAACCGGGCCTAAGCGCCCAGGCCCAAGCGAGAGGGAGAAAGGAATATGCGCTGTGGACTGTGGCCCATCTTCTGGGAACTAAAAAAGGACACGAAGAGATTTTCTGGGCTCTGGCGGTTTGGCCCAACAAAACGGATCGACCCTTCTGGCGAACGGATCGAACTGCTCTATCGTCTTGTTCGGGGGGCACCGCAACTCCTGAGCGGCAGATCTGCCATGGAAGCTCGCCGGAGCTCCGGGTAGGAGGCAGCGGGAAGCCCGGGCACGTGCCCTAGGTGCCCCCACGGTGGCTCCGCCCATGCCGGAGAACAAAGTGCTTCCAAAAACAAAAGACCGAGGCCAGAAAAACAAGCTTGCAGTACAGCTGAGTGGACTCTTCATAGTCTGATATGGTCTTGAGGCTTCGGAATAGATTCAGGAGAACCTTTGGTTCAGCTAGGGCAGGAGTCCCAGGGCCTGCGATTGTGGTGCGTCGCTTCTTGCTCAGCGCAGCCGGGGAACTTCTGGTGGCTTGGCGTCTGGGAGAAATAGACATTTGTCTGAGATCAGAATGTCATGCTTCGGGCACAGCGGCAAGCACAGTAATCTCCTCCACAAGACCTGTATACTTATCCATATATGTGTGGAAATAAAAGGTCGTTTATAAATTCCCAGAGTGTCCACACAAGATCACTAGTAAACATATTAATAACTCAATTCCTTTTATTACAGAGCTAGTAAGTAGCCATGTTCTCATATGAAGTAATGACAGGTTTCCGAATAATATCAGCAAATTCATGCCAAAGTAGGTTAGCTACCACGCAATCAAAAAAATAAGTGTGTAACCGTTTTCAGTTTATTGCAAAATAGGCAAGTTTTATCAGGTATGTTTTGTCTTTTGCCTAAGTTATCTCTGGTGAGAATTTTGTTATTGCTCAACAACCAAAAAAAAAGAGAGCATCCTGCTAAGAGCATCTCCAGCCGTCCCCCCTATAGGCCCCCTGAACGGGCTTGGGGGGCGCCGGCGCGAAAATTCCGACCCAGCCGGCGTCCCAAAATTGTTTTTTAGTCGGCGGGGCCCAGAAAGTTAGCCGGCGACCCCAGGCCGAACCCAGCCCACGGGGAAGCGAGCGGGGGCGCCGGCGTAGCGTTTTATCACGTGGGCCCGCCTAGTCAGCGCCATTTAGTGCCCTCGTCGGCTTCGGCATTAACCGCCCACCGGCTTCGCCTCGGATTCTCGGGGGAGTTATGGCGGTCGCCGGGTCAAACCGTCGCCCAGTCTCGTCGGCTTCCACGCGGCGCGCCCCCACGCATTCCCAACACCGATTCTCGCCGCGTTCACACCCCCGGCAGGCACCTATAAAAGGTAGCGCCGGCGAGTCCTCTCGCCATTCCCCTTCCTCTGCGCCGGTGAGTCATCTCCTCCTCCCCATTGACCTCGCCATGGACAACTGCCACTGGCTCTGCGTGGACGAGGCCGAGGCGATTCGGCAGGGCGGCTACCTGTCGTCGCCGGACTGCAGCCTCCCCCACGACTGGCAGCTCAGTCGGGGCGGCAGGTCCGTCCCGCCGGTGCCGACGGGTGCGCGCCGGCGGGAGCGCATCGGGGCGCACTGGGTCCACGCCCTACGCCGGAGCAGCAGGCGTCGGCGGAGTGGGATCGGGAGACCGACACCGCCTGGGCCGGTCTATTCGACGACGAGCACTGGCGCGCCGTCCGCGATGTGCCACACCGACGGTGCGGAACAACATCGATGGCCGGCACGCCTTCTGGAAGGGGCGCACGCTCAAAGGCGTCCTCGCCCACATCGTTGTCGGCAATCAGCCGTGGCTCGACGGAGGTGCACCCCTCCCTCCTCCACCGGCCGGACGCCACCGCTACCTCGGCGGTGGCTCCGGCTCATCCTCGCGCACGCCCCCGCCGGCTCATGAGCCGGGTTCCTCGGCCGGAGCACGACGGCCGAAGCCGGAGCCGGAGGAGTGGCGCCTCCTCCGGAGTACAAGAGCGCCGCTATCGACCACCGCGGTGGCTCTGACCCGGAGTATTTCCTGGGTCAGCGTGCCGCCGAGTGCGCTAGCAGGGAGGAGGCGGAGAATCCAGGCAGAGGAGTGGCGCCGGCTCGTCGGCTACGCGTCCGAGGCCAAGTTCCAGGCCTGGCTGGCGGCCGAGGCGGCGAAGGAGGTGAAGAAGGCGGCGCCGGCACTTGTGTCGGTGAAGCCGGAGCCGGGAGTCGTTGTCATCAACTCCGACGATGACTTCGGCTTCAACTTCGACACCAGCAGCAGCGACGGCGACTCGTGGATGGACCACCTAGACGAGTAGGGTTTTTTTAAATTATGTAAATTATCGCCGAACTTAATGAAATGTCGCACTCCGTCGATGACTCCGGCTTCAACTTCGACACCACCAGCAGCGACGGCGAGTCGTGGATGGACCACCTAGACGAGTAGGTTTTTTTAAATTATGTGATTTTTTGCCTAATTTAATAAAAATTTGCAAGTTTAGTTTTTAGTATCGGGGGCCCGGCTGGGTCGCGGCAAGCCCCCAAACGGACGTGGGGTGGGGTGGGGGGGTGGGGGGTGCGAGTGGAGATGCTTAGAGCAACTCCAATTGGATATCCTAAATTTTGTCCAAAAATGTCCTTTTTTTTGTCATTTGGGGGTGCAAGTGGACATGTGTCCTCCCCATGTCCGCTCACATCACCTAACCACATCCTCCAAATTTCTCTTCCAAATTAACTTTTCTTTCTCTTTATCATTTCTTCTCTCCTTTTCACTTATTTTTCTCATTTTTCCATCTCTTGTTGTGGGGCCGGGACGAACAAAAGAGAGCACCGGACAATGTCCGGACACCCCAAACCCCTCCCAAATTTGTGGTAAGTTTGGCAGATGTGTTCGGACAAACATGACATTTTGTCCGTTTAGGGGATGCCATGGAGAGATGATTTTGAAAGTAAAATGTCCATATGAATCAAATAAGACATTTGGGATAGTTTTGGAGATGCCATTGGCTCTTACAAGTAACCAAAAAAAAAAGGGGCGCCGCTCGGCCAGGCCACGTCGCCCCAATTGATTCGCCTGGAGATGTGGTTGCAGTTGGGCCACGTCGCTGAACAATGCTCGTCGACGTGCAGCGAGCAGCACCATGCAGCCGTCGTCTACGCCCTGCCTCGGTCGCTACCCCGCTCTCTCTCCCCACTTCTCCAGACCGGGGGTGTTTGGATTGCGTCATGAGCGTGGTACCCTGCCCCAGTGACAGCCGGACGTGCGCACGCGCTTGTTTGTTTGGCGTTCGCCCAGGCTGCTGCCTGAGTCAGGACTCCTAAATTGCTGTCCTGACTCACCTTGCTGCCTGCCTGCTTTTATCAGGCATTTTGTTCAGATTCCAACCAAACAGGCCCCTAATCCCGATCCGATCCATCCCGCCGCCGCCTGCGCCCTTCCACCACCTCCAACCCCGCCCTACCACCGCCACCTCCCCTTCCCGTCGCCGGAACCAAATCGGAGAAGCCCCGCGCCCGCCGCTTCCTCTCGCCGTCATTCCGCGCGTCGTCGCCGACCATGTTGGTGAGTGCTCTTAGGAACCGCAGCTCTTGGCCTCCATGGTTTCCCTCTCACGCAAAACCCTAGCTCTTTTGCTCTCCTTTCTTCCCGTCTGATCCGTTGCGGCCGGCCTTGCCTCCCTTCCACAGATCTTCAAGTACGGATCGGAGGTCGCCCGCCGCCTCCTACCTCACCCCAACCTCTACCGTCGACATCGTATCCGGTCACCACGAGCCAACAATCACACCCCTCGGGCGTCCGCCGTTGGGCCGGCGGAGGCGCTGCCGCAGAGCTGCTGGACGCGGCTGGCCCCCGAGCATGTAAGCCTCATTCTGATCCTTGCAAATCTTTTATTTTGCTCTCATTTTGCATGCGATTCTATCTGATGCACCATCTGATATTCCGTGGCAGATGACATTTAATGATATTAATGGGCTTGTTCAGCAAAATGTTCAACTTCGAAATAAAGTTCACTTGCTTCCTATTGATCTTGACAAATAAATACATGGAGCTCAGGGTATGCATGCTTTTTCTTTTTCTTTTTCTGTCTTCATATGTCTGAAAATTTGCTTATTTTTCATCCATAACTAAAGTACCTGGCCATTCTATTATTTGATTATTTCCATTCGCAAGATCAAATATATGTTCATTTTATGTCCTTTGTAGGAGAGCTTCCAGATTGAGCTGAAGAGAATCACAGATGGTGCTACCTCCAGAGTTGAAAAAGTGATGAAGAAGTCTGAAGAACAAGCAATAGTTATTGAATCTCTTCATAGATCTGTACGTCTTACATAATTTTGTCAAGTACAAACTGTAGGTGGCATCAAACCTGATATAGTTGATTTTTTCCTGTAGGTAGTGATGTATAGGAAATTGTGTGAAGGGCAGCAGAAGACTCGCTCCAATGTTGAACACATATCCAATAATCTGCAAGGTTCGCTTTGTTATTCGTTTCGTTCGTTGATCCCATGTAGGCTCTATATGGTTAATATTTGGCCATAGTTGCAAGGGATGACATGCCATGGTGATGGAAGTAGTGTTAAGGCAGTTTGTGCATGTTACTGCTCTAACATATTAATTAGATTCCATTGTTTTGCTTTTAATCTGTAGATGATGGCAGCAAGGACCTGATGGTTCTATTTGAAGGATCACAGGTAGGTATCTCAACAAGTTACGTAGCATAAATGATATTGTAGTTCTGATGAATATCCTCACTGTACATCGCACTTGATTTTCCCAGGCTGTCTCAAGGAAAGCATATGAACAGGTTTCGGAGCGATCCAAAAGACTCGACGAGGAGCTGACGAAATTGAGGTTATATTTTCTGCTTTTCATAATTCATACCTTGTTTGCTGTGTAAAAAAATAGAGTCGTAGCTAAATCTTGACATCATGTTTGTTTCGTTTTTCTTTAACTGGACAACATGACTTATGAAGCACCATCATAATAAGCTCATTGGACAACAAGAGTGATACTTATCCAGGCTCACTGTTGTGATGCTCTTTTGGATTTAGTTGGAAGTTTTTTTTAAGAAAAAGAGAATATACTTTTCTTGGAAGTTGGAATAATACTTTTTATTTATTCCTTTAGGACCGAGCTTGTGTCTTTGCGATCTGAGCATGATAAGTCAGTTCTTGAAGCTAAATTTGCTCAAGATCGGCATAATGGGTACATGACAGAGAATGATCATCAGGTTCTTTCTTTTGTGTTCTCTTCATATTTCTTTCCTCACACTGAAATGATGCCTTGAATTATTAGTTCTTTCAGAGAATGTAACTCTTTTGTTATATGCTCATCCTAATTTAGTTCATACTTGTAAATAAGCAGAGGAAGGAAGCTAATTCTGTTTCACTCAGAAACGCGGAGTTGATGCACTTGATAGTCGATTACGAAAAGAGGCTTCGTGAAAGTTCAGATTCTATGCAAGCTTTAGAGGAGAATTCAAGGAAACTGTCGATGGAGGTGTGTTGGATTTTATTAACTCCCTGAAACTGTTTTGTCGTCTCGAATCCTGACGTAGGTTTCCAATTGTTAGGTGTCTATTTTGAAGCATGAAAAGAGATATTAGTAAAGTCAGAGAGAAGATCTTTGGATGAAGTCCATGATTTGACTGAAAGGGTGCATCGTCTGCAGGTTTTTTCGTACTGCCACATCCATTACATTGAACTCTGAATTTTTTGCCTTCTCATGTTTTGCAGTTTTTAGTATTTAGCTGCTGAAATGATTGTGTTGCTGAAAATTATTATGTTTTCTTACAGTCATGCTTAGCAAAATTTGTTTTCCTACATTCTCCCTTTGTGTAAACATGGAACTTTTGTATTCCTACAATTATCCTCTACCCTTTTGTGTTCATTCTAAGTATGGAAAAGGAGGGATAACTACTGTATGGCCACTTTCATCCTGGATTTTGGCCATTTGATGTTGTAAATTCGCATCTTGCATGATCAAGCAAGTTATTGGAACTATTATATAGGAAAACCTGATGAGTTAGGCATGTTTTTAGATTTGTTTAACCTAAAGTGTAAAAGCGTAGAGCCTCTTTGAAATCCCCATTTATGCTGCTGGACTAGGACTCTAATCGATCTTATTTTTACTTCACCGTTTAGTGTGTTCAATTTTTTTCGTGTCTTTTCTTCCACAATAATCTCTGTTGCTTTGTTCTTCCAGCAAATTGTACCTGCTGCGCCTTCTTCCTTCAGGGACTAAGATAGCAGAGTGCGCTGCTATGCATGTTAAGCACTATATAACATAGCGAAGGTAAACGTTCAGTCGACTAATGGAACATGAGTTACCTGTATTCTTTATGCTAATGTGTTATTTTTCTGTAGGTTGTAGGTTGTAAGAGGGGACTCCGATGTGAATGTGCAGAGTGTGCATCTTATCTTCTTGACAGGCTTGTAAGGTATGGCCTGGGCTATAACAACGCGACCCATATTATGTGGCATGTTATCTTAATTATCTCTGATACTTCCTCCGATCTATATTAATTGTCTCAAATTTGCCCAAATATGGATGGCTAGATACATGTAATATTTCGACAACTAATATGGATCGGAGGGAGTACAATAAATTATGTATTAACCAGGACATTGTTATTGAGAGTGGTCAGTTCAGGTATGCGATATATCTTCATTGTTTTCCGTATCTGTATTTTGCTTATCTTGAAATTAGTGTTCACTTCTGATTGACACCTTTATTTCAAATTTCCTTTTTAGCACAGAAGAATTTATACCACTATTGAGAGAGCGCACGAATGTGCTGAACGCATATGTATGGCAATTTTTGGTGGGGTAGATAATAGTCTAAGAGCATCTTCAGCCGTGCCCCCCATTTGGCGTCCGGCGCAGCCGTTTTTTAGGCCGTTTGGGGGGGGTGCCGGCGGTTTTTTTTTAGGGTTCCGCCGGACCCAGCTGCGCCCCCAATAAGAACCCCCCAAAATTTGAAAATAGACAAAATTTAACTGAAGTCGGCGGAATTTAAATGAAGTAGGCGAAATTTAACCAAACTCGGCGGAATTTAATTAGACATAAAGTTTTTTCATTACATAATTCTAAAAAAAAGGCCGCCTAGTCGTCGAGGTCGCTGAAGTAGGCGAGGTACGCCTCGCCGGAGTCGTCGGAGTCGATTTCGATCGGCTCCGTCTTCACCTCCGGCCTCTTCCCCGCCTTCTTCTCGGCGGCCTCCCTCTCCGCCTCCTTGGCGCTCCACGCCAACACCTCCTTGGCGTGCTGCACCGCCCGCAGCCCCGGGAACTCCTCGGGGTCGCCGTCCTGGCGCCATTCGAGCACTCGTACTCCGGCGCTGGCGCCCACTGTGGCTCCGTCTTTGGCCGGACTAGGCGGGAAGAAGACACCCCCGGCTCCTCCTTGATACGCAGCGCCGGCGAGGAGGCGCTGCGGAAAGAGCCGGAGCGGGGGAGCGGGAGGCGCCGGAGCCGCCGTATCGGTGCTTTCCCGCCGGTGCCGGTGGGGGTGGTGGGGGCGTCTCCAGGCGGGGGTGATCGCAGGCGGCGATGTACGCGAGCACCGCCGCCATGGTGCGCCCGCTCCAGAACCGCCACCGGCCGTCGATGTTGAATCGACCCGGCGATGGGCGCTGGCCTTGGCCCTCGTACCGGGCGATCTTGACGGCGTGGCGGTCGGCGAAGAACGCTGCCCACTTGGCCCCGGTGGCGCGATTCCACCCGGTGTCGTCGGGATGCCGGCGATGCTGAGCTTCCATTGCGCCAGCAGCTGGCAATCGGGCGGCATCGGGTACTCGTGCTCGTGGAGGGCCTCGGCCTCCTCGAGCGTGAGCGTCGCCCGGCGCCACGTCTCGTCGCCGGCAGCCATGGTCTCGTCGGCGGGAGGGTTTAGGGCGAGAGAGAGGGAGGGTTTGGGCGAGAGGGAGGAGAGGAGGCGCCGAGAGGAGAATGCCGAATGGTCGCCCGTGGTCGCCCCTTTTTATATCGCTGGAATGCGAACCGGCGGGCGTGTGAACACGGCGATAAACGTGGCCGCGTGGCAACCGGCGGGCTACTGCCATTATTTTCCACTCGGGAGCCGAGGAGGGGTCGGTGAGAAACCGGTGGGGCGTTTAATTGGTCGCTGACAAGGCGGGCCCGTCACAATAACGCGTTGCGCCGGCGCCTCCGCTCGCCTCCCCGTGGGCTGGGTTCGCCGGGGGGGGGGGGGGGGGGGCGGATAACTTTTTGGGGCGCGCCGGATGAAAAAACAAATTGGGAAGCCCGGCTGGGTGGGTTTTTGGGTGCCGGCGCCCCGCAAACCCGTTTAGGGGGCCAAGTGGAGATGCTCTAAGACAGTGTGCCTGGTATTGGCATGCTTGGTTTCCTTCCTGATTTTCTTGATGGTAATGTCTCTCTTATCCCCCGGTGTATTACTTGTATATGCAGTTATCTCAACCTTATGCTTGCTGCCCATGCAGGTTTATTTAATATGCTGAGCGATTGCGTCATAAGATAAGGCAGCAAGCAGCTGCAGCACTCTCCGAGATTTCTGCCGGAAATAAAAAAATTCACCTGTAAGGCTATGCTCAGTAAAACTGCTTGTACATCTGTAATTCTGTACGAGTCTGTTAACAGTGTAGATGCAATAGATATCTTGCCATATGAAGACTAGCCTGTTTATTTTTTATGTGGTTATCTAACAATCGACGTATTGTTTTCATTTCCTTTTTCCTCTTCTAATGTTGACTATCCAACCATAAATGAAAAGAATGTAGATCATGGTCGCATGGCCAAAATTCTTGTTTGGAGGGCAGGCTCATATGATGAATTCACTCGATTGACGTCTATGGCATATGTAATTCTTGTTTTGCATCTTTCCTGTTATTTAGGAATTTATTAGTCTTAAAAAATCTGCTTAAATACTTGTACTACTGTCACATTTTGTCTCCTTGAAAGTGAAGATAAGTGAGCTCGTGAAACTTGGTGGGGAACAACTCGTTCCTTACTATGCATATATCCTCGGTGCTATCTTACCATGCATCTCTGACGAAGAGGAGAAAATGACTTCAGTTTCAACTGTGTCTGAAACAAAATCTAATAGGGTTGCACCAGAAGTTAGGCAACATGAGAAATAAAAGGAGGTTATGCAAACATCATGCTCATTTAAACTCAAAAGGAGGTGCAAAAGTTCCATCAAGGTGCACCATCGATCTCGTCAGTAGCATGTGTGTGCTTAATTAGCTCCTGAAATCGCTTATCATGATATTCTTGTAGATACAGCTTTGAATTTACCTAGCTGATCTAAGTTATACACACTTGATTATTTTGTGACTGCACAGGCTACATAGGTTATTTTTCCTTACATTGTCAGTGTAATTCTCAAGTTCTTGGATCAAAGGTTCCCCCAAAGTTATTCATTCCTGTATCACCCGATAATGCCCATCCCGGTAACATATTTTACTCATTGTGGTAATCAATCCCATAATGTTGTTGTAACGACCGTAAAATTTATTAAGCTTAAGTATATTTAATTAAGCTTGATTAATGCCATTAAAGACTAATTAAGGTTGAGCATGTATCATTTATGCATTAAAGAAATTGACTAATAACTAAAACCTTAATGAGTTGTCGTGGGCCTGAATTTAAATCATGTTAAACGACCCATATAACTAATTATCCAATGACCCTGAGAAATTTTGCACCAGCTCAAATAATTATAAAACGAGTCCCTGCAAATTCTCATGATTTTTGGAATTCGTTTGGATGTCTGAGTAAATTATTTTCCTATCCAACTATATTTGAAAAACGTATTCAAATATTTATAAGTATTCCAAACTTGTTCATAACGATTTGAAACTTGGACAGAAACTGTATTAAATGTTTATAAAGATACATTTAAAATTTCATAATTTTTGGAGTTGATTTGGGCCTCCAAATGATTAATACGAAATCTGGACAGGACATTAAATAAATGAACTACACTTCTCTCTGCACGCGGGCCCCACTGTCCTGTTCACCCTTGACCTTTTTTTTTAAACAGTCGACTGGCCTTGTTGACCCGTCCCTTTGGACCGACCTGCAGGACTCGCCCTGTTCACTGGGCCCGGCCCACTATCCCCCTCGTCCGCTCCCGTCCTCGCCCACGTCGCCCCTCGTCCTTCTCCCTGTGCTGCGCCATCCCGTCGGCCGGCCATGCCGGTGTCGACACCCATGGACCCCGCCGGCACTGTGCCGCCTACCCCAGCACCGAGCGTCCTTATCCTCTCCCCCGAAGCCCCCTCTTCTTCTCCCGCCCCTGCTCTTCCTCCCCTCCTCACTTCTCTCTTTTCCCCAACGGAAGCCATCTCCCTCCTCCATGAGCACCGGCGAGCCCGAGCACCGCCTCCGCCTGTTGATCCCGCTCCCCGTGAGCGCCTTCCCGACCACCACAGCAGCCCCGAGAACCCCTTTGCAGCCCCAGCGCTAGCCCCTGGATCCCGCGCGTCCCCGAGCCGCGGCCTCGAAGCGTCTTCCCCATCTCCGGTCTCGCGCCGCCGCTCCCGATCCACGCGACCGCAGCCTCCACCGCCCCGCCGCCGATCGCAGGAGAACCGCGTCTTCCTCGTGAGCCATCTGGTGCTCTCTACCTCGCCTCCAGCCTCCCGGAGCGCTCCCGCGTCGAGCTCGTCTCCGACCACCGCCGCCTTGCCGTCTCTGGGTGTCTCCAGCGTGGGATTCCTCTCGCCGCCGCCTCTGTTCGTCTCCCCGTGCCTGCGCGCACGAGGAGAGCTCCTTCGGACGTCTCGACATGTCCTGGAGCTCCCCCGCGTCCACCTTCTTCCCCAACTCCGGTGCGCCGCCGTCGAGCTCTTCCCCGCCGGTCTGCATCTCCGTCCCGCACGTGCCGATCGACGCCATCGAGCCCCTCCCTGTGAGCTCCTCCTTTTCCCTGCCCTTCCTCCTGTGCGTAGCCCGTAGACTGTGGCCGCCGGCGAGCCTTGCCGCGCGTGGCCGCGTCCAGCGCGCGCTGCGACCGGCAGCGCGTCCCGCATGCCGCCCGCGTTCCAGCAGCCCGCCCCTGAGCTCCATGGTGGGCCATGCCCCGAGCCGGCCCATCCCCGTAGCCTAGCCGCTAGCCCGAGCCGGTCCACTCCCCAGCCCAAGCCCGCTGTCCCCTTTGGCCCAACAACTAAAAGGAAAAGAAAGAAGAAACTAGGAAAACAATAAAATTCTCTCAAAAAAAAGGAAAAGAATAAAAATGCAAATGGGCCGAAGCCCAAACATGTTCCAGGCCGCAGCCCACTGGACCCCGAGGGCATTTTGGCAGATTGCTTTAACTCGAAATGTAATATAAGGTGTGCAGTTTTACACTTTTGTGCATCAGCTGTCATTGCTTGTTGTGAGATGTTAGATTTGTAAAATCCTCAAAGTTCATTCTTCAATAGGATTCTTTTGTCTCTTATCACAGTGCAAGCAATTAAAAATCGAAAATACTTTACTATGTCTGGCTAATTACAATTTAAAAATCTAAAATGCTTTATAGTCTGAGTTTCTCATTTGTTGCTTCGTCTGTGTTGTTTGTTTATTTTGTCCTATACAGCTCCACTAGAGCCTAAATTAGTATACACTAGCTCACAAGAAAACTAAGAAAAATTATCCGCGGTTCTTTGTTCACCGAGAGTTGCTTCTTATCCAGTTCTATGGGTTGGTGGTTTGCAGATCAGGCTTGTGGTGGTGATGCTGAGAGGCATGGCAGAGAGGACGGCGGATGTGTCCTTCACGCTTGATGATGGCACCGTCCGCCTCGATTTTATTGGATGACGAGGGCATTTTGGCAGATTGCTTTAACTCGAAATGTAATATAAGGTGTGCAGTTTTACACTTTTGTGCTTCAGCTGTCATTGCTTGTTGTGAGATGTTAGATTTGTAAAATCCTCAAAGTTCATTCTCAATAGGATACCGTTGTCTCTTATCACAGTGCAAGCAATTAAAAATCGAAAATACTTTACTATGTCTGGCTAATTACAATTTGAGAAACAGTAGGGAGATACCATAATATATTAATACACATTATTAGGATTTTGCAAGTAACTGGAATATTAGCATTCTTGGTCTTTGGTAATATAAAAGATCTTAAGTGCTGCCACTCTGCCCATTACATAGTACAATACCATGGTATTATTTGGCCAAGGCTTTGTCTCCAATCATATTTCATAGTTTCTGCTATCAACATTAAGTGACCGCCTTTTTGGCTATACCATGTTACTATTCTGACAAGATCTCCGCGACTAATCGAAGTTGATAATATCTCCTTTCAGCAATAGGTATCAGTTTACGTGTTTGTCAATTTTGATATTTTTACAGAATGAATGATACTCCAGATTCTGGATGAAACCACTGCTATTCAGCACGTATCAGTTGTAACCTTTATTGATGCTTGTCATGAATACACTATCTTTGTTTTATTGAGGAATGTTAGCACCTTGCTCTGATCCTCTCTGAAGGATGCATGTCACCATTTTCTTCTACTTCGTGTTACTTGAGGAATGGCATGGGCGTTGCCAACATCGGTAGCCCCAAGGGACTTCAGGACATGAAGTGTTCTACTACTTTCTCAGTCAGGCAAATTTTGTAATATATTATGTTCCACAAATGTAGAGAAACATGCAAATTTTCCATGTGCTCATTTAGACCTATAACTGATTAAAATGAGGTTACACTGCATTTAATCAGTGTGTGCAATTGCATGTGAAGAACACAAAATCAAAGGTATGCTCCTAAGCTATAGCACTAATGTCCCAGATAAATACTCTTACTTTCAGTCCTTTGGTCCTTATTGCTATAAATTTCCCTTAGCAAATTAGTATAAAGAAGTGCATGTTATTAATTAGATATGAGATTTATATCGCGTATACCTGAATCTCTTTTGGCAGCTTATCGAAATGCTTGTAGGTGTTTCTACATAGCCTGACATAGTCATTTGAATAGTCTTTGTCGTACTTGGATTTGTCATGATCAAGTAACCATTGCACTAGCGGCTCAAGTTTTCCATCTGATGTCTTGGGCCATTTCAAATTTGAATCATTGATGCTTTTAGACACACGCCAGGATAGTGATATTTGCATGAGGAATGTGCTTTTCATGAAGCCATCCCATTGATCAGGATAGTTTTTGAGAGATTCAAGGGTTCTTTTCCCAATAAAGGCACAGAAGCTTTTTGTAACTTCATTTGGTTCAATCCTATGCTGAACAAAGCACTGATGAACTATCTGCCTGACATTCTTCCAAGACTCCTCAAGAAGAGCAGGGGTGGCATCTCTTGCTACGTTAAACAAAACAAAAGAACACAAAAGTTATGTTTTTTTAGTACCAAGTATCATCTGTAGAGTATGAAGCAGCGAAACAGGAAATGTCACTTGAGCAAACCTGCACCCAGATGTTTTTAACTTATTAAAAAAAACATACTTGCAAATGTGTGAGTACTATGCTATTTATAATCTTTGTGCAAGAGTACATATTTATGGTATGTGCAAAAAAACATTGAAGGACCCGTTTCTTCCTTTTTTGTTTTGTTTTTTTCTGAGGACATAAGATACATTTCTTTGTATAAAAATTGGTAAGTTCGCATAGTATTTGCATGTGTAATATTTCATCTCTGTTCAAACTTGCTAAATCATTTTTATATTTTTAAGATATAAGTGAGTTTGGGCGCTAAACCTCCACAGTTTTATTTAACTCATAAAATATGTACCTTCGGGGATAAGAACCTGTATCCTATGAGTTCCACCAGCAAGCGTCTTGATGTACAAGTCTTTCATTGCCAATCCTACAATATACTTATCGTTGGCTCCCACTGTATGGACAACGTCAACAAGATCACTAGATACAACAAAAATACACCAAAAAGGATGAATTAATCAGAAAGAATATGTATGAACAACCAAGGTATACGTTACATAGCATAAATTACTAGCACTTGCATGATCATATCCCTTAGTAGTGGGAGCATAGTGCCTCCAGCCGTGAACAACTTGTTTGTTTCTGTCGTGCTCATCCACTTGAGGAAAGATCCATGGACCATAGAGATCACTAGAGACTCTTTGTCGAAGTAATTCTCTACTAGAACAGCCGAGGGATGCCGGAGATTGCTGAGGAATTCAAAATTGTTCATCAAAGTTGAAACACTTTTGTTCCCTCTTTTGACCAATCGACATGATTCAATTGGTCCAACTTTGTAGGTACACTTGTGAAGATTCAACTCTCTGCCATCAAAATCCTGTACCTTTTCACCAAGCAACTTTACTTCAGCCTCTAATGAGACTGGGTTACCCATACTGTTCCAAGCCCGGGAAGCATCTTGTTCTGACATAACAAATAACGTTCACCGTTAAGCAATTAGTTACCAAAAATATGTCAGATTAGAATGGAAACAATAAATAAAAATGTCAAAAATGCACCAACAAGAATTTAAGAACGGATGGAGATAGCTATTTTATATCTTGAGTTTCCGATCTGAAGTTTTGAACTGACTTGTAAACGTGCATGTGATCCTTGGGTGGAATGCGCGCACTACTGTGAATCTGAATAAGAAGGTAAAAACCTAGCTACTTCACAAACAAATAAATTGGCGCGCCATCCATGTTATACATCGACCGAGGCGACCACAACCACTGGATCGATCTAGGGGCCCATCGATCTAGACCGTGCCAAGGGCAAAGGACGGCATATAGACGTCCGCCGGCGTATCGCTCAGTTTTCGCGCGCGCGGCCTCTCTCTTTGACGGAGCTATCCGCGTTGCTCGGCTAGATAAAGGCGGCGGCCGGCGCTCTTAGATTGAGAGGACGGCGGCATTCGCTTGCATACTAAAGTACTGAACTTTAAACTCTAGACGTAAGTGATCTAGGTACCTGCTTTAGGATCCGGCGACGGCGGACGCAAAATGTCGGCCATTGGTGACGATCGAGTGCTTGAGAACCTAGGCGACGAGCAAGCGGAGGGAGAGGGGGCGAGTTGTGGTGATTCCAGTGGAGGAAGAACAGCAGGGTAAGGTGAAGTGATTCCTCTTTACTTTACTCATCTCGCCGAGGAAAGCTTTACTCTCCCTCTCTTCTCCAACGCAGAACCACAGTTTCCATTCTAGGCAAGGGAAGGCCTTTTAGTCCGTGGAACACCGCATTGAAGTTTCAAAATCATTAGTTTGAAAGACATGTTGGCGATTTGTTTGTTACCACGCGGTCCACCTGCGGTCCACCTATGGTCATTTAAACTGACCTGCCATGCCTTTACTTTAATTTAGATGATATTGAATCAACTCGAAGAATTACTTCAATTTTGCCGTAAAGCATCCCAAGCAAAATTGCTACTCTCTCCGTTGTACTAAATCTGCGACACGCAATTCCGGTCGGAGGGAGTAGTTTGTTTTTACGTGATACTGAATCAATACAAAATTTACACCGTATTCTTACTGAGACCAGATTTTGTAAACCCGCTTGCCAATCGCAGCCATTCACCCCAAGTCATCTGGCTGTCCGCGTGTGAGAGGTGATGCGTGGATCAGCCACCTCCATCCGCACGGCGACACACACTACCACGGAAACAACATATCACTGTTGGGCTGAAAAGGTCATCAGTGGCGGGCAATCCGCCCACCAAAGCCTATGCGCCAGTGAAGAGGGTTACATCATACTTCTGCCCGACACTTATGATGTATACTATCAGTGTCGGGCATGTCTCGAACGACACTCAGTGTTGGGCACAGGTACGCCATCAATGTTGATTTCACGCTGACACTGACAATATTTAATTAATTAAAAAATTAATCATTTATTTCAAAACACATAATATATAGTTTATTCTAGAATGCACATAATATGAACCATCACACATATTTCAAATTAAAACTGCATCCACATAAAAAAAAGCATGCATGTCCATCGTTCACTTTAATTACAAAGCAATATTAGTACATTAAAAAGTTTAAGAATTACATAGCGCACAATCAAGTTGGAAGCAATTCTTCTGGATGTGTCCTAGCAACCACGAGTTCGTCCCGTGCGTGCAAATCCCCGCTCGGCTTGACGACCTCGTTGTTGTTGAAATGGGCATGCTCCCTCTGCACGTTGTACATGAGCCATGATGGTAGGTGTGTATGATCCATTCGGCCCTGACAGTACTCTCTCGTTGGTCCACTCCATAATGAAGAAACAATAGCAATATCCACAACATACACTCCCTTGATGCTGTTGATTGCAATTTATTCAATAGTCATAAAACCCATTTAAACACGTTTTGCAGATAACATCATAGTTATTCCACATTGTCTTATCTTTGATTCTTAAGGGTGAAATTGGTTAGGATATTGTTGTAATATAATAAAATCCTTACATGGGCCGAGCCGCAATCCTACGTAGCGACGACCAAGTCAACGAATTCCAAAGGCCGGTCAAATCACCA
Organism: Brachypodium distachyon; assembly: GCF_000005505.3. Taxonomy (NCBI): domain Eukaryota; kingdom Viridiplantae; phylum Streptophyta; class Magnoliopsida; order Poales; family Poaceae; genus Brachypodium; species Brachypodium distachyon. The sequence continues at coordinate 10,148,852 of NC_016131.3, read as the reverse complement.
ACAAGGTATAGCCATGCCAACTAAGCGCCGGTCAAAGGAGTCAAAGGGTCAAGCCTCTCATGCCATGGTCAAAGGAGTTAGAGTAGGGACCAATAAAACTCTAGGGATGAATTTACCACCTTACCCTCACTTTTCCTCTCCCTCAAGGGTAGCCATGATCTTTTGTCATGGACCCCTAGGCTATAAATACCACCCATGGGGGCATGTATCATTCACTCTCCATTGGAATAAGATCAAAGGGGAGAGAGCTAGAGCAACCTAAGGAGTCCGCTCTTGAGTGCTTGGGTAGAGCCTAGTCTCGACTCGACCTCGGGGATGCGACTTAAGAAGTCTAGTTTCGAGTTTCCGGGCCATCTAGTACGACCTCGACTCGAAGTAGAGGGATCCGGTTAGAGTCTCGAGGGTATCCCAACCTCGCTACTTGGGAAGACAAGTTCGGCCCAAGTCCGAGGCGGCCCCTAGAGATCTCTCACCATAGGTGATTTGGGAAGACGAGTTCAGCCCAAACACCCGGCTAACGACCCCCTCGAAGGCTCTCCTAACATAGAACTAAGTCGTACCCGCAGGGTCGACCGAACCGATTCAAAAAATATCGACGTGTCAACTTGTCCAAGTGTACGGCGACCTTCGCTATAAGGCCGGCGTACACACCCTACATACTATTCTCGCACTTGTGCCATCGAGCATTGGCACCCCTTACTCCTGTTGTTTTCTAGAACAACAATAGTGGCGCCGACCGTGGGGAACCCTCGCCGCAATTGAAGATTTAATGGCACCGACGAAGCCTACTTCATCGGGTGCCCAACTTGCCACGAAGTCTACACGGTTACAAACGAAGAAAGGAAACGCCTCGGGGGCTCCCGAGGAAGGAGAAATCCTCACCAATCTGGGCATCGCCGCAAGAATGGGCGCTACGACGGAAGTCGTGGCCGCACCTCTGCTCCCGGCCGTCCCCGAAGGAGCCGAAGCATTCGAAACCGTCGTAGGCGGTCCCTCGGTCCTCACCGACGTAGTGGCAAGGATCGGCGAGCTACCTACGGTTCCCGCCCCCGCAAGAGACGCGGAACTCGGCATGCCTCATTCGATGGGCTTCGCGCCACCTTCCCTACAACCGGTAGTGACCTTACCTTCGGAGCCTACAAGAGGAAACAATGTGGGTTCAGGAGGATCCGCGCCGGAAAACCAAGGAGTCTCGGCTTACGACCCCTCCAACCCGGGACTACCTCCATTAGCGCTCGCTGCGATCGCCCATGGAACTCCTTGGTACCACCCATATTGGGGACTTCTGCCGCATGGTGCTCTCCAAGTCACACACGCTCCGAACCAGCCTCGCTTTGCGAGCGCCCTGCAAGCGCCCCTTGCTCCCCCCGTCGGGGCCGAACAAGGTGGCAACCAAGCTCCGCGTCAAGATGCGCCCCACGGAGAACGAGATCCCAGCGTGCACGGAAACGAGCAAGTGGCGGAGTCCGGAGCCCTCGCCGGCGATGAAAGAAATCCTCGCCGACGCTCCGACCCTCCAAGAAGACGCCAAGATCACTCTCCAAGTGATCCTTCTAGCGACGAAAGCGACTCCGACGAAGGAGGATCTCGCCGCCGAAGAAACTGGAAGGGCCGACCATCTTGTAACCCGCTCACTCGGGAGATCCAAGACGCAGCTTTCCCGCCAAGGTTCAAGCCGCCGACGATACGGCCATATGACGGAGAGTCCAACCCTCTTCAATTCCTGGACGTTTACTCCACCGCGATACGAGCGGCGGGTGGAGGTCCCACCGAGATATGCAGCCTTTTCCCACTCGCGCTCATCGGGATGGCGGAAACTTGGTTTTATAACCTGCGGAAAAATTCCGTGCATTCGTGGGAGCGCCTCCAAGATCTCTTCATCGCCAACTTCCAGGGAAATTTCAAAGAACCCGTGCAAGCTCACGAGCTTTACGCCGTGAAACAAAGGCCGGGGGAGTCTCTCCGAAGCTTCTTCCATCGCTTTGCGAAGGTCCGAAGCCAAATCGCCAACCCAGTGTCGACGACCGTGATCGACGCTTGCATGCAAGGCCTTCTAAAAGGAGAAGTGAATCGCGGTCTAGGTCGCAAACCACCAAAGACGACCAAAGAGCTCTACCGAATCTTGCAAGAATACGCTCGGGCCGAAGATGGAGACTTCGCCAAGAAAGACTCCATCATCAGATCAGCCCTAGGCATCCGCATCATCTTCCAAGAGGAAGAGGAGGCGGGGGAAGAAGGCGCCCGGTGATCAGGCTCGAAAGATCTTCGCCGTCGAAGGGCAAACCTCGTCCCAAAAGACTTGGCAGCCCAAGAAGCCTCCTCGCCCCACCGAGGGAAGCGCCGGAAGATGCCTTATCCACAGCTCGGCAAGCCACAACACTGAAGAGTGTAATACCCTCATCACAGCTCGTGAAGAGTTCCAAGCACGAATGCAAGCTCGACGCAGGGACGAGAAGACGCCCGAGGCACCGCGCCCCACCAACGTCCTCCTTGCCGACCCTGCGCCCAAGGAAGAGAACCTCCCGTTTCAAGAACCCGCTCACCATGTCGGGGTAATACTCGGGGGCTCCACCACAGGCCGAGGGTCAAAGAGGCAACGCAAGGAGTACGCGCGCAAAGTCAACGTCGTTGGAACCTTCACCCCCACACCACCACCCAAGTGGGCGAGTGTACCCATTTCCTTCACCGAAGAAGATGCTAAGGGGATATGCTTCCCACACGATGATGCCCTCTTCGTGACGGCCACCGTCTCAAATTGCGAGCTCAAGAAAATACTTGTGGATGGTGGAAGCTCCGTCGACATCTTGTACCTAAGCACTCTAAAGAAGCTGATGGAGCCACAAGGAGGATACAAGAACGGTTCCTTGCAACCGTCGCTTTACCCCCTAACCGGCTTCGTCCCAGGCAAGTCCATCCAGCCACTCGGCCAAATTGAGCTCCTCATGACCTTCAGAGATGCCACTAATCACCGGACCGACCTCGTGCGCTTCGACACGGTGGACATGGAGGCTTCCTTCAATGCCATCCTTGGCAGAACGACCTTGAACCGCCTCTGCGTTGCCGTCCACCACAACTTCCTGTGCACGAAGATCCCGGGCCCTGTCGGAGCATGGGGCTCAGACACCGGGGATGCTTGGGCACCCCCTTTGAGGTTCGGCAGTGGGCGATGGGGATCGCCCCGGCGGTCGCCGATGAAGCCAACGCAAAGTGTAAGAGCACAATGGACACGAGATCGTTTACCCAGGTTCGGGCCACCCTGAGGTGCAAAACCCTACGTCCTGCTTCTGAGTTTGTTATTAGCCAGTGAACTTGGGTTTACAGGTTGCCAGGGGGGAGTCTCCGGGTGCTCTCTCTTTTCTGGCTAAGTGCTACTTGCTGTTTTTGGCCTGTGCTAGCGTGAATCTGAACGAACCGAACCCTTTGACCGTCGGCGGGGGTCCTCCTTTTATACCGAAGGGGATGCCACAGGTGCCACGGTGCATGGGTGACAAATGGCGAGCAGAGAGCTGGGGTAGCTCCTCCTTGGTGCGCTGGCTTGCATGCAGATTAGGTAGCCCTGCAGCTAGGGGTCTAGGCGCCTGAAATTTACCTTAGGCGGGTCACTGTAGGCTGAAAGGACGGAGAATCCCCATTTGGTCGTAGCATTCAATGCTGGCGTGTGCTTCACTCCTCGTCCTGACGAATCCTGCGCGCAGCGCGCCTGCCGAGCGGCCTCGTGGTGCCGCTGTTGCCCCCGCTCGCTCCTGCTCTTGTAACGCTTGCGCCCGGGAACACCCTCCCTGGCAAGCAAACTTCCCGGGAGGCGCCCAGGCGGGATTTCTCCTACTGTCCTTCTAGGCAACCCCCGCAGCCTGGCTAGCCCTGCCGGGCTGGCAACTTGCCGGGCAGTTTGTGCGGAGCTATCCAGGGTGTGATCCTTCCGGGGGGCAAGCAAGGTGGCCCACGCATCATGCGGCGGTGGTACCCTGGGTGCCATTGGTGCGACAGTAGCCCCCGGGCGTGGGCCGACAACGCCTGCTCTCGGGTAGAACCTTCACTGGTCGGTTGCCGGGCTACGTCCTTAACCGACGCGTGGGTCCCGAGCCGCTTCGGGGCCCTGCTTATGCACTGCTTCAAGGGCTCTGCCGTTACGTGCAGAGTAGTGGGCGCGAGATTTCCGCCTTAACCTCCGCATTAAACACGGGTGGTTAAAGGCACGCCCTGCGTTATCCCCTCTTAGGGCGTAATTATCCCAGCGCATCTGTAGGGTGCGGATGCGACCGTTGCTCGGCGCCGGGGCACTATAAGACCCCGCCGCTGCGCTAGGGAGCAAACACTTAGCCCCCCAGCTTTTCTCCTTCGTCTCCAATCTTCCTCGCACCCCTGCCTCCGGCTAGCTTTCGCCCACATCTCTCATGGCGCCCCCCCGCTCCCAAGAAAGGGAAAGGCTCCAAGAGGCCTGCAATCGGCAGGAGCGAGGCGGCTGCCTAGAAGCCCGTCTCGGATAAGGACCAAAAGAGGAGGGAGCTGAGGGCCTCGTGCACCTTCTTCCGGCCCGGCTACAACGGTGAGGCGCTGGACAAGGTCCGGCACGCCGTCGCCTCGTGCTTCAACGAGTACGGGGAGACCCTCATTTTCCCTGCCGGCGCCGACCACCAGGAAAACGACTTCCGGGTGTTCGCGCGCTTCATCCTTGCCGGGTTGGTGCCTCCGTACTCCCTGTTCCTCCATGCGCTCCTGGAGGCGTACTAGCTCCGAGTGGCGCAGCTCCACCCCACCTCCCTCTTTCTCCTCGCTGTCTTCCACTTCCTCTGCGAGGCGTTTGTCGGAGTAATGCCGTCAGTGGCGTTATTCCGGCACGATTCGAGCTGCAGGCCGCGCAGGTGGACGGCACGGACATCAGCACGCTAATCCCGTTCTTCTCCGACATGGTGGGGAAGCTAGGGGTGCTCGACGTGTGGATCTCCAAGTTATGCGACCAGGAGATCGCCACGTGCGCCAGGGACATCGCCGAGACGATCCTCCCCTGGGTGCACCTCCGCCACCCGGATTTCCCCTTCGAGATGCTGTTGGACGCCTGGTCCGACAGTGAGGACGGCCCCACCCACTGCCAGACAGTGAGCAGGTTCGTCGACGAGGTGGTGGACCGGATGCAAAGGAAGCCGGAGCCAGAGCCCCCAGCCGAAGACGCCGGCAACTAGTCGCCGCAGCCCCTGCAGGTCCTCGTTTTATCTTCGTGCTTTTGTCTTTAATTCCTGCCAGTGACACGCTTGGCGCTGTTTAAACAATAATGTTCTGTTAGTTCATGTAATTGTTTGCTGCTTTTAAGAATTTCGTTCTTTGGTTCTGCTTAGTGCTTGTTTCTTATTCCCGGGGTTGACTCGTGGGGTGGATCTCCTGGCCCTCGTGTGTTATGCCTTGTGTTGCCGGGGACCCGCGTGCCACACACTTAACCAGACCAGGGACCCGGGACGGACCCGCAGTGCCGACCTGGGGTCAAGCAGCAGCGTCGAGCCACTCCGCTTGCGGGATAGCGACCCCCAGCATGCGCTCACGGGACGTCCTTCTAACACCCCAGCCACACGGAGAGCTCGAGCCACGCCAGGGAGCCAAGAGCGTGCACTTAACTGTTCGTTTTTTACGCTCGGAATGCCTGTCGGAGGGGTGCGGCAGGGACGCTAAGGCAGTGCATCCTTCGGCGCTAAGCACGGGCAGCATGCACCACCTGAGCGTCGCCGCAGCAGCCCTCGCCATGACCCGCCTGCTTGAGGGATGCAGCAGGAACGCTGTGGCGGGGCCGCCGCTGGCGCCATGCACCGGTGGCGGCGCCACCACAGCGTCTCCGCGGCAACCTTCGCCCTGGAGACGCCCTCTGGAGGGATGCGGCAGGAACGCTATGGCGGGGCCGGCGCCGGCGCCAAGCGCCGGTGGTGGCGCCACCACAGCGTCACCGCGTTAACCCTCGCCTCGGAGTTGCCTGGTGGAGGGGTGCGACAAGGACGCGATGGCAGTGCACCCGTCGGCACTGAGCGCTGATGGCATGCACCACCATCGTGTCTCTGCGGCCTCCCTCGCCTTTGCGGCCACCTTCTTGGCTTGGTTCTGAGCTGCTCCATGGCACCCGTGCCCTTTTATAGGCGCAGTGAAGAATCTTGCCACCACGCGCGCCTAGTCACCGCGGCACACGTGGTGTTACGCTCCTTGCAGTGCGGTACGGGCCCTACCACCGCGCGTGCCAAGTCGCCGCGGCACACGTGGCGGCTCCCTCTGGCTGCAGGAACCTTGGAGTGCGTTGAGAACCTCGAAGTGCGGTTGCTACACACAACCGGGCACCGCTAAATGACACACCCCGTGAGCGACCCACGAGCATTACAGTGCGCACAACTCCGTCCTTCCCTGCATGACAGATTCTTACCAAGCCCAAGATGCTGCAATTTTTTTTTGAAATACACGAAAAAAGACGCGACAGATAAAGCATAGGTAACCCTCCTGCCTCCTAGCCCCCGGGCACAGAAGGGTCGATACCAAACTTTGGTGTGAGCTCCTTTTATCCCAAGACGCAACTCCTGCGTGATGCGCGTTGCGGGGAGCCCGGCAACGGCATGGCCCCGTGCCAGAGTAATCCGGCAACGGGTTTTTCGTTTTCGAGGCTCTGGCAGCCCCCTGCTCACAACCAAGGATGGAAAGAGACTTCTATGCACCTAAAGCAGGAGACAGAAGGAGGAAAAGTATGCAAATAATTGAGGCAGCTTGAAACTCAGATTAAAGTACTTATCTTTATTTATAAAAACTAGTGGTTTAGAATCGGGGGTTGCCCCGCTACACTAGTTCGAGAGGCATGCTACCGGAGCATCACCTGTGGGTCGGGCTCCGCTGCTTCACGGGGAGAACTTGCGCAAGTGCTCAAGGTTTCAATTGTAATGCACCGGCAAGCCTTCTTCGGTTTCCAGCCGCACAGCCCCCGGCCTGGTCACCTGTACTACCCGGAAGGGGCCCTCCCATTTCGGAGCCAGCTTGTTCCCGGTCTTCGTTGCTTGTATCCGGCGCAGGACAAGGTCTCCAATCTCGAGCTCTCGGGGTCGGACCCGCCTGTCATGGTAACGGCGGAGTCCCTGCTGGTAGCGCGCAGCGCACAGCAGCCCGGCATCGAAGTTCTTCGATGAAGTTTAGATCGTCAACCCTCTGCTCGTGTTGGCTTTGGTTGCCGTACGTGCGTACCGAGGGAATCCATGCTTGAGCTCGAGGGGCAGCACCGCTTCTGCCCCGTAGACAAGGCCAAAAGGACTTTTTGCCCATTGCCCGGCTAGGTGTGGTCCTGATCGACCACAGCATGGGCTGGAGTTCTTCAACCCAGTGCTTCCCGTGGCCTTTGAGCTTGTCAAAGGTTCTCGTCTTGAGCCCCCGCAGCACCTCTACGTTGGCTCGCTCAACTTGTCCATTGCTCCTCGGATGAGCAACAGAGGCAAAGCGATTCTTAGTGCCCAGGTCCTCGCAGTAGGCTTGGAACACGGCGCTCGTGAACTGTGTGCCCTTGTCGGTTATGATCCCGTTAGCCACACCGAACCTGCACATGATGCCTTTGAAGAACTTGATGGCCGCCTGAGCGATCAACTTCCGTACTGGCTCCACTTCCACCCATTTGGAGAACTTGTCGATGGCCACGAGCAAGTACTTGTAACCGCCAACCGCCCTCGGCAACTTGCCGACGATGTCAAGGCCCCAAAACGCGAACGGCCAGGAAGAGGGGATTACTTGCAGGGCCTGTGCCAGCTGGTTGCTCTTCTTCGTGTGGAATTGACATGCTTCACACGTCCTGACCAGTTGCTCGGCGTCAACCAACGCCGTAGGCCAGTAGAAGCCGTGCCGGAACACCTTGCCGGCCAGAGCCCGGGAGGCCACATGGTGTGAGCATGTGCCTCGATGTACCTTCTCCAGCAGCGCGCGCCCTTTGTCTTGGGGCATGCAGAGGAGCTTCACCCCGTTTGCACGCCTCCGGTAGAGGTTCCCGTCTACCAGGGCGTACATCTTAGCTTGCCGAGCTAGGCGCTCCACGGCAACGTCATCTTCCGGGAGGGCTCCTCCCTTTAGGTAGCAGATAGTATCCGCTGCCCAAGGCAGGGTTTCCCTACTCATGCACGCCACTATGTTAGTGGCATGGGCCTCTGCTGCCGCGAGGTTTCCTTCGGTTGCTGGGGGGGCTTCCCCGGCAGCCGGCTTGGGGACGACCGAAGGCGCGGTCTGCCTGTGCCAGAACACCCCCGCCGGGACCTTCCGACGCTCCGCTGCCAACTTGGACAGCTCGTCAGCCACGAAGTTATCCTTGCGCCTGACGTGCTCAAATCGCAAACACTTGAACTTGCATTCCAGCTTGCGGACTTCGTCCACGTACGCTGCCATCTGCGGGCAGTCGTAGTCCTGATTAACCTGGTTGATCACAAGTTGGGAGTCCCCGCAAACAACCAGGCGCTTGATATCCAGGGCGATCGCTGCCCGCAACCCGGCGAGCAACCCTTCATACTCGGCCGTGTTGTTAGTGGAGTTGGGGAAGTCGAGCTGGATGGCGAACTTCGGCTGATCACCCGTGGGCGATGCTTGCGGCGGAGCCTCCTGTTGCTCCCTTGCCGCAGCCTCCTCCACGCCCGCCCCCATTGGTTGCGGGGATGGCGGAGTTGCCATTTCCCTGGCAGGAGGCGCCTCTTGTGGGGTGTCCGCGGGATCCGTGTCCTCGGCCTGCACGGCCCGGGACGCGTTGCCGAGCTTCGCCCCGGTAGCGACGGCGGGCGCCGCCACCGCCGCGTCCGCCGCGGGGGAGCTGGGCGCAGGAGCCCCTTCCGGCTCCTCCCTTGTCCCTGCGTCCTCGGCATCAGAGCCGAGGTCAACCACCACCGCGCCCGATCCCGTTGTGAGCACAGTCGGGACTGCGACAAAGAATGGAGTTAGAATTCAAAAATGGGATGGGTTGCCCAGCGATAAACGTAGGGGGGCTCTGAGTGAGTACCTTGCGGGGCCGCCGAACTTGCGGGAAGAGCTTCCTCCCCTCCCATTCCGGCCCCTGTCACCGGGCCGCCAGCCGCGGGCTGGATCTCGCCTGCGAGTTTAGAAGGCGGCACAGTTGCAGGTAAGCGGACGGGATTAACATATGCCATGGGATCAAGGCGGGGATCGGTACCTGCTGCCAGCTCCTCCTCTACTGGAATTGGGTCGGCGCTGGGCGCAATGGCGGCACCGCCGGCCCCCGCGCCGGTCGGGTCGGTGTTGGCGCCGGCCCAGATGCGCGTCCTCTTGCTCGGCGCGACGGGTGGCGAGTCGGCTCTCCCCCTCTTGCCGGCTCCCGACGGGGAGCTGTCTTTCGGAGGGTTGAGCTTGAACTCGAAGCTCCGGAAGAGCCCCTGCTTGGGAGGGGCCGTGGGCGCCCGGGGGGTTGCCGCACCCCTGGGCGTTGCGGAGGCCGCCACGGCACTAGCGGCCCCCGCGGAGGTGGCCGCGGTCGCAGCCGCCCTTGACCTTCGTAAGATCAGGGCGCGTCATCATCTTCCTTCTCCTCCTCGTCCGCCACGGGGATGACCACCTGGGTCCCGGCGACCCTGCGCGCCTCTTCGTCGGAGGATGGGACGTCGGGCCAGCTGACCTCCGACTCTCCCCCGCTCTCCTCGAGCACCCGCTTCCCACGGGGTGCAGGCGTAGGGGGATGTGGGGTCCGAGAAGGGGAGTCGACCATTAGCCCCCACTTGTTGTAGGGCGGGTAGGCGGCGATGATATCGTGCAGCCATGGAACGCCGGCATGGAGAGAGAAAACCCCCGGCAGCAGCTCCGTGACGGGGACGTCCTCACCGGTGATCCCCTTCACCCACGCCTGGATGGCCTCCGGGTCCACGCCCCCGTGCTGGAGGTGTGTCTTGTCCCCGGACCCCGTGTACATCCACGCGGGGCAGGAGCAAAGCTGTAGCGGCGCAATGCGCCGGCTGATGTAGGCGCGCGCCACGTAGACCTGTGGCATCCATGCACCGTGGCACCTGTGGCATCCCCTTCGGTATAAACGGAGGACCCCCGCCGACGGTCAAAGGGTTCAGTTTGTTCAGATTCACGTAGCACAGGCCGAATACAGCAAGTAGCACTTAGCCAGAAAAGAGAGAGCAGCCGGGGACTCCCCCCCGGCAACCGGTGAACCCAAGCTCACTGGCTAATAACAAACTCAGAAGCAGGATGCAGGTTTTACACCTCAGGGTGGCCCGAACCTGGGTAAACGATCCCGCGTTCATTCCGCTCTTACGCTTCGCATTGGTCTCGCCGTCGACCGCCGGGGCAATCCCCGTCGCCCACTGCCGAACCTCAAAACGGGTGCCCAAGCGTCCCCGGTGTCTGAGCCCCGTGCTACAACACCTTTCGTCGAAAGCCTGGCGTGCACGATTGCACGGGCTCAGGCGGCAAGCCGCGCGCGATGTGGGCACGGTCGGAACGCCCCTGGCATGGGCGCGGCGTGGTCGGAGCGGGCGCAAGGCGCCGGTCATTGGACCGAACATCTTGCACACATGCGCCCCGTCCTTCCCTCTTTTCTCCTTCTTTTTTTTTGGGGTTGGACCAGCGACTGGGCTATGGGCCTCGGACTGCCCATGGGGGGGGTTGGCTCCTTCCTTTTTTTTGTTTCGGGCTGGACCGGCGGCCGGGCAGTGGGCCTATGGACAGCTTCGAGGGGAGCTGGGTGATCGATGCAAAATTTACAGTGATATGTCGTTCTCTCCACAGGGATTGAGTTACAAATATTAAGCAAACTCCCAAAGCTAGACTCACACAAACTGGTGTTTAAAAGTAGTGACAAAAGAGCTCTGGACTGCACTTTAGTGAACTCAAGTAACAGGTTTACTCTGAATCTAAATTACGGACAGCACAATGAAACTATATGAACCACGAACAGAAAAATAAACTTGTCTAATGTTTTTGGTATTTTTCTGAAATAATAACAAGCAGTAAAGATATGACTCACTAATTACTGAAACTAAAGAACTGAGGAAGCAAGAGGGCTAACAAAACACAGGTTATCAAATTCTTGCAGGTTTCTGTCTTACAAGAAGCAACACGAATAGCAGCAAGTTTCACACGATTTATCTTTCCAAATGCAAGTACAACAAGATCAGCAAAAGAGCAAGGGAAGGGAAAGAGTGGTTGGACTTCGTCACCAAAGAGCTGCTGTAGAAGAGGGTTCAGAGATTTTTCGCCAAGTTGTTGAAGCGGCGAAGCAGGAGAAGCAGAGGAAGCCGGATCGGGAAGATGCAGAACAAATACTCGAGCTTGATGACGATGTGGACGAGCAGCCTAGCGGTGAGGCGGATCTCCAGCCGCGACCTCCATTCTCCTCCTTCTTCTCTTTTCTGATCTCCTCCCCTCTTCTCGATCTGTCTTCCCTCTTCTCGATCTGTCTCCCCTCCCCCAAAAGAAGTAGAGCCCCCCTTTTTTTTGGTCCTTCTGGAAAAGCCACCGGCACATGGCCATGGAGTGACTCCCCTTTTGCCTTTCAGTCCTCTAATTATTTTCTTTAGTTCCCAAGTTGATCCCTGCTGCTAACATTCTTCTCCTTGTAAAGTCCTTCTTAATGTTGAGTGAAGTGCTTAGCCTAATTAATTGAAGTTTCTGGGCCTTTTTCGCCCCTTCCTGCATATAAAGAATTGAAGATTGTAATTGCCTCTTTGGAGTGGAATCTGTTACTTTAACATACTTTCAGGAGTGAAAAGAAGAATTTAAGCAGTGCAAAAACTCTGAAAATGCGCACGAAAAGTACTGAATATAATGCTCATCACTGGGCTCTACCCCCTTTTTTTTGTCTGCACGCCTCGGGCCGGCGGCCGTGCGTGCAGGGCTTCTGGGCCCTTTCCCCGTGGGCTGAAACGGACTGAAGGCTGGCGGGTCGTGGGCCGCGGGGGTAGCCAGGCTCCCTCCCCCTTTTTTTTGTTTCGGCGCTGGGGTAGGTTCGGCCGGCTGGGCCGCACTCGGGCTTTGGTCTTCGGGGGGATTTTCTCTCTCCTTTTTTTTAGACGGCAACCGTGCGTGACCTCGCGATGTAGATTTTCCCTAGTTGCTTTCCTTAGGAATTTTTTGCAACTTGTACTAACCTTTGGCGTCTTTTTGTAGGCGAGATGATGGGATCCGACGTGGAGCGTCGTGACGGCACCGGCGGGAGCGTCGAGAGGGAGGCTTCCCACGGGAGCGGGGGCGAGGCGCGGACGTCGGGAGGCAAGCCGCGGAGGTCGAAGCAGGTCACCCACCCGGAGAGAGGACCTCGGCCTGAGCCGTATCTGGCCGTGCCAGGACGGGTTCCCGACATTCTTCCGGCGTCGGTGACGACCGAGAAGGACCTGTCGGACCTCGTGGAGGCGGGCTACTTCTGCAGGGCCTTGCCTCGCTTCCTGACGAGGGTGTGCTTTGACTGGAGCCGCAGAGGCGTCGAGGGCACATCGTCGTGTTCACCAGCTGATTGCACGCCGGACTGTGCTTGCCCCATTCTTGCTGCAGTTCTTGGATACCTATGGTATCGAGTTGGCGCAGTTGCTTCCTTCGGTGATCCTGCGCCTGAACGTGTTCAGGTGGCTTTGCGAGACCGCCTTGAGGGAGTCTCCGGCCATGAGGTTGTTCTTGTTGCTGTTCACCGTCCACGTGGAGGAGCGTCGCACCCCCGACGAGAGCACTTGGAGTGCTTTTGGGTCGGTTGCCGTGAGGCTCCGTCCCGGCTTCCACGACGAGTCCCCCCTGATGCCGGCGAAGAACGCGGTGCATCTGTTTGATGGGTGGGACTCGCAGTGGTTCTTCCTCGACGTTTCGGAGATGAGCTTGCGTCACTCCAGCAGGCTCCCTCGACACTCTGGGCCTGGGGGGCTTCTGGATGTCGTCCGTCACATGGGCACGTCCTTGGTCGAGGAGTGGGAGCTTGCCGGGATCAAGTCGGCTCGTTCGGAGCGCAGCTTCCGCGACCTTCTCGAGGAGATGGTGATGGCGGGCCGCTTCATGATGAGGGCGCGACAACAGGCGGAGTTGGGGATCCCCTTGGCCTTCCGTCACCCACGCCGCGCAGCTAAGCGTGAGTTTCGCAATACTTGGGTTGTTGCGTCAAGTATTCTTGTTTGCTTCACACTAACCCTGACTAATGGTTGTGCTTGTTTTTCAGCGGCTTTTTCTCGAGAGAAGGCGACCGAGTGGGCTTCCCAGATGGTCGGGCCGTACAACTCGGTGGAGCATCGGGCTTACGTCGATACCATCAACGAGGGAGGATTCCACAATGTTGTGGCGGCGTGCTTCGACGACTCGGTACCGATACGCCCGGATCCCAGGTTCGGAAAGCTCATCAAGGCCGGCGAGCGGTACTCTCGTCTTGCGACTCCGTCGATGATCGCCGTTGGTTCTTACCTCAGAGATACTTGTGGGAAGGTGAAGCCTCAGGTCGTGCTTGGGTTGGGTGTGCCGGTGGCCCCAATGCCCAAGATCCATCGTCCTCCGAGTTCACACAAGAGGAAGGTTCCTTCTCCTGACCTAGCCGACGTGGCTGAGTCGAGGTCTCCTTTGAGAGAGTCCATGGACATGCACCTAGCTGGGAAGATCGACATTGAGAAGATCCTGCCTCCGTCGCCTCACGAGCGCGCAGTTTTCACCCAGAGGACTGGGCTTCCGCTTGTGGTAGATACCTCCTCGGAAGCCAGCGGCGCGGGTGTTCTGGTGTTCTCTTTGGCTCGTGGGCCTGTGGAGGAGGAGCTTCCCATCACCGGTGAGTGCACGCGTGTTGAGCGTTTTAATTCCCTTTCGGGAATGTTCTCACGGGGTTTTCTTGTCTTGTTTCAGGCCCCAGCGGCGCCTGATGCTCCTGGGTCGAGCCCCCGATGCCGGCGGAGGGAGAGGCACTTCCGAGGACCGAGGGAGGAGTGAGAGATCCGCTCGAGGCGTTGGAGCTTGTGAGCCTGTTTTCCTCGTCTCCCTTCTTGCTAGGTCATTTTTGCCGGCCAGCGCTCACGATTTTTCTTCCTTTGCCAGATGCGAGGCTTGGTCGAGGCCGTGGGCACCCTTCCCGCTCTCAAGGCTCAGGTTGGGGTGCTTCGGTGGCCTTGGATGCCGAGACCTCGAAGGCCACCCTTGCCCTGAGTGAGTTGGCTTCAGAGAAGGCGCGGCGGGAGGCCGTCGAGACCGAGCTTTCTTTGGTGTTGGCGGAGCTTGCGGCCATGGAGGCGAGGGCTCGCCTTGCCGAGGAGGGCCAGAGGCATGCGATCACGAAGACCCGTCGTGCCAAGGAGGACTTGGTGGTGGCAAGCCTCAACGTGGAGCACGCTCGAGCGGAGGTTGCCTCCCTCAAGGCGGAGTCGGAGGATGCCGGGTTCAGACCGGTGTTCGCCCCTCGTGCTCGCGCCCCCTCGGATAGCCATCCGGAGGTGGTCTCGCTCCTGCTTGCCCAGGCTTCGGAGATTCGAGAGATGATACTCTGTTTGAAGGGCTCCCCTCAGCTGGATCTTCCCCCGTGTCGTACGACGGATGAGGCGAGTAGGGTGCTTACTTCACAGGTGGAGCTCCTTGAGCCCGGCGTGAAGAGGTGCCTCCTGAGTACAGGTGCTCGACTTGTTTCGTCGGCAGTCGCGGTTGTCCTAGACGGCGGTGCCGGGACGAGTGGTCTTGAGGGTGAGATGACTCACGGGGCGAAGAAGTTTCTGGTGGACCAGGGAGCTTCTCTTCGCGCTCTGGCTCGACGCTTCGTGCGTTGCCTTGAGCCCGTTCTTCAGGAGAGTGACGGTGGGGCTTGAGTCTTGTGGCCTTTCGAGGTGACAAGGTACCCCAGCTGCTTACTTATGCGATGTTGCATATCCACTTATGACATAGCCTCATGACTTGCATGTTCTAGGCTTAGACATAGAGGTTGTAAGGCAGCTTTTTTTGATGTGCTTTATGCTTTGCTATGTAGTCAACATTGTCGGAAATGTCAACTTAGCTCGGCATGTATTTTCTTATGTTTTCACCATGTAGCCAACATTATCGGAAATGTTAACTTGGCTCAACATGTGTTCTTGGGAGTACTCTATTTCCTTCTCGGCGAAGTACTATATTTCCTTAGTTTATACAGCTCGTGATCGTTCGCTATGATCACACTTGCACGTAATCAATTGCTGTCGCCGTTGGGATACAACTTGGCTTCGGTGCCTTAGGCCATGGTTACGAGCCATGGATCCTAGTACCCTGGTGGGGGTTGCTATCGATATGACGGTAGTGATCCGGACATTTTGACCTGCCGTTCGGGGAAATTCATGCGAAATTTCTCCTGTTTGGACTTCAGGAAGCTATGCTTTCCCATGATTATTATGGAGCTTTAACTCGGTTACTATCATGCAGGCCCATGCGCGACGTCTCGCGCGGGGGTAGCATGGTTCTCCGAGGTAAGTAAGCTCATGCATAACTCGCTTATTTACGGTTCTCCTTAAATGCGTTTTAAGGACCTTCCGGCCCTCGGGGGACTTGGTTCTACTTGGCGGATGGCCTCGAGGCACGCTATGATCCACCAAGGAACGGATCCCTGGTGGCGACTTATGTCCGAAGACATCTTTAGTTGATGCCTGAGGCAACGTAGGCCCTTCGGCGTCCCTTGGTGAGCGGCACTAGGGTAGCGACTCGGTTTTGGGGATCGTCCCTTCGCGACATCGCCGCTCGACGGGGTTCTCCCTTTACGACGGTGGGTCGTATGAGTGTCTCGTGTCACTCTTATCAAGGACTTGTTTTATTGATCCCTCGCTTGCTTGTCTTAAGGTATGCCCCGATGGGCATTTACAAGCCTTATGTAGACGTGGCCTCGTTGGCGCTTATGATCCCCCGATGTTTCGTAGGGAAGTGGCTTGTTAGGCGCTAATAGTCTTCTTTTGGGAGCTGCGAGGATCGTCCTTGAAGTTCCTCCTTGGGCGTAGAAACGCCAGAGTTTGTCGCCGTTCCAGGCATGGATGAGGTTCTTGCCTTCCATGTTCTCGAGGTGGTATGCACCATTGCCCAATACTGCGGCGATGCGGTATGGTCCTTCCCATTTAGGGTCGAGCTTGTGCTGGAGTTTTGGGTCGACGTTCTTTTCCAGCACGAGGTCTCCTTGGGAGAAAGCTCGCTCCCGCACACTCGTGTTGTAGAAGCGTGCGATGCTCTACTCGTAGATGGCGTGCCTCATGAGGGCTTTGTCATGAGCTTCTTCCACAAGATCGACGGCCGTCCTGTGATGCTCTTCATTTTCGATGAAGGCGAGTGGAGTAGCTTCTAGGAGTCTTTCGACCCGAGGTGAGCGGAACTCTACCTCGGCGGGAAGAACTGCTTCGGCGTCATACACCAAAGAGAATGGTGTTCGGCCCATGGAACGGCTTACGGAGGTGCGTATGCCCCAAACCACGCTGGCGAGTTCGTGCCCCCATGCTCCCCTTGCCTTGCTGGCCGTGTGTTCTACCCTTCAGCGGAGTCCTTGGAGGATTAGTCCATTGGCTCTTTCGCATGCGCCGTTGCTCTTGGGGTAGGCCACGGATGCGAAGTGCAGCTTGATCTCGAGGCATTCACAGAATTTGATGAATTCCGCACAGTCAAACTGTTTGCCGTTGTCCACGGTTAGCTCTTGTGGGACACCATATCGACATATGATGTTTTCCCAGAAAAAATTCTGGATGGCCTGTGACGTGATCTTGCTGAGTGGCGCAGCTTCTATCCATTTGGAGAAGTAATCAATCACCACCACGAGGTATTTGCAGCCCCCGATGCATGCGGGGAAACGCCCGAGAAGGTCCATTCCCTAGCGTGCGAATGGCCAAGTTATTGGGATATTTTTCAGGGTCGTCACCGGCGCATGGATTGACTTAGCCATTTTTTGGCAAGCTTTGCATCTTCGCAATATTGTGATTGCGTCTTGCACCATGGTGGGCCAATAGAATCCCTGTCGTAAAGCCTTCGCCGCGGTGGCTCTTGGCGCAAAATGATGCTCGCACACTCCGGAGTGGATCTCTTGGAGGAGCTCAGCCCCCTTGTCGGAGGTTATGCACTTGAGTAGCGCGGCCGCTCCCTTTAACTAAAGGATGCTGTCGAGGAGGACGTACATTTTTGCTTTTGCAATCAGAGTTTTGGCGCTTGGGCCTTCCGCCTCCTCATCTACCTCTCCTTTCAAGGCGCGGATAATCGGTTTCATCCAACAGGGTGGATTGTCGATGACCATGCTGGTCTTCGAAGTTTCATCAGAGTTATCGACTTCTTCTTCTATGGATGGGGCACGGATCACCTCGAAGAATGCGCCGGGTGGCAGCGGTTCCTTGGAACCAGCCGTTTGGGCCAATCTATCGGCGATGTGATTTTCTCCTCATGGGATGTGTCGCGCCTCCATGCCTAGGAAGTACCGTTCCATCTTGCAAACTTCTTCAATATAATTCTTCATCCTTTCATCAAGGCATTGATATGACTTGTCCATTAGGTTTATCACCAGCTGGGAGTCACCTTGGATGAGAATGCGTCGAGCACCCATGGCCGTAGCCAATCGGAGTCCGAGAAGGAGTGCTTCGTACTCCGCCATGTTGTTGGTTGCATTGAAGTCGAGGTGGGCGGCGTACTCCAAGATCTTCCCTTCGGGCTGACGAGTACGACTCCAGCCCCAGCACCGTTGAGGCGCTTGGAGCCATAGAACCTCATTATCCAATGTGGTTCGGGGGCCCGGCCTTGGGCGATGTCTCTTCGGGCGGGGCTAGCGGCGCATGCCACTCGGCCACGAAGTCAGCGAGGACCTGGGATTTTATAGCTGTTCTCGTGGTGAGCTCCAGCGAGAAGGGAGCTAGTTTCGTTGTTCGCCCCAGTGGCACCCATGGTACCACCGCTGCGTGACACGTGGGCCACCTCGCTTGCCCCTCGGGAGGATCGCACCCCGGGCAGCTCCGCACAAGCTGCCCGGCAAGTCGCCAGCCCAGCAGGGCTAGCCGGGCTGCGGAGGTTGCCTAGAAGGGCAGCAGGAGAAATATCGCCTGGGCGCTTCCCGGGAAGTTTACTTGCGGGGAGGGTGTTTCCGGGCGCAAGTGTCCGTTACAAGAGCTGGAGCAAGCGGGGGCAACAGCGGCACCACGTGGCCACTCGGCCGGCGCGTAGCGCGCAGGATTCGTCAGGACGAGGAGTGAAGCACACGCCAGCATTAAATGCTCCGACCAAAAGGGGATTCTCCGTCCTTTCAGCCTACAGTGACCCGCCTGGGGTAAATTTCAAGCGCCTAGACCCCTAGCTGCAGGGCTACCTAACCTGCATGCAAGCCAGCGCACCGAGGAGGAGCTGCCCTAGCTCTCAGCTCGCCATTGGTCACCCATGCACCGTGGCACCCGTGGCATCCCCTTCAATATAAAAGGAGGACCCCCGCCAATGGTCAAAGGGTTCGGTTCGTTCAGATTCATGCTAGCACAGGCCGAAAATAGTAAGTAGCACTTAGCCAGAAAAGAGAGAGCACCCGGGACCCCCCCCCCCCAGCAATCTGTAAACCCAAGTTCACTGGCTAATAACAAACTCAGAAGCAGGACGTAGGGTTTTACACCTCAGGGTGGCCCGAACCTGGGTAAACGATCTCGTGTTCATTGCGCTCTTACGCTTCGCATTGGCCCCGCCGGCGACCGCCAGGGTGATCCCCGTCGCCCACTGCCGAACCTCAAAGGGGGTGCCCACGTATCCCCGGTGTCTGAGCCCCGTGCTACGACATCTGGCACGCCAGGTAGGGGCGCGCGCGAGGAGAGCTCTCTGGTGCCCTACGGCAGCATCGGCCTCGTCTACTCCAACAGCGGAGCCAGTCGCCATGCCTCCCAAGCGGGCTGGTGACTCCCAGATCGACCCGCATGAAGCCCCAGCGGCACACACGCGATCGCATGACGCGCAGCCCGCGTCGCGGGCTCAGGAGAACCCGGAGCCCTCTCGGGCGCAGCAGTCGCTGCTGCTGCCCCCGCCTTCTCGGCCGTTGGCGGACAACCAGCTGAGGAGGCCAGCGGCTCCCAGCGCCGGAGCCAGTCGCGTGGGCAGCCACGATGCCGCTCGCGCCGGCCAGCGAGTCGACGCGCAGCGGCAGCTGCACCATGAGCACACCGCGTCGCGAGTGACGCCGACGGGGTCGCACCCCATTCGGCCAGGTGCGCCGGGGGATAGGGCGGAGGGCAGCCGGTCGGAGAATCGACTGCCCCCAGCCCAAACCCCGGCAGAAGCCATCATTGCCGCGCGAGTCATGGTGCGGTACGAGCCGCAGCAGGGCACGCCGGCACACGAAGCATGGAGCGCGGAGCTGGATGCGCTCCTCGCGCTCGCTGCCCAGCAACCGCAAGGCGAGGGCGTCCCGACAGGCTCAGGCCGCGGGCAGAACCCGGGACGCGGAGATGCGCCTCGTGCCTCCGGGGCAGGGAGAAAACCCTCCCCCGCAGGGAGGGCAAGGAGGCGGGGATCACGAGGGGTTCTCGGATTCGTCACCAACCGTCACACAGGGTGACACACGCGGCGTCCTGAACGTCCGCCAACAGGAGGATCTCCGCCAGTGCTTGGAGCGCCGACACCGGCGCGAGGTAGAGCGCCAGCGCCCGGAGGAGCAGGAGGATGCTCCCATGGGTGCCGAGGATGGCTGCACCGTGTTCACCCGTGAGCTGCGCCGGGTGACATGGCCCCGCAAGTTCCGAGCGCCGGCGCTTGAGACGTACGACGGGACCGTGAACCCGAAGGATTTCCTCCTGACATGCACGTTGGGGATGCACGCTATCGGCGCCGACGATAAGGTCAGGGCCAACTGGTTCCCGATGGTCCTCAAGGGATCGGCGAGAACTTGGCTGCTCAACCTGTCTGCCGGGTCCATAGCCACTTGCACGGACCTGCGCGAGCAGTTCGTGACTGCATTTCAGGGCGGCTACAAGTGCCCAGGAACCATGGTGGAGCTGCACACTGTGGTGCAGAAGCCGGGAGAGATGCTGCGGAGCTTTGTCAACCGCTTCTCCAGCCTCTCCTACTCCATCCCGGAGGCGGAGGCTGTCACCATCAGCAACACCTTCGCCATCAACGTCCGTGACCCCAAGATGCGGGAGAAGCTGAGCACGCATCGGATCCGGACGACACAGGATCTCTACGCCCTGGTGCACAAGTGTGCCATGGCCGAGGAAGGGCGCTTGGCTCCCGAGCTTGCTGCTAAGGCTGCCGCAAGCCCATCTGAGGCCTCGTAGAAGAAGGGCTCCCGGAAGCGTAACGGGAAGCAAGTCCTCGCCGCGGAGTCAGGGGCTACCGCGAGGCCTGCGAAAAAGGCCTCATCTGGTGGCGGGTCCGGCGGCAAGCCAGGCGACGCGCCTCGTTGCCCCATCCATGCCAACGCCACCCACGATGCACAGGATTGCCGCATCCTGCAGGGTATCAAGCAGAGGCGCGAGCAGCGCCACGAGGAATGCCGAGCGGCCGGCGCCTGCTTCAACTGCGGCGACATCGGGCACCTCTCCCGGGATTGCCCGAACGACCCTAGGGCGGGGCCGAAGCCTGCTGGTAGGGGCGCCGGCAGGGAGGAAGCCCAGGGAGGACGCGGCCAGGCCCGCGCCGGCAGGGAGCGCCCTCCCAAGGGACGAGACAAGGCTCGCGGTGAGGAGCAGCGTGAGTCTGATTGCAGCGCGGGCGACGAGCCCGGCTTCCAGGAGCCCCGCGGCTCAGACACCGGGGATGCTTGGGCACCCCCTTTGAGGTTCGGCAGTGGGCGACAGGGATCGCCCCGGCAGTCGCCGGCGAGACCAATGCAAAGCGTAAGAGCGCAATGAACGCGGGATCGTTCACCCAGGTTCGGGCCACCCTGAGGTGTAAAACCCTACGTCCTGCTTCTGAGTTTATTATTAGCCAGTGAACTTGGGTTTACCGGTTGCCGGGGGGGAGTCCCCGGCTGCTCTCTCTTTTCTGGCTACGTGCTACTTGCTATATTCGGCCTGTGCTAGCGTGAATCTGAAGGAACCGAACCCTTTGACCGTTGGCGAGAGTCCTCCTTTTATACCGAAAGGGATGCCACAGGTGCCACGGTACATGGGTGACAAATGGCGAGCAGAGAGCTAGGGTAGCTCCTCCTTGATGCGCTGGCTTGCATGCAGATTAGGCAGCCCTGCAGCTAGGGGTCTAGGTGCCTGAAATTTACCCCAGGTGGGTCACTGTAGGCTGAAAGGACGGGGAATCCCCTTTTGGTCGGAGCATTCAATGCTGGCGTGTGCTTCACTCCTCGTCCTGACGAATCCTGCGCGCAGCGCGCCCGCCGAGCGGCCATGTGGTGCCGCTGTTGCCTCCGCTCGCTCTTGCTCTTGTAACGGACACTTGCGCCCGGGAACACCCTCCCCGGCAAGCAAACTTCTTGGGAGGTGCCCAGGTGGGATTTCTCCTGCTGCCCTTCTAGGCAACCCCCGCAGCCCGGCTAGCCCTACCAGGCTAGCGACTTGCCGGGCAGCTTGTGCGGAGCTGACCGGGGTGCGATCCTTCCAGGGGCAAGCGTGGTGGCCAACGCGTCACGCAGCGGTGGTACCCTGGGTGTCACTGGTGCGACAAAAGGCCCCCAGGCCGTCGCTGTCATCTACGTGGCAGCTTCGCCGTCGCCGCGCGCGTCATGGCCTCCCCATGTCACTCCCGGCGCACCACGCCCGTCGCCTACACGGCTGCTTCGCCGTCGCTGCGCGCGTCATGGCCTCGCCATGCCGCTCCCGACGCACCGCGCCCGTCACCCGCGGTCGCCGCGCGCACCGTGCCCATACCACGCCCAGCGTGCCGTGACCGTCACCCGCCAACACCACCCGCACCAGGGCCGCGCCCGCGCCGCCTCGCACGCTTGCCAAACGATGGCACGAGAAGAACGTCGACCGCTACTCACCTCGACACGGGCAATGGAGCTCCCGGGCGCCGCCTCTCCTTGGCTCGAACTGCAAGCAACGACAACACCGTTCGAAGCCCGAAGCTCGCCGAAATCTCGTACCCCACGAAGATACGACCACCCTCAACACCTTCGGCAACGAAGCGGACTGGCTAAACGCCCTCAAGGAGCCCCTACGAGCCAACGGTCTCGTCTCCATCCTCGGGTGCCGCCGAAGCTCGTCTGCGGCACCGGAGGGGAGGAAAACCGAAGCTCATCTATGCCCCTCTTGTGCTCCTTGTCCCCGTTTTTATAGGCCAAAGCTCGTCTCGACATCCGGACCCAACGTCCCGCCGGTCGGCTTGGTCATAGCAAGAAGACAAGGGTCAAGCCGACCACTGGTCAGGGCGCACAGAGCAAAAGGGAAAAAGAGAGGAGGAAAAGGCGAAAAGGAGGAGGTCCCGGCCAAGGGACCTGCGCCAGAGCCGTTCTGGCCGCACCGCGTGACCGCCGGCATCACCCCGGTGACGGCGTCGTCAACCGAAGAGGAAGGGAGGACAAGCCCCTTTCTCCCCTCCCGTACGAAGGAAGAAGACGAGCCAGCGCCGTCGGATCTAGGTCTTCGGGACGCCTGGGACCGTTTGATCCACCAACTTAAAAACCCAATCCACGGCCCAACATCGCGCTGATAAAAAAAAAGAAGAGAAGGAAGGAAAAAGGAGGAGAGGCCTCTTGGGCCTGGTCGGGATCTACCCGCACGCCCGAGAGGCCCACGAGGCCGGCTCGGCCTGCAGAACCAACCAAAATGAGAAATAGAGCCCAAGGCTCAGCCTTTTTGCAGGGAAGCCCCCTGAAACTTGGAAAATTATGAACGAGCCCTCCGTGGCCCGGGAATTAAATGCCAAGACCCTGCAACCTTGACTTTTGCATGGAGGACCTTATAAATGAAAATTCCGAGGAGCCTTGGGATGCGCCTAAGCTCACAAAACCGCAAGTTTTGTGTAGCAAAGCCCACCTAGGTCTATCTTCTTCCTCGAAGAAGTTTACCTAGCCGGTGGCACGCCCCAACGCAACGCCCCGAATGCCTCAAATCTGCTGGGAAAACTTCCGGAAATACAAGTATCTCACAAGGTAGCCCACCTAGGCCCGGTTTTCTCGTAAAACCTACCTAGCCGGTGGCTCGTCCCAAGGAGAGTTATGATCCGGGTATTGGAAGAAGAATCTCAGCGCGCCGTCGACGTTGAAGTTGACCCGAAGGCATTTCCAATGCCTCCGGCTCAAGGGGGCTACTGTTGTAATATAATAAAATCCTTACATGGGCCGGGCCGCAATCCTACGTAGCGACGACCAAGTTAACGAATTCCAAAGGCCGGTCAAATCGCCAACAAGGCATAGCCATGCCAACTAAGCGTCGGTCAAAGGAGTCAAAGGGTCAAGCCTCCCATGCCATGGTCAAAGGAGCTAGAGTAGGGGCCAAGAAAGCTCTAGAGATGAATTTACCACCTTACCCTCATTTTCCTCTCCCTCAAGGGTAGCCATGGTCTTTTGTCAAGGACCCCTAGGCTATAAATGCCCCCCCATGGGGGCATGTATCATTCACTCTCCATTGGAATAAGATCTAAGGGGAGAGGGCTAGAGCAACCTAAGGAGCCCGCTCTCGAGTGCTTGGGTCGAGTCTAGTCTCGACTCGATCTCAGGGATGCGACTTTGGAAGCCTAGTTTCGAGTTTCCGGGCCGTCTAGCACGACCTCGATTCGAAGTAGAGGGATCGGGTTAGAGTCTCGAGGGTATCCCAACCTCGCTACTTGGGAAGACAAGTTCGGCCCAAGTCTGAGGCGGCCCTAGAGATCTCTCGTCATAGGTGATTTGGGAAGACGAGTTCGGCCCAAACACCCGGCTAACGACCCCCTCGAAGCCTCTCCTAACATAGGACTAAGTCGTACCCGCAGGGTCGACCGAACCTATTCAAAAAATATCGACGTGTCAACTTGTCCAAGTGTACGGCGACCTTCGCTATAAGGCCGGCGTACACACCCTACATACTATTCACGCACTTGTGCCATCGAGCATTGACACCCCATACTCCTGTTGTTTTCTAGAACAACAACAGATATAAATACCGATCGAAACCGTTTCCGAATCCAATGATATGGATACAGGAAGAGAATTAACTATCCGACCGGATACGGTATAGGATATGGCAATTGCCTCAAGGATATTGTACTCCACATTTGTTGGTACTAGAACGAAAACAATAACAGTTATGTATTAGTATGAATTGTGACTCAATATTCAAATAGAAGGAACGACCTGCTCATTAACCACAGTTCTTTAAAGGCACCATTTGAAAATATAAATTTGAATGATGTAGGTGTCACCCTGCCAAACAAGTAAAATGGGATGCGAATCTTCTATGTGAATCACTAATGTTCTCAGCGTGACAAATTCTAATTTCAGGATGATACTCTCCATCATCAAGGATAAGATGTCCACAAGTACTAGCTAACATTAATTCTTATGCATAAGGAGAGGAAAGTAACATACCAAGGTTCTTATCTAGCTGCTTGTCATCTTCATCATCGTTGCTCTTCCTCTCAGCATCAAGATTATTCATTTCATTCATATAGATAAACATTAAGTGCGTAGCAATAGGACTTGAATGGAGTCATGTAATGCATATTTTTATTGTTTGCATAACTTAAAGAAACATAAAGCAAAAGCAAACTAAGAAAGGCAAAAGGAAAGGCAAATCTTTTTGGGTTTAGAAACTCACAAATACTGACTAACAAAGCAAAATATTTTTGTTGTTTTCATTTATATAAAGCAAGCATAATGGTAGAACTGATAATTAAGAACATGTTTTTGGCATTTTCATTTAATACACCAAGCATAACAATTAAAACCAACTAACAAGTAGAGAAGAAGTGCAAATATTTTTGAATTTTCTTTTAATGAGCATAAGCATAACTTCAAAGAAACTAAACTAAACTTGCAAAGCTACTAATAAATAAAAGACATGAAGGGCCAGTTCTTTTGGGCCGTCTCTAGGAAGCTCCTAGCCCTCCCCTCTAGCTTCCACTAGAAGCTGTCCTCAAAATTAGTCAGGCTTCCAAATTAGATTAGTCTAAGCTAGTTTAGAAGCCTAACCAAATTTTTGGGGAACAACTTCTCTAGGAAGCTGAGTGAGCGCAGCTTTTTGGAGAAGCCAATCCTAGAAGCCGAAAAGAACGCAGCCGAAAGTAAGATACACGTACTCTCCCAGAGATTGGGGTCTACCATCCTGGCCATTCCTGAGATGGCCCTGTCTCGTCATGCTGTTGCTCCCAATTTGGAGGGAACACCACCGCTCTCATCATCGTCAACTTATTGGGCAGCGGTGTAGTGGCATGCTCCTCCCTTGACACCTTGAACTTGTACAAGTCCAAGTTGGGAGCGATGCACGCTAACATATCCAACTCCAAGAGGAGTGCCCTGTCGGGCCTCAAAGTCCCCTTGGCAAGATCGAAGAAGCACACTAACGAGGATATCCTAGCCGGATAGCCGAGAGCCGACCGGATGAGAAGGCCGACTTAGCGTAACAAGTCGGTCACCCCGCCACTCGGATAAGGAAACTATCTACAAGAGAAGGAATCCTAGTTTAAGTTATAGAAAATCGTAATCTTGTATATGAAGGAATGAAGGATGCCACATGCATATATTGTAAAGAAAGAATCATGGGTAGTTTAGAAAGGTAGAGTCCATGCACGGGTTACCCAAAACCCTAGCTGTTCGACTATATAAAGCCAGGCTAGGTGACTTCGATGGGCAGAAGACACATCTTGTATCCTATCCATCATATTGATATTTCCAAGACATAGGACTACCTCCAAAAGTAGAGGTAGCCGAACCTGGGTAAATCGTGTATCTTGCGTGACAAGCTTCCAGGGCCGCCCGGCCTCTCTCTCTCTTCATCGATCATTTTCCATGATGGTATCTGTCTCTAAGAACAATCGACACACACACCCTGCCAAAGATACTCAACAAGGAGGCAATGCCACCACAGTGAAAAGTGTAGCAGTATTATGGGAAAATACAAGAGAAATATGACTAGCAAGCATGGCGTTGTACTCACATGTTCTGTTCTGCACAGCACAATGAACTAAGTATATGATACTCCCTCCACCATTAGAAACTTGGTATAATTTTTGTGATATAAGACTCATGTTACATTACTTAAATTTTCAACCTAAGGATACGGGCGGGCCCCTTAAGCCAGAATGGAGGTAGTAGGTCCCACACAAGCAGATAAATTAATCCCTGACAAGAAATCCTCTAGCTAGGAAAGTATCAAATTAACAACCGCTAGGTGTTGGATACAATTAAGTTTACCACTCCTAATGCTAGTACGCTCATCAATAACAATCCTACCCAAAAAATCTTCAAGTTCAGTTTCAGTTTTCTTCCTAAGGGGTTCAACTTTACCATCAAAAGGTAACATGAGAGCCTATCTTTCTAAGCGCATGCATATACGAATACCAAGCATCTTAAATGTAACAAAAGACAATTAGCATGTAAAGCATCAGAGAATGAGGAAAGGAACTCCTTACTGAAGCGACTCATAAGTTTGAGACTCCATACTCGCGAATACCGCCAAACCAACACAGTTGCAATAGGTGAAGAAATCGTCCTCAGCACACAAGAATGTCAACATTGCGGGATCTTGCCAGTTCGTGAAATACACCGCAAAGTCTTCATTCTTGTACTCCATTTGGTCTCCCAATCTTGATTCTCCTTGTAGGAGACATGGGTCTTCTTCCCTTTGCTCCTAGTGTTCATCATGAAAGACTTAAGCATGCTCTTCCCCTTGTCCATTATGAGTACCTTGCTGGTCGGGTACGTTTTGGAGAAGGAAGAAGGCAGCCCAAAAGTGCCCGTGAGCCCCAAGGGCAAGGGTGGCACGTCGCCACGTCCCCCCTCACCCCCTGGCTGGTCGTGCTAATGGTGCTCCCCTAGCCCCTGGTGGGTCCCCAGGTCCTGCCTTTTGCAGTAGCCCTTCTTTTCGCTAAAAAATGACCTGTGATTTTTTTTCAATTTTTTTCGAGAGACTTTTCCAAAAACTCAAAAACAACAATATTTAATAGGTACAGGCTTAAAGAAAAAAAAATTAAATGCAATAAAAATATAAATAATATTCAAAAACAGTAACATAATATATTATCAACATATTCTCATTTTATCGAATTATTAATGAGGTTAATCAAGTCTCCTCACTAATTTGGTAAAAAAGTTAAATAGTTTGAAAATAGGGATTAAATGCTGAAAATATACTTTATGTTACCCCCACCTAGATTGGTACAAAACCAATCTCAATACTCCCAATCATAATAGTTGAAACTTGTATAACCACTGGAGTATAATATTTTTCTAAGAAAATAAATGGTGTGTTCCAGCCTTTAACATTGAAAGTCACCTTGCTTTTTGTGCAATCAATAACAGCCCCTGCAGTATTAAGAAAGGTCTTCCAAGAATAATAGAGAGATTATCATCTTCAGGGATTTCCAGAACAACAAAAGCAGTTGGAATGTGCACATTAGCAATCATGACAGGGACATTTTCACAAACTCCTATAGGTACCACAGTAGATTTATCAGACATTTGAAGAGATACCTCAGCAGGAACAAGTTTATCCAAATCAAGTTTGTTATAAAGAGAGAAAGGCATAGCACTAACTCCAACCCCTAAATCACATAAAGCATATTTAACATAATCTATAATCTTTATAAAGTTGATCCCCACTAAGTGTAGTTAATGTTTGCAAGCTTCTTTCATAATGAGCCACGTCATCTGTAATAATCTGTACCGTTTGATCAAATTTGGACGCACTGGAACTACTTTCGTAGCCTGCAGCGCCCACCCTTAATTGATAAAGTAAAGAAAATAGATGACATTATTTTTTCCTCACTTGCTGCTCCACCGCAGCATTCTTTTCGGCTTCTTCCGTCAATCTACTGCTAGCGTGCCGCCGATTCGGCTGCCACGGGAGAGATTGAGGAGGGGAAGGCAGCCACCGATGTGGAAGAGGAGCTCGGGCTGCCACCGCACTGGGAGCTCTCGGGGGAGCCGCCGGGGTGCCGCGGCACTGGTATCTGCCGCTGCCGCACTGGAAACTGGAAAGGAAGGAAACGGTTTTTGTCCGGTTTTCTGTTAATTAACCGGGAATCAAAACTTCTTCTTAATTAAATGAGACGAGGCAAATCTTTTGCCTCCGTTTCGAAAAGAAAGAAAGGAAGGCCGTCACACGGGAAATAGGAGGAGGGCAGGGGCCGTAGGCAGCAGGGTCTGGGCGCGCTTGGTGGGATCGAGCGAAGCAGCAGGGATGCGAGGAAGAGGAGCGAAGCAGCAGGTGCGCACGCAGTAGAGAGGAGCAGCAGGTGCGCTGTGCGCAGAGCTGTGTTTTGATGCATTGCCTTTTTGTAGATTGTTTCTAACAAAGGCCTTTTTATGTATGTTCATGTTAAACGAACTGTGTTAATCCATTCCTAAAAAAACTGTGTTAATCCATTGCCGCTAGCAGATTTTGCCTGCTATATATCAAATTTGGTATTGCACATTGTTATGTGGATATTGGATGGTAACTTTGATTATATGTAGACAACATGCATATAGACAAGAGGCTGAAAAATTGAAAGATGTTAATTGAGAATATTTTAGACCATCTCCTATATATTCGTGTAGATAATCAGATATACACAATTTATCGAAGATGCTCTAAGAAAAATAAGCCAGCGAAAAGTGTCGCCTCGACAAGCACACCACCTGAAGGACTTGGTGCCGCTCTCTCCGTCATGTTGTCGGCCAGCTGTTTTCTATTTTCCAATTCAAACTCATTGCATATGAATATGTACCACATGGTCCCATTGATTTTCATAATATGCAAATTCCTCCTTCCATCATTGGTGATGTTGGTGTGTGAATAAAATGATCAATAGGTCACCTATCCATTACGGACATAGTGTCTCAAACCCTCAATTATGCAGTAATGAGATTGCTATGAATCTCTGTTATTTTTGTCCATTTTAATGAATGTCTTTTTTTAAAGATATACTTACTCAGGTGTTTTCGCATGTACATACACTAATAGCATAATGCTTAGTTGTTTGTTCATATTAGTTTAGTTTGACTAGAAAGACAAGTAACATTCAATATTTATTCTTACTTTTATCTATGCAGCTATTCGGGGCTTTCGGATTTCCGCGACAACGTGCGGGGAATCCACTAGTTATTTTTAATGAAACGTGGTATTATAGGTGTACCGGGATCTCCTTTCTTTTCAGTCATTTTTCCTTTAAAAGAATAATCAGCAAGCATAGTAGTAATGGCCTCAGGTGGAATTTTTATTTCAATAGTAACTACAATATCTTTCATATATTTAGCATTAGGAGGATGTTTAATAGCTTCGGTCAAAGGAATTTGCAAACATAAATTCTTTAATAACTCAACAAACCTAAACCTTGTGTTATCCTGACTCTTAATTACCTCTTGAGAATAAGGGATAGGTGGTTGCACCTATACCTGGCCATGGGCGGCCCGGCCAGACCCGAAGCCCGAGGTCTTGGACCGGACTCGGGCCTCACTTTCCAGTCCAAAGCCCGGCCCGAAAGCCTGAAAAAAGCCCAAATGACTAAAAATAAGTAGTTCAAGAAAAAATAGGTATAAAAAATCATTTATTTATTTCAAAAATAATTATTTTAATGCTAAAATGGTCATTTTTCCGTGCTTTGGGCCGGGCCGGGCGGGCTCGGGCCTGAGGTTTTCCCATCAGGCTTTATGAATCCCGGCCCGGCCCAGGGTTTGAGTATACTTGCACCCAAGGATCCCTTTCTTTATAGATTCTCTGAGGAAGGAGGCGGAAGAATTTCCTTTTCTTCTGTTTCCTCTGGTTCTTGAGAAACATACTGAACTTTTTCTACTTCCTCTGTCCTGAAATAACTGATGTGAATTTATATATAGTGTTATACAAATCCACGTCACTTATTTCAGCACGGAGGGAGTATATGTGATGGTAATTATCCCCATTATTCTCATATTGGTTTCAGCATGAGAGACTATTATTCTCATCTTGAGTTTCAGCATCAGAGATGGAGACATCATCTTCTTCTGCTATAGGCCTGTCAATAGTGTCATCGTTGAGCGATTTTCCTGCGAAAAGATTAGTAGCCTTGTCCAATTTCTTTGGGCGCCCCTCAAGATATTTAGGAACACTAGTTTTCACTATTCACTAGTGGATTTCCCGCGCGTTGCTCGAGCATATGTGTCTTTGATATCTGCATCTTATAACTACTAATTCAACTATCATTTTAACAGCTATATTTTCAAGGACTAACATAAAAAAAATCTAAATTACCATCCATGGAAATATAGCAGTATGTGATAGCAAATTTGGTATAGCCATGCATTAACATAGTTCGGTATAGCATAAACCAAAAAAAAACTACAAAAAGGCAATGCATCAAGCAACAAATATCTAGCAGCTTCGTCCCTGCTCGGCTGACTGCTCTGCAATCTCCATGAACCATAACCACGCGCATGCTGCTCCGCTCGACCGCACCATGCATGCATGCTGCTTGCTCATGCCCCCGCCCCTACCGGCCTACCCTCCTCCTGTTCCCCATCGGACGGCCTCCCTCCCCTCCTAGTGTAGCGGCAGCGGACCTCAGTGCACGGCGTCCCCGGCGGCACCACTCCGCGCGAGCTCCTCTTTCGAATCGGCGGCGCTCCGAGCTCCTCTTTCACATCGGCGGCTCCCCGAGCTCCTCTTCCACATCGCGGCCGCGCGGCGCCTCTTCCGTCCTTCATTGTCCCCATTGGCGTCGCCCCTTCCCTCCTTCATCTTCCCCGCAGCAGCGCCCTTCGTGTCCTGCATTTTAGCCATCGGCGGCGCCCTCCCTTCCTCCATCTCCTGCGCGGCGGCGCCCCCTCTAAAGAGAATGTAGAGGAGGAGCACGAGAAAAATTAAGGCTACACAGGGAGCTAGGCGGCGGCTAGGGCTGAGCCCGTGGGTGGCGGGGACGCGACGGCAGGGACGGCGCTTGGCGGCGGCTGGGGCTGAGCCCGTGGGCGGCGGGAACGGAGCCCGGCCGCAGCTGGTGCAGCGCGCAGCGGCGGCAGGGGCACTGCGCGGTAGCACATCGCGCAAGGAGACTGAGCGGCCAAGCCGAGGTGGGAAATTAGAAGATGGTATCAGAAGGATGCTGACGCGTACGGCCTGCATGTGCAGCTTGCTAAACCGACCTCCCGACTAGTTTTGTGCTCGAATCGTATTTGTTCTATTGAATTGGAGGCACTGGGCAAACAAAAGCACTCCCAAAAATGAATGGAAGTTGAGAGATCGAGTGTCCGCCCCTCGTGTGGCGGTTAGGGTTCCCAGTCTGGCGATTTTTTAGGCGACTGCGGCAGTGATCTCGTTTCTCGTCGTCGTTGTCAACCTTAGTCTCGTCCAAATCTTTGTGTTGGTGACTTTTTCCCCATCTGAATCTTCCTGTTCTCTCCAAGTCCAAGTCGCATCTGGTCTCGTTAGGCCTTCGTGCCCTTCGGGATCTAGGGTTTTTCCGTTTTGGAACTACCGTTGTCATCCCATCCACCATACGCCTTTCGTGTGCCCTAGGTCACGCGATCGTACACCACCTCGTCGACCTAGATCACTTTGTTTTTCGCTTGTGAGGATGGATAGCGTGGAGAATATGATGAAGAAACTCGATTTGACGGCAGCAGAGAAGAAGGGTCCGAAGATTCGTTGCGCGGCGGGATCTACGGCAGGGGAGATCGAACCTAAAGCTTTGGGCAAGCTGCTGTCCGAGAAGCCGGCTTTCGCAGCGGGTCTGGCGCATTCGCTGGGTAGGATCTGGTGCCCTCTCCGTGGCGTTGAGTGCATGGATCTAGGTATACCGTTGGGTTCGATGAGTAGACAGACGGGGAGATGTTCAGGGATGAGGTTGGTGAAACTATTGATGTTGATGTTGGGGAGGATGATCACACTATTGGTCGTATTCTGCGTATCAAGGTGAAGCTGGACATTAGGAAACCACTCATGAGGGGTGTAACTATCAAAGGAGAAGATGATGTGCAGGCCGAAGACCAGAAGAAGAAGAAGAAGAAGAAAGATGATCGCTGGTGTGCCTTCACTTATGAGTACCTCCTTGAGTTATGCTATACGTGTGGTGTTATTGGCCATAAGAATGTGTCGTGTGTGAATAAACTGCAACGGGGGGAGAATCAGCAATTCGGAAGTTGGCTTCGGTTTACACCAGATCGAAAGCATAGTAACAGAGGTGATCAGTTTGCATGGAAACACGGGTGTGCTGAGAACACTCCACCTGGCCGCATGAATGGCTCGGGGAGTGACAGCTCGAATTGGAGGAGAGATAAAGATGCTTTGCGTGGGAGTGGACAGGGAAGCACCGCTGTAGTTGTTCCACTGAAGCTGACTGGGGGGGGGGGGGGCGCTAATACTTTGGTTTCAACACAAAAGGAAAGTGCTAAAAAACACTTATTTAATGATGGTATGGAAAAGGAGCCTGGGGAAAGGAATGAGAGTGCCTCGGTGCTTGTTGGTGGGGAAAAGGTAGATGGGAATGTGATTAGTACCATGCAGCCCATGCAAGAGAAAGAAGGATACGTGGATGATGGCTCGGGAAACACTGGGAAAGAACAGGTGCTGTTGGGAGATGCTAAAAATAAGATTGGTACATATAAGAAAAAGTAGCGTCAGGAGCAATCGCAGAACAATCCTGAGAAGGTTGGAGGAAGTTCTAGTAATAAAAGAGCTCGAGCTGATGAGTTTGATCTAGGGGGTGATGCAAATAAAAAGAAAACAGATGTTGTGATGTGTGAGGTGGAGAACACACCAAGTGACGCGGGGCTGCAGGAACAGCTCCACGGGGATCAATGAAGATCATCGCTTGGAACTGCCGGGGGTTGGGGAACAGGCCAGCAGTTCGAGGTCTTCTGGAATTACAGAAGAAGGGGGATCCCAACATCCTTTTCTTGTCCGAAACGAAATTGGATAGGAGGAGGATGGAAAAGTTCCGGAATATTCTTGGTTTGCAGGGAATGCTAGTTCGTGACTGTGAAGGGAGGAGTGGAGGGGTCGCTCTCTTTTGGTGGCGGAGTGTGGATGTTTCATTGAGATGGTTGGGAAGAGGGCACATCGATGTTGAGGTAACTAAACAAGATGGTTTCAAGTGGAGACTCACAGGTGTTTATGGCAACCCGCACGCGCGAGACAAGAAACTTACTTGGCGTCTTCTCCGTACGCTTCACCAACAAACTGACCTCCCTTGGGTGTGCATTGGTGATTTTAATGAGATCTTGTTCGCTCATGAAAAACAGGGAGGGGCGGCTCGGCCCCAATCTTGTATGGATATGTTTAGGGATGCTCTTACGTTTTGTGGTTTGAAGGACCTTGGTTTTGAGGGAGATGTTTTTACTTGGCGTAATAATAATCATCATGTTGATGGGTATATCCGCGAGAGACTAGACCGTGTAGTTGCAAATATGGCTTGGTGTACTTGTTTTGCCGACTACCGTGTGCGTAACATTGATCTGGAGCACTCGGATCATAGACCTGTTGTTCTCACGATGCAGGAGAGGGGTCGGCGAATGTGCAGTTCTTCAGGACATCAGGTAAAGCGTTTTGAAGCACGGTGGCTACTGGAGGAGGACTGTGAATCAATCGTACAGAATGCCTGGGCAGTCTTAGGGATTCGGGGACAGACGTCCGCATTAGCCAGGCTGCGGTCTGTCTCACAGGATCTGCACCAGTGGAGCCGTAATGTTTTAGGTGACCTCTCCAAGAGAATAAAGAAGTTGAAGGCCGAGTTAGAGGAGTGCAGAAGGAATGATATTTCAGCTAGGTTTGTCCAGCGGGAACACGTCTTGCGGTTTAAGCTTAATCGTTTGGAAGACCAACATGATCTGCTTTGGAGGCAACGTGCACACGTCCATTGGCTAGAGAAGAGAGATAGAAACACTGCATTTTTCCACCGTGCAGCCTCAACGGAAGAAGCACAACACAATTAAAAAATTGAAAACTGATGCTGGTGTGGAGGTGGAGGGGGAAGATGGCTTGAAGGCCGCCGTTTCTAATTATTTCTTTGACTTGTTTACCCCCCGGGCAGGTTTGGAGCTTAACCAGGCGATTGACAATATTATTCCAAAGGTGTCTGAAGACATGAACTTGCTCCTTATGGCCCCCTTCTCTGCGGAGGATGTGAGGAAGGCGCTAGACAACATTGGCGACCTTAAAGCCCCTGGACCTGACGGGATGCCTTCGATTTTTTATAAACGTTTCTGGGGTACTGTTGGTGAGACCATCGTGCAGGAGGTTTTACATGTATTGCAGGGGGGCGAGTTACCGGAGGGATGGAATGAGACAATTGTTGTGCTTATCCCGAAGGTTCAGAACCCAGAACGAATGAAGGATCTACGCCCTATTAGTCTATGCAATGTGGTGTATAAACCTGTCTCGAAGGTGTTGGCTAACAGGCTCAAGTGCATTTTGGGTGAGTTAATATTTGAGAATCAGAGTGCTTTTGTGCTGGGACATTTGATCTCGGATAATACTATTTTGGCATATGAGATGACACACTATATGAAAAGGAAAAGATCGGGTACAGCTTATGCCGCTTTAAAACTTGATATGAGCAAGGCTTATGACCAGGTTGAGTAGAATTTCTTACAGGGAGTTATGAGATCGAAGAATGGGCTTTTGTGATGATTTTTTCAATCTGATTATGAAGTGTGTCACGACTGTCAGCTACTGTTTCAGTGTCAACGGTGACATGACTGATCAGATTATTCCGGGTTGTGGGCTTCGTCAGAGCGATCCTATATCTCCGTATCTTTTTCTTCTGTGTGCGTAGACACTGTCGGCAATGCTGGTGAATGTTGAAGTGGCAGGTAGCATTAAGGGTATTCGACTGTGCAATGAAGCTCCAGCTGTGAACCATCTCCTCTTTGTCGATGATTCGTTGTTGCTGCTCGAAGCTAAGGAGGAGTCGGCCCAGGCCATCAACGCCATATTGTAGATGTATGAGCAAGGATCGGGCCAAGTTATAAACAGAGACAAGTCTTCGATTTTGTTCAGCACGAACTGCCCGAGACATGTCCGGAATAACATCATGCAGATTTTGGGCTTCCGTGCTGAAACTGAGGGGGGGGGGAATACCTTGGATTGTCGACCTATGTCGGTCGCTCAAAAGCTGAATGTTTCGGATATATAAAAGAGCGTGTTTGGAAGCGGATTCAGGGTTGGAAGGAGAGGAGTTTGTCGAGAGCAGGGAAAGAGATTATGATAAAAGTCGTTGCTCAAGCGATACCTACCTATGCCATGTCTTGTTTTGATTTAACAAAAGGATTGTGTGATGACATTAGTCAATTGGTGTGTCGATATTGGTGGGACCAGGATGACGATGAGCGCAAAATGCATTGGGTTGGCTGGGAGAAACTTAAATTGCTAAAGCATGAAGGGGATTTGGGGTTCAGAGACCTGCATTCTTTTAACATGGCGCTTTTAGCTAAGCAGGCTTGGCGCCTCCTCCAGGCACCAGAGTCCCTTTGTGCAAGAACATTGCGGGCAAAATACTTTCCTCTTGGGAACATCCTTGAAGCTGAACCACTGCTTGGCATGAGTTACATTTGGAGAAGCATCTTAAAGGGTGTTAACTTGGTGAGAGGTGGTATCATTTTTCGGGTGGGAAATGGTGAGCATATTAATATTTGGTCGGACCCGTGGATTCCTAATGGCTTATCGCGTCGGGTTAGAGGCCAAAAGGGGAACTGCCTTCTTAATCAGGTTGTGGAGCTGATCGATCCGGCCACGTGTACTTGAGACGAGGGCCTGGTCCGGGACACTTTGCCGGAAGATGATGCTGAGATTGTTTTGAAAATCCTCGTCTATGAAGATACTGAAGATTTTCCTGCTTGGCATTTTGATACATGTGGGATCTTTTCAGTTAAGTCTGCATATAAAGTCCATTTGTATGGTCGGTTGAGAGCAGATCGAGCTTCTTCTTCTCTGGATGGTGATGAGCTGTGGAAATCTAGTGTGGAAGGGGCTGTGGAGCCTGAATTGTCCACCGAAGACAAAACATTTCCTGTGGAGGTTCAGCCTGAATTCTCATCCACTTCAAATAAATATTGCAAGAAGAGGGGTGGACCTTGACACCCGATGCGTTGTTTGTCATAAGCTTTTTGAGCATGTTAATCACCTGTTCTTCCAGTGCAAACATGTGAAAGTTAGGTGGCGTGCTATGCAGCTTGAGGAAATTCGTCTACGACTGAATGCTTGTGTTAATTCGATGGACGTGGTGGACTGCATCTTGAAGCTGAATAGGGAGGAGGCGGGGCTCGCAGTGGCGTTCTTGTGGTGTTGGTGGACTGAGAGAAATAAATCAAATCGTGGTGAAGTGATGGCCTCCGTTGAGGAGTTTCAATTTAATGTGCATCATCATGCTACTGAATGTAACATTGTTCTTCTGAAGGAAAAGCAACCGGCCGTGCGTATGTCTCAATCCTGATGATTTTGTGAAGATAAATTGTGATGGGGCTTTCCAGGCTGCTGTGGGCTGTGGGGGCTAGGGATGTATAGCCAGAGACAGTTACGGTGATATCTGTTTTGTTGCAGCTGGTCGACTTGTTAGGACAGTTGATGCTCTGCAGGCTAAAACTAAAGCGGTCATCCGCGCGAGTTTATACGCCAAGCAAATGGGTATGGGCAGGATTATCATTGAGACTGATTGCCAAAACCTCAAGTGAGCGCTCACCACCGCCAACCACGATGCGGGTCCTCTTGGTGCTATGTTCAGAGAAGAGAAGCGAAGTTTATTCTCCGGACTGCGTTTATTGATTTTAAGATACTTTATGTTCCTAGAGTTTGTAATAAGCCAGCGCATCTACTGGCTGCTATGGGATCGCGCACTGCTCAGGCCGAACCTTTTGTGTGGCTTGATAACTTACCCCCTGATGTATCATGTCTGGCGACCGGCGATTTAGCCGCGTCTGCGAGTTAATAGGAATGTCTGAATTCCTCTCAAAAAAAAATGAATGGAAGTCATCCAATTAACATACATTTTGCATACAGGATGTGCATGACTACATGCATTTACATAAGATTTGTACCACAGTAGTAAACAGGCTACGGTACTGTGCATAGGATATCTGACTCCACAGGGGCTTAGCGCATCGCTGGAAACCTGCTTGGAGCTGTGGCTGCCAAGATTAGTAACCGATCAGAGTTGTGTACACAAAAAGAGCAGAAACAGATAGCTCAAACTGGACCAGAAACCCTGAAATCTTTTGCCAATCTCTTGAGTAGTGTGATGACACAGCGCAGCACTAATGCGTCCACCTCCAAAATACAACCATCACCACAACGGTGATGATCATACCAGCATACGCAATCCGCTTGTCGACTCGGTGTCGCCTTTCAATAAGCTTCAGAACCGAGTTTGACAGGCCAACTGTGTTCAGAACATCTAAAGCCTTCCTTTGAGCACTCTGCAATGCATTGACGATATAACTATTAGCAGGCACATATTTTCACGAACAAGATTAAAAAGTGATCTTCTGTCCACATTAGAATAGATGCTTTGTAGTGGAAGTTGAAATGT
Source organism: Brachypodium distachyon (assembly GCF_000005505.3). Classification (NCBI taxonomy): domain Eukaryota; kingdom Viridiplantae; phylum Streptophyta; class Magnoliopsida; order Poales; family Poaceae; genus Brachypodium; species Brachypodium distachyon. The sequence goes on along the minus strand of NC_016131.3, from coordinate 10,111,400 downwards.
TTTTTTACCTTCAGACGATCCCTCTGGTCAGAGTACTTGTGAAGGATAGCAACTCCTGTGTCAAAAGCTTCGTCAAGCATACGAGAGGAGCTACGAGCCGACTGCCTTGCTTGGGCTTCGTCATCAAATATTCGAAGGACATGCGAGGAGTCACCATTCTGCAACAATAATTTTCAATTCAATAATGACACAACGCAACTATCCTACTGGGAAAAGAACAGTTTTAGCTTTGCTTAAAGGACTACTTACAGCTCTCTCAAATAGCTCTGCCCTTTCCTTAGCTTCCAGAATCCTCTTTTGCTGCCGCAAAGAATGCTTGTCGAGTGTTTCCTTCAATGAATCAACCTCTTCAGACAGCTGCTCCACTTTTCTGCCAGAATAACAGAAAGCGCCATCATAAACCTGAAACACTTCACCTACAGAACTCCTATTCAGCTCTTCCCTTCAACTGCACAAACTGACGACTTTCTATATGCAACAGGACAAAAATTTCCCAACCTAAGGCATACCATATAGCATTCATCTGAAACCGAACGCATCAAATGTCGGCTATGCAGCAGATATCTCAGAAATATGAAGCAAGCAGAATTTAGTGTTCCTTGTTCTTAAATAATAAGCATTGCACCTATAAAGTCAAAACCAAAAACTAAGACAAAATAGGGGGGCAGCTCAGGATCATGTATTGGTACAAACAATTCGGTAACCCAGTTGTACACCACACGTTTAGAGATGCTCTACGAAACCACAAATAACTATTACATGAATTATATTTCTACAGAACAGATAATTGTAATGATAGCCCTACACGAAGGAAACATGAAATTCTGAGCCAACAGTGTGAACTAGTTAAACAGGGCAGAGTGTGTATATATTCAGGAAGGTAGATAACGATGGACAACTAAATCAACCAAACAATGAATGGCAACTAAATCAGGAGCTTCATACAAGAGATGCGTATTCTTGCAGTTAGTACTCCCTCCATCCAAGTTTATTAGGCCCCGTTTGGAAATCTCCAATCAAATCAGAGAGCACGCATTTTGGAGAAGTTTTCGATTTTCGTTTTGGCCAATAGATTTGAAACCCAAGAGACTTACAATTCATGCAAATTTTGAATGGCAGTCATGCATTCGTCGCAGTTAATGCAGATTTGGAACCAAAAAAACTTGCAATTAAGTGAGATACAGTCTGAAAGGAGTTGGAAAGTGGCCTTATAATCCCGGAAAACCCAGATGTGGAATGGGGCCTAATAAACTTGGAGGGAGGGAGTGCATATGTAAAATGACAAGAGCACTCACTCTCACATAGTCACATGTCTGTCAAGGTCAAAATGCACCATTTGGTATAATTGGAGGGTAAAAATTTCTGTTGCAATCGAAGTCTTGGATGGTGGATGATAAACCAAAAACTGCTAATGAGTTAGAAGTAAAACTAGATATTACAACTGTGTGCATGCTAAGCTGACTGGAAATTATTCTGAACGAAAGCTCAATTTCCAGTATGAACTATAAAATTCCTAAATGAAAATATTTCAGCTTGCCAAATAAATTGTGGAGTAACTGTAATGACACACAAAGTTAATTATTGCTTATGTAGTATGGAACACTGGAGTTAACACACCTTCAGCCTGATTAAGGGTGTGTTTAGTTGCTGTCCTGGAACCAACATGCCTGGCCAGGACATTGCCGTGCCCTGGACTGTACAGTGTTTGATTGTTGTTCTAAAAAGCTCCCTGGCTCAGGCGTAAGAAATCAGAGGCCTGGCGATCAGGAGTGTATGGCTGTCAATTAAACAACAAACAATGCAAGTATGCAACAATGTAGCTTTACTTGATGGCTGATGGCTGCTGAGTTGATAAAAAAATCAATCATGCTGTTTGTACACCATGACCGAGCAATGAAGAGAAGCAGGCAGATTTTCAGCCACAGGCATTCAACCAAACAATGCAAGGAAAAAATACTTCAAAACTTCTAGCTGCATACATGCACCAGTTTTCCCCAGGCACGTTGCCAGGTCTGCAACCAAATAGGCCCTTAGTCTACAAAGGATTTAATATGCCGGTATTTCAAAGTCCATCAGAACACCATCACAATCCATGATGCAAGAGTTGTTGTATTATTTTCATATGAGGGTGTGTTTGTGGAGATCATGGTGGTTCTGGCACTGGCATCCCTAATCAGTTAACAGTTCACTTTGATTTGCTAAGAAGTATTCACAGAAAAACCAACAAAAGATCATTTGTCGTAAACAGCATATGTTGGTAGATTCAATGAGAGCACTGTGTCATTCTTGTGGGGTGTCTGGCCCTATCAACCTTCCAGAAGTGCACATTTTGCAACAAGAATTTTTGTTGACAATCTAATGTTTTACTCTAACAGGCAGATTCAGTGCTGAAGGGGAGATACAGCACAGCAATAACCTCAAAATTATCTACGCTACCAAACATATGACTAGAATAAGCCAACGGAAGATACGGTATGGCGGTAATAACTGATGATGGCAAAGCTAAATAGATTGATGGACATATTGAGCAACCTAACTTCCATTTCTGGGAAAAGCAAGATGGAAGCCTGCGAAGTTGGGCTTACAAAACAACCTAACTTCCATTTCCTGAAATGATAACGGAAGCCTACCAAGTAGCACTCTACAATCTACTATAGAACAGTAAAAAATGCACGAGGGCAGGCTAAATAACATCAGTTTAAGAAACAAGCGGGAAAATACAGAGTACAAAATACAACTGTTCCTCACCAAATTAAAGCTAAATTGCATGTTCAAGCAACGAAACTAGCAGATATCTCGTCGTCGCAACCTTAGTTCACCTCCAGAACCACAATCAGAATCAAGACACGATGTATACGCTGAAGCTGTGATCTGCGCAGCACAAAGAACTCGGAACACTTCGAGATCTCTCTTGCCTCACCCCCAATTCACGATCCGTACAAAAACTAAGAACCAAGCAGCTAAATGGAGTTAAGAGCCAAAGGTTATCCTCACCTCTTCCATAGGTCGCGCTGGCCCTTGGCGGGGATGGACCGCCAGAGCCGGTCCATCTGCGCGCACAGTCCCTGGATCTGCGCCACCTCCCGCCGCACATCCTCGGCGCCCGACGGGTCCCCCGCGCCGCCAGCCCCGACGAGCGGCACCTTGGACGAGTAGGAGGACGACGTGGGCGCCGAGGCGAGGCGCTCGACGCGGGCCACTCCGTCGCGGGCCGAGAGAAGCAGCCGCCGCGCGCTCTGGTACATCTCCGACAGCGTCGCGCCGCCGCCCCCGCCGGAGAAATCCATCGCCCCGGCCGTCGAGATCGAGGAGGAGATGATCTTGGGTCGTTTCCGTGTTTCAGATGGATTTGGGGGCAGCAGCCAGCAGGACGTTGGCAAGTAGAGACTGGGACGTGGGGTCACGGCGACGTTATGACGTGGATGGTAACACGGGCTAGCCGCTCGATTGGATTCGAACGAACGGGATGGTGGTTGTGGGCCCATGCGAGCTGCCTTCCCTTCGAAGGATCCAGGGAACTACTGCCTTCGCCAGATCGAAGCCGTATTCCATAGGGAAAAGAATGGAATACGTATGGTCCAGAGCAGTTTCTTATGAAATTGCCATGAGGGCACACCGTATTTACGGAGGAAATGCCACCGCCAAACTTTCCCGAAGAAAACCCCTATGCCCAACCTCCTGCCCCGCCTTCCTTTCCCACCGCCGCCGGCGCTGCCTTCCCCCGCCACCGTCCCGCCTCCCATCCTTACCACAGCCGGCGCTCTCACTCCATCCGCCGTTCCTAGCTCGCCTTGGATCCGGCCGCCGTCGATCCCCATCTCTTTGTCGGACCACGTCGCCCCGCCGTCGAAGGAGCTCTGGATCCGCCGCCGACGCAACCCACCAGACCAGCTCGACCCGCCTCCTACCGGATGCCGACGACGTAAGACCAACCCCTGACCACAATCACCCCCTGCCTCTTTCGCTGGGAGCTTGAACTCTTGAGAGATGTGGTCGTGTTGTTCACTTTGTTCATCATACAGCATGTGATTTGTTTGCCATTTTAAAAGCTTGAAATCTTGATAAGGTTGCTGGAGTTTTGATGTAATTTTTCTCAATTTTATTCTATATTTTGAGAAAAAGACTGGAGACAAGAGATTCTTGTAAGGTGCTTCCACATTATCATAAATGTTTTTGAGAATGATTTCGCACAGTTTTTGGTTAATTTCTAAGAATGTTTCAGGATGTGTGTGTGATGTGTGATACAATTTGTACTGACATTAACAGAAAACGAGACAACTAAATCCAGGGGCATTATAGATTTCTCCTAATCAAATGAGGCAATAAGCAGCAATCCTAGAAACTGAAAAGAAGGCATTAGAATAGCTTCTCAGGCCTATCAGGGCAGCTTCAGCTGAATTTCTGAGGGAAGCTGCAGCTGAAAAGAAGGGGGCCTGTAACATGTGGTTGTCTGCTGAACGTGGAGACTCACACATGGTGTGCTAGTAGGACATTAAGCTTGTTATTATTGAGTCGTATGATGGCATTGTATAACATGAGGGCAAACGTTTTGACTAGGATGTGCATTGCATCATATAGTATACCTTCTTAACATTTTGACTATGTCACTATTTGAGTAGTGCCTCTTAGTATGAGTTAAATATTTCAACTGTGTTGTGGAGAGTGTTGTGGAGATACTAAACTTTGTTGCTACAGCCATTCTGTTCCTTTTCCCCTGTTCAAAGTGAAATTTGGTTAGAAATCTTCAACCTGTTTGTCTCTTAGAATATTATACTGTTGTATGACAGAAGAATAGGACTTCTGCATCAGAATTTCTGTGGCAGTTTTTTTCAATTTGTACTGTAATTCTGTAAGCAACTAAGTGCATATTATTTCATGGGGTGTTATGGCACAATGTGATGCATTTTCTTTGGCATGTAGTCGTCAACCTGAGGTGCTATGGGCTCAACGCTCTGAAAAGGTGTACTTGACTATCTCGCTGCCAGATGCAAAAGATGTTGTGCTGAAGACTGAACCCCAGGGCATCTTCAGCTTCTCAGCTATTGCCCATGGAGAATCTTTTAGCTTCACTTTGGAGCTATTTGATTCCATACTGCCAGAGGTAAATATATGTTGGCTTCAGTTGAACCTTGTAATGCAGGGTGATTTCAGTTGATATTAAATTTTGTTCATCTTCCACTTCCAGGTTCTTGCTTGGTTAAATGTTAAAAAGCTATCAAATAATACTGGAAATGTTAATACTCATTTTTCACCGATAGCAGAACCATTTTAATTGTTGGAAACTTGAATGCACGTTTAAATGATCTAATTTTCTGATGTGTCGGTAAGTAAATGGTAATTGATAGAGATCGAAATGAAGCTCAATTAATAAGCATTGGAAGCGGATCTTTGTGTGCTACTAGCTGCTGGATAATTTTCCACACAATCATAACGTCGATCGCCAGAATTTTGTGAATTGTTAGCGGGCTAATCATAATTTTGCTTGGTCTGTAGGGAAGTAAAACAAAGACAAAGGTGGGCTCTCGAAACATAATCTGTTCGATCCAGAAAGATAAGAAATGTTGGTGGAAGCGCTTGCTGAAGTCAGAGGAAAAGCATCCATACATCAAAGTTGACTGGAACAAATGGTGCGATGAGGATGAAGAGTCTGGTATGTCCTAATGATATACATCCACAATATAGACGTTTTTCTTGTGCTAGTTTGTCGAGTTTATAGAAAATGGATTGATAATTAAAGTCAGAAGTAATCACGTAATTCAGTAGCTTATATTGCATTGCTGCTATTAAGCTTTACATGAGATCAGAGACTGTTACTTTTGTCCTATGGGCAGAACATACTATTCTTCCTGATGGTCAGGTGTGTACCATTTTCAGTTTCCTCAGGTTGCGATGTATTGTGTGCTAAGCAATTCAGCGATAACCTAAATAATTTATACTTTTGTATTGCTCACCAGACATGCCACACAGTAAATTTATACTTTTTCCTTTGTTTAATGCTGAATACTACTATTTAATCATCATGAAGCTGCTATTTAAATATTTTTACTTCTGTTCTGCTTGTTGGCTCTTCTTTTTGGGTGGGTGGGGATGGGGGCAAAAGTCTTCTGTGGTTTCAGTCGCTTCCTTTCTTTGATAGAGGCTCTAATTTTCATAATGTCTTGTACTTTGATCTATTTAACACAATGTCTTACAGAGACTTCAATTGGTTCAGATGATGATTTTGATGATGGGGTATGAATACGATCAAGCTTCTGTGCTCCCTCATTTTCTTCTTGGTTTATATTTAACCACTTAGTGTAGAGTTACTTATTGCTATCTTCACACTGCTGCAGGAAAATGACGAAAGCGAGGGTGATGATGGAATGCTATGTGAGTGCCTATCCTGTACCTTCAGTGCCACCTAGACCTGTACTTTATGTTCTGGTTGGGTAATCAAATTGGAACCCTAGTTTACCAGTATTGACGACTTTCCATTTGAACCCAGGCTGGGGTTTGACTTTCTATATACAATCACAAACCTATATGCTCTGGAAGTTGACCTAATCTGAATCGATTTAGCATCTCGAATGGATTTTGTTAGATTATCTTCATTTTATGACTAGTTTCATCTTCTTCTGCACAGTACTATTGTTAGGCTGTGTTGACTTAACTTAGCCATTGTTGATCATTCAGTGTCTTCACACACTTAAGACTTCATAGTCTGTACTAAGCAATGATTCTATGAGTTTTTTTACCTGCATAGTCTTTTCTTTGTACGAAGAGTCTTAAAAAAATCGCCACCAAAACTTTTACGCTCTTTCTAATTTAAGCTTTATTTGATTGCAGATCTACCAGACCTTGAAAAGCTGGGAGGGAAGTGAGTAGACAACTTTGATGACTGAAGTAGGCTTTTCTGTAGCAAGTAATTGTTGATGCTACAAAGTAGGGTTGTCACTAGTGCAATTGGTGTCTTATTGATGCCTGCTAAACATCTCATGGCACCGGATTTATGGTCATAACTTGCTTACCATGTTCTTTATCTTACCTACTACTCCTTGGTCGCCGTTGAGCTAGGGCCCTGAATGTTGCTCTGAGGTGTGCTTTGCTATCGACCTAATTATCTTTAGTGAATGACTGTGGGGTTAGTATTACAATGCAGCAAAAAAAAATGCTGAGCACGTTGTGGTTTCTCTTATCATGATATGATTACATGGAGTTATGGCAGAAAGCTTTATTATTTCGATGTCCACCGTTTCAGGCTTTAATCTGCATTCTTATAGCATTCCCATCTGATTTCTGGGTGATTGCAGTGCCATTCTAGTGCGGATCTTAAGAAGTGCCTGATTCAGTTCTGAAATTTTGATGGCTGTAACTTCTCAGTTTCAGCATTCAGGACGTTGGAAATTTGGAGTTTAGATCTTCGGGGTGCAGAAATATCAATCTATCATGCAATCAGCATGATGCGAATGTACTATGGTCCTCATCTTATGGTCTTAACAGTTAGGATCGTTCACGAGATTTTTGCTGCTTGTACCGGAAATCTTTGGAGATCTGCTCAGAGGACTTTAGACGAGGCGGAGATTAATTAAGCAACGAACGCTCAGGCACGCAGAGCGTGGTGCCGCGGTGCGGTTGATGCTGTTTTTTCGGGCTAGAAATTTCGGTGCACAGAACGGGACGGACGTGAGAAAATATCGAAGACTTTTCCCGATCAGCACAACCATGGTGCATGCATGCATGTCGACATGGAATCCGATCCCGTTCCCTAACCATTTATTGTCGAAACACAGAAGATGGAATATGAAAAAGGGGAAAAGAGAAAGGAAAGGACAGCGCAAAAAGAAAGAAAAATGATTGGAATATGGTCGTGCAATTAGCATCGCGTCGCTTTGAACGGGAGCCAGTCGCCGTGGGCTGCGCTCACGCTCCGGGACGTACATCAACTTTATTTTACTCCGTATTTGTTTTGAGGCTGATCAAGTTTTGGCTACCGTGTGTGGCCCTGTGTTGTGTTGGAGCCTTTTTTTTTTCTATTTTGGCTCGACGAGTTGTCCGGTCAGCTGCGCCCTTCACCATAAACGACCGAGCTTTACTACGCTCCACCAGTCGGCCACTTGGCAGGCAGGCGAGCAGAGGTGGTAGGGCAGAGCAAAATGGACGGTGACACTGACACCGACAAGTTGCTCCATGATAACGCGGCCCGCACACGTGACCATGGGGGATGGCCTACTGGCCGGCACGTCTCCCAAACCACGGCGGGCCCGAGCCAAATTGCGGCACGCCACGCACACGCACCTGCGTACTATACCCCGCTTGGCTGCCGACAACACCGTCGAAGTTTACGCGGCGCGCATCGCCGGCCGGTGGACGCGTCCGTCGCGGCCTACTGCCTACATGGCGTGGGGCCACACACACCTGTATTCTGCCGACAGTGCCGCCCTCCACTCTCTCTCTCGCGCGCGCGCTCGCATCACATCCGCGTCACATCCAAGATGATGCTGCTGCTAAGGTTAAAAAGAAGAAGATGCTGCTGCTACTTGGACGGAGGAAAAGCGCTAGGGCTCCCCGCACAATGCTACCCGCACAAACACATTCATTTCTTTAATTGAAGGATATGTTTTTTGTTTCAAAAGAGGGAATCCAATGCACCCATTGTTGCATATAGTTGCGATTGTATTACCGAAATGATCAACGTGGCAAACAAATCTGAAACTTCACGAATCAAAATTATACTTCATTCATTCCAAAATAAGTGACGTGGATTTGTACATATTTTTATGCAAATCCACGTCACTTATTACAGAACGGAGGGAGTACAAGAAAAGGCTACATGAGGAGATCAGCCACCAACAAATTTGTTACTGGCAAGTCACCCATTCATGTTGAATAAGCCCTGTGCTGCAAGTTGGACAGTTGGACGGAGGACAAGCGCTAGGGCTCCCCACACAATGCTACTCGCACAAACACATTCATTTCTTTAATTGAAGGATACAGTATGTTTCTTTGTTTCAAAAGAGGGAATCCAATGCACCCATTGATGCACATAGTCGCGATTGTATTACCGAAATGATCAACGTGGCAAACAAGTCTGAAACTACACGAATCAAAATAGTTCGCGCAATGCCAGCTCCGTGCGCTGAAGTACGGACCAAGCACAATCCAATGGGACGTCGAGAGAATAACATGCCAAAATTCGAGATTTTCTTTGTTCTTGAACACAAGATCAGTTTAGTAATTCCAAATAGGCTAACAAATCCCACACGCCCCCTACTAAGATGAGAGCCTTGAGAGGTTAGCAAGCCCCGTAAGCCATTTCTTGAACATATTGAAAATACCACGAGGTGGAGGCGGGTTTAAAAATTTTTTGATCATGTGAAGTATGAAACTATAATACTATAGTTGTAAGGCATGGTTGGTTGTGCTAATTTTTTCTTGATGTCCTGACTGGCATTTGACATTTTGTTGTTATAGAGGCCGGGTGTTACTAGTATCAACTTGATGTTAATATGTTGTCGACTACTAGAGAAAAAAATGCAAGGCATGTCGTAGTCGGTGGATAGCGAAGAGTTGCCATTAGTGTTCGTTGACTCTTTTTTCGGAAGCAAGGGGGGAATAATGACTAAATTCTAAACACAAGTAGAAGTTCAAGGCCTTATTAATTTCATTATCTCTTCGATTCCATGGACCCGAGAATGCCAATATTAGCATGAATCATACGAGTGCACATCCCATGTTTATAATTTTATTAGCACAAAATTACTCAAGTCAATATATCTCCTTTTTAGACAAACTAAAAGCAATAATATTTAATTTTGTATTCCGAATTGGGGAGGACGCTGGTGTGTTCATTAAACAGAAAATAGGTAGTAGTTGCATATTTCATACTATATTTATATCTCTCAAACTTTTTTGTTCAACTTTAAGCTTGACCAAACACAACTTTGCCAACAAAGGGAGTGAGCCTATCACGTTTGGTTGGAGGAGTTGATGTACAATCCCAACATCTAGGTTCAAGTCTTCCCGTGTGTGAATTTAGGTTCTTATTTATATTGTAGAGGTTTTCCTTACAGTCAACATCTATGCCAACATTGAAATAATAATTCCGTTAAAACCCGATTGTCTAAAATACACGTAACTGTTTTGGACAGCAAATATGCGTAATAACTTAATTGATTGGAGACAATTTGTTAGATTTGCCAGTACATAACTTATTTTGATCTTCCAGACCTACAATTTGTTAGACCGACCATCGGCTTAAGAATAGAATAGGCCCCCCCCGCAGAGAAAAGGGAAATGCAATAGGTGTGCAGGCATTTCAACGGCTAAACGGTTGGTGCGTTACTCGGGTGCACAAAGCTATTACCTTCCTCTAATAATCGCTGTATCCAACGCTTTCCTTTTTTGCGTTTAGCGTGATCTGAATCTGATCTCTTCCTTCTTATCCGGTGGTCCTTCCGTTTCTTCAGTCGACACCCCCCACCGTAGGCCACGGGGAACGCGCTCAGATCCTCTATAAATACCGGCGAGGAGGAGCCAAGCAAAGATCACCACAGCGCATTCCCAATTAGCATCTAAGCTCTCGTTGACATTTCCTTGAGAAGAAGAAGAAACAACTCCGGCCATGGCGGGCATCATCCACAAGATCGAGGAGAAGCTCCACATGGGCGGTGGCAGCGACCACAAGGACGAGCACAAGAAGGAGGAGGAGCACAAGAAGAAGGACGGCGAACACAAGAAGGACGGGGAGCACAAGGAGGGCATGATGGAGAAGATCAAGGACAAGATCACCGGCGAGCACGGCGACGGCGACAAGTCGTCCGGCGACCACAAGGAGAAGAAGGACAAGAAGAAGAAGAAGGAGAAGAAGCACGGCGAGGGCCACAAGAAGGAAGACGGCCACAGCAGCAGCAGCGACAGCGACTGAGCGCTCCGGCCGGTGCTCGCAGGCGTGCAGGTATACGTGCAAGATTATTTATGCTTTCTTAATTCTTTGCGCTCTGTTCTTCAGTTCTTGTTGGATCTAATTTTCGTGCTTTATTTTGCAGTGTAGGCGAGAAGGATGATTGGGAGAAGGGTCACATATATGCTGCAGGATTCGGTTGAGCACGTTGTAGTATGTGTAACCCGTTGCGTCTCTCATGGATGGATTTTGTAATGTACTACTAATATAACGCCTGCACTGCACGGTGCTTGTAATAAAAACGTTTCAACATGTTGGAATCGATATTATCTCCATTGGTATTGCCACGGCATGGTCTCCTATATCTGCAAGCTTTTGTTCATGTGGCCTGTCTGTCCATCCATCTCTGCATCGATGGAGCAGTTGGATGGGCGTTAAAATGAATGTTATTTACGTGCTTAAAGTAGCTTGGCACACACAAACAACGGGTGAAGGCCTGAAAGAGGCTTCAACTCTTCATAATTAAGCGCGTTCTCATTTTATTCGACTAGACAGCAGATCATAACTGAAAGTCTGGAACGTAACAAATAACAATCCACAACCGTCCTTTTACTAGTATTCAATGATCAAGAGAAGTTTCGCCTCTCTTTTTTTCGGTGTGAGGCTGCAACAAGTGAGTTGTTTCATAAATTGATTTCAGAGGCTTGCACATTTTTGTCCTTCAGAATTTTTTTAACATGGAAGAGGCAAAAGGAACCACCAACCAGTGCCTGCGCATCTATGTGCACGGTGGGAGCCTTGCTGGCTTGCTCCGTGATGCTGTAAAATGCTCTGCTTTTGTAATCGCGCGCAAGCGCAATACGATCGGAATAATGCCGACGGCGTCAAAGGCAAAACGGTCAATTTTGCTGTGAAATGGCCAGGCCGAGTGCGCCGGCAGAAGCGTTTCCATTTTCCTGGTACAGAGGCGCTGGTCGGTGGCGGTGAAGGTGCAGAAAGAGACGAAACCGCGATGGTCGGTGGATCTGGAAGATTCAGATATGTGCAATGATGCGTGCCTGAACTCTGAATTCTGCATTATCCCGGCAGCTCACATTTGTGCTGCTATCGAATGTCGATCGATTTCGTAGTCGTGATGTCGGAACAAGCATGCATTCAGCGTCTAAATAGTCTTCAACATCAGAGATTCAGACTAGTCTTTGGTATTGCCGATGCAGAGGGCCAGGGGTCCTGCTGCTGTTCTGCGTCGTAGCGCGACACCATTTAGCACCGCAGCACCGGCTGGCTGGCTGCAGCTGCACCAGGTTAGTTTGAAGAAGCGTGACTCCTGAACAATCACCGAACGAACAACTTGTCAAGTTTTCTGGTGCGTGGTTATTTCCATCTTTACTCAGATTTGTTTCAACCGATGTGCATATTGGGTTATTGAGATACTCGTTTGTGTATTGAGTTGCACATGTTATGCAATCTTGTGCCCAGTAAATCAGCATTTCAGACACGCTGTATTTTCGACACATGCTTATAAAAGATATTGAGACCCTCACACATGGGTACTACATCAGGACCTGCAATTGTGAGTCCATCAAGATTTGTATCCAACCACTCAGTCAGTAGACGTGATATCACTCCTTACACGCGCAGCTCTTACAAAAAGATCACTTCTTACATCATGTTGGATGTGCTAAACCAGCATTCTAACTGTTGAATTGACCGTGCTAGTCGTCTCAACCAAAAATCCGAACTAATGGAAAGAAACTAGACAATTTGTTTCAACCTCAATCCGTATTGTATCATGGGCTCGCTACACTAGCATATAAGAATATTTATGTGGCCAATGTAAATTATGGAGTGATTCTAATAAGAAAAGATTAATGTGATGGATTCTAATATAACTGATTAGAATTATGGGTTTTAATTCCCTCTTTTCTCCCTCTATTTAATCTTCAATTATATGGTGTATGGGTCTCAAAGGAAGTAGCCTGTTTATTATTGACTAGTGTATTGTGTACTAGTGTATTGTGTACTCTAGATTGTTGATCGATCATGCATGTGTATAAGCAGATCAAGAATTGAACGGATGCATTGCAGCGATAGGACGTACTGCATGCAGCCGTTGCGATAACGAAGGGGATTAGACGAAACGCACGAGGACATCTCAGACAGAGGCGCCTTGTCGTTTTGGAGCGCTGCGTCTGTTTGCGAGAGACGCGACCGCTCGGTCAGGAGACGCCTTCTCAGTTCAAATAAAAGGTTTGGTCCCTCCGTTGTTTAATCACCGTACGCAGTGCCATCGCTCATAACACGCACTCACGGAGATCAATTAAGACGCCGACAGGCTGCAGCACTGCAGAAAACGGCACATACACCGTAAGGCCGTTCTTCATCCATCAGGGGAACTTGAGAAGGGAAGAGGTAGAGAAAAGAAGAACGTACGCACGACCATGGCGTTAATCTCGCAAGGACTCGCAATGGAGCAAGGTACACTAGGACCATCATTGTTGAAGTCTCTAGAATGTTTTGTTGAATCATTGGGTATTGCAAAAGATCCGCAAATAAAAGTCTATTCCGCTTACATAGCATTCTAGCCCTGGTGTCCAAGATCTATTAGATTGCTATACCCGCTAGGTCCAACTATGGAATAACGCAGACTGATATATTAGTGTTCTCCAAAAGAATAGCCTAATAGGAAGGGTTATACATGTATGTAGTTTGAGTGAGAAGACTATCAGTGTTCTCCAAAAGAATAGCCTAATAGGAAGGGTTATACATGTATGTAGTTTGAGTGAGAAGACTAAACCCTAGCCGTCCTCTTTGAAGAAAACTTCGGGGGTTCTCCTCGTCTCTAACAGCGATCTGGCAATGAGAGATGGGAGAACCATGAATCAACGCCTGACATCTTGTTTCGCTATTATTCTTGTTAGGTTTACGTGGTGACATCTTGACATTGAAGATGGCATCATCTAGAAGATTTGTGTCCTGGCTACATGTTCTGGTGTAGGCGTCATGGCCTCCATGGAGTCAATGGTTCGAATGACTCATCTTTTGGTGTTTTAAATTTTTTCCTTGTCGATTCATCGACGAAGCGGTAGTTTCACAGCTTGCTTGCAAGAGGTGTGTCCATGGCCATGATGCGATCAACAAACTTAGGTTCCCACAGGTTGAGTTGTGCGGCTCATGCGGCTTCTCAAAACCTATGTGGTTAGTCCAGCTTGCACGAGGATGATGTCCTGCAATTTCGTCACTGAATATGGAGGAATGTCAAGATGCGAAAGACGAATCTAGTGATGTTGATTTGGAAGAACCATGAAGTAGCTTTTAGTTTTGTCAAGTACCTTCTTTACTTATTTTAACTCAATTTTTATCAATCTAGTGTACTTTATTTTATGAAATAGAGTCCGATGGTTGTTCCCGAAAAAAAAAGGAAGGGTTAACCTTACCCAAGTTGTCTTATGTATCCTTTCACAACCGATGTCAGACCAGTGACAGAGCACGGAAACAAAGGGAGTACAAGTTTGCAAAAGTAACTCCTACGAAATAATTGTTGCTTGTGATTATTATTACTTCCGAATTGAGCAGACAAAGGGACGAGGCAGTGGAGACTGGAGAGATAGTTGGCATAGGCAATGTTGGAGGGATTTTAATTTTGACATATAAACCACACAAAAATTTAACACATGGCATACCTCATTTTTCAAATTACACAAAAATTTAACGCCAAGCCTAAGTTTTAATAAATTCTGAAAAAAATCTCAAAGACTCATTCATGAAGTGGGATGAGGGGAGTGGGAACGGAATAGTCCCACCTTGCGTCGGTATATATACAGCCGCACCGACCTCTACCTGCGTGACTATATACAGTCGCCCGTCCCTCCGATCGGTACGCAACACAACCGCGCTAGGGTTTCACCTGTCACTCGCTTTTGCGCCGTCGTCTTAATCTACTCCATCCCGAGCGCCGGCGTGCACCAGCGATCGGGAGAGCAGGTCTCCGGAACCTTTCGCCTTTGCGATCCTGTACGGGAGAGGGCGATTAAGGTTTTTGGGAAGCGCTCCACGCGACTGCTCACTTCCCTGCAACCAAGGGTCGTCTGCCTTCTCGATTCGGCGGGTGCGCGCCACGCCGCAGTCTTCTTCGTCAACAACTTCGTCAAGCGAACGTAACAGCAACGGCTTCCTCTCCACCTCAACAGTACGTACATTGTGATTCGATCTGTTTAGTTATGATCTGCGAGTTCATATTTTCGAGATGCATCTGCTAGTTGCTACTGTCGTCATGATCTATATTCTAGAGTTATTCATTGAAATGTTATTCTCAAAATTGCTTAATTTTCCAACAATCCAAAAACCTTATTGTAAGCAATTTCCTGATTTAACTATGGGTTTCGCCGATGCATTGAAGCATGATAAATTTTCCGGGATGTACTTCAAGAGATGGCAATTAAAGGCCATGCTCTGGTTGCAGATTCTGAAAGTATTCTAGGTGACAGACGGCAAACCAGAGGGATATTTATCTGAGAAAGATCAGAAAAATTTCCAGGATGCCAATGTTGCCTTTAAAGGATGCATTCTGAGTGTTCTTTCTGATCGTCTTTGTGATGTGTATATGCACATAGAAGACGGGAAGGAGCTGTGGGATACACTGGATGCTAAATTCGGTGGAACCGATGTAGGCAGTGAACTGTATACCATGGAGTCACTGAACGACTACAAGATGGTAGATAACTGTTCTGTAGTTGAACAGGCGCATGAGATACAGATCATTGTGAGAGAGCTCAAGCTTCTCAAGTGTGAATTGCCCGACTAGTACGTGGCTGGGTGCATTATTGCAAAGTTACCTCCTGCATGGAGGAGCTTCGCCACGTCTCTGAAACACAAGAGACAGGAAATATCAGTTGAACAACTGATAGCGTCCCTTGATGTTGAAGAGAAAGCTTGGGCTAAGGACACCACTGAGAAGGTTGCTGATATTCCGTCTAACGCCAATATGGTACAGAGGAATTTTTGCGGCAATGGAAAGAACAAAGGGAAGAAGTCTGCTGTTGTTAACAACAACAAGCCTGCGCAGACTACTACCTTCAAGAAGAAGAAGAAAGTAAACAAAGGCGAGATGAATTGTTTCACTTGTGGAGAGCTCGGCCACTTTTCTAGAGACTATCCTGATCGTGCAGATCGAAGAGGGAAAAAGGGGCAGAAGACTGTCAATGTCGTGACCGCTAGCGACATTGACACGTACAGTATTTTACCAACTGTACTTTCAGTGTTTCAATCTCCATGTTGGTGGATTGATACGGGTGCTAATGTTCATGTATGTTCTGACATCTCTTTGTTTACTTCTTACCAGCATAAAAGGGATTCAGCCGTCTTGATGGGGAACGGGTCGCATGCAGCTGTTCGTGGTGTTAGTACGGTCGATCTAAAGTTTACTTCGGGGAAGATCGTGCGGCTAAGGAACGTGATGCATGTCCCCTCCATGAACAAGAATCTCGTTAGCGGTTCCCTTTTATGCAGAGATGGTTTTAAGTTAGTTTTAGA
Organism: Brachypodium distachyon; assembly: GCF_000005505.3. NCBI lineage: Eukaryota > Viridiplantae > Streptophyta > Magnoliopsida > Poales > Poaceae > Brachypodium > Brachypodium distachyon. The sequence continues at coordinate 10,094,989 of NC_016131.3, read as the reverse complement.
GTCTAATAAAGTAGTTGTGTCCAAACATGGACAATTTATTGGTAAAGGCTATGAGTGCGGAGGCTTGTTCCGTTTTTCCCTTTCTGATTTTAGTGATATGTCAGTGAACCATATTTGTGGCAGTGTTAATGATAATGCAAGTGTTTGCACTCTCGTTTATGTCACACATTAATTTTGGTTTAATGTCTCGGCTATCCACTATGAGTTTAATTCCTACTTTCACCATTGCCAAAAGTTCTAAGTGCCATAGTTGTCTGCAATCAAAGCAACCTCGAAAGCCCCACACGACGGCCGAGGAGAGAAATCTGGCACCTCTAGAACTCATACATTCTGATCTTTGTGAGATGAATGGTGTGTTGACAAAAGGTGAAAAGAGATATTTCATGACGTTAATTGATGATGCTACTAGGTTCTGCTATGTTTATTTGTTGCGAACTAAAGATGAGGCTTTAGACTACTTTAAAATCTCAACGTTTTAGGTGTCGGATCATGGTGGCGAGTATTTTTCCAATGTATTTGATGAGTTTTGTGCGGAACATGGTATTATTCATGAGAGGACGCCTCCCTATTCTCCCCAATCAAACGGGGTCGCCGAGAGGAAAAACCGCACGCTGACTGACTTGGTGAATTTCATGTTAGCCACTGTCGATTTATCTAAGGCATGGTGGGGGGAGCCGCTACTGACTTCATGTCATGTCCTGAATAAAGTTCCAAAAATAAATAAAGAGAAGACTCCCTACGAGGAGTGGATTGGAAGAAAGCCATCACTTTCTTACTTGCGCACTTGGGGATGTTTGGCGAAAGTCAACGTTCCAATTCCTAAGAAACGCAAGCTCGGACCTAAGACAGTGGATTGTATCTTTCTAGGCTATACTCAGCGGAGCGTGGGCTATAGATTCTTAGTAGTTAAATCCGAGGTACCTGATATGCATGTTGATACTATTATAAAATCTCGTGATGCAACATTTTTTGAGAACATTTTTGCTATGAAAGATATGCATAGCATTGTTAGAATTTCTTCTGAAATATTACCTGAGTCTAGCATACCTGAATCTAATACATCTGATAATGAATCTGAACATCCTGAGGATGATGTTGAGAAGGATGACAATGAAGCTCCTTCCAGGAGTAAGAGACGAAGGATTGCAAAATCCTTCGGTGATGACTTCATTGTGTACCTTGTGGAGGATACTCTCAAAACCATTGCAGAGGCATATGCATCTCCGGATGCAGATGACTGGAAAGAAGCTGTCCAGAGTGAGATGGACTCCATTCTTTCTAATGAGACTTGGGAGCTATCTGAACGACCCCACGGTTGTAAGCCAGTAGGCTGCAAGTGGGTGTTCAAGAAGAAGCTAAGGCCTGACGGTACTATTGAAAAGTATAAGGCACGGCTTGTGGCGAAAAGCTACACTCAGAAAAAAGGCGAAGATTACTTCGACACCTATTCACCCGTTGCTAGACTTACTACCATTCGATTACTACTATCCCTGGCTGCCTCCTATGGTCTTGTCGTTCATCAAATGGACGTAAAGACATCTTTTCTTAACGGAGAGTTGGAAGAGGAAATTTACATGGAACAACCAGATGGATTTGTGGTAAAGGGTGAAGAGAGAAAAGTGTGCAAGTTACTAAAATCTTTGTATGGACTAAAACAAGCACCTACGCAATGGCACGAGAAGTTTGACAGAACTTTAACTTCTGCAGGCTTTGTCATTAATGAGGCTGATAGATGTGTGCACTATCGCCATGGTGGGGGCGAAGGTGTTATTTTGTGTTTGTACGTGGATGATATTCTAATTTTTGGTACAAACATAAAAGTGATAAATGAGGTCAAGTCGTTTCTATCAAATTGCTTTGATATGAAAGATCTGGGAGAGGCTGATGTTATTCTTAACATTAAGCTGGTTAAGGATGAGAGTGGAATTACTTTGTTGCAATCCCACTATGTTGAGAAGGTCTTGAGTCGCTTCGGTTTTACTGACAGCAAACCTTCACCAACACCTTATGACTCCAGCGTGATACTCAGAAAGAACAATGGAGAAGGGAAAGATCAATTGAGATACTCTCAAATAATCGGTTCCGTTATGTACTTAGCTAGCGCTACGAGGCCTGATATCTCTTTTGCTATGAGCAAATTGAGTAGGTTCACGTCAAACCCGGGTATAGATCATTGGCGTGCACTAGAAAGGATATTGCGCTATCTAAAAGGTACGATGAGTTATGAAATACATTATTCAGGGCATCCAGCTGTGCTTGAGAGATATTGTGATTTGAACTGGATCTCTGAAGCAGATGATCTCTACGCCACAACCGGGTATTCCTTCATACTTGGTGGTGGTGTAGTATCATGGACATCTTGCAAACGGACCATATTGACAAGGTCAACTATGGAAGCAAAGCTTGCTGCTTTCGATACAGCCATCTTTGAGGCAGAGTGGCTGAGAGATCTTTTGATGGACTTGCCGGTGGTTGAAAAACCAGTGCCAGCTATTCTGATGAACTGTGATAATCAAACGGTTATTACTAAAGTAAACAGTTCAAAGGATAACGCGAAGTCATCGAAACATGTGAGGAGACATGTGCAGTCTGTCAGGAAATTGAAAAACTCCGGAGTGATAACTGTTACATATATTCAAATAGAGAAAAACCTGTCAGATCTCTTTACCAAGGGACTATCATGTAATGTGATAGAGAGTGCATCGAGGGAGATGGGGTTGAGACCCATGAATGTTGTGCCATAGTGGTAACCCAACCTATGTGATCGGAGATCCCGTGAAGTAGGATCTGGGAAGAACGAATCTATCGGTATAACAGAGGAGAGTATGTTATAACCCTCTCTATGTGAAGATGTGCGACTCTCAAATTGTTGTAAGGCAGGTTGGCGACATGTCTTAATGTGTTCATTGCGGCTATGAGTAGCGAAAGATGCTGTCCTACAGAGTATTCTTGAAAGAACACACATATATGAGTCCGACTGTCTAACGTCGCAGTCTATGAGATTTGCGTGATCTCTAGTAACTCATGAAGAGACCACGGAGTATGACGCATATGCTCCATCCGCGGGGTAGACTACTGATAGCCCAGTATTGGTTGACTTTGAGTGAAATCTATTTCACGCCAGCTTGCAATTCAAGGCTTAGTCCATTGTGAGTGTGGATGGATGTAACTTAAAGTTCTAGGCAGAAGTTCAACTTAACAGTCTCTGCTGAAACACTAGTATATAAACAAGTAGCGAGAACAGATAAATCTCTAAATGGCTATTTGAGATCTGGTGGGGGATTGTTAGAATTTGGTGGGCCTGATCAGTCCAAGCCCAAGTTTTAATAAATTCTGAAAAATCTCAAAGCCTCATTCATGAAGTGGGATGAGGAGAGTGGGTGGGAAAGAATAGTCCCACCTTGCTAGTTTAGAATGAGTGAGACAAACATATAAGGGATGTTGTTTCTCACCTATTGAGCAAGTGAGCAAGGGAAATCCCCATGCGCGCTCATCCTCCTCCTCCGCTTGCCACGACGCGCGCGCGCCGCGTTTCGTGGATCGAGCTCGAGTTCGAGTTCGAGCCGGGCAGGGCCGGGCCGGGGCTGGGCCTCTTATCTTTTTGTCACGCGCGCGAGATATTTTTGGAATCTGTTACGGACGCGTGCAGATTTTGTGGAGTCGATTTAGGTTTCCTAAACCGAACCGACCTATACCTGCGTGACTATATATACAGCCGCCCGTCCCTCCGATCGGTACGTAACACAACCGCGCTAGGGTTTCACCTGTCTCTCGCTTTTGTGCCATCGTCGTAGTCTACTCCATCCCGAGCGCTGGCGTGCACCAGCGATCGGGAGAGCAGGTCTCCGGAAGCTTTCACATTTGCGATCCTGTACGGGAGAGGGCTGATAAGGTTTTTGGGAAGCGCTCCACGCGACTGCTCGCTTCCCTGCAACCACGGGTCGTCTGCCTTCTCGATTCGGCGGGTGCGCGACGCGACGCCGTCTTCTTCGTCAACAATTTTGTCAAGCGAACGTAACATCAACGGCTTCCTCTCCACCGCAATAGTACGTACATTGTGATTCGATCTGTTGTTTAGTTATGATCTGCGAGTTCATATTGTTGTTCGTTGCGCTGTTTAATACTTCTAGTATTTTCGAGATGCATCTGCTAGTTGCTACTGTCGTCATGATCTATATTCTGGAATTATTCATTTGAATTGTTATTCTCGAAATTGCTTAATTTTCCGACAACTCTTTCATCACTAAATATGGCTAAATTTTAAAAAACTTTGATTTAAGATAAATCTTTTTTTTACCACAAAGCTAATATACCCTCCTTTAGGAAATTGAGGGAGTATTAACCATTGCCAAAGATACCCGGTGATGCTAGCTGATGCACCAACGCCTTATATTTGGAACCAGAGATAAGAGCATGTATTTGCGGGAGTGAGAGATCAGGTCCCGGCATATCAATCCTGGGGGTCTGCAGCAGACGCTCCAGATGTCACCTTTTATCCGCATTTCAGTGTGATTTGAGGAACTAATAACATCATGCCTAGCGTGAGGTGAGTTTACTCTTTTAAGTAATAAGCAATCACTGTCACCAGTGTGATTTGAGGAACTAAGAGCATCAAACCAGCCTTCTTTTGGACGAAGTGGTTGTGCTGGAGCTGGATTCAGAAGAGAAAACGACAACATATATCATTGCAAGAAGCGTTGATGCTGGCCTGAGAAATGAGATATCCGTGTTGTACCTGAAATGCAGCTAAGGACTACTTATGGTAGCTGGACACACACGTGCTGTGATCTGCAGCTATGACGATGCACAGCTTAAGCTTAAGCTTATTTTACAATGATTAGGAGTGAAAATTACACGGCAGCGACGTGTATACCCATGACTAAATTAAGTACCCTTTTCTCCCACTTTTAGTTGTGATGCTCACTCGCTCAGCACGGTCCGTACGACCAAAGCTGCAGTTTGCAGTCCAGCTGCGTCGATCATCTGATGGTAGTTAACAGCTGCCTGAAAGGCTGAAAGGCGAGTACGGATATACGGAATGTCCAAACATGACGTTATTGCGTAGCAATGGCGATAGCGAAAGATCGATGATATGAGCGGAAGAGAAGAAGACGGTGCTGCTGGCTAGCTCCATATGTCTGAATGTCAGGGCAGCCTGATGATCTCTCAACGTCAGTGACTGATTCAGTGTTGATAGTGTGCAGCTAGTTGTGGGGGCTCAAGCATAGATTAATTTGCATGGCCAGTTTTAGAATGTGCTGTAGATCAGTAACACCAGTTGCCATATCTCAGTGGCCAATAATGAGATGGTCCATTGGTTGTTAATTTGTTATGGACACTTGACAGTTCTTTAGTTCTTAACTCACCATTTTCAGTTGAATTTGAGTTCTTTAGCTGTCGTTATAATTCGTAAAGGTCAGCTTTTGCAAGCAGTATAACCAAAACAGCAATCCAGTTATCATCGGCTGTACAATAATCTATCCCGAGTGTTGAACAGTACTATGATGATGTACTGACTACTACCGAGTTCCCATTTGCTATGGCAAAATCTTTAGCCACGCAAGAGAACCGCGTGATGAAGTCAATTCAGATCACAGCACAATCAACCTCTTCGTATCTTACTTGAAATACCCATAGCAAATGCCCAAATGCTCAGTCAATTCAGACTGCATCCGGACGGTTTCAGGACCAAGCCAATCTTATCAGCTTACCCAGTCTTCTTCGATTGGTTGAAGCATCATAAACTTTTCAACACAAAGAAAGATACTAACCCGAACAGGATGTGTTGACCAATTCATCAGTAACTTTTGTCTCTAACTGGGCTCAGCAGAAACAGCAAGAAAATGAGAATGTCAGACAATGTAACTTCCACCAGAGTAGGCTATACCTATCCAAGCAGGATAAGTATTGCATCTACAATGACAGGCGAATATTGTACTTACCTTGCAACAAATTAGTAAAAATTGGAGATAGTGTGGAGAGATAAGCATGAACTTCTCCTTCCATTGTAAATTCCCAGCTCTTCGCTGGCATTTCGAGAAAAAGAAAATTTATAGTACTTTATATGGAGCAATGAGAGAAGATGGAACCAAAGCAATTTACAGCACCAAATCTCAATGTCCCCAAGGGCCGAGTATTTTAACTAAGGACGCTGGTGATAGTAGCAATGCCTTGGCACTTTCAGTAATTAACACTAAATAATCCACGTGAGCAGAAAGACTGGGTAAACGACAAGCGGTTTTGATTTGCCTTCTATACGGTTCGGTTGGAGGGTGGTTAGTATGACAAATGCAAGGGTTCTGATTAAGACATTCTAATGTCCTATACGGAAGGTTTCATCAAGGGTTAGCGCAACTTTTGTCGTTTTTAGTACCAATTTCTTAGTAGTAACAAACAAGAGGCAGGGTAGCGTAAGAAATGTTTTCAAGTTAATACAAAGAGAGTCCCATGAAACATCACCACTGAACTTAAAGAGTTTTACTTGTGAGGATTTCCAAGGAAATACTATGCACAGAACACAGAAGTAGACTGGTCTTGTCTCTTGCCGTCGCATAAACTAACTGCGGTCTGATATTCCGAATACCAGTTAGGTTAGTAATTGGTTGGTGATCATCAAAATAGACAGACCAGTTAGCAACGTTGGCCTAGATGCATTACAGTGACATGATTGACCTTACTTGGATTATGACATACCAAGGATTCAGTGTGTTGGATTTAAGTTTTTCCACAGCAGTTGAGGGACAGTGCATTATCATGTTTATGCTATCTCTTACCCACAGGACAAGATCAGTGGAAGAATGAATTCAGCCTTCAGGGGTCATGCTGTCTGGAGAATAAGCATCTCCCGGTACAAAAACAATTTTTTTTCTTACAGTAATTTCCCCCAAAAAAGGAATATCCATATCCATAGATCCTTTTGTTACATTCAGGCTCTGAAGAAACTGAATATGGCAGCTGTAGTCTAGTCTCTTCAGGCATGCTGTAAGTTACTAGTAGGTCGAGTTAATAATACAGAATACGCCATAGTTTATCTCAGGAGAATTATTTAACCGTTCTTGCTGTCAAAATGCCACATGCTATTAACTAAAATTTGCAATAGAAATATGGCGATTTAAGAACCCAATCAGATCTGCTTTGTTCATATCGTTAGTATATTTATTACTATTTCGTACAATGACGAGCGAGAGCGACGGCAAGGCCTCGCGGAAGTTGCCGCCGCTAAACTCCATCCCCCGTCTCCATTGCCCCGCTGAATAAACCCCCGTCTCGAATGGCGCCAACTAATTAAAACAATCTCTCTTGCCGCGGCCATCGTATAGAACAAGTCCTCCTTGTTGTTTACACCCACCATGTGGCACCACTCCACGCCGCGCCGGCCAAGCCATCGCTGCTTTTAAGACCCCTTCACTCCTCTCACTCCCTTTGATGGCTTCTTCTTCCACCACGAGCCCAACCAAGAACATCGCTGCATTAGGCTGCTAGTAGCTGTACTCGGTCTAAAGAAGCAACAAGCTAGATCACGTGAAGGGCCGTGCGGATCGACAAGGGAGGAAGGAAAGGAGATGGATCGGCTCGTGATACCTGAGCCGTCGAACGAGGTGGTGGTGCGGGTGGAGCCCGGGAGGCCGGCGAGGGGGGAGCTGACGCTGCGGAACGCGATGCACACGATGCCGGTGGCGTTCAGGCTCCAGCCGGCGGTGAGGGGCCGCTTCGCGGTCCGGCCGCACACGGGGATCCTGGCGCCGCTCGCCGCGGTGACCGTGGAGGTGCTGTACCTGGCCTCGGCAGCGCCGGAGGGCCCCGGCGGCGGCCGCGGAGAGGACTCGTTCCTGCTGCACAGCGTGGTGGCGCCCGGCGCCGCCGTGAGGGAGCCCGTGTCGGCGCTGGACTCGGTGAACCCGGAGTGGTTCTCGGCGAGGAAGAAGCAGGTGTTCGTCGACAGCGGCATCAGGGCCTGCTTCGTGGGCGCCACGGTGGCTGCGCGCCTGGTCGCCGCGGGAGCCGTGGAGGCGCTCAGGGAGGTGCTCGACAGGAGCGACCCTTCGTGGCGCGCCGCGGACGCCGCCGTCGACGAGTCCGGGAGCACGCTGCTCGACCTCGCCGTGGGCCTCGGCCGCGCCGACATCGTCCAGGTGCTCCTCGAGTACGGCGCCGACGCGGACAAACCGAGCCGGGGGCGGACCCCGCTCGAGAACGCCGCGGCGTCCGGGGAGTGCCTCATCGCGGAGCTCCTCCTCGCGAACGGCGCCACGCCCGCCGGCTCCGACGCGCTCCACGAGGCCGCCGCCGCGGGACACAGCGACGTCCTCAAGCTGCTCCTCGGGAAGCAGCAGCAGCCCGCTTCCGCTGCTTCCCCCACCTCCTCCTCCTCCGCTTCCTTCTCCGGTTCTTTCGCGTCCATCGACGCGGCGGGGCGAGACGGGAAGACCGCCCTGCGCCTGGCGGCGGAGGCCGGGTGCCGGGACGCGGTGAAGTCGCTCCTCGCGGCGGGGGCGCGCGCCGACGCGAGGTGCGGCGCGGACGGCGGCACGGCGCTCCATGCGGCAGCCAGGCGCGGGGACGAGGCCGTGGCGCGCCTCATCCTGGCGCACGGGCCGGCGGGGACGGCATCCGTGCGCGATGCCAAGGGGAAGACGGCCTACGAGACGGCCGCCGAGGAAGGGCACAACGGGCGGATCATGGACTACCTGGGGCTGGGCGAGGCCATCCTGGCCGCGGCCCGCAAGGGGGAGGCCCGCGCCGTGCGCCGCGCCGCCGACGGGGGCGCATCCGTGGAAGGGCGGGACGCGCACGGGTGGACGCCGCTGATGCGCGCCGCGTTCAAGGGGCGCGCCGACACGGTGCGCGACCTCATCGGCCGCGGCGCCGACCTCGAGGCGTCCGACGCCGAGGGGTACACGGCGCTGCACTGCGCCGCCGAGGCCGGGCGCGCCGACGTGGTGGACATCCTGCTGAAGAGCGGCGCGAACGCCAAGGCGACGACGATGAAAGGGAGGACGGCGGCGGCGTCCGCGGCTGTCGCGGGGAAGTCTAAGGTGGTGCGGCTGCTGGAAAAGGCCGGCGGGGCCGGGAGGAAGGATTTCGGAGCGAAGGCGGCGGCGCCGGTGGTGGGGAAGGGCGGGAGCATGGACCGGAGGCGGAGGGCGAGGAAGGGGAGCAGCGGCGCCATACGGTTCGGTGGTGGCGGGAAAGAAGGGTACGAAGCTGCCACGCTTACGGTGGGCTGGTCGCACTAGCTAGGTGTTCAATAACTTGGGCTTGAGATTCAGAAGAGCATTTTGGTTCAGATGGTCCTGCCTTATATCCTTGAAAAAACAAAAGGATTCTGAGGTGTTTATTTGGGAGTTGTGATTAGTCTTGGATGAGAAATTTGTTTTGAAGGGAGTAATGCAGAAGCATGTGGATTACTGTAATATTATGTATACAAATTTGTAAAAATGGATTCCTGGAATAGAGTTGTTCAAAGGTTTCTGTACTCTGGTGTTGCACTAAGCCTTGGGGAGTTGGGGTGAGGTTAAGAGGCTGCCTGCGTAGCCTTCTCAAATTGTGCACTGACAGTTTTATTTGACTATATTTCCCCTGTTCGAATTCACAGTGCAGGGCAGCAAGAAACTGATATGATCCTACATGTTCATAACTCAAACTACAGGCATGCACACGGAATTCAAATATCTGCCTTCCACCATTCAAGTTCGATGATATGTTTTTTTATTGCAATGAACACGCACGCACCCTTCTTACATAGTTGTAGCGAAAATTTCTTCCTAAACTCACGTGTTGTGTTGGCAACCTTGAAAACTGACTAGTGCAGAGCACAGGTGGCACTTCTCACTTTTCTTTATCAGTTCTAGTTAAGTAAATTGGTTGGTGCATGTAACTCTAGACATAGTAGTTGAGTCAAGAGGTCTTGAATCCAGTATTCGGATGCTGATCCCACTTTTGGTCTATGTTTAACCCTGAACGAAAGGAAACCACAATGTTCGAGATTTTAAGTGAAATAGTTACATGCATATGAATGGCAATTGTTCAAATTTGGCAAAGTTCTTGAGAGAAACGAACATCTTTTGGTTGCTTGTATAAGTGATGTCATTTGCACGTTTCAACTTGCATTATCTAATGGCAATTAGAAATCATATATTATGTTCTGTTTTGGGTGAAACTCACGTACTATGCACAAACTACAGAGGTATGTATGCATTGATACGGAGTAACAAACGAGAGGATATATTACCACATCCGCAGGAAGACAAGGCATAGTTCCGCCTATCCCGTCAGCTCAATTGTCGCTCTGCACCTCCACTTCAAACCTCCTTGCACCCTTTCCTCTCTCCGTGCTTTAGTCAAACTCTACCGTTGTCGTGTCGCCATGTAAGATGTTGCAACAACAAGACAATCGTGCCTAGAGAGAAATTTGATTAAGACAGCCACTACAAGAGAAGACGTCATTCACCCCCCCCCCCCTCTTTGTTTGCACGCTCGATCTAATCTTAGTCTTCAAAAGAAAATAGTGATGCATTTTTTATTATATTTTTGAAATTTAGCTACCATATTATTCGCAAGTTTGAAAAAATATGAAGAAATTGTAGATGCAGAGACTTTCCAAAAAAAATATCTATATATGAATTTTCGTCATAGCCTGCCATAATTCAAGGGTCTCAATACAAGGAGAGAAACAATGAGGTAAATATGATGTTCTTTTGGAGAATCGACTTTAAGTACTTAATATTTGTTAGAGTCGATTATATGAGAGACATTTGGAATCTCGGATGAACAAGCCACCGCAACACGCCATGGTGTTACGACACATAACTAAAGCAATTCCATCCATTCGATTGCTCAAGCATGTATTAAAATAAGGAACTATTAAGCTCAAGTCATTTTTTTTTCTAAACTCAAAGTCAATTTCGTGGCATTGGATCTAGATTGAACATCCATTCTATTTCTTCTTCCAGCAAACACACCCATTTTCTTCCTTAGGTTCAACCTCGTCTTTGTCGATGCTGCCGGTGGTCTGTTGAATCAACCCTTCATTCGAAACCTCTCGAGCCAGAGAAGACCCTCTACCCCAACCACTTCTGACCCTAACACATAACTCCGATGATGCTTTGTTTTCCAGTGTGGTCTCTATCTCAGCTTGTCAGGCATACGGCCTCATGTCTTTTTGGAGGTTGATCTTGTTGGGCTTCGATGCTTGACGTTGCCTAGTTTTTAATAATATTTGGCTGCGTGGATCAATGATCCAGAGGGAGAAATGCCGGTGGTTGTATAGCAAATTCATTCAAATAAACAATGCATAAGTCAAAATGTCAGATTAAAGCTAGAATGACAGCTTAGCTCAATCTTTATGCACCCGTCCAGCATAACTATACTATGTAAAACTCAATCTTTTACCTTCTTTAATTGCCAATTTTTCTCAAGCCACAAGTCTCTCGTTATTGCCTCGAGAAAAATTAAACAAAGACAGCAAACTCCATTATTTTTCAAAGGAAAAGGGAAAAGAATAAAAAAGGAAGGAAAAAAGAGGACAGCACTATTTTGGGGCCTTTTGACCCTCGGTCCGATGATTTCATTCCATTCCTCCGTCCAGTTGTGTTCAGTTGCACGTCAAAGTACAGGGAATCGCGGTGGGCCACGGGACTAGCCCCACCACCCAGGTGGAGAGAAGAGGAGAGGAGGGGACGGGAACAAACCCTAGCTAGCCGGACCCTCTCTGCTGATCCGGTGCGCCCGCGCCCGGCCCGGTCAAACCCCAAACCGCCCAAGCCAGTCACGCCCCTCCCTCTTCCCCTTTTGCCCCACTCCACCTCCTCCCACTCGCACCTCGCCGGAGCACCGCCGCCGCCGGGCCCCCCCTCCTCTTCCTTCCCTTCCGTCTCCCGGTACCTTCCCTCTCCATATCCGCCTTGCCGCGCCGTATGCAGCTCGATCGCCTCCGCACAGGAGCAGCCGGCTCCTGGGAATCGCTGCTGGCTGGATATTCGCCCTCAGGCCGCAAATAGTGACGCCCCTGGCTTGAGGGCTTCATCCCCCGGGGCGGCGTGGAGGGCGAGTATCCCGTTGCTACTGTGGTGTGGGGTGCTATGGAGAGAGGGGCGGCGGGGAGCGACCAAGGGACGCCCGACAGCGAAATGGGCGACGCGGACAACGACAGCGTTGGCTACGGCACGGAGATGGAGCTGGACGCCGGGAACGGCTCGACTGGGGCACCGCCGGCGTACGCCGCGCGCCCCAGCGTGCACGACGGCATCGACCCGTTCGAGGGCATGGAGTTCGACGACGAGGAGGATGCCTGGACTTTCTACAATGTCTACGCCCACCGCGTGGGCTTCAGCACCAGGATTAGCGTGATGCACCGCTCGCGCCGGGACGGCTCCATCATGTCCCGCCAGTTTGTCTGTGCCAAGGAGGGCTTCCGCACCTACCGCGGGAAGAATGAGGGTCTTGCTTCCAGCCCCGGCGGTGAAGACAGTGGGAGGGGCCGGCGGACCCGGGCTGTCACCAGGGTTGGGTGCAAGGCCATGATCCGGGTCAAAAAGCAGGACAATGGCAAGTGGTCCATAACCAAGCTGGAGACTGCGCATAACCATCCTCTGGTCCCTCAGAACCAGGCTCATTGCCTGCGCCCCCATAAGCCACTTTCAGAGTGTGGGAAGCAGCGTTCCTATGGAGTTCGCCGGAATGGTGGTATGTTTCTCGCGATTGAGCCTCCTCCGCCGCCTCTTACGCCGCCTGTTCCACAGACCAGCATAGCTCAATTGGTTCCCCACTATATTGGGGATGGTATTGGAAATGCTGCTCGAGTAATTCTGGATTATGTCAAACGCATGCAAGCTGAAGACCCGGCATTCTTTTACGCCATGCAGTTTGTCGAGGGCCATCCTGTAGGAAATGTCTTTTGGTCTGACGCCAGAGCGAGAATGGCGTTTAAGGACTTTGGGGATGCTGTTTTCTTGGATGACTATTGCAAAAGAAACAAGTATGAGCTCCCGCTTGTCACTTTCACTGGAGTCAATCACCATTGCCAGCCGGTCCTATTTGGTTGTGCGGTCATCAGGGATAACTCTGAGGCGTCGTTTGTTTGGTTGTTTGAGACACTTCTCTTGGCAATGTCTGGTCAACACCCTGCCTCTCTTACCACGGAGTATGATGGCGCCATGCAATCAGCTATCCAAAAGGTTCTTCCTCAAACTAGGCATCGATTCTGCAGGTGGCACATCTTGAATGAAGCCCAGTATAAGCTATCACATTTTGTAAATGCATTCCCGTCCTTTCATGATGACCTTGTCAATTGTATCAACATATCTGAGACAGTTGATGAGTTCGAAGCAAATTGGCAAGCATTAATTTCCAAGGTTGGATCTGGAAATAACGAGTGGCTTGATTTAATGTACAATTGCCGGCAGCAGTGGGTACCAGTATATTTGAGGGATACATTCTTTGGAGACGAGCCATCAAGGCAGGAGTGTACAAGCAGGAGTTCATTTTTTGAGTCTTACATCATTGCTAAAACTAATTCACAGTCATTCATTCAGCAGTATGAAAAAGCTCTGGACAGTTGTTATGAGAAGGAAGTGAGAGAAGAATTCGAAACAAAGTATTCTCTTCCAGATATCAAGACATCATCTCCTATTGAGAAGCATGGAGCAGACTTATACACAAGGACAATGTTTTTGAAGTTTCAACAGGAGTTGATTGATGCCTCTGCTTTCACATTGGAAATGGTAGGGGAGGATCGTAAGGCTTGCATGTATAAAGTGACAACATCACAAGGAAGTGGCAAGCCTCATATGGTTGAGTTCAGTTCTTCTGAAAGTTCTGCAAAATGTAGTTGTCAGATGTTCGAATATTTTGGTATTGTCTGTAGGCATATTCTTACTGTCTTTGGTGCACGAGGTGTGCTTACACTTCCTTCTCAGTATATCGTAAAAAGGTGGACCAAAGATGCCATAGATAGATGCTCAAACAAGAAATTTGATGACGTTAGCAGAGCTAAAGAGCCCAAGGAGGAGCAAAGGAGTAATGTTGAAGATGGCGAGCAATCTCAGACGTGGCGTTACAATAGTTTGTGTCGTGAAGCACTTAGGTATGCTGAAGAAGGAGCATCATCTGCAGAGGTTTATATTGTAGCAATGCAAGCTCTTGAAGAGGCTGCTAACAAGGTTAACATGGTCAAGAGAAGTGTTGGACAAGTAGCACCACTGGCAGTGATGCCAATTGCAGCACAACCACCAGAAAGTTCTAGAAAAAACCAAGACAGTTTTGGTCAGCCAAAGAAGAGAAAAAGGAATTCAAACAACTCAAGAGAGAATTCTGCACCAACTCAATCTATGTATACGCAACAACCTGTTAATTTTCCCAGTACATCAAATGGTTCTCAAGGGCCTAGTCAGGTAGTTGCTGCAGCTCCTATTTCCTTGTGTACAGAATACAGGCAAACATCAGGTGCAAATAACTCAACCGATGGGAGCACGACACCTGCTTCTGTAGCTGTTAACAAGTTGTATGGATTGTCGGACCGAGGTGCATCAACATCAGCACCATCATCTTCAGCAAATGTCTTGCAAGGAGGAGAAACAAAATCTTCAGGGATTGCTTCACAAATTAATGAGGTCATTTACTATACTGACCTCCAGAAATTTCATAATTGTATCTTCCTACGTTGTCTTTTCCTTGTTTATTGTGCAATTGTATGAGGTACTGCTCACTTCATCTGTTGGTCATTTGGACTAAAAAAAGCTAGGTCTTGGTAAAAAGAACAAACTTAGTTTAGTATTGTAGTTATGTTGTCCATTTTTTAAAATATGTGTAAATGCATCTATAACATCAGTTATAAAATATGAAAGGAGTAATATTAATTTATGTAAGAAAAACCACAAAATACTCCATTTGACTGTGAACATCATGTAGGAAGGTCAAAAGGAATAGGTCCATAACTAAAGTAGAATGAGGTTACGCCCCGTGTGTTAGCAAACTAAAATTGTCTTTTATCTATTTCATTGCAGCCTTCTTTTCTCCTTCTTCTCTTATGAAGAGCGTCCATTCCATATCGCCTCTCTTGTTTTCTTTTGTTGTTTTGTGATTGCACTGTGACCGATCAACTTGAATATATTTAGAAGACCAGCAAGAAGCTGATCCAGGTTCATCTGGAACTATAAATTCTTGCTGGCTGCATTATGGTGATTGACTGAAAACTGAGAAGAGATATATTATTGCTTACAGTCGGCTGTAGTAAGCTATACCATTTTCCTGCTTCAAACCCCCATCTTTTTGAACACTATTATGGCTAGTTAATTTGTTTCTCTCTTCGAAGCATGCTTCTTAACTAATGATGACTCGTTATCTTTCTTTTTTTTGTTGGACTTCCAACCTACTACCATATATGCCATTTTCTACCTGCATCTGACTACTTGACTGGATATTAGTATTTTTCGGTAATAATTTTTTAGTGTAATCTTTTTTTTCATTTGCATATAGTATGCACATAGAGCTACATCTAGCCTGAGCAATAAATATGAACCCAAAACCAGTGTATCCTTGTGGAGTAAAGTTTGATCATTTAGCAATTCTTCATCTGGCTCATAAACAGATAGTAGTATCTCATGATAATTTTCCTTGGATCATTTCCTGAGTTGGCTATTATTAGTGGTTTCAATCAATACAAGTTTTGGTACTTCAAAATTCAAATGAATAGTAATAGAAGATCACTGCATCATTTATTCCGTGCCACCACTGCATTAGGAAATACTACCTATGTTCCTAAATATAAGATGTCCTAGGTTTTTCCTAAGTCAAACTTCTTAAAGTTTGGCCAAGTTTGTAGAAAAATGTGCTAATATCTGCAATATCAAATAAGTACACTAAATTTTGTGTGGAGCTATATCGGATGGTGTAAACAAGGAGATTCACCGTCGCGGCATGGATAAGAGTAGGATTGGTTGTGGGAAAGAATCAAGGATTTAGATCACTTGGTGTGCATTAGTGTTCTAATTTTAGCATGTGAAGTAAATAATAAATAATATTCTAAATAGCAGACATCAGGTTCAGCAATATCAGATAATGATATGGGATATTAGGTACGTCATATCAGGAAAAGAATGTTCATTTTTAGTTATTGATGTACTCCCTCCGTTTTTTAATATAAGGCATGTATTGTTTAGCGCGATTATTAACGCAACTCGCCAGCGCGCGGCCTGAAACGCTCCATGCACTGTCGGCCACACGCACGGTCTCAACTGCCGCATGCAGTTGTGCAAGAAAAAAAATCTGGACCACTCATCAATGATCCCCCGAGCATGCATGCAACCAACTGCCTAGCCTTTTCTCCACGGGAGCAGGGCAGGTGCGATTTTTCAGTTAGCAGAGAAATCGCGCGGCTGATAATTCGCATGCAAATTGCGGCAGCGCGTGGAAGGGAGTTATGCGCCTTATATTTAGGAATCCAGATGAAAATTTTATACGCCCTATCTAAAAAAACGGAGGGAGTACATATCATGCCTTTCTTTCTGCTAGAAAGATAATACAGAATAACCACCATTTAGCATAACAAGCATGCAATTCTAAGTTTCTGACACTTGCATAAGAAACAAATGAAGCATTAATTAATTACATGGTGACATAATTAATAATTGGACATACGTGGTGTATCTTCTATTGTAACACAAAGAAGTGCTATATGTACGTGTCACTATGGAATTTCATATTACTCCTGTTTTTTTTTGTGGTGCATTAATATATGTTGCTTAGAAGCTTGGAAGTAATTTCCTATTGATGTATAATGATGTAAGCGTGTAATTTTGCCGAAGGTGCTCTGACTGACTCACTAAGACACTAATAAGGCCTGATACATTCAAATTTTGACCAAGTTAGCTAAGTGTTTGGTTCATAGCTCCCTTAGGCATGCCAAACTTCTTTTACCGTGTGTCATAGACATATGTAATTCTGGGAAGGATGACGTAGGCAAGCTAAATTGTGGTGCCATTTTTCCACTTGGTAAGTTAGCTGAGGTAGGCCAGAAAGTTTGGCATGCTTAGGCACTTAAGAGACAAATCTTATGCTTTTAGTCTAACGGTTGTAACTGAGAACTAAGATTCGAATCATAATTGTTCTGAATGAGCTTATGGGTTAGGAATGCTGCATGCCATTTACCATTCTTGAAACGGCTCTTTTACTTCTTTTCTTAGGGAACTTTGGTTGGTTTTCTAAGTCCGTATCAGTTGATTAACGCTTGTGATGTCATTAGTTGAGATGTATGTCTTAAATGAGTGTTAGCTCTAGTCTTGTTTTCTTGATGTCATCAGTAGAGCAGTGTGTCTTGTTGCCTGTTCAGTCAAGACTGAGGTCTCTCTCAATGCATTGTCTCTTAAGAGTTGTCTCTTGGTTCATAGTAAATGCTAAGAGACAACCTCTCCAATGCATTTTCTCTTAATTGTATGTAAAACAGTTATTACTTGTGACTTGTGAGAGAGATTTAATGATTTCTTGTTGGTTTGCGTGAACAGACGTTAGTTAGCATAAGAGAAAACCTCATGCTCTCTCATTAACTATGTGCCACATAGACAAAAATCTGATGTGGGTGCTTAAGAGACAGTGCCATGTAGGAGCATTGAGAGAGGCCTTATAGGTTGCCTTCATATAAGAACCGGAAGCTGCAGTATGCTGGCCAGTTATAACTAGTTAGATAGACAACATCAAGACTCATCTTGTAAGCCTTGGCGTACTGATTATTTTAGCTCCTGTGGTAGCTTTGGTTTTGAACAGTGGCCATGGATAGCTTGGATTTGCTTGCTATAAATTACAGAGTGCTTTCCATTTCAACTGTCTCTTTTCCACTAGCTTAACTCTGACAGTAATAAAACCTGATGAAATATGCAGGGTCATGAACTGTCCCAGGCTAATGGAAACAAGGGAGGCGACATAGATATGGCAAATTCTACTGCTTCCCCGCAGCTTGTAACTGTTCCTATTGGATTCTGCATGCCTTCTGTGGACAACTCCAAAACGTCTACAGGTATGTTACATATGTATTGCTATGATTTTACTTTGTTATAGAAATCTATAAATTGCTCCAAACATCCGACTGCAGTTCTTTTTAAGTATGCAATGATTTTGTTCCAGTTTATATAAACAATCCTTGCTGGTCACGTTATTTTACTAACATGGTCATTTTGACCTCACTGCTTATGCAGCTGGGATTAATTCTTCAAACTCTGGTGGCGTGATGAGTAACGGCAATGCATCATTTGGCCTTCACCAATCTCAATCTTCTGCTCAAGTGCCTGCTACGCACCCAGAGGCAAAAACACGTCTAAATAATATCGATTCTCCAGCAACTCCCGAGGGTTCTTCTATAAGGGCTGCAGCCATTGCAGCAGGCGCACGCATTGCATCCCCATCTGATGCAGCTTCAATCATAAAAGCATCACAATCAAAAGGTGCTATCCACATTCGGCCTGGAAAAAGCCTTCCAAATTACCTGAAACCATTAACCCCCAAACCGCTCTCCTCACTTCCACCAGTGAATCTTACCAGTTCGGGCAATGCTTCCTCTAGCCATATGCAGCTTGGACAATTTTACTCGGGTGATTCGGCAGCAGCCAAGGATTCAATTTTTGGTTCCACTGATGGCAGTGATGAAGACACTGACGATGATGATGAAGACTCTGATGATGATGATGATGAGAGGCTAACTGGTGATGAGGTGGAACAAGAATAATCAGCAGTTGTTGAACTGTCTCTGCACTAACTTCTCCGAAGGCTTCCAAGTCCCTCATCTTAGAGCATAGGTGTATACATGTTTATAGCCTGTATTTAAGGTCCCCACCGTTGCCCCATGAGCCTAGGAGTGTTTCTTCTGAATCTCGAATCCCTTTTGTTTAACCTAATCATAACGATGATGCTTCCTCAAGCTTAATTTTGTATTGGCTCTCCCTAGGGTTTGGTAAAATTGTCAGCTACTCAGCTCACTCTGAAGCATTTATGTAAGCATGAGTAGTTTGTTGGTGAACTGCTTGAGGGACTTGTAGTTTTGTACTCCTTTTTTCTTCTTGGAAAGGGACCTG
This sequence comes from Brachypodium distachyon, assembly GCF_000005505.3. Lineage (NCBI taxonomy): Eukaryota > Viridiplantae > Streptophyta > Magnoliopsida > Poales > Poaceae > Brachypodium > Brachypodium distachyon. Next base: position 10,075,931 of record NC_016131.3, on the reverse strand, counting down.
TTAGAATTGAGCTCACCCCCTCTTTTGCAGTTTCGCTCTTTGACTTGCATCGCAAGAGTGATTGGTTCGTGTGGAAAAAAATTCCCAAGATTCTTCCATAAAGACGTCCTTCCAGCTGATGAAGTTGGCAAAATCAAAAAAGAAAATAAAAATGAAAACAGAACAGTGACATGTCGTTGAAGAGGTGAATTTCTTTTCCTCGACAAGAAGTTGCTGATGCTGCTGCCCATCATCCAGATCCATCAGTTGATTCATCACCAGAATCATGGCTTGTTTGGCAGGCCCTCAAACTTCTGTCCACTGGAGAACGAAAGGTTTACATTGCCAAGCGAGAATGAACTAATCTCCGTCAAATTCCTCCGTTTCAAACAATATTTCGTCCACGGAAGAGCGAAAGCTTTACATGGCAAGCTGAAATTGAACTAATTCTGTGAGATTCCTGTGTCCAGACAGAACAAATGCTAGCTAGCCAGCTAGTCCCAGTGAACCAAAACTCTGGACTCTGGTGATCTTTCCAAGCACGGGCTACTGCGAATGCGATTGAAACCTGCACAAGCGTATCAAGCATGCACGTCATGCGATCCACCAACCCCCGGAGGTAGGAGCACCTAACATGGTTCCCTTTTCTCCTCCATGGTGGGGTCCAGAATCTGAAAGTGGGGCACATCATATGGTAACCTCTCAAAGACGGAGAAACGATCCATGATCAAGGAACCCCCTTTGTTGCATGCAGTGTGTTTTTTGAGTGTGATGGAAGCCAAATTGTAGGAAAAGTAGCTAGAGGGAGCTGTCATGGTTGGTGAGGCGGCAGGGAGCTACTCCACTTGGGATGGTTGGGATGTTGGGTGCGTACATCTATTGCGTTTTAGGTGTCATTATCGTCCAATCAGGATTCCATAGAGAAACGTTAGTTTGCAGAGCGAAGGATTCCATCGAAACTTGTCCTGTGAAAGGATTCCATGCGATCCCCAGCCTCACTCTGCATCATTGCAAATTGGCAGTTTTGTTCATCGTTGTGTGGAAATGCGAGTGAACCGTAAATCTCGTTTTCAAGGAATGGAGTTGCTTGTATGGTTTGAGTGGATTGTGTGCGTTCTAGGAAATCTGAAATTTTGATACTCCTTCTAACCGGAATTACTTGTCGTTGATTTAGTACAAAGTCAGAGACAAGTAATTCCGGCCGGAGGGAGTATCTACTACATGTTCTTTTTATCACTGCCGGGTACTCGTGCTGACATGTGGTCTGCAATATTATGAGAGTAAAATACATCACTAGTCCATGAACTCGACAAAAATGAACATTTAAGTCCACGAACTCGGAAAACTCACACTTAAACCTCTAAACTGGAACTATTGTGTCACTTTAGTCTAAAAACGATTCGTTGAGGCTTAAATACGCCACGTGGCCACCACGTTAGCTTCGGCTAGGACCGCGGGCAGCTACACGATTTTCTCAGGATTTTTTTTGCAAAATCACCATGCCCAAGCCGCTCGCAAGGGGCAAGGCGGCTGCGCATCTTGGGGCCCTGAGAACCACGCCGTTGCAGCCGCCGCCTCGTCTAAAGTTGCTATGAAGCCCACAATGCTCAATTTTGACGAGAGGACTCAGGTGAAGGGGTCACCGAAGCCGACGTGGCGGTCATGTGGCGAGATTAAAGGTGTGTTCGGGAATCCTCCGGCTTCCTCTAACTCCTTCGATCCAGCTTCTTTGGGCCACTCCAGCGTCTTTGGCGGAGCAGAACTTGTTCGGCACTACTCCACAGTTCAGCTGGACTGAAAACCAGTTTCCCTGGGCCGTAAGCCCATTACTTTCTATCTTTTTCAGGTCGTCTTCCCCAATCGATTCCTCCCGTCCCTAATTTCTCCCCGTTGACCACCCTCTGCTCTGTCAATCGAGTGGGCAAGTTCCCGCATCCATGGATTGGCAGTGGCGCTCGACGAGGCGGCCCACCGGAGCGCAGCCGACGCGTCGTCGTAGCACTGTACCAGGCAGGGACAGGGTCCTCAGGCGCCGAGAGAAGGTACACGACGCGCACGAGGACACGCGCCTGGCCGCACTAGTGGCTGATCCGGCGAAGCAGCCAAGCGACGAGGCCGCCACCATGGAGGTAGATCACGAGGGTGAGCTTGTCGTTTGGGGCGGAGAAGTCCGTGGGGAGGTAGAGGTGCGGCTAGACGCCGGTGGCCGGATCTATGGTGATTTCCTTTGAGGAACGTCGGTGGCTGGGGAAACTGTTAGAGGAGATGGAGATTGGAGGCAGCGGCGAGGAAGGCCCTCCCAGCGACCAAGGAATCGGGAGAAGAAAGAAGAGTAACGAACCGTTTTTCACTTGGCGGTGGCAAGATGGCTGTAATTTTTGCCTGCTCCACGTTTTGCTGTTCCGAGAATCCTGAAAATGGTCGCTCCGCGTTTTGTACACAAAAAAGGGCCAGTTTCACGGATCTAGCTCTGCGGAGCTGGGCTGTTCGGTGCTGCTCCATCACGGATTTTAGAGAAGCTGGAAGCTGGAGGATTCCCGAACACACTCTAAACCTCGCCGAACCGTTTTTGGACTAAAGTGACACAGTAGTTCCAGTTTAGGGATTTAAGTGTGCGTTTTTCGAGTTCGTGGACTAAAGTGTTCATTTTTGCCGAGTTCATGGACTAATGATGTATTTTACTCATATTATGAGTCACCGGGTGTCTGTTTTCCTATTAAATTGATGGTTAACATTTATAATTGTTACCTACTCATTGTAATTATTTTGTACCACTAAGATATTTTTTGACAAAATAGTATATGCCAAACCAGGTAAATATACATTCTTTTATATTGGGTACTCACATGATAGATTTTCATCTGAGCTCAGCCTACATTTCCTCCAGGAACATGGAATAACTACGGAGTAGTGAATATAATAACAATCGATTCTCTTAAAAAGGAGGTCAACACATAAACACTTGTACTTGGTCACCAACCACCGAGTCCGCGGAAAAAATATCTCCCCACCATTTTGCATCTCTTGTTTAATTTCTCTCTTCGGATGCACTCATTTTTCTTTTCTTGAATGATTATTGTAGTAATAATGTTCTTTATTTTCTTAGACTTGTGGCATTACTCTTTTTTCGAGGAAAAAAGATCGTACTCGATTTCTAAAACCCTAGCCATCCCTCTTGCAAAAAGTGTCTGCGCACCACCGCTCTCCATCGACACCACCATAGGTCTCTTCCTCCCCAGACCACCGCCTAGAGCGGCTGGAGAGGATAGGGACCTTGGATTCGCGTTGAGTTGCGGCACACTAGTTAGGTATATATATCTTAAAGTTAGTATTTGATTTCTCAACAATGGTGCTGCATGGATTTGACCGTCTCGTGTGCTTTAAGAATAAGGTCTTCTTGACTCCTGATTTGCCTCGTCTGCGATGATCTCGTCGGCAGCATAGAGGAGGACGATGTATCATCTGGTTGCTCTTCTAGAGTTATGGATTTGGTTATGTCTTTGTATTTTGCAGATAGTATTCGAGTCATGCCCAAATTTATGCGTTGTTGCCTCGCTGAGGCATTCAAGGAAAACTTGACCTCACTGCCCCAACTGGACAATAAACCTCTATCCCTTCGTTATTCTTGACTCAATGGAGCACGACAATTTTGAAATCCATCATTGTCTGCTCCATATAATGACACGATGGCCAGAAACGAATCTAAAAACAAATCAGAAAACCTAATCCGAGAAACAGTGACAATTCAGGGACCGAGACAGGGTCTACAACATCGATGAAGACGCCGAAGTCAAGATGATCATATAGATCTGAGGAGCTACAATAGTGGCGGCTTGGATAGGAGTACTGGCTTATAAGTTGGACGATCTTCGGCTTGAGAAGGAATGCATAGTGCCCTAGACAGAAGTAGAGCAATTCAAGTAAGGTCCATGATGTTTACTTTCTCATGAGTACATATCGCAGTTTTTGTTGCACAAACTTATCGTTTGCGACAAACATTTACATCTCTCCGTAAAAAAAAATCATCTTCCCGTCTAGTATACTTTCCATCTAACAGCTCATTTGGTATCTCTCATTTTAATTTGGTTGAAAAATAAAATGAAATCAATTTTTTGGTTGAATTTGAATTTTGGATTAAAAATCTCCGTGCAATTTGAAACGCACAACGTAAAACCTCCCAACAGATCACAACCGACGGGATCTCAGTCATCTCACCTACCGTCACAAGAGCAGGGGCGAGCAACCACCGTCCGTTTTTATATAAACCCCCCAAACCCCTTGAATTTCCCCGTGCTCACCGCCTCCCGTCTTCCTCCTACTCCTCATCTCCCGGCGCTACTCCCCCGCTCCAAGGGTAAGCCGCCTCCCCACCACTCCCTCGCGCCTGTATAATCCGTGCCGAATTTCCCTCTCCGCCGTCCCGTGCTTCAGTTTCCTAGTAGTTCCATCTTCCTCTCCTCCCTCTGTCTCGTGCTCTGACCCGCCCGATCGAGCTCCAGTCGCGGCACAATGCGGCTGTAAAGAGTAAACTCTCTCGTGTAGTCTACGGCCGCTGCGCCCTAGTGCTGCCGTCGTACTAAGGTCGGCGTCACCGCCGACGCCGATCGCACGCGTCGCCGCCATCGCCGTTCCCGTTCGCGTCCCCGATATTGGACATTGGTTTTTGAGGTTCGAGTTTTCAATCATCCATTGATTACTTAAACCAAAACTAAACTCCACAAATTTTGGACCCGGCCACCTTCTAGATCCAGCCCTGACTGTAACTGCTCAGATCCGAGCTTTTGGTTACACAACATAAATGGTTTGTTAGATCTGAAATCGATAGGGTGATTAGGTTCCTGGAATCAGATCTGTTGTTACGTCTAGTATTTTTGTAATATTTACACGTACACGATCTGAGATTACATTGGCCATGAGTCTGCAAGACCGTACGGAGTACTGCTTCTATATCATTTTTATATCCGATCAATTTGTTTCCTGTAGTTCAAATCTCTTGTTTAAATTCATGTGACATGTTTCATTTACGTGTTTATGTCGTAGATTGAATTACTATGATTAACTTTATCGTTGTCCGACTTGTGAGACATTTTGATTCGAGCTATCCGTTGATTTAAATGTTATGTGTAGTATGCTGCCTACATGTCTGAGAGTGACTGTGCTCCGACCCATTTTATCTCTTCTGTACCCACACCATGGGAAGTGTTGCTTGGATCCAAAATGGAGGTCTTTAGTGCATATAACCTGCCTTCGTGGTTCGGTTAAACATTATCAGTTTAAAGAAACAACCTTGCTTAGCCAAAGGTATTTCTTAAGCCTCTTAATCTCACAGGAGGAGGTCATACATTAGTAACTAAGAATTTTGTGTAGAAGAAATGAAAGAATTTTGATGACTGATTGGTGGAATATTCTGGGGTAGTTTTGGGTCCTTTGCTTGTTAATTGTGCAAAATGTTTTGTGAAGGTTATTCAAGTTGAAGCTGAATTGACAATTTTGTCGATGTTCCTGCAAATTAGTTGATTTTAATTTTTCAATGGTGTAGAAAGATGGCGTCCCATATTGTTGGATACCCTCGCATGGGCCCCAAGAGGGAGCTCAAGTTTGCCTTGGAGTCTTTCTGGGATGGGAAGAGTAGCGCTGAAGATCTGGAGAAGGTTGCCACTGACCTCAGGGCCAGCATCTGGAAACAAATGTCTGAGGCTGGGATCAAGTACATCCCCAGCAACACCTTCTCATACTATGACCAGGTGCTTGACACGACGGCCATGCTTGGCGCTGTCCCAGACCGCTACTCTTGGACTGGAGGGGAGATCGGTCACAGCACCTACTTCTCAATGGCCAGGGGCAATGCCACTGTCCCTGCTATGGAGATGACCAAGTGGTTCGACACCAACTAGTAAGCCAATCTGCATCTCTTGAATCCTAACCATATGTGAATTTTTTTTGGGGGTGTTGGTCATACGTTTTTGCTTGCTGGCTTTCTTACTTATTTTGTAGCCACTTCATTGTACCTGAATTGGGCCCAGAAACCAAGTTCTCATATGCTTCACACAAGGCTGTCTCTGAATATAAGGAGGCAAAGGCGGTATGTTGCTTCAACCACTTCATTGTCTTGGCCATTTTTAGCTTAATTCATCATCTCATTTTCATGGTAGTTTGCTTACTGTATGGTTTAGTAGTAGAAAAAATGTTCTGACCTGTGCTATTATTTATGTGCTTGCCATTTAAATCCGACTCCACATACAAAGCTAGTTTAGTAGTTCTTGATTTACTCTCTACGTCTTAAGTTCTCCTTCGTTTGATGTTTTTGGTTTAAAATAGAGCTTTTAGCGACATTTGCAACTAGTGTGTCATCATCTCGTAGTTGACTATCCATATGCCAAATTGAAGATTACAATTAAACGATAACTAGTGATTTTGCATGATATATTTGAAGTGATAGTCCTGGAATGAACATTTTTTGTTATCATGCAAAGAATTATGCATTATGATCCGCACACTTGATAAAACTTTAGTTCAAGGACCTTAAATTTGAATTTAATTACTTGTTATCAGAAAGCACCTTTTGCAGCAATACTGTAAATTCTTAATGGGATGGATTATGACAAGTTTTTTTTTATTTCATTATCTGGGAGCTTCGGTTGCTTAATTGCCGATTAATTTGTCTTAATTAGACTCCACATTGTACTACCTCATTCTGTGTTTCATAGTAGTAGCGATGACACACTAGAACCCTCCCTAGATTTATACTGTGATGGTAATGTTTACCCTGTAAGAAAAGTGGATTATTAGACTCCACATTGTACTACCTCATTCTGTGTTTCATAGTAGTAGCGATGACACACTAGAACCCTCCCTAGATTTATACTGTGATGGTAATGTTTACCCTGTAAGAAAAGTGGATTGCCATGCCTCTTCTGGAAATGATGCCTGCCTGCTTACATATTACCTTCCATGCAGCTCGGTGTTGACACTGTTCCAGTGCTGGTTGGACCAGTCTCATACTTGCTGCTCTCTAAGCCTGCAAAGGGTGTGGAGAAATCATTCTCTCTTCTTTCACTTGTTGGTAGCATTCTTCCCATCTACAAGTAAGCATCAATGAAGCAACCAACTTCCTTTTAGAACTTGAATCTTCAGTTTATAACACCTTATGTTATATAAATTGCAGAGAGGTTATTGCTGAGCTGAAAGCAGCTGGTGCTTCATGGATTCAGTTTGATGAGCCCACGCTTGTTAAGGACCTTGATGCTCATCAATTGGCTGCATTCACTTCGGCATACACTGATCTTGAGTCATCACTCTCTGGATTGAATGTACTTATTGAGACATACTTCGCTGATGTTCCTGCTGAGTCCTACAAGTATGTTTCTCTACTGCTAATAAATCGTCTCCACTTTTGTATTCATTTTAAGTTGCAATGAAGTACTGATACATTGTATTTGCAGGACCCTCACTTCATTGAGCGGTGTGACTGCCTATGGTTTTGATCTTGTCCGTGGAACTAAGACACTTGATCTTGTCAAGAGTGTGGGTTTCCCGTCTGGGAAATACTTGTTTGCTGGTGTTGTAGATGGACGGAACATTTGGGCTGATGATCTTGCTGCATCTCTCAGCACTCTTCAGTCTCTTGAGGCTGTTGTTGGCAAGGGTAAGCACTAGATCATATATTTATTATTATATGTTTTCCATTTGTTTTCTCTGTATATTCTATAATATGAATACCTTCTTTCAGATAAGCTTGTGGTGTCCACCTCTTGCTCGTTGATGCACACTGCTGTTGATCTTGTAAACGAGACTAAGCTTGACAGTGAGATCAAGTCATGGCTTGCATTTGCTGCCCAAAAGGTGGTTGAGGTGAATGCTCTTGGCAAGGCTTTGGCTGGTCAAAAGGATGAGGTATTATACTCTTTTTTAAATATAACATGTTGCTTCTTTGCACTGTTTTAATTGCAATTCTAAACTAACTTTACTCACATTTAATATTGAACATGATCGTCTACAGGCTTACTTTGCAGCAAACGCTGCTGCTCAGGCCTCAAGGAAATCATCTCCCAGAGTGAATAATGAGGAAGTTCAGAAGGCTGTAAGTTCACTGAGCTTCAGTCATTTAGACACACATTACAACTTTGTACATGACAATTATTAATTGGAATTTAATTTTTTACAGGCGGCTGCTTTGAAGGGCTCTGACCACCGACGTGCTACCACTGTTTCTGCTAGACTGGACGCTCAGCAGAAAAAGCTCAACCTACCTGTCCTTCCAACAACCACAATTGGTTCATTCCCTCAGACTATGGACCTAAGGAGGGTCCGCCGTGAGTACAAGGCGAAGAAGTGAGTTTGTCTACAGATATTTTTCTTATAACAATTCCTGCAGTTCTTATTAATTTTTTTGTGTTGCTACAGAATCTCTGAGGAAGAGTATGTCAGTGCTATCAAGGAAGAAATTAGCAAGGTTGTCAAGATCCAGGAGGAGCTTGACATTGATGTGCTAGTGCATGGAGAGCCTGAGGTGAGCAACACTAACTAATATTTCTGTGATCATTCAAACAGAGACCTATTTTTAGCATGTTGATACTTTGTTTTCTGAAAACGAAGCATACGTATTCTGTAACTTCATTTCTATGTATTTTTCAGAGAAATGACATGGTTGAGTACTTTGGTGAGCAATTATCTGGTTTTGCGTTTACTGCCAATGGATGGGTGCAATCTTATGGATCACGTTGCGTGAAGCCACCTATTATTTATGGTGATGTCAGCCGCCCCAACCCCATGACAGTCTTCTGGTCCAAGATTGCTCAGAGCATGACCAAGCGCCCCATGAAGGGAATGTTGACTGGTCCTGTCACAATCCTCAATTGGTCTTTTGTCAGGAACGACCAGCCAAGGTTGTTACCCCAGCTGCTTAAATCTGTTTGGATAGCCTCCATATGAATTCGTGTGTATGTATTTTAACTGCTTATGGTGTGCCACTTCTTGATCTACAGGTTTGAGACATGCTACCAGATTGCTCTTGCAATTAAGAAGGAGGTTGAGGATCTTGAAGCTGGTGGCATTCAGGTTTATATCTCAGATTTCTCTGTCTGATCATTGTATCATCAGTAGTCTCTGTCTTATCATTGTATCATCAATAATATGTCTGTGTGGCTTGTGCAACAATACGTTTTATCCCTTTGCAGGTGATCCAGATCGATGAGGCTGCTTTAAGAGAGGGCCTTCCGCTGCGCAAGTCCGAGCATGCTTTCTACTTGGACTGGGCTGTCCACTCTTTCAGAATCACCAACTGCGGAGTACAGGACACCACTCAGGTAATCTTCTTGAAATGTCACATGAAATTAAGAAATCTTTTGCTAGCATCACCTTTAATTAATCTTTTTCCCCTGTGCAGATACACACACACATGTGCTACTCTAACTTCAACGATATCATTCACTCCATCATTAATATGGATGCCGATGTCATCACCATTGAGAACTCCCGTTCTGATGAGAAGCTCCTGTCCGTCTTCCGTGAGGGTGTGACATACGGTGCTGGCATTGGCCCTGGCGTCTATGATATCCACTCTCCCAGGATCCCCTCCACAGAGGAGATTGCTGACCGCGTCAACAAGATGCTTGCCGTGCTCGACACTAACATCCTGTGGGTGAACCCTGACTGTGGTCTCAAGACCCGCAAGTATGCTGAGGTGAAGCCTGCCCTAACCAACATGGTTTCTGCCGCCAAGCTCATCCGCACTCAGCTCGCCAGCACAAAATGAACAACTGGATAGTACCTCGTCCTAAAGTTGGAACCAAAGTTGGAACAAGACGCAAGCGGCCATTTGTTTCAATAATCTGGGTCTTATTGTACCCGTGGTGTTTGGTTAGGTTAGTCTTGTTTGGATACACCGTTACATGTTGTATTTTATATTTGGTGGGTATTTTTTTCTTCCTTTCAGGATGTTATCTGGAGTATATGTGCTACAGTTTATAAACTGAATTGAGAAAATGCAGTCATTGTTTTGCATCTTCCAGTTTCTCCATTTCAATTTTTTAGTGCAGAAGTTGTCTGCTTATGTCCATTGCGCAGGATGTTCTTTCTTGCACACACGTCTTTTTACACATGCTTCACAGTAATAAAATTACAGACAGTGCGCCAACTCCTACCAGCGCAAGGATGAGAACAGCAAACCCAACAACGTGCAGAGGTTTAATTTTCTGCCACCACTTCTTGTTCTTACATGTCTGACCGTCATCCCCATCGTTTTCAATTGCATTGGCAACGGCACTACCATAAGTTATTGGTACATCTTGTGTGGCAATGGCCTCCTCCCCTTGTGTTTTTCCCACATCTTGTGTGGCAACTACCTCCTCCCCTTGTGTTTTTCCCTTGGTCCCCGCTGGTATCATCTTTTTCTCCTCAATCCTATTCTTCTCTACATCTTCTTGGGCGCTCAGGAAGCTGCCACTGCTGCCGCTGCCTGATGAGCCATCTGCATTAGCTGTCCCTCCTCCGTCCTTCGGCAGAGGAACATGGTTTCCAGGTTGCTGTTCTTTCTGCGTGCCCGATCCCTTGGGCAGGATGACAAAGAGCAGGGCTTGTTCCTTGTCCATCACGGCCCTGATGGCGCCGGAGTTGACTCTCCTCGAAACCGGAAACGACTTGAGGAAGCGCGCCCATCGCCCGCTTCCGCCGCCGGCGATCGGGCGCTCGCCGGTTACCTTGAGCTTACGGCTGGTGTTGTAGAGCACCTTCAGCTCCTCCTTCCTGAACCCTGAAACCCAAGACAAAAATCAACTCTTCAGAACGAATACACAAGTGCACAGGCTCACAATGCACTCTCTGCTCGATCATCACAGTACCGGAGACGTCGACGACGAGGGTGTCGGCGTCATCCGTGCGCGCCCACTCGCACCGGGGCTCGACCGCGGTGTATGCGCGGTGCCGCGGCGCGGGAGGCGCCGGCACAGCCGCTGCCTGCATGGTGTTGATACGCCGGCCGAGACCTGTTCTGCTCTGTTCCTCGGATCTTTGAGAAACAAGATTGATTAGGACAGAGGAATGGGAGGGGTGTATTATAGGGAGATCACCATTATAATTTTAACTCTTGACAGCGGATTGGTGTTGCCTGTTAGATGAGTTTTGCGTGATGGTGGTTGCTAAGGCAACTCCTTTCTTTGCTTCTGCTGGCCTCAGATCTTTTGCTTTAGCTCCAAGGTGCAGTACTCATTCGTTGGGTAACCATGCAGGGAGAACAAAGATGCAGAAATTTTTATTAATACGAAGGCCAGCCTGCTAGTTTACCATGTAGGGTAGTAAGATAAACGTAAAAATGCCTGAAACCAAACACACAAACACCCTGCATCGTACTACGTGTTCAGTGAATGTTGATGTAATTTTCGTTTATCTAGCTTGTCTTGAGGCCTTGTTGCGGGTTGTAACATCCCGTGGCCTGTATAATGCAGGTTTCTATTTAAAAACGGTTAGTCTATCACCATTGCTCCTCCGTGCGACCGTGCGGCACGTTTCAATGGACCTGGTTCTACAGAGAAAGAGGCATGCTGTATGTATGCATGGAATACCATCCCATTAGCATTATTGCTAAATTTGAAGCTTCAGAATGATTTATCTCGTAAACAATTAATCAGATTGAAGATTTATTTTCACGGTTGCATTTGTCTTGACGAGTGATTTAAAACAAGACCACATTTTACTCTGTTTTGACGATGTATTTTTTCGACGCCATCGGTTATCAGATTCCAATATCATGGTTACTATGCTAGCGGCGAACGATTACCATATTAACAATCTGTCCATTAATGATATATAGTTAGTAAGTAAAAACGATGTTTAAACATTGCATTGTTATACAAGCACAGATAATGAGTATTAGAGTGTTCCAGCAAGCAAGAGATGTCATCAAGTCATGGAAATGCACTGATTCAACTCTTTACATGGGTGCACGTTGATGCTCATCAAACTATTAACCAAATGACTGATAAACAAGTGACTATAAATGGTAACCTTTTGACTTTTGACAATACAGCGGGGAGGCAAATAAGGCCAATATTCACAGCATCATGAGTAAAGAAAATTTGTGCAATTCTTCATAATTAAAAAACATGGCGCATAAGTGTAATCAGTGTGGTGTTTTTTTAAATAACCCGTAACTTTATTCAAACTCCATAGTCATTACAGGTACAATTCTTTGGATTATAGACCCAAGAAATTAAAAGGCAACTCCTATTATAACTAAGAATTGCAATGAAATCTCTTGAAGACATCTTCTATATGATATTAATCTTTGCAACACGAAATTTTGTCGATGCTTCAGTAAAGAAACTGCAATTAGACTTGAACGGCAATGCTGTCACTCGTACCCCTGCATGAAGTTGACTACCTTGAAAGGTTTCAAAAAGCCCCTTGAGTCGCCTATCCAAAAAGATAGGAAGCCATGACCGTTGAACGTACTTGGGCTGAGGATGATCACCTAAAATTACAGGTCGTCGAAACACAAGATCTTCATCAGAACACGAAAAAACTCCAAAGCCTCACAAGACCATACCGACAAAATCACCATGACACACTGACATAAAATCATCAAATCTGTATAAACGGATCTGCGAGGACACAAACTCAAAATCCACAAGATCAGGAGAGAGAGAGAGAGAGAGAGAGAAGAGGAGGGAGGGTGGGGGAGGCAAAGGCAGGGAGGGAGACACTGATGGAGGAGGTAGTTAGGTTATGTTAGTATATTTTATATGTGGTGGGATTTGTTGGGCTTCGAATGGGTTGGCCGGCCCGCCTAAACCAGTTTAGTGTCGGTCGTGCCTGACAAGCCTGTCACTGATGGCCAAAATATGTTTTTTGTAGTTTTAAAATAGAAAATAATATTATTTTAACTAAAAATTTGTAAGTTTCTTTGATAATATTGTTTGTCATTGCAAGATGCAACCCTGTGCATCAAATGAGTATGTTATCATGAAGTATGACCTAAAATGACTAGGACTTTGGTCATTTGAGTTGAAAGTCATACACATTCAGACATGACAGGCTTTTTTGTGAAGAATTTTTTTGAACAATTGTCAAAATTAATGTTTATCATTTTTCATAGCGAATAGTACACTTATAAAGACTCCATGTCAAAGAATGAACTTTTTTGACATTTTTTAATATTGTTTGACTTTTTACAGTATGGGGTGAAAATTGTCTACACATCTTTCTGTAGAAAGTCGTTGGATATTTCAACACGCTTTATGAATCTTACATAATACTTACTTGGGTGCCTTAAAATGATTTTTTCAATTTTTTAGCAACAAACTATCACACACTTTCTTGAAATCGCTAGAAACTCACTTAAATAGGAAAAAAGTATCTAGAAAACTACTCCCTCCATCCCATATTAAGTGACTTTCTATTACATGTATCTATACACTTTTTAGGTATAGATACGTCCATGTTTGAGCAAATTTTAGTCACTTAATATGGGACGGAGGGAATAGAAAACTAAAAATCTCTAGAGCAATAAAACAAGTTCTACATTGTGTGAAAGTTGGATTGGTGCCACTTAGAACAATATTAATTGTAGTTTCTTTAGAAAATATCCATTTTTTGCAACCAAAAGTTTGTAAACCTCTTTGGCAATACTGTTTTCATGACAAGATGCAAAAAAAATTTAAAAATGGATACATTATCATGAACTATGGCATATAAATGGACAAAACTTTAATCATTTGGCTTAAAATCTAAAGTTCCAATGTGGGAAATAACCAGTTTGTACTACCTAGATCATTTTTCAAATATTATAATCTTATATTATTGTTCCGCCATGTTAAGCAAAAAAAAATAAGACTTCAACAAGCAAATCACATTTTTCTGTTTTTTTATGAATTAGTTATGATTTTTTTCAATCTTCAAAGGTCTCCACGGGTCACTACCATCCCGTATAACTCAAGAGAGAGGGTGTCAACTAGATTTGCGGTGGCAAACAATGGTACCAGACTCAGAATTCTAACCTGCGCACATGTTATCTCTAATATTTATACTCAAGACATGCATCAACAACTTACTCTTGGATGAAGTGAACAAAGTATTCACGTTTGGTGTCCATTGTGTGACAGAATGTCTACTCTAGCAGATGTTGTCGTGTTAGATATTGATCTTGATTTGCTTGTGCTTGAGGTTGAAGTTGGGAAACTGTGTGTGTGGGTGAAGATGATGAAAACTTCCAAATCGCTTGCGAAGAGGACCACCCTGTAATTCATTTTGCAAATGAAAATCCTATCAAGTTGCAGAAGCTTTTTCTTGGTTGTATGGCCACCTCAGAAATCGGGTGCTGCCGTCCCAGGACAGGCCTCTCATTCTGATTGTACTTATGATGCTGTCACGGGCCTAACATATTCAATTTCATGAATTATTGTTCCACTATGTTAAGAAAGAAAAACTAAGATTTTAACAAAAATTATCATATTTTTCTAATTTTTTAGAGTAAATTTCACAAAACCACGCATATTGGGATAGTCTTCTCACCCAGTCATCACTTCTGCTAATTTGCCTGAAAAACCACACATTTCCAGTCACAATGTAACAACAATCCCGTAATGACGTGATTAAGCGAGTTGATAGTTTTACTTACAGCTCGGGCCACATGTCCGATGAATTGTCAACCCCGTTAGCCTGTTATGTCTATTCATCTTCTTCTTGCTCTACGGCAAAGCTCCCTGTGCTTCTTCTTCCTCGTGCCCGTGGTCTTCGGCCAGATGCAGCTCGGTCACCGTGGCTTATCCGCGAGGCCGCCCCCGCACGAGCCTGCGGCCACCGTTCCGCACGCCAACATGTGCCGTAGCTGCACTGCCTGCCGCTGCTGGCGCCTCCTGCTGTAGCCCAGACTTGCCTGAGAACCGTCGCCACCGCTCTGCAGGCTCGCCTGCTCGCGCCCCGTCGCCGCTTATTGCCCGCGAGCGCCTCCGCCACTTGCGTCCGCACCACCGCCGCTGCCTGCCCGCACGCACCCCCGCCTACAAACGTGCTGCCGCCTCTGCTTGGCCAAGTCAGAGCAACCGCACGGGACGGGCTCGTCGGAGCCATTGATGGAGACATCATCTTCCTAGGGTGTGGTTACCGGGCTGACGGGTCAGGTCGGGTTCGTCCGACGTGTCATCTAACATGTGGGGCCGACCTGTAAAGAAAACTGTCAACTCACTTAATCACGTCATTACGGGCTTGTTGTTACATTGTGACTGAAAATGTGTGGTTTCCCGGGCAAATTAGCAAAAGTGGTGCCCGCGTGAGAAGACTGCCCCAATATCTGTGGTTTTGTAAAATTTACTCGATTTTTTATGAATTAGTTATGAAAAAAATTTCAATCTTCAAAGGTCTCCACGGGTCATCAGTGGCGGGCCTAGATGCAAAACCCACCACTGATGTGTGTTTTTATCAATTTTGCAATTTTTCCATTGGACCATTAGTGGCGGGCCTCCTCGCCGATGCTCATCACTGGCGGACTCATCTAGGCGTGCCACTGATGTGTGTTTTTGTCAATTTTGCAATTTTTTACATTGTTTATCAGTGGCGGGCCTTCTCCATCCGCCACCCCCTATGTGACGTTATCACTGGCGGGTCGGCAGCCGGGTTAGACCCATGCGTCACAGATATTATGTTTTGTAGTGGTGTCTGTAAAAAGGTGGCTAATGGAGGCTGGTCGGAACCCTTCTGCATTGCCGAGATGCTAATCGCAGATAGGTTGTTTTTTAGCGTTCTGTAAAGTGGCGGCTTGGAGGCTGTCTTGCACCCCTCCTGCATTGCCGAGCTGCTAATTGCAGAGTGTTACACTTCTATAGTAGATCGTAAACCCATAAAAGGAAAAAAGAAATAGTGCGCGCATATCATCTTATTCCATAACTAGTGCACGTAGGACTCTAAGCCACTCCCAAAATATAAACCATGATCGACAAAGTAAGCTCATTCACATTTTCAATTCATTTAAGTTTCACCATCGGCTAGATACGATCATATGACTCATACAATTCATATAATCGATAAATAAGAAAAACAATAATGGAGAATTGTACCTTCCATTTTTCATCAAACCAAAATTATTCATGAATTTTCTCCTTTTTATTTCTCTCATATTTCCCTTTTGTATGTACAAGTACAACCTTTCATCACTTGTTTCTTCCATTTATAGTAAGAATATATAGAATAAAAGTGACAAAACAGAGGGCAACACACCGGCTGGCACATTTTTTGTCACTTGCATTTGGATATCATCAACAGTTAGGCCATCAAATCTACATCAGAAATTCATTCCATATATAGAAAAAGAAGCTAATGCACAAAAAATAACCGTCGCGAACTAATTAGTTGTCCCAAATATACTGATCCCTACAAAAGGGACAGATTAAAGACAACTGAAAGATAGAAATAAATTGGTTTTTAAGTTTAAGCAACAACAAGACACATGTCTAGTTTCTGAATATCAAAATTGCAGCATATTCGGTGTTTTCTTCAGAGCCGGAATCATCGCGTTTACAACCTACAAGCACAACAAAATAGAAAGTGGCAACATTAGCATGTTATAGTACAACAAAATCGACCAAATACAAGCCAAGGTTCACTCCCATTTAACCGAGGACCACCAACTGTCAGCTCAGCCAAGCTGTCAGCCAAGCAATGGCCAGTAAAAGAAGGTGCAAGTTCAGAGAAAGTGCATACTCAGAAAAATCATGTAGAAGGTCTTAAAGATGGAGCAGAGGGCTTGGATGTTGTTGTCAGCTTGCATAGAAGCTACTGATAATAACCGAAAGTTAAATGACATGCAAGCATATCTAGTAATCTCCACTAACTTATAATATAAGAAATGACTTGCTGATATGTTTGAGAGGTAACTACTATCAATACTAACTGGTAATAGGTAATACCTGTGAAGTACATTTCCCTTGATCACCTTGTCACTTTCATCATAGCTAGAAAATTTTACCTAGAAATTTGAAGTTGGTAACAGGATGTCGATGACTTGAATTCGACGAGAACTAATTAAAATGACAATAATCTGATCATACCACACTAAATGCGGACTCTCCTGTCCAATATAAGTAATCCTAAAGCACAATAAGCTTAGTATTCGTATATCAAATATGTAGAGTCTAATTATTCATAGAAACCAAGTACTTGAAAGTTAAAAATAATGGAAGTGGTTAACAGCAATCAGAGGCTCAGAGCAAACAAAAAAAAGACATGTGTTTTGAACTTGAGCAGCATTTTTTCAGGAAGGGGATTACACATATACATCTGAAAACTACATGTGAAGATTAGAAAAGGAACAGTGATTGATTCACTCATAACAGAACAATATGCAAAGGAGACTCCATTAGTAAATGGTCTACAAAACAACAATGGCGTAGGGCTATCAATAGACAACTATAGAACTATAATTAGTTAACTTGAAGAACCTGGCGGTGTGTGAGGTAATCTAGAAAGGAAAAGGGACACGAACCTTTGTCAGATTCCAAAGGATGTGAGAAAACAATGTCAAAGATAAAAACAACTGACACTATCATCTCAGCATAATGATATTGTCATCGATTGAAGAGACCTCTTCTCCCTTCTCCTTCGTGCATATATTTCACTGTCTACCAACTTCAGATTCAAGGGGAGGAGGACATAAACCAATGGGCAATTTCGTCAGGCAGTTTGTTTGCATAAACAATGCATTGCAACAATTTGTAACAAATACGTGTGTAAATTAAATTGCTGAAGGAAACTTGATGGAATGAAAATGCACATGAGATTGGAATGGGGAGAGAGTTGCAGACCAGGCCTGCAGTTTCTGTGCAGTGCTCTGAGCGACAACAACTACCAACGCCATGCCTTGCGGTGATTATTATAAAGGTGCAGCTAGAACCCATTCACCAGTGTGAATAGAAAGGTTAAGAAGGATGAGCACCTTCATGGTGGCGTGATGAAGGGTACCTGAAAAGTTCTCAAAACTGTTGTTCATACCTGCAGAGAAGGTGGAGGACGACTTGGACTCTAGAATCACACGGGACTATGGTGGCGCGATGGATTGAGGATGGGGAGACACCGGAGCAGGAGCCCGGGCGGCGCGTGGAGCAGATGGGATGGAGCGCGACGGATCTGGAGGGTTGGGGGCGCCAGAGAAAGAGGGTGGGGCGGCGCCAGAGCAAGGGTCGGCGGTGGCTAGCGGAGATGGATTGGGATGGGGAAGGGAATGCCCGATGCTCCTTCTCTAGGTGCTGGAGGATGGTGGGCACCGGAGAAGGAGGGTGGGGCGGCGCCGGAGGTGGGAACAGCGGTGGTGATGGGCATAGGGGGAATCCAGACCTCCTTGACCAGCACCACCACGCAGCACTCCGCCGGGATGTCCACGTCCAGCAGCGCCTTCAGGCAGTTGAGGGGACCCATGGCCGAGGCAGTGACCGCGGGTGAGGAAGGGAGGGAGAGAGGAGGCGGCGCGAGGCGGGCTGAGGCGGTGCAGTTAGGCCGCGGGTGGAGGAGGCGGCTGGTCTCCGAGCCTTGCGTAGGCGGCGGCGCCCTCAGGGGAAGGGAAGGAGGAGGAAGCGGCGTCCTAGGCCGGCGGGGTGAGGAAAAAAATAGAAAAACGTTTCGGGAAGAAAAACGGGCTGAAAGATTCTCCTGCTGCCCGTGTAATTCCAGTCTTAATAGTAATTACTAAACGCACACTTAGCAAGTAATTCGTGTGAATCTGATCGTGGATCTACTAGTAAGTAGAGATTAAGTCGTTTCAACCAACCAACCATGCCTTTTCAATGCCGTGACACCATAGGATCGACAGACAAATTAACCACACATATATACTCGTATCCATTTAAACTTGAGTGTCCTTGACCCATATATCTAAGAACTCCAGTCGCTCACACTTTGCGCCGGCGCGCGTGTTCCATCACATTCACAATCTTCACATCTCGTCGCCGTAGCTCCCGTTGCCATGGCCGCCGCCGCCGGCAGCGCTGGTGAGGTTATGCCACACGTACACGGTGATCCCCACGAGCACCACCACGGCCACCGCCACGTTCACCAGCAGCCCGCGGCTAGCGGCCGTGGCCGTGGCCGGCCTCCTCCGCTGCTGCGCCATCTCCATCTCCCCCATCATCCTCCTCCTCTCCTCCTCTTCCTCATTGGCTAATTTCCTCTCCTCCATCATCTTCCTGTTGTCTTCCTCCATCTTCCCCCTCGCCTCCCTCTCCCTCCGCTTCATCTCCTCCTCTTCGGCCGCCACAGCTTCAGCCTGCTGCTTCTTCTGGAGCTCTGCGGTGGCAGCTGCAGCGGCTCCTCCGTTGTACTTGTTCGGGATCTGGGACTCCATCACTTCCGGCGCCGGTGCTGGAGCGGGCCATGCGGGCTCCTGGGCCGACGGCTTCCTGGGCAGCGACGGCCTGCGCTCGGGGAAGGCCGGCTCAGGAAGAGCCGGCGGCGGCCTCCGGGGCGGCAGCGGCGCCGCGGACGCCGGCGCGGGCCTCACGGGCTCTGGCTTGGCCGGAATAGGCATCGGCATGGGGATGGCCGCGGGCGAAGGGTTCTTCTTGGGGAGCGTGATGGTGAGCGCCTCGTTCTCGAACTTGGCGCGGATGCCGTCCACGTTGCAGTCGGAGGGGAGCTGGAAGTCCTTCTGGAAGCGGCTCCACTTGCTGCCTTCCAGCGGCCGCTCCCCGCGCGTCCGCAGGTGCCCGTGGTTGTCCACCAGCACCCGTATCTCCTCCCTCTTGAACCCTGCAAATGACACCCAAACCCAATCAGTCATCAGTTGCCAGCTACGGAGTAAATGATAATTCTTGCAACAGCATTATATGATGGGATTCGTGATGTGAATTCTGCTTATTTTGCTTGCCTGGGACGATGATCTTGACGGTGCTGGCGTCGGCGGCGTGGCTCCACTCCACGATTGGAGCGTAGTCCTCGAAGGTGCGGCTGATGCCCCTCGTGTCCATGGCTTTCAGTTCGATGAATGTGTGTAATGAAATGCTTGTGCTGCTGCTGCTGCTGCTGTGTGATGATGGTGGCGTTTTGCTGTGGAGATCGTATATATAGTCACTCACAGGCAACGGAGCTGGCTCAGGAGAGGGAGAAGAATAAGATTCTTGGACGGGTCGGACATGGCTTGCCGGGCAAGTGATATTTTTCTCCATCTTCTGGTGTTCCTCCTCCATGCGCGCGTCGGCAACGCAAAGTGATCGATCAAGTATTCCTTGCTTCGTTTTGGGGGGCTGGCAAGTTGCAGGTGGATTTGCAGGAGATGTTAGTCCATGGCTCAAGAGAAGCATATTGGCTGGATACAATAGGTACAGTAGGTTTTCTTTTTCTCGATTTAGAGTAGGACCATGCATAGCCCCGGTGGCCCGGTCAACCATTTTAAATTTTGATTCAGTGTGGGGCCATGCCATACGAAATTGTGTTTCTTTTTTTCGTGACGGAAATTTTCATTCAGTGCGTGGTTAACCATATTAAATTTTGATTCAGTAGGACCAATGTTTGAAGTGGTACTTTCAGTATTTCACGGTTATTTGGAGTTAAACTCTGCTTCAGGGTTTGTTGACCAATACTCTCTATATATGAGTTTTGCAGCTTTGAGGTTCCTGGGTGATCTTGGCCTTTCGTTCCATATAAAGCTTGATCGCGCAACAGTTTACCCTGGTTTCTGATTATGACCAGTCCATGTTTACAGAGATTTAGGACATCATCCAGAATTAGCACGTCTTCTTTGATCAGCCAATGAACAACATCACTAAAAGTGAAAATGCACAAGATGCTGACAGTGTCTGCTGCTGTTGTTTCACTGTAGGAATGTTCAAACAGCAAGACTACTTTATCTGATTCAACCCAAGAACAAACATATCGACGGGCACGCAGTGTAAAACAGTTGGGAGCGGTATAAGCTGAAAGAATTGAAAGCCTTTCGACAAAATGATTTCACATGTTAACATACAAGTGAACTCGAGTTAGAGCAGCTGATTCAGCACCACATCCTTCAATACAACGAGATTGTTCGTGTGCAATATAAGAAAATCAAATAGGAGTCACGTCGCTTGTCTACATGACCAGAAGTTCTAACCAATGTTTAACTGTTGACCTCTCAGCTTGTCTTCAGAGATGGAATGAGTACAGATTGATGTACACGAAGATGACACTTGAATTGCATTGCCTTGTTTGTGGAGATCACAATTTTTCACAAGTCAGGTGTGTCCACGACCTCCGCATTTGGAGCACATAATATTTCCAGTTCCTCCACAGCCTACAACAATTGCATCATCAGCATGTACAAATCAAGAATTATCTATACAGTGCTAACAATTATACAAATTACTGATTGTCAAGCTTGTTTACCTAAACATCTGACTTTTACGATGATTCCTTGGCTCTCTAGTATTGAGTCGATGTACAAGCCTGAACCAGCACAAGTTGCACACAGCACAGCACCTTTAGCTTCACAGCACAGGCAAGGAGGATTCTTCCCAACGTTCTTCTTTTGCAAATCTAAACCTGTTGGTTTCCCAATATCCTCCTCTGGAATAGCTTTGTCGTAGCAGAATAATGATTCAAGGTTACTCTTGCTTCTTTGAAGGTCATTAACTGCACTTGCTCTAATCTGCATTAAAGAAAACTTATGGCAATCTAACACAAACTTTACAATCAAATTGGATGTCCACTTATCTATTCAGTCTACAACATGCAATAGAACGCACGAAAAAGAAGTAGGGGGAGTAGTAGATTTTCAGTAGGCTAAGTGAAGACATTCAATACTGCTTTTCTAGTGTTTTCAGTGTGCACAGTTGAGTTAACAAGGTCTGTGAAGAATGAACATAAGAAATTAAGCAGTATATGTTACTCCCTCCGTTCCCAATTAATTGGCGCCGGCCATTTTGAAAAAAAACCCTATTGATTTACGAAATCAACCTGCAGTACGCATCTTGAATTGAACGTGGACTGCACGTTGATTTCGTAAAACTATAGGGTTTTTTTTGCAACAGTTCTGGTAGAACGTGGACTGCTGGTCGATTTTGGGAAATAGCAAGGGTTTTTTTGCGAAATTTCCGGTGCCAATTAATTAGGAACAGTGGGAGTATCATAGATTAGCCTGCCATAATAAGAACACCTTGACTTGAAAACAGAGCATAATTGTTAGATCTCTTAAAGACAATTAATGTTGGTTCACACTGTCAGGCCTTTCAATATGTAAACACACTTCTATATCGTCAAGAGAAACTTGCCCACAGTAGATGCAGGTACGACTTTTGTGCACGGCAGCATCCCTTTAACAGGAGATAAGTGGTGGAAATAGCAAATAGGCCATGCACACAAAGCATTCTAGTTTCATTTTGGAGCCCACAAACCAAAATCCTCGAACAATATCCACCTTGTTAATCCCACACAATTTCTGTTGCTGAACCATCTACACTGTCATGTTTTCGCGCCTAGTACCACTGTAAGAAGAATAGTGCTGATATTACATTATTAAATGACATACATGCAAAATATTCTACAATGAAAGGGAGTTTCTGAACACTTCACCAATCGACTTATAAATGTGGTTGTCCTAATAAGCACCAGAGAAATGGTTCATTAATCATATTTGGCATCAAAACAGATTTGATGTTCATTTCATCCACGCAAGTAAAGGTTTTCATTCGAAATTTCAATAGAATATTCTCCTACATCAATGGATAAAATTTAAGTAGAGTGTTCTATGGGGAACTCACAAAGCACACTGACGAGCACCGGAACCACCATGTATGCATTCGCAATATCAACCAGCACATAAGACGTCATTTTCCTTGGCTTTTCACAATTCCAGGAAGGGTAGTGCATGTGACGGCACTAACTCCTAGAGCATTCAACCATGGAGTCGTGCTCATTTCGGACAGCTTGGTCTTAGCAATTTTTCTTGGCTCGATTGGATAGATCAACAATTTTCAGATGCCACACATTTATTAATTCCCCTCATTTGTACAGTATAGCTGAGTGTTGCCAACACTTTGGATGAAGCAAGACCTAGCTTCCTCTACTTCCTTACCACTAAGAAAATGGAGAACAATTCAGGTGCAACGGCTAAAAAAGGGGTGCCCGAAATCATCAAAATCCGGTCAGGAAGCGCCACGACGCGAAATTCCAACCACCTCCGGAAGCAGCAAGCCGGACGGGAAACTAGAAGCTACAGGCGTAACAATCACCGCAACTGTGCAGACCAAACACGTCCCGATAATTCGCTAAAAAAACAGATTATAGGGGAGAAAACCCTTGTGGAGCTAGTCGGCAAGAGGGCACCTTGATGGAAACCGCTAGAGAAGCGGGACGGGCAGAAGGTAGCAGCCGCCCCAGGGATCCTCTACCGCAGAGCGACGCCGTCGAGGCGGGAGGCAACCGAAGCCTCGCCGAGACCTCCATCGCCAAGCAAGCGCTTCGGTTGGTGGGGAAATTTCTCTCGCCTCCGTGAGGTCGCCAGTGGGGGAGAAGAAGAGGAAGAGGAGGTCCTCGGATTGTTCGTCCCGTTTCCCAGATTTCCAAGGCCGCACCAGCTTCGGGTGCATCGCCCGGCCGGGACTGTGCAAAGGAGGGGCCATTCAATTTGCCTGCGCCGGCCAATGGCCATTCAATTTGCCTACGCCGGCCAATATTTTCTTGGGCCGTTATTGGGCTTACGTGGCAAAGTTGTCTCGTTCCGGCCCATCTCGATAACATGAAATTGACGCGAACCAGAACAAACTTTAATCTCCAGCGGTTTCCCTCGTCGACCACGGATCAATGTCTGTCATCAAGTTTTGCTACCTTCTTTTGTTAGGTTTTTGTGTGCTTCTCGGTGGCGTCTTGGCGATGGAGACGTCGTCGTCTAGAAGATTGGTGTCCTGGCTCCTTCATCGTCCTGGTGTAGACGTTGCAACCTATGCCATGGAATCAGTGATTCTCACGACACGTCTTTTCGGGTTGCTGGTCTTTTTCCTTGTGGATTCATCGACGGTGAAGCAGTTTTACGGCTTTTCTTGCAAAGAGTATTATCCCGGCCATAGTGCGTTCAATGATCTTAGGTACTCACCATTTGAGGAGGGCGGCGCATGCGGCTTTTCAAACCCTCTGAGGTTAGTTCAGCTTGTGCAAGCATGGTATTCTGCAATTTTGTTAACGCATACGTGGAGAAGTATCAACATGCGAATGATGGATCAAGAGAAGTTTACTTCGAAGAACTACAATGAAGATTTTAGTTTTGTTGAGTATCTTTGTTATTTGTGTTCATCGTGTATCGCTCTTTTGTACTTTGTCTCTTGAATCAATAAAACCAGATCATTGCTCTAAAAAAAAGGCCCCTGCTTTACCTGTTTCGCAAAAAAGCCTCTAAAAAATCCTGTTTTGCAAAAAAGGTCTCTGCTTTACCTGAAATTTGTAGGATGAACTTAGTAGTAGCCGAAATTAATCCTATCATAAATTTTTGACGTTTAGCTACATTTCTTGATTCAATTCAATCTAAAGCATAATCCGTGTACGACTATTTTTCTATGCCCGCGAACGGTCCAAACATACAAAGCTGCAGTGAATTTTTTTAAAAGCTTGTATAAGTATTTGAGAGCATATTGTACTGATTGACTTAGGAAATTTAAATGTGTTGTTAAAATCGCATGTTCGATTCACACTCCCTCTGCACCGCTAGTTTTGGAGTCGAGTCGAGCCCAACTCAGTTCGGTTGAGACCAACAATCAAAACATCTCAATTTGCCTTAGGCCCTTGGCCTTTGGCATGTAGTCACCGGCCAACTTAGCCCGACAAGCGTGTCCCATGTGCCAGATTCGGCACAATTGACAAATGGGGTCCAAAGTGCTCAAAATATTTAAATAAGTTATTTTGTGTCAACTTTGGTCACTAGAGGAGTATAGAAAGGTCAATTATGTTTCGGCGAAAGAAGTTTTATGAGAAAAATTGGGTTGTACATATAATTGCACTAGAGATCGACACAAACAACCGACAAAGACACTTTGTTATGGTTGATTTGGACACATAATCAATCACCTCAATTCTGACAGAGTCATATGATCCCTCTCATTTCCCAACTTGAAAACTGAAGCATCTTACTAAAACACTGGAGGCAGGTGCCTTTCCCATTCACCTAATTGGGGCTTCCTGTCACTGTCAGTTTAAAACCACACGTGGAAGAGCTCTCTCCGGTAGCGGTTATATTGAAACTCGGTACCTACCTTCTATTTCCGTAGCTTGAGCTCCATGTGAGCTCTCTAAATCAACTAGATGAAGACAGAATTACATTGCCTTTGAAAAATAATCAAATGCTGCATTCCTGCTTACGGGCTTTGGCAAAAACGTACGCAAGTCACAAAATTTCGTCCTGGAAGAGCTGAGATGCCCAACAGATCAACAGGACGTGCAAACTTATGCTCCCTGAGCCATCCGTCCTCGGAGACTATGGGAGATGGTGGTCTTTTTTTTTAAGTATCTCGAATTTATCATTATCCAAGTCTCTAGTTTGTTTCCAAAAAGGGCCGTTACGTTACATATGGCACGATCCTTGAACTGAACGAGTGACGCGCACCAGGCGATTCGCTAGCAGCCTCCCAAAAGCCAACGAACAGCCTTCAGTTTCCTGCGTCACCGATGGATATCATAGATGGATGGATCGATTCGAACGCCCAAAGCAGAACTCCGGACCGCAAGCTCACGTCGATCAAACGCGTGCCGGCGCAGCGAGACACGTCGCGGTTGCCCCATCTCGACGCCGTCTCCTCTCGGCATCTTTTTGCGGCTTGGCGAGCCTCAGGAGGGGCTTGTCGACGAAGGTTTCCTTTCCTGCCGTGACGGGGACCTGGGCGGCGCGGCGGCACACGTATGGTATGCATAGGATAGGAGGAGCTATAGCTGTGGACCACATGGTTTAGACGGAGACGGGTGTGCTGATGATCATACGTCTTTCTCGGTTTCGCATAGCTGTTGGGTGCCAAAGACCGGATTCGCGACTCCTGCAGCCTGCAGGCCGGTCCGCCGGTATGTGTAGTATAGTAGGCCGGCCGCTGCGCAGGAGAGGCATAGTACGCACGAGGCTGTCTTCAGACAGATCATTGTTAAATCGACCATATTCGGCAATTTCTTTACTGACAACTTTTGCCAAGTCCACGCTAAGCCAACTTTTCTTTTCTTCATTTGCCGGCAACCAAATTCCATGCGCTTTTACTTGGTCCACTATAAGCTAACTGTAAAATACTAATCCACTATACCACCAGTAGCTTTCAGTACTACGTTCGGTCTAAGGCGTTAAGCAGAATGAAATGGGATCAGATCATGATCCGGAAAGTGCGGATCGATCAATTCAGCTAGCCTCCCAGTTCAGACATTCAGATCGTGATCCCAAAAGTCCAAGAAACACTAAACAAGGAAGAAGGATACAGGCGTACGAGAACAAGGGCGGACCTGTTGCAAGTTGCAACACTGCCACCATTGTTTCGTCGGGCACAGGGAAGTGCTCAGGTAGAATGGTTCTGTTCTGTGCGCAGAACAGAAACGAGAGTCAAGTGGAACAACTGGAACCCCCCGGGCGCACGATGAATGGATGTTGTCGTATGTAGCGTTCGAGGCCACCGGGACGCAACGCAAAATCCAACAGGTAATCCGAACTGGCTGTGCCGCGCAGGTCATGCACCTCGTCAGGCCTCTCTTAGTCCCGGCGTCTAACCCTGTAGATACAGAAAAATCCAATATCACGATTTAAATATAATATTATTATACCCCATCGCAAATACAACTATTGGCACCAGATAAGATAAAATATAACGCGCACTAAAAAACAGTAGAATATTGCCACGATTTATTAAATAAGAGAGATTAATAGTCCACACTTTAAAATATCAATACCATGCATTGAGAAAATTGCCTCATAACTTCTGCCATTCATTCAGAAAAAAAAAACTTCTGCCATTCTAAGAGAGAGCACCTAGAAGGACAGTGCTCTGCGAGATGCCCTAAAGTGTTGACTAGCAGGTTCCTAAAATTCAACCCCTTCCCGTGCACCTAAAATGACAATGCATCCGGATATGCCTTTGTAGTCTCACTTTTTTTTATGCTTTCGTAACTCTAGAACGGTTTGACATTTTTTTTTATCTAATAAAGTTATGGTTGCGTTCATCGACCAATATACAATATACAAGTGTCCCCCTCTCTTAAAAATTATTTTCTTGATGTCATATCTGTATTATCAAATATAAAAATAACATTAACAAATGTTCAAACATACTCCCTCCGTTACATAATTCTTGTCAAAATATTACACGTATCTAGACACTTTTTAGGAACTAGCGGGTTGGCCTGCGCAGATTGCGCGGCTAGACTTGTATAATGAAATGATATTATTATATTTTTGTTTTTTTAATAAATTCATTTTGTATAGAATTTTGATGTATTGTATTTGGAACTGTTCAATGATTTTTTTGAAATATTTGTGTTGTTATGTATTTTATCTACCAAAATAGATAGTTTCGAACGCTCAGATTGGTTTTAATTCATAACACGATATATTGTAGATTAGGTAGTCATTACATGTTTTATCAAGAGAGTTTATTTTATTAACGTCGTGTGCAATGCAAAACTGTTGAACTTCTATGGGTAAAAAATAATTCTTTTGTAGCTTATTTCAGATATTTGAAAAGTTTAATTTTAGACATCGATTATAGACGTTTGGATTTTTATCATACTTAGTGATTCTTTGTATGATAATGCAGTAAGCATTGATTTTTATTCAGTCCAATGTGTATCTATTACGCCCATCGTCCATTGACCTATATGATTTCTCTGATATATTTTTACGCCGTTTGCCATGAAATCACTCTTATTTCGTTTTATTGTTTCTCTCACAACGAAAATGCTAGCTGGAAGCCTATTATCATAGACGGACCCAAATCCACGACCACAACCGCACACCTGGAGTCGAACATCTCTCGCCACCCGCCAGCGGATGTTGACGCGTGCATGCATTCAGCGACAGTGCATCTGTGGATGTATGGAAAACGAATGTGCTTGCTAGACATGTTTTTTCATCCTATACACATATCATTTACGCCACGCTCTATTTCTTTTTTCAAAATCTATCCCTTTTTAACATCAAATTATTTACTGAACATCTCATATGTGTTGTCCTTGCAACATGGCAGGACGTCACCGGCAGCCGGAGTATAGTTGGTTCCGGTTGCCTTTTTTCCCCTTCAGTTTTAAGGTCTCAAACATATGATAAATTTTTATAAATTTTTATAATTTCCAAATTTTTGTTTTTTTTTCATGGTTGATTTATGTCATCAAACTTGGTTTGGATTGTTTTATTAAGTTTTGGCAAATTTTGAGTCTATGTTAACTTTCTTTAAAATCTGGATCGTAGAATCTCGTACATTGTACTTTCACATATTCATGAATATTTTGTTAGCAATTAGAGCAACACTAAGAAACACATACTATTACTCTGACATAATGATAAGTTGCATTAGCCTGCTTATTTCTAACTCTTTTTAGGTGTATTTCACAGGTTACGAAATATTGCCCTTATACTTCGAAACACATGTCTGATAGAAGGTAGAAACACTGTTTGCAACGTAAAAAAGAATTCAAAATGTACTACCACGTTTTCTTCGACGCCGGCAATTCCCACGGAGATGACGGGCACAGAGACAGTGTCGAGGGCACGGGGAGGCTTCAGCGAAGCCAGGCGGCTCTGACCATGTTCTGCCGCGAGTGCCCCGGCGAGGCACGACGCGTGTTGGCAACTATAGGTAGCGGGAGGAAGGCAGCGGGAAGCGACGGTCAGACGGTTATGCGGCGTGTCGGGCGGTGCTATGATGAGGCAGCGAAGGGCGGCGGTTCCGCAAGGCGCAATGCACGGCGGCAAGCGATCGACGGGCGGCCGAGCGCTGCAGCGTGCAGCTCGCATCGGACGCGCTGCGGTGAACGGTGCTGCGTGCACCGCTCCCGACGGACGTGCTCTTAGATATTGTGATTCGTCCCGACGGATCGATCATCAATCCATCCGGATTGTTTTTAGTCTTCTCCTCCTATTAGTTTTCCTATCTTGCTCTCAGATACTTGTGTTCCTCTCTGATTCTAAAAGAGAATTTTTACTCCCTCTGTTTCATAATAATATTAAATGTCGGGCACTTATTATGGATCGGAAAAGGTATCACCAGAGTACACGAAGCACCCATGAAGAAGTTAACGCAGAGATTACCGTCGATGCGAGATGCAAGTTCGGGCCCTGCAGTTTTCAGAGGATTTGATAGGCATGCATGTGGTGGGATCTTGGCTCCGGAGAGCATGGGATGGGCGTACGTAGGTGTTGGGTGATGGATCGATTGGTCGCTTGGCTCGGCGAGTCGCCGCGAAGGATTAGATCACCGCGCGGACGTTCGGCCGTTCTAAATTCCGGCGAACATAGTATCTGTAGTCGAGGAATCGAGAGGATGATTTAGTCCGAAACTAATTAAGGTCCTAGAGAGATAAAATAGGAAAATGATTAGATTTGCTATCTGACGTACCAAACGTGGAGTTCGTATCATGTTTTTTTATTACTCCCGGTGATTGGTTTCCTTATCTCTTATCAGATTGATTAGTTTTTCACAAATCTTGACCGTACAATAGCTTTTGTGAAATCTAGACCATAGAATTTTTACAAGCTTAATTAGATATTAGATATATACATCCATTTTTGGGTAATAAGACAAGAATTATGAAAGGAGGAAGTAATAATTAGTAACTGCAAGTAAAAGATGATTTCATAGAAAAGATTAACATCAGTTTGAATGGATTAGCACAGGGGTATGTTTAGCATTGATTCTTACTGGTTGTCATTCATAATCACAAACATAATTGAAAATAAATTAGATATTGGATGTCTATTTCTCGGTCGACAATTATATGCATCTTAATAATATCTTTCATGTAATTTGTATTGCCAATTGTGCACAATTGAATTGGAGGTTGTTATTATCGACTTAGGAACGTATATATCTCAGTCCTAAGAAATAACAAAACCAATCCTGGGATGTGGAAAAAAAAACCTAGAGTGGAATATAGGGAATAGCTAGATATAGAAAATCCACCGAAGAATGTTTTTCGGCCACAAGAGAAGAACATGAAAGGTATGTGACAATAGTCTTATGCCAATGCCACGCATCCCGTCGCATACCGTTCGCTTATTTCTTCTGGAGGCAGAAAAAACTTCGATACAGTTTTCGAACATTTCGAAAAAAAATAGTAGCGGTCTAGAAACAGTCACGCGTAAACACTGCCTGCGAGGTTACCCGGAGGAGGTCGCTCGTGAGATTGTAACCGAGATGATTGCTGATTAATGTCGTCTTTTTTTTCTCTGGAAAAAGAAAAGAGCAGTCACGAGTAAACAGAGGATTCCTAGCTTGTTCGTGCAAGAAGACAAGGAAAGCCTGAACGAAAGGTCCACCTGTGGCACAGCCAAAGGAAGCACGGGAAAAATTCAGGCCGATGCAGCCTCGGCGCGCCACGGAGCACACGTCCACACAGTCCCAGCTCCCAAAAAGCCTCCTCTTCTCCACCTCGGTACAAGAGCAGAAAGCATCTCTCGCCTCCACGTACACACGTACTGTACGTTTCGCTCACCGCCCAACCCAAAAACCCGTTCCACGCGCACAAACAAACCTGAGCCTCGTCCCCTCTCCCACTCCCTCTCCCTTTACTTAACACACAAGGAGGACCCAACCCAAATCCTCCTCCCCGTCCCGCGCCCAATCACGCCGCATCGCATCCCACCACGGCCCGGAGTCCTCGTGAGTCCGAGAGCTCGAGCACTCTCCCCACTCGCGCCGCTAATCCCTCTCCGCCTCCCGTCCCATCGGACCGCCTGCCGTCTCATCCCGACCGCCCCGCAACAACAAGATCCGAAGCCTAGCACCCCCGCGCGGCCATGCCGTGCTAGCACGCGCCCCCCGCCCCGCGTTGCTCCCCCCTTTTTATGGAGTCCCTGCGCAGGCGGCGCGCGTACAATGCCGCCGTCCCCAGCGCCTGCTTCCTGCTGCTGCTCCTTCTCGTCGCCGCCTTCCTCCTCCTATCCTCTCGCCACGACTCCGGCGCCGCCGCGCGTCACGTCGTCCAGGGGATAACTCGTGCGAGGTTTTCGTCTCCGTTTTACCGAAAGGCGCAGGGGAACTGCCAGGAGTTGCAGTCCCTCGAGGGCGTGGAGGCCAGGTGCTCGTACCTTCTGGCGCACACGCGGTGCGCGCCGTCGGGGTACGTCGATTACCTCCGGCTCTTCTACTGCGGGTTCGGCGGCGCGCCGGCGGTCGGGTACGCCGCGTTCCTGCTGTGGCTGTTGGTGCTCTTCTACCTGCTCGGCGACACCGCGTCCGAGTACTTCTGCGCGTCGCTCGAGGGGCTCTCCGCGGCGCTCCGGCTCCCGCCCGCCGTCGCCGGCGTCACGCTCCTGTCGCTCGGCAACGGCGCGCCAGACGTCTTCGCCAGCGTCGTCTCCTTCGCGGCCGGCGACGGCGGGGACGGCGGCGGGGTGGGCCTCAACAGCGCGCTCGGCGGCGCGCTCTTCGTGTCCACGGTGGTCGCGGGCGTCGTCGCGCTCGCCGCCGGGTCCCGCGGAGGTGGGGCCGTCGTGGAGCTGCGCGGGTTCGTGCGCGACCTCTGCTTCCTCTTCTTCGCGCTCTGCTACCTCGTGGGCGTCCTCGTGACCGGCACGATCACTGTCTGGGTGGCCGCGTCTTTCGTCTCGCTCTACGCCGCCTACGTCGTCCTCGTCTGGACGTCCCAGTGCTGCGCCGAGCCGGGCAAGCTGCCGCACGCCGACCTCGCGGCGCCGCTGCTCCTCGAAGACGACGACGACGTCGTCCCGCAGCTGCCGTCCTACTCCAAGACGAATCCAGCCTCCCCTGCAAAAGCCTTCCTGCATTGCCTCCTGTACGCGCTCCGAATGCCGCTGCACCTCCCGCGCCGGCTCACCATCCCGGACATCGCCGCGCACCGCTGGTCCAAACCCTGCGCTGTGGCCTCCGCCGCGCTGGCGCCCGTCCTCCTCGCCACGACCTGGATATCGCACAGCCCCGTGGAGACCTCCTCGCACGGCGATCACGGGCATGGTGGCCTCGCCGTGCTCCTCGGCGGCGCCTTCTTCGGGCTACTCTTCGCCGCCCTCGCCGCGCTCACCACCGACGCAAACTCCCCACCGCGCGGCCGCCGGCGCCGCGTGCCCTGGCTGGCCGCGGGGTTCCTGATGAGCGTGCTCTGGGCGTACACCCTGGCGCGCGAGCTGGTGGCGCTCCTGGTGGCCATCGGGTACATGGTGGGCGTGAAGGCGAGCGTGCTGGGCGTGACGGTGCTGGCGTGGGGGGACTCGCTGGGCGACCTGGTCTCCAACGTGGCCATGGCGCTGCACGGCGGCGCCGGCGGCGCGCAGACGGCGGTGTCCGCCTGCTACGCGGGCCCGCTGTTCAACACGGTGGTGGGGCTGGGCCTGTCGCTGACGCTGGCGGCGGGCGCCCAGTACCCGACGCCGTTCACGCTCCCGGCGGACCCGGCGGTGTACGAGACGGTGGGGTTCCTGTGCGCCGGGCTGGCGTGGGCGCTGATGGTGGTGCCGGCGAGGGGGATGCGGTTGGACCGGGTCTACGGGGTGGGCCTTATCGCCATCTACCTCGCCTTCTTCGCCGTCCGCGTATGCGAGAGCCTCGGCCTCTGGAAGTACTCCTGGTAGTGGTAGCTCGAGCGCAACAGCAGCAAACACCTGCTGGCTCCCACTCCCATCAATGGCGGGCGGCCACTGCTGTACGTAACATAGATCAGATGATGTACAGTAGCACCAAGTGCACAACTACTCCTCTTCTTTGGTGCCTAGGATTAGCCTGAGGTTAATTAGTAATTAGTGGTGTAATTATCCATTGTTTTGGTTGGCATCCATGATCCATCTAATTACTTGATTTCCCTCTCCGGTACCGAGAAATGAATACACGTTTTATTTCCTTCCTGCGTATCGATTTTGGATTAATTGCTCGATCGAAGTTAGCTCGATGTTGCAATCGAATTGCAGCATGGACCATGGTTTCTTGTGATGCTCAGCGGATGTTGGTGCGCGATCGGTCTGTCTGTGGACGACGGACGATCCCAAGGATGGATCAGCAGGTGGTCACGCTACGCTGGTTTTCGTGCTCCACTTGGCTTGCTGCTGATTTGCCTTGACATCATCCCTAGGATTTCCCGGGACAACCTTCCCGACAGAATCTAGGACGGCCCGGGACGGGATCTGTGTCTTGTTCGTCGACATTAAGAGGCAAATTAGGCTCAGTTGGCTTATCCCTTCTGTTGTTTTCTGTTCGTAAACTGATGGGGCCTTCTAAAATGAGATCCGCCATGTCGCGCCATATACAAGCACCCAGAATCTAATAACCCAAACGGACATATTATCTTCTGCTTAGAATTAATCAAGCGTGTCTATTTTCCCTTGATGGGGATGTTGATTCTCCATCGCATCGCGCAGGGAGGGACACTGATTGCAGCAGTGCTGGAGAGTACTGCTGGTAGTAGTCATGGCACATCCGATTGCACACATTCTTGCTTTTGGTCCCCTTTATTATTCGGCCGGAACGCGCTTGCGAGGAAATGAATAGCTTCCGTCCGACTCGCGTTACTCGACGCGCCAGCGTTAGCGCGGAGACGTAGGACCTCGACCTAGACGCATTAGTCGACGGGTCGTCGTGTGTAAACAAGTGTTGTGATCGATGGGAATGGTTATTGTTCTTTACTTGGCTCGCGGATTTGAAAGGCATCTCCAATCTGGTTTAACTAAGTATAGTATCTGCTGCAATTGTCAAATGAATAAGAAATTGAGCGTAGTATCTGCTTCTTTGCTTGGAGCAGCAGCTATTGGTCGGTGGTTCTGAGTATTCGTGAGTTCTGTCACGGTCCGTTTCTACAATTTCATCGATACGACTCTGCCCTCTTCTCCCATCGAGCCGGTGACTTCAGCTAGATTGGTCAAGCTGGTGCTGAGCTTTGCCACTTGTTGATCGATTAGTAACATCTCTCGCCTTATGCGATTGCAGGTCGACGTCGATGAATTCAGTAAAGAAGACGCGACATGGTAAAGTAAGGGATCTAACCTGTCTCTTTCCACCCAATGGTATAATTTGTACGTCGCCTCCCGTGATACGTTCCGGGGCAAAAGGGCATCACACGGTGAAAACATAGATCTCACGCGCTCAAGGGAACCACAACGATGCGATTTCTGCAGAAGTACGTGGGAGGGACGGTGGTCGGCTGCAGTCACAACGAAGCTACTGCGCTGCAGGGGTGTGGTGGGCAGTGGAAACGGAATGAAATTCACTTGTGAAGTTGTGATTTCAGCGTTCCAACGGAGTGACAGAGACGATGCTCGGGGGATCATCGATCTGCACTGCAGCAGGGTACATATGTGAGGTGACGTACAGTAACAGCAAAGCGAAGACGATTAGGGATCCTCCCCGTCTTTAATTGCCCAGTGCGGAGCGGAGCCCCTCTTTCCCGGTTTGGCCGGCGAACCCGTGACATCACGCTAGTCGTGCTGTTTCCGCTTTGCATCCTGGAGGAGCGGCTCCTGTCGTCCGACCAATCCTTCAATTTGTTGGTTTCTTCTCCGTTCCTTCCTTTTGGTAGCTTTGTTTGTTCTCGCAACCTCCGCAGTGTCACTTACTCGCGGGTCCCAATGCAATGCGGCAAAAAACGCCTGTTATAACTAGTAATTAGAGGGAGTTACAGAAACTGCTCTCATCAAGGCACCAGTGGTCTAGTGGTAGAATAGTACCCTGCCACGGTACAGACCCGGGTTCGATTCCCGGCTGGTGCATGTTTTAGATTTTGCTGTTTCCACTTTTCGTCCTGTTAGGGAAAACTTGTATGCACTGAATTACACCGCTGTACTCCGTGTCGTGCATTGCAGCATTGGCAAACCGCATGCAAATCATCCCTTGAAGTAGAGCCGGCCGGCACGGCGCAAAGCAAACAAAGAAGACAGAGACGAGACACCAGATGGCAGATCGATGGTGCCCAAGCATCTGCATATGCCAGTGGCAGTGTTGCACCCCGTGAAGGCCTTGCCGCGAGCCCACACATGTCCCGACCATGCATATGGTTCCCAGGCCCACACCATTTTGGCAGCCTTGCGTGCACAGGCGTTACAGTACTCCACCGTCATGCAATCCGAACTCGCAACGCCAGAAGTACCCGCTGGGTTCAGTCGATCCGGGCACGTACTGCGACCATTCAACCTGCTGAGTGCCAAATATATGTGCAAACTCATGCCCAGATTATAAATGAACGGATGGATACGTAGCTATGCAACAACACGTTGCACATGTGTACGTTGTTCTCACCAGAGGACCATCCTTGGAAGATTGATTCAGCGCCATACGTACGTACGTATACATCACCGTCGGATATAAATACACGTGCAACCGCCGATTCGGTAGGTCTAGTGTAGGCGTTGCGCCTCGCGCGCCATTTCGTACTCGTAGTAAGGTCGATCGCTGGCAGCTAGCAACCACCTAAGCTATAGCATGGGCCTTGAGGAGGGGTAGCTAAACATGCATGCAGCTAGCATGCTTCCCTCGAATCATCAATAAGCTCGGTCCGGTTCGGTCGTTCAAGCACGTCCCCATGGCTAGCTTAAACGGCAGGAATTCGCATCCAAACAACGCATGCGGGAGGACTGACTGATTCCTTCTCCGCTCCGGCACGGCGGCATGCGACAGCCACGTCATCGTCTTTTACGGCATCATCAGTCCATTTGAACGTGCCCGCTGCGCCTGCCGGATGCAAAACAATCGTAATCATGAATGTTGCATCTGGAGTCCTCCGTGCATGAATACGTACTCCTCCGTCTCATCATATTAAGTGACTCCCAAATATGACGTATCTATGACTAAAATGTGTCTAAATACATGCAATAGAAAATCACTTAATATGGGATGGATGAACTACTTTGCAAAACCGTGTGACTCCGCGTTCCCATGGCAATTTGTATTTTCGATTACCTGTTATATAACGAAAACTGGTAAACTTGGAAGTGCAGATTTTTCACCCTTCGATTTGCTTTTAAGATTTAGTCATTTAGGCAACCTTTCTTTCTCGCCTCCCTCCTGCTGATCTCCCTTCTTTGAAAACCTTCCGGTGCAACTCCCATGGGTGCATGCATGCTTCCAGTTCGGCAGTTACCAGCGCAATTCAAGCCGTGCGTCACCCCAGCACCGAACTGCACACCCGCTACGGCGCTGCGTGCTTCCCATGGACCGAATTAATCATCTCTTCCATCGAGTTGCATTGGGCCTTACCTGGCTTGTTCTTAACGGGCAATTCCCTGGGGATTTTTCCAAGTTGGGCCAACAGAAAATGGGCCTGTCCATAATTTAGAGCAGACAAAACTGGGCCATTAAGATCCACCACGTTCCCCTAGAAACAATCCGCAATGCGGTACATGGGCTGCCTTATGATATCCCATATGCACCGTCTCACCCTTGACTTGTTATGCGACAGATCCTAACATAGAGAGACGAAACATGCATGCATACATATTAATTACTATATAGTTTTGAATTTTTTTTAAATAATTTATCTCCTAAACGGCAAGGGCTTCAAACAAGACCACATATTACTATAAATTCAGGGGGTGGCAGAGATTGAGATTAATTTTAGTTCTTTTTCCTTTAAACCCTCCTAATCCCCATCATTCCAAGGGGAATCATCATACACTAGCAGTCCCTAATCGGACACCATTGATAGGTATGAAAACATGTTAGTAGTGCTGGCTTTTACCAACGGGCAACCGAGAGGGGCGAGGAGCCGAGCTGAACCCATGGGCAGGTGAGCCCGTATCCTAAAGGTACTCCTCCGTTCCAAATATAACGCTTATTTCATTTACCGATCTTTTGACCAACAATTAGTACATTACTAGCACAATACCCTACGATGCTACGGACATTTAAACATGTTTAAAGATAATACTGCACTATTATTGTAGATCATATAATCCTTGTTCGCCATTTCATCTCAATGATTTATACCAAATCAACAAGAAGTGTAAAAAAACAAGTGACGTGGTCCGAAAGTGATGGACCGCCGCCACCAATTGAGTCTTTATATGAGTAAAGAATGTGTGATTTCTGTTAATTAAATTTGATAAATTGAGTTTGTATTCAAATGTACTCCCCCGTCTCATATTAAGTGACTCAAATTTGTCCAAATATGAATGTATTTATGTCTAAAAAACGTTTAGATATATGTAATACAAAGTCACTTAATATGAGACGGAGGGAGTAGATGCTTATGGTTATATTTTGTATCACATAAGTCACATGTTAACGGAGTAATTCTTGATAAAAAATAAAATTTATATTTTTTAAACGAAGGTAGTATTTCATCTGTACTTATGGTGGGTTCAGCAACGGCAGAGATCCCCATGCACATGAACTGCTTGGGTTTATAGTGCAACTGGACCCGGCTACGAAAAGATCCGCTCCCATGCCATTCCTATCCGATAGCTGCTAGTTAACGTAGACAGTACGCATTAGTTTTGGCATTAATAAATAGCCAGAATTGTGTAACCTTTTGCAGTCGTTTTGCATAAGTTTTTATGCTGGATCTCTTACGAAACAACACAAAACGTTCTGGTCTTCTAGAACTTGATCGGAAGCTAACGTGTTGGTGCAGACAGCGACGCCTGCCGACCTCAGCCGTCCGGCCGGTTGGTCGAAACCAACTCGCAAACGGCCACAAAGATCAGGTATATTGGTATAATTAAAGGGGAGGAAGAGATCAAGACAGCAAGTCGATGAATGCACAGGTCGATGGGTTTCAAGCATCCTTGTCATGAAAACAACAAATGCCACACCCATTTATCTTTTCTGCCATTCACATTCATTTGTCTCCACGGGATAAAAACAAAGTTCATCTTTTTTTTAGTAACGTAGTACAAACGCAGACGTTCACAAACGCGAGTATCCTTATGAAGACACGTGCGCACACCATACTTTTATGAGCAATTCCGAAAAACTGAGCCGGCAGATCTTAAGAAATTGACGAAGTCACCGCAAACGCCTCGCTGTTGAGGATACGTCACCTATCACTGAAAAACATCCCGGTTAAATACTAAAATAATTTAAGAAGATGTGACACCAATGTCAGGTCTTGAACTTTTGGTGTGGATGGGTGTTTTTTTCCTTTTCTTTTTCGACGAATGCAGTGGACACTTAGACTTAGAGCGACACGTGCGTGATGTTAAGATCAACGCCAACCTATGGCATTACGGAAGCAGCTAGCTAGTTGGCTGTCCATCTGACGACCAGGTTTTCAACCTATATTCTCGCGAGAGTCGTAGTGGAATTAATACCGGTACTAATTTCGTGATCACACTGCCGTGTGGTCAAATCGAGCGAACAAGTTATTTGAGGTCACCTCATGGAACGATCGAGGAGCACTAGGCTACGTCCTCACGCTGCTTAGCCTAGCCAGCAGAACGAGTTCTAAAAATAAACACTCAACTTGTTGAAAAATGCGCAAATGGGTTTTTATCTTTTTTGTGTACTTTTAATCCTCTGAGTATTGAAGCCGAATATGAATGGTCCCTCGTCCCGTCCAATTGAGACCTTGTTTTCCATCACTTCCAAATTCTGATAGATATTTAAACTGATCTCTAGCTAGCTTGGTGCATCACATCAAGCTGAAAAGGAAAAGGAGGTTTACTAACTCTTGACATTTTGACATAGTTTGCGTTTTCAGCTTGCAAAAATTGGCGATCTACTTTACTTGGTGACGCACCAAGCTAGGGATCAGGTTAGTGTCTATTGCAAGTGATGGAAAGCGAGGCCTCACTTCGAAGAAAAGTGAGTCAGTAAAGGTTTTAAACCCAGCAAGAGAGTGTCAACTTGCCTTTATTTATTGTTCATTCATATTAGGCAAATTGATTACGGCCGGCTCCATTCTTTTGGTCTCTTATCTCTCCCTAATTAATCTCTGCTCCCCTCTTCTCTTTTAACCTGATAACAGACAGTGTTATTTACGTGTCAATTCTCTGCGGCAATACTTGTTCTCGAAATGGAAACGTCTGAAACCTCTGCATCTGCCTTTGCCCGTCCACCTATCTGTGTGGTTCCCGGTCATCACACGCCCAGTGGCAGTGTGGTTCTTGGTCATCGCACGTCCAGTTCTATCCAAAAAACCCCGTCCTTGTCCCGCCTCACAAAAGCAGCGCACGCAGGCACTAGAGAATCAATAATCAACCGTTCCGACCTCTCCATCATCCAAATCGCATCCCGTCTCCTCCATCTACACGTATACGTGCCACAGCTGGGAACTGGATTCTGGAAGCCGCGTCTAATTTCTTGAGTGAATCCCCTCATACGTGCACGCTTGTGTGGCCTGGCCTGAGAGCTGCTTAGTTTTGGTCATATTAGTTCTTGGGCGATCATGGCGGGCTCTCGGCAGCTGGCCGTTGCGGCGCTGCTGCTGGTCGCCGCCGCCGGCGTGTGCACCAGGCTCCCGCCGGCGGGGGCGCTCGGGGTGAACTGGGGCACGATGGCGTCGCACCAGCTGCCGCCGAGCTCCGTGGTGCGCATGCTGCAGGACAATGGCATCAAGAAGGTGAAGCTGTTCGACGCCGACGCCGGGCCGCTGGAGGCGCTCGCCGGTTCCGGCATCGAGGTCATGGTGGCCATCCCCAACATCATGCTCGACATGATGACGGACTACGACACCGCCAGGGACTGGGTGCACAAGAACGTCAGCGCATACAACTTCGACGGCGGCGTCAACATCAAGTCAGTACCCCTAATTATGATCCTCCATCTTCTCTCTCTGTCTTTGATTGGGGATTTCACCCCAATTTCTCATGCTGTTGATCGATCATACTTCCGTTGTCATGGCCGATCGAGATGGTTATCTGTTTCTCGTCTGATCATCAGGAACCTTCGTGGTTGTGCGTATAATGATACTTTCTAGTATGTTGTTTCTTTTTGTGTCGTTGATTCTCGATTTTTAATCCACTTTTCTTTTGGAAACTTGAATTCCTAGTATGCACTCCAAAACCCTTTTTGTTTT
Organism: Brachypodium distachyon; assembly: GCF_000005505.3. NCBI lineage: Eukaryota > Viridiplantae > Streptophyta > Magnoliopsida > Poales > Poaceae > Brachypodium > Brachypodium distachyon. The sequence goes on along the minus strand of NC_016131.3, from coordinate 10,035,881 downwards.
GGTTGAAAATTTACAGTTGTTGATCGTTTCAAAAGATAATTTACACTACAGTGGTGCTTAAAGTGCTTGCGATAGAAGGACGTGGATGTTCGGTCAGCTGATTCATTGGAAGCTTTCTTGTCAGCAAAGTAGCAACCTTGGCATCAGCTCCTTTTCGAAGAAGAAAAAAGGCTAGTTGGAAGATAAAGATACAATATCCATGGCATATTTGCATTTGTCCTGTCCAGTTGATGTCTGAAGAATCTAACTTTCGGTACTTATCTGTTAGTCGTGGTTCTTCTGGGATAGAAATATTTGAAAATGATTTGGCATACACACTAGTGAAACCCACAGGGGCGATCCTCCCACTGAATTCTTGTCGCACAAAAGGGATTGGTTATCTTAAAGCAGGACATCTGATCGAATTACAGTGGCCACTTAATTGGCACCTAGTAGACAAGCACTGAGTCTTCATAACATGGGAAGAACTATGTAATGCAAATAAAATTAAGAGCTTACTTTCTTCCATGATTGTCATCACTTGGAGAAGAATCTTCGCATAAACAAATCATCCAAATTTGTCTTGACCCTGCATCATGATTCATGCCATGCCTGAAAATGTGTTTACATTCCCTACGTGCTGCAGGTACGTTGCGGTGGGGAACGAGCCTTTCCTGTCGTCCCTGAACGGCACGTTCCTGAACGTGACCTTCCCGGCGCTGCAGAACATCCAACGCGCCCTGAACGAGGCCGGCGTGGGGGACACGGTGAAGGCGACGGTGCCGCTGAACGCGGACGTGTACGAGTCCCCCAAGGACAACCCCGTGCCGTCCGCGGGGCGGTTCCGTGCGGAGATCTCCGGCCTGATGACGGAGATCGTGCAGTTCCTGAACCAGAGCGGCGCGCCCTTCACCGTGAACATCTACCCGTACCTGAGCCTCTACGGCAACGCCGGGTTCCCGCTGGACTTCGCCTTCTTCGACGGCACGACCAGCCCGGTCGTGGACACCAACAGCGGCATCAGCTACACCAACGTGTTCGACGCCAACTTCGACACGCTGGTGTCGGCTCTCAACGCGGCCGGCGTGGGCGGGCTCCCCGTCATGGTGGGCGAGGTGGGCTGGCCCACGGACGGCGACAAGCAGGCCACGGCGGCCTACGCGCAGCGGTTCTACGCGGGTCTCCTCAAGAAGCTCGCCAGCAACGCGGGCACGCCGCTGAGGGCGAACCAGTACGTGGAGGTGTATCTCTTCAGCCTGATCGACGAGGACGTGAAGAGCGTGGCGCCGGGCAACTTCGAGCGGCACTGGGGCATCATGCGGTACGACGGGCAGCCCAAGTACGCCATGGACCTGACGGGGCAAGGCCGGAACACGGCACTCGTCGGGGCACGCGGCGTGGAGTACCTCCCGCGGGCGTGGTGCGTGCTCAACGCCAACGCGCCGGCGGAGAGCATGAGCAGGCTCGGGGACAACGTGGACTACGCGTGCAGCAACGCCGACTGCACGGCGCTCAGCTACGGGTCGACTTGCGGCGGCCTGGACGCGGCCGGGAACGCGTCCTACGCGTTCAACGCCTACTTCCAGGTGCAGAACCAGGAGGTAGAAGCGTGCGGGTTCCAGGGGCTCGCCGCGAGCACCACGCAGGACCCTTCCACTGGGACCTGCAACTTCAGCATACAGATCGAGACCGCCTCCTCCTCCTCCTCCGCCGGGCCGGGGCGGCCGCTGCTGGTCTCGCTCGTCCTTGCGTTCGTCGTTGTTGTTACGCTCTAATTTGATTGGTACGCGATGCTTGTTAGTAGTAGATGGAGTGATTAGTGACAGCAGCTAGAGGAGCGTAGAGGAGGTTGTTACAGTTGTAAATCCTTTTTTGGTTTGTATGCACGCACTATGTGCGGACAGGTTGTTCACGGTATAGCTATCAATCCTTTTTTTTTTCCAACAGACTGCGGACACTCTGCACCTGCACCGCCTTCTGGATGTGCGAGCGACGGGTCTCCGATTGTCAACGAATTCGCTGTGCGTGCGTCTTGACACTGTGGCTACGGTATAGGGTCGACAGCGTGACACACATGGCGCTGCTGAATCGCTTCCAAGAACGACAAGACACGACCATCACGACGAATAATGGATAGGAGAGCGTGGATGCGTAACGTGTGCGTTCGCATCGGAACGGCTTTTTCGCTGCACATCAACATCGTGCCTGAACAGATCAATCCATTTGCCCCCGCACACCTGTCCCTGCTCTCGTTAGATGACGGTGCCGAGACTCCCTTTGGAGAAGAACAGCGCACCGCGCACGGGCAAACATGTCGTTGTTAGATGGCTGGTATCCAGCTAGTTTAACCGCATACACGATCATTTTTTTCGCCTAGGGATTAATTACATTAGGTTTTTATAAATTGGCGAGTACAAGTCCTTGCTTCCGCTGTCCGCTCATCCTTTCTTCTGCTAAGGAAAGGTCGTCTTTTTTTTACAAGGACTTGTATGATTCAAAAGAAAAATATAGAAATTTCAGGATTATATTTTTACAAGGACTTTGTGTGCAATTTAAAAGGGAAAACTTTCATGAGGTACAGTCTGAAAAATTCCTCTATTTGTATGACAATTATGACTAACATGAGGAAAGAGGAGACGCACATCGGTGGAAATAAGGGGAACAAGTGAACCTCTTTGATTCCTAGGATTTTAAAAACGTAGGAATAGAAATTCCACATGAATATGATAGGAATGCACGTGGAAAATAAAGGATTGAAAAACACAGAAATTTTACAGCCTTTGGTGTTTGATTCGCACGAATAGGAAAGAACAGGAATCCTACTTCCTCCGATCCATATTAATTGTCTCAAATTTGTCCAAATATAGACGTATCTATGCTTAAAAAGTGTCTAGATACATGTAATGTTTCGACAATTAATATGGATCGGAGAGAGTAATAAACATGGTCAATCAAGGGCAAACCACCAACAAAAGTAAAGATTTAATGTCCACATGCCCCAAATATCACTGTCTCATTGTTCGTGCATAGGAATTAAAAAAAGGTCCAGGTATATTGTAAAACACTGTGTTTTTATTAAGAAGAAAATTTCCTATGTGTTTCCTATACCTAGTTCCTTTGAATCAAATGAGTGAATAACAACTCTAAAGGAATTTTTCCCAATTCCTATGATTTTCATATGAATCAAAGAGGCCCGTAATTTACTTCATTGTGCCACGTCTCACATTTTGAGCTGTCAAAAGCCGCATACGATAAATATAGTAAACAGTTATTTGCAGGAGCTGTATGTAGACAAAAGCAGCTTGCAATAAGTTGTACGTAAAAAACATGTACACAATGCTGAACCGCATAAGTTATTTCGCAACAGCGCACAAATGCTGTACTTATTTTTCTTTTCTTTTTTTGACAACACTTATTTTGCTTTGTATGTATACACTGTTCCTACGTTATCACTTTCTTTTTTTAGGGGACGTTATCACTTTCAAAACAGGCCTCATCGCATCTTTCCCCAAGCGGCCTATACAGAGCACGCAGGCTCCTCCGCGCTTTGCTCCCGGCCCAGCCGCGGCCCGCAGCCTGCGTGCATCCCCGCTAAAAACCACCTTATCCCCTCTATATCCCCTCCCTCCCTCCATTTCCAGATCCCACCTCCCGACCTTCTTCTCCTCCCTCGGCGGCCACCGCCGTGCCGTACAGAATTATGGCAGCGCCGGCTGCCATCTCCATCTTCTCGTCCTCCAATTCGTCTTCCGTGTCGCCTAGACCCCGCAAACGCCTCCTGGCGGAGCCCGTCTCGGGGCGCAGCCCCCGAACGCTGCAACCTCCGCCCCGGACCGTCGCCTCGTCACGCGCGCCCCTGGTCGTATCCCACCCACCGCCCACGCCAGCGCCCGCGCCAGGGCACCCCAAGGTCGACCGTTCCGGGCGGTTCTGCAGCCCCCGCGCCGCGCGAGAGCTCGCGCTGTGAGTGCTACCTCCCCCTAACGGGCTTTATCCGTCGGTTCTCGGTTTGGCTTGCGGTGCTTATTATGCCTTCTGCCACCGTTGTTGCAGGATGGTTGCCTACGCGGCGTGCCTGGAAGGTGCCGACGTGGTGCGGCTATTCGACCGCAGGGTGGCCGCGAGAAGAGGTAAGCCCTATGACAACGGCTCTTAATTTCTCTCTGAATTGAATTGTTTTGTTTTTGAACCGCCCCAACAACGGGCTCTGCTAATCCATGTGTATTCTATAGAGGCCAACTGTTCGGATGCGTAGTTCATTTCGTTTTACTTTAAATCACAGCGGCAATGTCTGCCCTTCCCCTTCGCATAGAATCAAGATTTCGTTTGCTTCTGTCCTAATTTTTTTCTTCTTTTGTACGTGTTGCAGAGCCTGGCTATGTTTTCAATAAGGCGTCCTTGCAGAGTTACAATTTTATGAGCTTTTGTGGGGGACCACTGGAGGTTGCGACGGAGGAGGAAGCTGAGAAGCTTATGAGTCAGAATGAGAAGGATTCAGCGAACGGTAACAACCTGACCATGCAACTTATTTTTTAAAATGTTAATATCATTGTAACTGGAGCTGCAACTTGAGCATTGTAAATTTGGGATATGGAAAGCAATGCAACTTTGCTCATATTGTTTTGAGCTATGATTTTTCTTATAGAAAATAGCTGATACAGGGGGACAGTTATAGATTCTACAAACAAACCACAGCTTTACCGAAGGGAAAGAAGAAAAACACAGGGTTAAATTGCTCCATGCAGCAACATGCAAAGGACAAAACTTATATCGATTACCTCGATCCTATCACTGCGAACTATTTGGAAAACTTGATTTTGCAGAGTCAACGTTAGCGTTGAAAGATTGTTCCATTTAGGTCCTAGGATAAGTATATATGGCATGCTTTTTTATGCTTATACAGTATTGAGTAAATACTAGCACAATGACATAATGACGCACACACTCAACAAGACCATTGAAAAAATTCAAGTTGCTGGTGTGACTTTTCGCCCTTGAAATCTGAAGCTAGGAGAATGGCTGGACCTTAGATTGAAGGTATCTAAAACTATGTGCAACTGAAGAACTTTGCCTTTAATCTGAACTTGTTGTGCAATTTCCTTCAAAGGTTCAATATATACAATAAACTAACATTATCTGGACATCAGCATCGTCTGACAGGCGCTGTCTGGACCAGCGTTCCTTTTTTTCTTGCGATGCCAAGCATTTTCCTACCACATAAAAGACAATATTTAAGCTCCACTTTGTGATCATACACTTATATTTTTAGTTATGTTTCGATTGTGCATACTGATGTCTTTCAGCGTTAGCGTGGTGACCCCCTTGCTGAACTCTGAACCTTGATTATTTAATAATGTGAATTGAGAAGAAGGAAATTTGTCGGACAAAAAATTCAAGTTGCTGGTGTGAATTTTCTTCCATGGAGTCTGAATCTAGGACCTAAGACAATGATCAGTCCTTGTACTAAAGATATCTGAAAGTGTGCACACCCTAAAACTTCACTTTTAGTGTGAGCTTGGTGTGCATGTCCTTCCAAGGATCAAAGGATATAATAAAACCAATACCATCTAGACATCGGCATTAGCAGGAAATTATCTGGCTGGCTGCTAGTAAGTAACCAGTGAGTTCAATGTCACATGTTACGTAGGCTTTAATGTATCCTGAATCATAGCTTGTGTTAACTGTTGTGCAAACACTATGCTATTAATATTTTTGTGAAAAGTGTGAGGTATTTTGGATGAGCTTTTTTGTAAAGGATCTTCTAGTAGTGTTTATTCTCATGGAAGTAATTTGTGATAACTTTGGTGCATTGTTTTTCTTTTTATTCAGAAGCAGAAGTTCTTTCAGCTCCTCCAAGGCTGGTGTACAACAATTTTGTGTTACGGTATATATTTTCTTCCCACCCCCTTTTTTATTACAACTTTGCAAGCATATTGGATACATTGCGATGAGATATATTCAAATATCCATGTAATGCTTATTCAGGTCTGGAGCTCTTGTAACCATCTTTCTGAGTAGATATTTTCTATTGCAGATTGGCCCGTGAAATGTTAGTGGCAGTTGCCAGTGGATGGGATCAGCATGTTGAAATCATTAACAAAATAATTCCTCAGAGTTGGAAGGTTGGTACTTCTTTCACAGTGTTTCCATCAAATCCTTCCATTTGGGTGTCAAGCTCATATGGTTATAAGTTCAATCGAAAGGAATTGTATGATGAGGCCTTTGGATTAGAAACCATAATCTCTTACTTAAGTTGCTTGAAACCGTCACAAACTAATGCCAAAGTTCAAGTGATTTTTACGAGTTTGTGACATCAAATATTTCTATTCCTTGACTGCATTAAACAATCGATATGGCACACACCAGAAGTGAGTTGAACTGTTTGGTCATTTGGGACTAGTTATTGCTTTTGCCTTTTCCTTTTTGGAACTGCTTAGCCCTCTGAAGGAGCAGCATCTCTTTTATATATAGATGGATGATAGCACACGACTGATTCAATTACCAATACTGAAGCTGAAGTGTTTGGCATGAATTTTCATGCAATACTTTCTTGAAATACTTGGATGTTGCTCACCAATATTTCTACCCACTCCAAAAGCTCACATGGCCTTTTCTGAAATAAATTTTAAAATATGAAATGCGATCTTGCTTGTCGTATTTTGCCTATTCATTTGATCAGCAGCTTAATTTTTAATTTATTTTTTTTGCTCGTCCACTGAACATTTTGCTGGCAGGATGAACCTGTTGCAAGGATCCTTGAGCTCTGCATTCTTCACATTGCTATGGCAGAGATGACGTCGAAAGAAACACCTCACAAAGTTGCCATCAATGAGGTTATTATTTTCTAAGCCTATCCTGCATATTTCTAGTTTGGACTTATAAACATAAACTATATGTGTCTTCTTGTTCATTGTTGTTCAGGCTGTAGATCTGGCAAAACGGTTTTGTGACGGAGGTGCTCCTCGAGTAATCAATGGATGCCTTCGAACATATGTAAAGGATCACATGGACATTGGTACTGGCCATCCATCTGAATCAAAAGAATGAAGTTTCTGTAAATATGTATTACAAAGGCAGATGAAATTGACCCTCGTTTGAGAAAATAAAGGGAAGACAAACAGAAGCATGAAGAAAACTTTGCTCTGTCTGGCCAATTTCCAGTGGTTTTAAGATTGAATTGTGAACTTGAAATGAGGCCAAGAAGCTTGGTTTGTGGAAAGCTAGATATATCTCCAATGTTTAACCGGTGCTTGTGCCAGATGCACCAAGCTATATGCTGATGATGCACACTCGCCTGAAGCAACTGGAGGGTACTATCTCTAACAGCCTTCGCTCTCTCTGTGGTTCATTGGATGAATAAGTGTTGTAAACTTAGTGGAAATGTAAGGCTGAAAGGCTATGCTTTTATCTCCTGAATCTGCAAACCCTGCCGGTCCTGCTCAATAGTTAGAAAGACAGGGATTTAGAGAGGATATTTCAAATATAGTACATTAGTCTACAGGTTGGATATGGCAGTATAATTCAATTTGGGCGCGGTTACGTTTTCTCTTGGAAGTTTGTATGAAACATTTTGCATTTGAAACAGGGACTGTGTGTAACTAGCAACGCAGCCAATTGCTGTGTCAATTTAGGGAACTTCACCTGCAGTTGTACTCTAGCTCTAATTTTAAAGTTTACTAGTTGAGTGCCCGTGCGTTGCTACGGATTGACAAATTCATGGGTGATTTTTGACTCTTATGTTACTGCACCCAAATATATAATGCAATGATCTAAAAGGACACCGAATTTAATTACCTCAAATAATCAATCTGTAAGCAACAAAATTCTGGCATGCATAATTCTTTTGGGACCTCTTGTATGCCCAAAACGTCTAATGCTTGGCCAATGACATCTACAACGTTAGGGTAGACAAATGTCAGAAAATAAAAACAGAGTTCCAGATATGTGTGGCAATCCTAATACTGATTCTACTTTTAGCTTTCCAAAAAATTACCTGTCAACAAACCCATAGTGGTGGAGAGGTATCAAGTCGAATCTCCTTGTCCCTCATTCAACACTGTGTGTGCTCCAATATGCATAATAAAGCTGTTTCTTCCATTCACCATTATTCCCTGTTTTGGTCTTCATTTAGGAGCTATTTGGACTGAAATTTCTTCTGTTTTTTCATGCAAACAGTGGCAGTGCTTTTCAACCAAATCGTGCGTTTTTAATAGGAGTTTAGAAAAATTACTAATCTGACCCATATTTCTGATGAGGTGTACATGAGAATGATAACACATTTTATTAGTCAGCAAGTGGGCGAGCGATTTATGAGCAAGGAGGGCGATGCCCTCACAAGTCCAAACCCGAGTTAATCTCTTAATATGGCACCCAGCAAACACAATGTATGATTAAAACAAGAAAAGAAAAGGGAGACAATGACTATGTAAAAAACTCAGAAGAACTGGAAGGTGACAATCAAGGAATACGGAAGACGTATAGATTGAATTCTGTTTTTATCTCTGATATAAATAGTTTTCTTGATATTCTAACTCCAGTTTAGCAAGTAAACCGTCACAGGTTAATCGATTAAAAAAAAGCTGAATTTCTGCACCTGGAAAATGAATAAAGCAAAAATAGATAAAATGAGCTTGATTTTGTGTTGCCAAAAGAGCACAGCAAACAAATTCTCAATTCCAAGATAAGATATCATGTGAGGATGGAAATGGCGGAGGCGCGGAGCAGCCAATAGCATGGACAACCTGAATATCTATTGTCAAATTACAAATTTTGGGATGAAACCATAGGTTGTACAGAAGGAAGAGTAAAGAGAAAAATCAAGGTCCTGCCACTGCTCCATCAGAAATGAATGTTTTTGCAAAATGATTTTAACTACACCGGGCGAAGTAGAGCTTCCCGATCTGCCATTTTCGTTGAGACAGCTTGCCGATAAGCTTTTAGTGCCTTGCGAGTATATCTCAAGCTGTACTTCTTCCTGCTTCCATCTCTCAAAATTTGACTTTGCAGGTTGTCAGTTTCATCAGAGACAATCAAACGTTGGCTCATGCTGTACTTCTAGAAGAAGATCATTTTCACAAGTCGACTCCTTTTGTAGTCTAAGTATCATCAAGTCATATATATAGAACAGATAGGGTAAATCTTCTCTAGCACACCTGCATAGGGATAACCTGCAATAGCACACAATCAATAGTAGCCAATGTCATTCCACAAAATCAAAAACTGTAAAATATTAGAAGTTTTGTTTTTTGCAGGTTAATATTCACCATCCATGCATGCCGTGCTTGATAATTTTGAAATACAAACAGTAGTATACAAGGACATGGTTTTAGATCTTTATATTTATCGGGTTCGATGGTAGAACTAACTTCTTTGAAATGTCAGTGATTTAGTGCTACCACTCAACAACATCCTTCTCAATGTTTGTTTGATCCAGAAAATTTAGTCGAAGATGTAGGCTTCATCTTAGATTTAAGCTGCAGAACACACGGCAAAAACCAGAAAATGAAATGATTAGTGAAAGGAGATGAGCAATCTCGTGCAAGATATAACAACCTGTTTAGCGGACTCCGGTGAATAGCAGAAGCTACATAGGAAGACATAAGCATCTTGATCTCAACCATAGTGCAAGAGGGACTATGTCCATAAGCTTATATGTCCATCTTGAATTCTAAACTACAATGCTGTGGTACCAGATCCCATATCAATAGAGGCCCTATGTTTCTTGATTCTAACATGATGTGCACAGTAATCAGAACATGGTGGCGCTTCTTACTCAAAAGAGAGTGATATAATCTAATTTGACCCCTAACAGGGTCTGAAGTGGCCAGCAAAGTCAGTGTGCACAGAAAGATGTATTTCTGAAGGTAATTTGCTCATATAAAACGCAAAACTAAACTGGCCACTGAAGATAAACCATCAGACCAAATTGTGCATAGAAAAATTCTATGGAAAGCTCGGAACTTCTTGTACATCTTCAATGCTATATAGATGCTTGGAAATCTTTAATTAAGAGCAAACTATATTGGTACTATCCATGTAAACCATCAAAAGCACATTGTGTAGCAGTGTAGGTGAAGCTCACCTCTTTATCTTAGTGCTTCACATGGTCTCTCATAATCTCATCCCTCTAAAATCTTTTCATCTGCCCTTAGCTCCATAGAGAGCCGCCTTTCTTTGAAATCTGCTACACGTCGGTGGCAGCAAACAACAGGTCATGAAGATGATGCCACCAAGAGACCAACCTAACTTTATCCCTGAGCTACTGCAAACACCAAAAATACAAATCAAACACCAACTGAGAATTCTTTATGAAACATTTAATTTGATGTGACGGAAAATTGAAACATAAGTGTAAGCAAAGACAACCTTGAAGGAACAGGTTGTTAAAACTAAATAATATTTCTTTCATATCATTAACAAAGAAGATTAGACAAAAATGAAGCACACAACGATATCACCTAAAGAATTCATATTTAAGAAAATTTGCAGCTGTAAACAAGATATCACAAGAGAGTCAGCGGATTTACATTATGCCTAGAATAGTGAAATACATAGCATGACTGATATTCAACCTGAAACACATGAGAATGATCTTTTCTGACAGGTGATTGTCAAAGCTCGCTATCTTTAGCTTCCCCATAGTACAATCATGTCTGACAGAAAAATCCTAAAAAACTTATTGTTAATAGGTAGCAGTTGCTGATAAACTAAAAATCAATTGAATTTAAAATTCCCAATGATAGAACATGATGAAATGCTCACCTTTGTTTTCGGATGATCTGGAGCCATTTCAGAACGAACCAAGCCAAACGGTGTCGGCAGCCTACCAATAATCTCGACTTGCACTCCTTCATGACCCTTTAGCATCTGTTTACTCATCTAAAGGAAGATGAAGAAACATCTCTAAGGAGTACAAATATTGAAATATACATTGCAAGGAAGTAGGATCAGTTCTTGGCTAAATGGACAATGGAGGCAGTACTAACACAGAAAGTACTGAACACGGATCTAGATTGTGGACACCATATCCCCTAAAAAAATGCAATCTTTCTTGAAATCTAAAACGGTATATGCATGTCATGATGTGAAGCCATGGAGCTCCCAGAAATCTACTGAATATCCCTCTTTCATGATGTGAAGGGCCACAGAATGAAATACCCGAAGGAGTTGACTCGACGGGCGTGGTTGAACTCAGCGGCATCCAGTGACGCGATGCTGCTGCTGTTGCTGGTGGTGGCCGCACATGTAGGGCTTGGCCGGCGGTGGCGTCTTTGACGACCATGAGGACGCGGGCGCAGGGGCGCTGTTGCGAAAGAGCAAAGATCCCGGAATCCTCACCTCATCTTCTACGCCGCCCCGATTGATTTTGGGGGAGGAGGCCGAGATGTAAGGCGGCGCGTGCAGCAAGGCGGAGGGGAAGGGCTGCAGGCTGCCAGGGAGTCGGAGCTGTGCCCGGTGACGGCGAGGGCACAGGACCGCGGTGGCCGGCGGACCAAATGCGGCGGCGGCGGTGCCGTATCCAGGGTTTGGAACTTTGGATAGGGGGCGAGGGACTGGATGTTTTTTCTGGCTGTGTGCGAGGGCGGTGATTTAACTGATGCAATATAAGTTTTATATACAAAAGTTATATTTTTAGAAACTTCAAATGTTCCATTTTCTTATGTAATAACTTTTGTGATATACAAGTTACATTATATTTGTTGAATTAACAATCTAGGGATACATGTCGGCCTTGTATACCGAAATGGAGGGAGTAGCAAGTTATCTCTTATTTGTCTCTTGCAACGAATGTTGATGTGAATATAGAAATATATGATGATTAAAATTAATAAGAACATGCCATGAAAATATGAAATCTAATAAAAAAATGATCTCATATTCTTGAAGAGATCTCTCCTGATTAAGAGGAGGGAGGCATATTATTTTTCCACTTCTCTCTAGTCCAAGATAGCAGATGTCCTATGTGTCATCGCTAAGAGAAAACCATAATGTATCTTCGCCGCTTCTCGGATCTCTCTAGCCTCTGTCTTTGGCCTCTTCATCGATATTGTGAGGTAAGGGGACCCTGTCTCGATCTCACAATTGTCATCATTTTTCATATTAGGTTTTGTGATATGTTTTTCAAGTTCGCCTCCGGTCGCCATTCCCTTTCACGGGGACGGCAACAATGAAGGTCGCAATAAACGTGCTTCTTGGAACCAAGAACAATAAAGGCCTCGAGGCCCACCATCATTCTGGGGACTGTGAAGTTAGATTTCTCTCGGTTTGCGTCGGTGAGGCGGTTGAGACAACACAATTTTGGGGTTTTGTTTCTTGATCTTCCAGGGCGTCTTGACGGTGATTCTTTCGGCGTCGATGCGAATCTCGAGGATTTTATGGAAGTAGGGGGTGGCCGGTGGGTGTTGTTGTTCCTTGGAGCATAGACGACGTACATGGATCGAGAGCTTCATGCTATCCCGACAGTGGCTTCTTGTTTGGTACATATACTTCATGGACTTTTATTTTGATGACTTCCGATCCACATGTAAACTCGTGCTCTAGTGGAAGAGGACGGAGAGTTTTTAAGAACATTATTATTTTTTGTTAGTGTTTCTCTGTAATGTTGGGTTGTTTTAACGAGAATCGTTGTTCTTTTTTAAAAAATCGAGAAGTTAAACTGTAGAGCCAACTTTTTTGCAGCTCCTTGAGATCAAGTGGGCAAGTGGCCAACCCTCCTGTCTTGTCTGTTACTCCCTTATAAAAACAAGCTTCTTGACTACAAGGAAAACCTCCGATCCCCCCCCACTGACACTTTGTCCCCACACCATGTGTACCCTACAGGTCAGCCTCTCAAGATAACGACTACCCCACTTCACCAGCAGAAAGACCTCGCCCCCTGACCTGCCACAGCAGGTCATCTCGCTCGACCTGTAGCAACGAAGCCGCCCCACCGAGTCACCGACCGCCTACTCCCGGTCCACGGCTAACAACAACCACACACGCATACACCCCTAACTCTCCCAGTACCACACGCCTCCCTTCCCGGCTTCCCCCCCTCGCGAGACCCAGATCGGCTGCCTGATAGATAACCCTAGCCTCTCCCTCCTCTCTCTCCCCTTCCCCTCCTGCTCTCGATCTCTATAAAAGACCCCAAATTTCGAATTCTTCCGCCAACCTCCCGACCCGCGCGCCTCTTCCCGCCCATTCCACCCTCGAATTTGCGCTGATTTAGCTGGATTAGTGCGCGGAGGCCTCGGATTCAGTGAGCGAACTTTGGGGGCTGTGGTCATGGCGGAGGCGGCACTGGAGGGGACTGAGCCGGTGGATCTGTCCAAGCACCCCTCCGGCATCATCCCCACGCTCCAGTAAGTCCCGGATCTGTTGCTGGAAGAGAAAGATCCGGTCTTGGGCCGCGAGCTGGCTTAGTCACCTTTGTGTTAGTCCGTTGGCCTGGATTAGTTTAGATCTTTGGGTATGACTGCGATAATTAGTCAAATCACTTGCAGCATAATCTCATGCAGCATCAGATGTGCCCCAAATACTGGATCTGGATCCCTAAAACCTCATGAAGAGGGCTAAGGGTGTGTTTGGTCTGGCCCAAACCAACCATACCGATCTTTTTGGGTAATACAGGAAAATTTGGCCTTGTTTGCATAGGTGCGATTTTTTGCATGTTGGTCAATACTTGGCCAAACTTAGGCAACCAAAACCTTCGTCAGGGTGGGTTTGGGTACCAAAAGCGTGAGCTTGTGTGACGATGGAGTTATCTCAAGATGATGGGATTATATCTGCACGCGATATTATGGTGCTCGTGGGATTAGGTGTCATGAGTTAACTCATATATTGTGCGTCGAGGTGATATTTGATTAATACTTTATATTCCTCTACGAGCAAAGCAGGTTAATAATCCATTTGGAGTTTTAACTCTTGGTGTGACTTCAGTATTTGGAAGTTTACGTGGTCAAGAAAGCAAAAGTCAATATTAATGTTATTTAGGTGTTGCATGCTATCTGATCGATCGCTGCAGACTTATTTCATGTGTACTTGTGGGTGACTGATGTGCGTTGACAAGTGAGGAATGGTTGTTGCCCTGTTGGATTGTTTATGTTATGCTAGTTTTTATTTCTTTGCCATTCACAGTAAGAAAATTGAATTGTTTTCTGGTGTATCCTCCTGTTTGTTTTGATGACAGGAATATCGTGTCAACGGTCAATTTGGATTGTAAATTAGACCTTAAAGCAATAGCTTTGCAAGCACGTAATGCAGAATATAATCCAAAGGTATGACAATTGTCCAGTTTATCCTTGTGATCCTATTATCACTTGGAAGGGTATTTTTTGCATGTATTAATGCATGCCCAGTTTATTTTTGGTGCCATGTAGTAACATATATGAGCTGAACATTCATTTGGATTTTCTATGCTACTTAGGATAATACTTAGATAGTATCTTCAATCATATCTAGTTTTTCTGCTAGGTGGCCAATGGGTGATCTGCTATTTGAGCTGAGAGCAGTACTGAAATTTCACTAATGCCATTTTGAGCAACTCTGTAAATGGCGCCAGGTGTTCTAGTTTTATAGGGTAAATCTGAGGAAAGATAGTGAAGATGCACCACCAGCTTTTCCCATAAATAAGAACAGACTCTATACTGTCTGCAGTTCAGCAAATATTTACCGTTGGACTTCTAATTAGTCTGGAACTAACAAGATAAGCTTGACTGTACTGCAAGTCTGTTTAACTAAATATAATTTTGTAAATCAAATGTTGGCTATTGTTGCCCTCCAATAAGGCATATGGAGAAAATGAAGTAAACAGAGACTATACATTTTACTATGCAGCACTTTGATTACTCTGCTTTCTCGCTGGTACTATGTTTTATGTAAGTTGTTGTTTTGTCCTATGTATATTTTATGATTTAGTTTGCTAACTCTTCGCTTCATGCAGCGTTTCGCTGCAGTTATCATGAGAATAAGAGAACCAAAAACTACCGCACTGATATTCGCATCGGGTAAAATGGTATGATTCTAATGTTAAGAAGATAAGCTTGTACATGATCTTGATTATTAAGGCCTATTTGCATGAGCTGGTATTGCACTTGTTAGCATGCATTTGATTTAGTTTTTGAATTGCTACATGTATCACATTAATTTGTTATCCCTAATATGTACTCCTTTAGTTTGTAAATGTGCAAATTAAACTCTTCACTGGTTCACCCAGATGAATTATTATTACTTTTATAAATAATTAATTATTGTATTGCCATGTCATAATAATGATTGAACACGTAGTTTTTCCTAGCTAAATTTTCAATTACATCACCGAAATCAGATGTTAAGTTGTAATAGATGAAACCTAAATTATTGGACTCCAGTACTTGTGGAAGGATAATTTGCACTGAGTAATTGCTTTGGATATTACTTGGATCAATATCTTCATTCAAATCAGCTTTCTCTGTTGTCATCATTGAGCAATTTTGGCTAGAAGTTTGTCTGAAAGAAATGAACTTTTTGTTTAACCTTATTGATGGAAAAATGCATAAGTTTCAGAGAACTACAGTTTTGTGTATCCATCCATCCTACTTATGTAGTACGTTAAAGCAAGACATATGTTATCCTATACCAGGTATGTACGGGAGCGAAGAGCGAACAACAATCCAAGCTGGCAGCAAGAAAGGTATGACATGGCTTGCTTCCATTTCGTCTATGCTGGCTGAGTAGTTTCTGAAGTCTAACACAGTAATGTTGTTCTCAGTATGCTCGTATCATTCAGAAACTTGGCTTTCCAGCTAAATTCAAGGTAACTATTCCATGTTTGTATAGTTTTCTCCTATACCCACACTTAGAGCAATTTGATTTTGCAAGACTGTTCCTAACTATTATGCTACATCAGGACTTTAAGATCCAGAACATTGTTGGCTCTTGTGATGTCAAATTTCCAATTAGACTGGAGGGCCTCGCATATTCTCATGGTGCTTTCTCAAGTGTAAGTCAGATGGTTCTATGTTTCTGTAAGAATGTCTCTTCTTCAATTATTGTGAAGTTAAGTTGAATAATTTTTTCCTTCGTTTTACAGTACGAGCCTGAACTTTTTCCTGGCCTGATCTATCGAATGAAGCAACCAAAGATTGTTCTTCTGATTTTTGTTTCAGGCAAGATTGTTTTGACTGGAGCAAAGGTAGCAGTCTATTATTGCATATACCTACATTAGCTAGTTTTTCCGTACATCTGAAACTATTGTCTTTCCAGGTGAGAGAAGAGACATACACTGCCTTTGAGAACATATATCCTGTACTCACAGAGTTCCGAAAAGTCCAGCAATGAGGTATGCAATATTGCTTATGATGTTCAGTTTGCGCTTGCTACAAACTTCGTAAAAAATTAAGAAAAATCTCTTGTTCAATTGATATGTGTGACTGTTATGGTGGATCAATTACTTGATAGCCACGTTTCCCGTCTGGTAGTGGGGAGCTTGTAGATGTTTCTCTATAGTTGTGAATTCTTGAATATTATGGTTCTAATTGTTAGTTGTATGGAAAACTTCCTCTGTTATGTGGCCCAAGCAGCATGATCATGCTATTGTGAGCACTTTGTGTTCATGAAATGTAGGCTGATGGGAAGGTAGTTCATGAAATGTACTCTTGATTTTTTTTCCAAATGCCTTCATCTCTGCTAGTTAGGTGTTAGGGTGTAATAGACTGGATGCGTTTGTGTAAATAATACTGTTTGGTCGACTGATTTATTGGCTCTCCCTTCATATATTTTTCTTTACAATTCCCCCCGGTACAGTTTCGCTTTTTGCAGAAAACTAATGGTTTCTTGCTTCTCCCCCATTTGCAGATAACTTACCTAAGTCACAACCAGAAAGTCCCTTGAGATTTTGGTTTCTTGTGAGCTGCGACTGCTAACTTTAACTGTACATATAGTCTGGGGAAGCCGATAGCATCTTGTGATTTAAATGAGCTTTGGTGCATGCTCACTCTGTTGTGGTTGATTGGCCATGTGGCGCCAGGGTTCGAGGCATCTTATCCATTGGGTGTAATCATATAGGTCTGTGTGATCGAACTGCTGGTCATCATGGGTCTATTTGGAGGAGAATTTGCGTGACCTGCACAGAAGACATGTGTTTCTCGTTGTACACTAACGGAACTTTGGGAAATTTGCTCTAGTCTCTGTATTTCTGCGTCATAGGACTGTCTTTTCTGAGTACTTCCAGTGTGCGGCATGGCGTTCATTACTTGTGCTGTACAATGATGAGAAGGCTTACTGACAAAGTGAAGATGACATTGGGTAATCTGTATGTAGTACTGTACCTATGCAACTGTCTGTATGTCGCTTTTCTTATGTACTCCGTACTAGAGATGTTTCATTATTCTGTGAGGTTTGTCGTGCCTGAATCTTAACCAAATCTGGTGTTAGTGGGTGGCGCCATGAGGATGAGGGCAACGAAATCAAGTTTTAAAGAGTCAACTAGTACTAGTAGGACGATAGACGACAGTATTCTGCTACTTGCACTAATTTTTGCATGACAGCCCCAGGTGCTGATAATACTAATCAATGCTCGTCATCGACGGCCTTAGCTGATGCTGCTACTAGTCGTACGAGCGTGACCACTGACTGTAGCTAGCGTGCAACAACGTTGACCAGAAACAATTCGCCCACTTGGCACCAAGTTGCACCGCCGCTCTGGCACTGCCGCTTTATCGATGGCGGCGCCCGCCAGTCGGCCGGCCCTCGGTCACTGCGTGCGGGGCCCGCCGAAGTACTGGGCGCTGAGCTCGTAGCGGTTGGCGGCGCCGTCGTGGCCGGCGCCCGTGCAGGAGGAAGACGATGACGGGGAGCCGTGCTGGTGGGCGCCCTCGTAGACGACACGGAGGCTGGGATCGCCCGGCTGCCACTCTACTTTCTTCTTGGCTCCGCACCGCTTGTCCCGGCACCGGAAGTAGCTCCTGCACCACGCACACGCGCCGACGCGCGTACGTACGTACATACATACACCGTTCAGTCTTGTTCATTCTAAAGATCGAACGCCGTAATTAGATCGGTCATCTAATTAACCTACCTGATTCTCTGGATGTTCTTGATGAACTTCTGGCCGTACTTCTTCCACTCGTACCCGTCCTCGGGCATCACCAGCTGCTGGCCGCTGCTCGCCGCCGCCTCCGCCGCATGCTGATCCTCCTCGTCGCCATGACCTGCTCCCTCGCCAACTCCTTCGCTAATTAAAGGAGCAAACCAATGATTAAGGACAGACAGATTAATCGTCTCATCAGCGTCGTACACTCTACATTATATAAAAAGATCAGCTAGCTGGAATGATGCAAAGAACGGGGCAATTTATAGGCAGTTCAATCTATAGACGTTTTCATTAGGAGATCTGTGAATCTAAAACTCAACAAAGATGTTCGGCAAATCAGAGCTACCACACAACGGCTTGTAGCAAATCAAAGGAAGGGTTGACGTCTATGAAAGGGACGCATTTGTTTTGCTCGGCCGGCTTGGATATGTTCGGACTTAATTCGGACATGCAGCTGATATACATACTGTGTATGAAAATACTCGAGGAAAAGAAAATCAAGGCAACAAACTGTGGTGTCCTATGCTAACCATAATTAAAACAACCTAAAAACAAATAAATTTGTTCTTGGAAAGTTCAAAAGAAGATGGACAGCTAGAACACAACCACCAAACTGAGAGAGAGAGATCGATCCAGAGAGAGAGGGAGAGAGAGAGAGAAAGAGAGAGAGATCCAGAGAGAGATCAAGATAGAGAGCCATACGTTGGGGTGGGCTGTGAGGTTGAGGCCATGGTGAATTAGCGATCGATGGTGCGGTCACCTTAGGTGGTGCTCCAGTAATCCCATGTTGCTGCGAACTACATGAACGGATTGGGGCAATATTGATCTTCTGAGCTAGCTTGCTGAAGAGTACGGCGGAGAGGGGTCGAACTAGGGAAGGATCGGAGTACAAGGGAAGCTCTTTCGAGAGGTGTATTTATATAGCAAGGCCTGGTCAGAGTGAAGCTGCTTGGATGCAACGTTAACGTCGTCGAGACGTAGCAAGGAACAAAACTGTGGGTTCACATGCTGTCCTACCAAACTGTACATAATCACCAGATGTGATTTTTGTCATTTTGTGTACTCCCTGTAAGTAAATCAAATCCCTGTTCCGAATGGTATTATTTTTGTTTGAAAAGGCATATTCTTATTAACGGTTTTGCTATATCTAACTTTCCTGATTTTTAGTAAGAGATAAGTTGATTTCTCAGCCGTTGGATTTGATTTGTGCTTTAAGATTCGAAATGGATGATGAAAAAAGAAAGGCAAAATTTGATCTATATAGTCATCTAACGGTTTTGATTCATCAACTTAGATTTAAACATTTTGCTTAAATATCAGGCAACTTATTTTTAATGTCTAAACTAATTGCGGAAGTTTAATTTGTCCCTCAACTCGGGTACCAGAATTTTCTTTGCCTCAATTGTAAAAAATATATAGATGTGGTCACAAAGCAAGTTACGATGACGTCTTGACGGTTTAGTACAGGCGGTAGTCTAGTTAGCATGAAATGTTGATGGAAAAATAATATTACATAGTAGTATTATTGAAATGAAGGAAACACTCGCATTGCTGAAATAAAGTTTTCTGTTTTTGGTAACTGTTTTTTCATATGAAGATTTGTAAGAAAAGTTAGGAGAAAAAACTAAAACCAGGAAGAGTGAAGGAAAAATAATGAAATTTAGGATAATTATGAATATTCCTGAAATGTCATTGGAAAAATATAGGGAATCTTAAAAACTAAAAAGGTTGGAAACACTCAATAGAAAACCTTTATTAAATTACGGAATTCCATGCTTTCCTAGTTTCTTTTTTCAAAATCATAAAAACCTTTTGCAACTTTAACTTTAGTGCAACATATAAGATCTTCCCTAAATTCATTTTATTGTTTCCCTCTAATTTCTCAAGCCTTACCAAATTTTTGTGCTAACTAGGCTACAACCCGTGCAAAACTGCCGCACAACGACATCGTTAAAACTGATTTCTTTCTTTTTTAAGCTTTACCTTACGGGTTTGCTATTGAGAAGTTGACTGATTTTTAATTAGAGATGAGTTGACGTGCTTAACCGTCAGATCTTAATCCAAGGACATCATGTAAGAGAGGAGAGTGTGGGGATGACCACCACATTTTAATCCAACGGTTTTGTTTTGTCAACTTAGATTCAAAATATTTTGCTTAAAAATCGGGCAACCGAGAGACAGGGGCGGGCACAGCTTGAGGAAAAGGTATTCAGTTGAATACCAATTATTTTCACAAAAAACTAGATATATATGGTATGTGTGTACATGTAAGAGCAAAAGGAAATTAATCAAAATAACAAGACATTCAAGCAATTCAGCCCAAAAAACAACTAAGGCCACATCTTGAGCTACCTACGTACTTGGTTCAGTGGCACAGTTTTCAATTTTAACCGAACCAAATTCAGAAATTGTCAAGTTTAATTGTAAAAAAAAATTCTCTTCTTTTCACTTTGAAATTTTGAATACCAAACTCTCAAATCCTGGACCCGCCCATGCCGAGAGAAATAGCAACTTTTAACCTCTCGGATTAGAAACGGAAAGGAGCAGCCCGCATAGCTAGTTCTTTCGTCCAGCCAATTAAACCACGACTCGTGGATGGCTCGCACGTTTGCCATCACACAGCAAACACATCGAGGCCTCGAGGGGGCCGAGGCAGATCTTTGTCCGTAAGCCGAGCATGAGGTTAGCAGATTGACGCCATGATGAGCAGCGTGCGACCCTGATGTCGCCGGTGGTGCGTCACTCTTCCAGCTCGATCTTTTTCGCAGAAGCTGCCTCAGTTCCTCCGTTTGGTGTACGTGATTTCGGCGCTGGATCCGACGGGCTTCGCTCCAGTTTCGATGTTGGACACATGGGAGCTTCGTCTTGGACCTCTTGGTGAAAATCCACTTCCATCGGAGTACTACTCACCGTAGGAACTGCAGTGGCAGTGGATTTCTTTTTGGACAATGCATGGATCTAGTGCACAGAGCCTATATATGCTCTGCTCATTACCTAGAGTGCATGCATGTGTTGATTTACTTTTATCGGTACACAAACAAGCATGACGCTACCGTGGGATCAGCGGCAGCGCACGGCGTGGCAGCAACGTACCCAGCATACGGCCGGGGCTGTCGAGAAACAGCCACACTAGACCTAGGTGGAAAGAAAGAAAAAACGAAGATAAGGCCTAAGCTACTCCCACATCAAAATCAAACCCTGCAAACACCAAGGTCGTTTCCCATGATCAATTCCGTGCCAACCAAATAAGTTCGTTTCTAGAGTTCAAAACAAATTCCAGAATTCTAGGCCCAAATGATGGATGCCAGACGAGTTGTAAGACTTTCTTAAGCTTCCACTGGTGCTACTAAATAAAATTTTATATTTTGTTCTTACGAAATGCTATGTTAAACCAGTTGAAGTTGCATTTGCTAAGCCTGTCTATGATGATGAATTGGCGGTTCAACCGTTCAAGATATAGTAAAGGCTGCGACAAAAGGAAGTTAGAATGGCTTGTGCGCACAACAGATTCAAGGAACTGAAGGATAAGCAAAATTCTCTCAAGAATTATTTTGTCATATGTGCTAGGGACCTATTAGGACCGGCCAAGCTCTCTGTCACATTCCATCTGCAAACGTGTCTCCTTCGCTTTGGAAATCATTCGACGTGGGTCATGGGGTACATGTTTCGTCTCGAACATCCTGAGTCTCAGAAAAATGATTAGTGCCGTCCGCTGCCGTAAAAGGCCTTTACGAACAACTCGTAATGCACTTCTAAAGTTACACTTTCGCCAAAAAAATACTTCTTCCGTCTCAAAATAAGTGACGTGGATTTGTATAAAATTTATAAAAATCCACGTCACTTATTTGAGAACGGAGGAAGTAATGAACTTCTAGTGGCACCAAAAGACCGATCTACTGCCTCTACTGTACGAGGGCAGATGGCATGGATCCATCGATCTGTCCATTGACTGTCCATGGAAACAAGTCGTTTCTGGCTTTAAGAATGAAAAGGAGACATGCAACGTGTTGCTTTCCGCCGAATTCTGAAGGGAAAAAAAGACAAAGAAATCAAGGTGAATAAGATTCCGATCAGACCATCTGTTACAAGTGGGTGGTGTCGATGTCAGTTTTACTCTTCCTAGCTTGTGCCTTGTTTTCTCCCGTGCATCAAGTCGTCTCCTCGCGCTGCAGCTCTGCCGCCTCGCTGCCGGAGCCTCGGGCGCTAGGCTTCCTCGTTGCTGCCTGCCGCGGGCGCACTTCTCTGCACCACACCCCACAGGAGAGAAATCCCCGAGAAGGCGAGAAGCTCCGGGAGTCCGGTCCAAGTCAAGCAGAGGAGAGCAGAGCAGTCGGTTTCTGCTCCCTGGACGGACGCCAATGCTACCGAGGGCAAGACCGCAAGAGCTAAATAAGGCGCCAATGAACTTAATTCTTCATCCGAAGATGGAAATAGTGTCAGTCAATAGTGTCCTGGTGGCTAGGTTGCGAGTAATTTAGTTGCGAGTCGTATTTCAAGTCATCCGTGTCCTTGTCCTGTTGTGTCCTGGACTCCTGGCCCTTCTATTTCTACTACCTTGCACACATGCATGCCTGCCGACTTGATTCCCGGCACAGCTGCACTGAAAGGAATGGAATGTATGGCCGGTTTCTCCATCTTCCGGCGAAAGGTCGGGCCAGAATACGCATCAGATTTGAATATATAGCAACTGGACTGGGAATGGAAAAGTCAAGTCACATCCTCTTTTGTTTTGAGCTCGCACCAACTTCTTATTAATGAAAATAAATACCTAGCACCAGCAGGGCATCAGAGCAAGGTTAACAGAGAGCCGGCTGCAAACTTATGTCATGTTACGTGTATCCAATGCAATAGCTAGCAAGTAAGACAGTTAATCATAAAAATCCTTCCAATCCATAATAAGTGTTTTAGATCTAGTACAAAATTATGAATCGGATGGAGTATTATTTTATTAGGATTTGGCCCACATCCTGATCTCACATAGTTCCTAGAAGTTCTCTTTTTATTATATTTGCTCTCAGGGGCCGAAGAACTCATTAAATACTCCTTGTTAGTAATGGCCGACGCTCAGCTGGCAAGTGCACAAAGCAAAATAACAATTCTTCGTGGACTAAAAAAATAAACTGTTAGATGGAATAAGAAATTTAAATCTCTATCTAAAAACATGTATGTCTATTCATGTGCTACTAAAAAGAAACATTTAGACCTGGACACTTTATTGGAAATAAGAAAAAAAATATAAACCCAATCAAATCAAAGTCAAACTACGGGAAATAATTATGTTGCAATGGCACCAGGGCGCTCCATTTTCTTCTGAAAAGAGACATGAGTAGATAGTAAAATTACGCCGTCTTTCCTTTGAACTCGGACCTCTTATGTCCCTCTCCTACATTTATAATTTTTTTCTCCATTTTCCCTACGAGTCAAAGATGCCTAACTATACAACCGAGAAAACTAAAAAATTGGGGGAAAGCACGAGATACAAAAGATAAATAAAAAAAGTAAAATACACCACTAGTCCGTGAACTCGGAACAAATGCACAGTTTAGTCCACGAACTCAGAAAACGCACACATGAAGCCCTAAATTGGTATTAGTGTAACATTTAGGTCCAAAAACAATTTGGTGTGGTTGATTCCGGCCAAGTCGGCTTAGGCTTAGTTTGGCATTGTGGTGGGTTCTCATAATCTTTTTTTCACCCGCTTTTCACTATTTTCGTGTTTTGCTAACCAACTTTTACCTACTTTCGTGTGTATTTTTTCACAGCAAATTATAAAATAAGTTCAGCACAGCACAGTTCATCACTGCCAAACTAAGCCTTAAGCCAGGACCGTGGGTTGATGTTGGGGTTTCTCAGGTGAGTTTTCGCAAAAAAATAACAGCGACCTGCAGAGAATTATGTTAACTTTTTACTAATTTAACAGCAACATGCAGGCAATTATGTTAAAAAAATCCCTAGAATTTTGTTAAATTTTTACGAAAAATACCGAGAAAACCCAATAGCAATATGCGGTCCAGGCTTAAAGCTGACGTTGCTGCCACGTGGCTGGAATTAATCTCGCCGAACCGTGTTTGGACCTAAGTGTTACACTACCTAGCAGGTGTGCCCGCGCGTTGCTACGGGTCAACAAAATCACAAACTATTTTTTTTTCTGTGTAGGCAGCTCATGAATAAGACACGAGGTCAGCATGCGGGTGTGGTGGCGTCGGTTGTAAGACGGAGGAGGAGAAATCGTGAATAAGACACGAGGGAAAAAGATAACGAACAGTGGCATATTACTTGTAATTTTAACGAAGTTGACCTACGACGTCCAATCATCACCACCAACTCCAATTTAATAGATAGTAATAGATACCAGCTTGACTAGTGGCAAAGTTGGATCCCTTGGTTCTATACCTAGTAGTTCTGTCCCTCAAGTATCACAATCTTAGATTTGAGCCTTAATCTGTTGGAATTGTCGGGCCTGGTCCATTTACCTCGCTATAATCTTTACTATTACTTAAGCCCAGTTTGTGCATCCCTAGTTAACACACCCCTTCGTACGTCGTCCGTTTCCCACCCGCGTCCAGAAAAACCGTCCGTCGGGCGAGTAGGTAAGGTAAGTTCCACAAATTAAGCTCATAGCAAGGTAAATTTCACAAATTAAGCCCATAGCAAAGTAAGTTTCACAAATTAAGAAAACCATGCATGATCTATATTTGAGAAAATTAAGCCCATATGCAAGGTAAGTTTCACAAATTAAGGTAAGTTCCGCGGTTTGTCAATTACGTTTTGAAAAAAAATCGATCGGTCGATGGACATGCGTAATTTGTATTTGAGACATGAATCATTGAAATATTTGTATCTCCGTTGCAACGCACAGGTACTTAGCTAGTCCTTTATTAATAAATCCAAACGCTCCTCTCAAAGAATTAAAAGAAGGAAATCTAAACGCTCATTTTTGTGTACAGTACGTGGATTGGTTCACAGAAATCGATAAAATTGAAGAAAAAACAAATTTGACAGAGAAAGAGGTTTATATTATATAGGAAATAGGATTTTTATAGATGCATGACATTCCTAAATACCCTGATTTGGACCACGGTTTCCTTTTCTTCATTTACATTTCTAAGGGCAATTTCCCAACAAAGGGGTAGTAGATCTCGAGAACACAATGGACGGGCCAGATATCCTGATTGCGAATTTGCGAGCAAATCTAGCCAACGTGAGACAGGATCACAGGACATCGGCACGGCGCCTTATCCTCTAGCACGCCCGCCTTCACCCTCCGTCACCACCGGCCGCACCGCACGCACACACAAGTCACACACCATGGCCGCCGCTGCTCCCTGTTCACTGCTCCACCTGGCCACCTCAATCTCCATCTCCTCCCCGCGCCTCCATCTCGGCCACGCCACCAGCCCGCTCCGCCGGAAGCATTATCAGGAGCAGCTGCGGGTCACGGCGGCGGCGCGGGCTTACAAGGTGACGATCGAGCACGGGGAGGAGTCACGGGTGGTGGAGATGGAAGGGGACGAGAACATCCTGGAGCGGGCGCTGGAGGAAGGGCTGGACGTGCCGCACGACTGCAAGCTGGGCGTGTGCATGACGTGCCCGGCCCGGCTGGTGTCCGGCAAGGTGGACCAGAGCGACGGCATGCTCAGCGACGATGTCGTGGCCCAGGGCTACGCGCTGCTCTGCGCCGCCTACCCGCGCTCCGACTGCACCATCCGCGTCATCCCCGAGGACGAGCTGCTCCAGGTCCAGCTCGCCACAGCCAACGACTGAATCTTGTACAGTATATGTTCTCGCCTAGTCGCCTCGCGTCAGATCCCAGACTTGTTGTACAATGTCATTGTGCAATATGCTCCTTTTGCCTGATTAGTTGCTTCAATTGGGTGGGATATGTGGCCCGAACATTCTAGCTTGTTGGTTATGTTTGGGTTTGTCGATTTAACTGCGGCTCAAGTATTAGAGAAACGAAACGAGATGAAGCACGGCATTGCAACTTGATGTATAGTACACACGACAGAATTCAGTATTACAGATATACATCCATATTGCAAGCATGGGAGGGCAGATATACATGTAGCCCAAGTACTAAGTTCATTGTTTATTTGATAAGTTATTTGGGCGTAAAGCATGATCCTAGTAAGATTTTGCGGTGTTCATCATTTCATTCTCCGAGGGCAGTACCTGAAACCAAACATGCAAAACCGTTGTGGTGCGTAAGATGACCGGTGTGATATACTCATATGCAAGCAACGGCTAAAGAGAGCCCACAGTACAATGGAGTGCGATTTACTTCAGCATAGCAGCTACCTTCTTAATTTCCAGCAGAAGAAAATTGCCAGTGCAACGGAATCTCGAAAGTGCATTTGGCAACATGGTGTGGGCGCAACTAGTTATGAACTTCATTTTGAAACGTGCTACAGGAGCGTCTACTTACACAGCTATTGCAGAAGTTGGGGGCATATCATGCTCCACCGTTACTTATCGGCTTTGCTTGAGCTTGTAACTTCTAGACCATTGCCTGCAATATCAATAATCACAGAGATGTTTATGTTGTTGCAATGGATTGCAGTATATACTAACATACGCAACAAATAGAACATAAATAAAGTTGGAACCATCTGTTATTCACAATATTCTAATACTCCCTCCGTCCAGAAATAAGTGACTTGGATTTGTATTTCCGGACGGAGGGAGTATCAGAATTCACAGGTGTTACAAGGTTTTGGGTACCAATTGACTAATCCAATTCCCATATCTTGATTTCAAGGTAACCGGAAAATCCTGGTCATTCACCGGAAAATTCTGATCAAAGTATCGAACTTTTGAAGAAATTTATGTATTGAACCTATGTGATTTTGCAAATACTACCATAGTGTACTGGACTACGCTATCTCCCCTAATCAAGGGGGTCATAGGTTCAATACTCTTCATCTGTGGCTTAAGTTCAATTTTTTTAAATAAGAGGTTTACCAGGGAGCACAGGGAAATGCAATAGCTGAAACCCTTGTAGTGCTGGCTAATTAATAATCCATACAACTTCTTAATTTAAAATGGAAAAATAATGATACTCATCACATATGCCATTTTCAATTTTTAGTACTAAAGCTAGGAAATGGGTACAGTGTGATTCAGAGACCAGCTGCAAGTTCGGAGGACAACAAAATCAAGTATGCTATGAAGAATGGCCTGATATGCAAAGTAATTGAAGAAGTCCTAACAGATAGCTTTGTAAAGTGCATATGTATCAGCCAGTCAACAAATACTTGGTTCTTACCCTACTTGTAAGACCGATGAAAATACACGGAGAACTAGTTAACTACACCATACTAGGTTTAGCATAATCTGTTTTCTTTTGCAAGGAAGGCTTTAGCATGAACTGGCTAAAAGGTGAAACATGTTGATTTGGTCATGTTAAAGCATGCAAATCGAGCACATTGGATATTGGTCAATAAGAAAGAGATCATGCCGCAGTTATACAAGCATATCCGAACTAACCCCCATTTCAAAAACTTGACATGATGATCTGAGAATGCAAGCTAGCATCTGTACTATCCTATCAGAAGTAATCCTAAGGCCATAAAACATGCAGAAACCCAACAACTCTACTCTTTTCCTCAAGATCAGCACAGGGATGCGGCAAGCTGTACACCTAGCAGGCTAGAACAATTAATCGACTGTGAGCTGAACAAGAGTCAGGTGTTCCACCATCATTTATCGCAAAAAGAAAAAACCTAGGAGATTGTACGAACTGTGCTACTAAAACTAACAACAAGCTGTCACCCAATAAGTAAAATGTTTTCGGATTTGTTTAACACTCATTCATCAATCCAGGAAACATCAGGTGAAGACTTTACAATTTGCATCATATAAACATGCAGGAACTAAACTGCGCCTCCTAACATGAAACGAAAAATCTAAATACGTCAAAACTGATTCCTGAAAACCAAGTCAGGCAATACTACTACATTGGTCTGAACTAAAAACACTGTGGCATTACGCTAGGGACTGCCAGATTTTTTTATTTATTTTTTAAAAGGAAGAGTTTATTGGTCTTGAAAATAAAATCTACCAAGCGAAGGCTGGAGCGGAGGTACATAGATAGAAGGTTCCTCCTAACGAGCTACTAGCCTAGTAGTTGGTACTTGGCACGAAACAGTATCTTCAGACACTTGGACAGTATTTGGAATTCTTTGGCAGGTTGCAACACAACTATCAACAACAAAAAAATTGTCAATTCAACACAGAAAGTGTAAATCAAACATAGAGACGTCGCTGAGATAGCAAGTTCAATCAATAACTAGAACTAAGTTGCGAAAATTGGAGTTCCAATAACATGTTAACATCGGAAGACAGTGAGAAGACTACAGGCTGAAGCTGCGGAAATTAGAGTAAAAGGCACCCCGGAATCCCTCACCGTCGGGGTCGAAGAAGAAGACCTGACGCGTGCGGCCGTCGGGCTGCGTCTTCTCGAACATCTCCGTGCCGCGAGTCCTCAACCCGGTCACGAATCCGTCGTAGTCCGCCACGGAGAAGGCCAGGTGGTGCCTCCTGGGCAGCTGCGCGGGCGGCGGCGGCGAGGTACCCGCAGCGGCGGGGGAGGAGACCGCGACGGCCGGGTCACGCTCTATGATGTGGAGCGCGACGTCGGGGCTCCCCGGGAGGCGGAGCCAGGCGACCTGGAAGCCGGAGTAGTTGGGCGAAGGGACGCGCTCGAAGCCGAGCACCTCCTCGTAGAAGGCGGCGAGGCCGCGCACGTCGGCGGTCTCCCGCGCGATGTGGTTGAGCTGCAGCGTGGCCATATCTACTATCGGAGAAGGGAAGGAAGCGCGCAGGGAGTGCAGGCGAAGAGTGGGCAGAGTGGGGAATTGGCTGGGGAAGAGGAAGGAAACGTGCCTCGCGGCCGGCAACGTACCGTGTCGACGTGTACTCGTCGTGTAGCTTGTCTTCGAGCCATCGAGGGACAGCACAACGCCCACGTGGCCTCTTTGATCGCGGGTGCAATCTTTAGAATGAGTGTTTTTAGCGGTAAAACAGTGTCCTGTTGTTCATTAAATGCTCCCTCCGATCCTTAGACCTTGCATGTACCGTTGAAGCCTGCCGCCGGCCACGAGCTTTATGTATTGTTATTATTTAAAAAAAATTGTCCGATTCAAATTAATTGTCCAAGATTTATTTAAATATGTATGTAGACACACATACGTATATATTTTCTCCGTTCCTAAACATTTGTAGCTGTTTTAGTGCAAACTTGTACTAAAATGACGACAATTAACGTTACTAAATACTTGTCGCTTATACAAAGTTGTGCAAATTAATTTAGATCGGATGAACTACTAAACATAAGTTCAAAATTAAAATGACGGGCCTAACTAAACTACATCAAACACTGTTGTGGCCGTACCTACAAACTAAAACCATTGAAATCAGCTTCTTTTGTGCATCGGGTTTCAAAGGTTTCGCTGCTACCCACGCGATTTCACAATTCAAAGTTAATGTCAAGATGTTGAACACAGAACCCACAATATTTGCCCCTATGCTGCAGTTCGTCATTTATTCGACACATAGAAACTTTAGTTCCATGGATTTTTACCAGCAGATTCAGCTTCTTGCATGCTGGACTGCATCTCGTACAGTTCCTGCTGCTTCTTCTCTGGTAATCGGAACGGGGAAAAACGGAGGCGGGCATTTAGAAAAACCTAGTAAAAAAATATGAAATCGTTGCTCCATCGTCCGCCGCTGACCCTGCCTCCAGTCGCCCCCCACCCCCGCGTACGTCCTGCCGCGCGCCGCCGCTGGGAAAGAGTTGCCTGGAGGAGCATACGGGAGACAGAATAGAGCAGAGAAGACGCCCCAGCAGCTCCTCCCGGTTGTTCATCGCCACCCCCGAGGCCCCGCAAAACACCAACTTCCCCATCCCGCCCTCCAGCTCCAACGAGAACCCCCGGCCCGCCGCCATAGCCCTGCCGTCCCTGCTCCGATGATTGAATTGCTGCCGGCCGCCGACGCCCTTGCTGTCCCCGTCGCCTTCCACGACCTGCTTCATCCAGACGTGCCTTCTTTTGTCTGCGGCCGCGACTCTTGGAGAAGCCGGGCGGAGGGAGTGGTGAGAAGGACGCCTTGGCGGGGGAGAGCGACGCAGCAGCGGCGTTGCAGGGCATTGGGAGCGGGGGCCCGTAGAGCCTGGAGTTACCGGCGACGGGAGGCCCGCGGCAGCGTCCTGCAGCCGCGAGGAGGTCGCCCGCCGCGCGCTGCCGAAGGGAGGCGAGAGTGAGAGAGAAGAGACGCACGGGAAAGGGACCGAACTATCCAGCGGACGTGGCCACCGAACCTTACCATACGGCGCCTGTACCAGCAGCGCGCGGGACGGCGGGAGCAGGCAGGATAGACAGCACGAGTGGGCCGCGGGACGACCGAGCCCAACAGGCGCGCCGTGAGCGAGCGCGGCCCTGCTGGGGCAATTTCTCGTTGCAGTTCTTTAGGTACAGAAGCTGATTTTGAGCATTTTTGTAGTTGTTCATTTTGTATATTCAAAATATTTTATAGTTCAAACGGCGTGAATCGATTCACAATCCGTCTTCACCCTCAGATTCATATCAACGCATACTTTAAAACTAGATTTTACTCAAATACTTTCAACAAAAAAGTTCGTACTCTTTTGTTATCGGATCATTTTTCATAAGATACCATCCTACCTCGAAATGAATAACCAAACCAAAAAGGGACACGGAATGTCCGGGGCGTGCAGACGAGCGGGCGAGCCAAACCGAAAGGGGACACAGAAAACCAAAAGCGTGAGCTGGCAGCGCAAAGAGGTTGGCCCGACAGATGGGCTTATGACCACGTAGTTTACCAGATTATGACCACACGTATACCATATTGAACCATTTGTTTACCACATTATGGCCACATGATTAACTTAAGTATCACATTTTGGTTACCAAATTATAGTCACTTGTTCACCAGGTTAATATCACTTGTTTACCAAATTAAGAACACTTCTTTACCAGGTTATTGTCACTTGTTTACCAGGTTAATTGTGTGTGCGTACCAGGTTAACTATGTGTGCTTGTCAGATTGACAGTTCCAGTTTACCAGGTACCGGTCCCAGTTTACCATGTTAACTATATGTGCTTACCAGGTTAACAGTCCCAATACCAGTTTAACTATGTGTGTTTACCAGATTAACGGTCCTAGTTTACCAGGTTAACTGTGTGCATTTATCAGGTTACCGATGTGTATTTATCAGGTTGACAGTGCCAACTTACCAGGTTAAATGTGTCTATTTGACAATTAGGTTCAAAAAATGCACGACTTTAAAAAAACGACAATCCGAGCTACAATGGTTGGCAACGGACGATCGATGCTAACAAATACTATCTCGATGCCTAAAATGCGCGCTCAGGCGCCGGCATGAATGCAGCAGATAGCCTATTAAACGACGTCGAGACACCCCTCGTCCTCTCCGTCGCTGGTGATCTCATCCTCTTCTGCATCGCCATTGAGACCGACATCTGTCCCATCCAGGTCAGGGCCTGCTCCCCTCTGTTGAAGCATTGCGATAAGTTCAGCCGTCCCGGTGGACTGGAGGTCACGCCCCCCGCCCCTGCTCTCTGCGGCCACGGTCTGGACGCCGGCCCGCGGACTGGAGATCGTTCCCCTGATCTCTGCCGCTGTTGTACCTTGCTCCGACGGCGGTGGCGCCGCCGTCCTGCCGCGCCCCTGCTCTCCGCCGCCTCAGTCTGTACGCCGACCCGCTGCTCCGCTGCCGTCTACTGGAGGCCGCACCGCCGCGCCCCTGCTCCACTGCCATCTACTGGAGGCCGCGCCGCACGCGCTCCTACTCTGTGCCGCCATAGTCTGGACGCCGCACCGCCGCCCCCTGCTCTCCGCCGCCGCGGTCTGGACGCCGCCCTGCCGGTCTCTGCTCCGCCGTCCCAGTCATGGAGCGAGTCGCCGAAGCGGGCTCCCGCGCCGTCACGTGATGGGCAAGTACGCCGTTGGATCCGAGGGGGAGGGGGGTGTGGTCGCCGGAGGGGCCTACAGGCTTGTCACAGAAGAGAACAGGCGCGGGGAGGAAGCAGGCGACGAGGCTGCCGGACATCACGGGCGGCGCTGCGTTAGGAGAGGAAGGGAATCGGGAGAGGAAAAGCGAGCGAGAGAGAGAAGATCGGGTGAGATTGGATCGATCGGGTATCAGTTAACGGTTCAGACGGGCGCCGCACGGGAAGACTAATCTGGGCACGTCTCCCGTTGGATTGTCTGTTAATAATAGATAGTATAATATACTTCTTCCGTTTCATAATTCTCGTCGAAATATTACATGTATCTAGACATTTTTTAAAAATAGATACATTCAGCTTTGGATAAATTTGAGACAAGAATTATGAAATGGAAAGAGTGATAGATGAACATTGAAAAATGATGTCACATATTTCTACCATCCATAAGATAGGGAATTTTAGAATAATGAAGAGAGAAAGACGGACTTCTCAGAGAAAAAAATACAACAGGTTTGATTTTTTTTTTGATCGGGGTCAGGATCACGATACAACAGGTTTGATTCTATCTAGAAGCAACTGCTTAGGCATTCATCTTGTTAGAAAAAGATCATTCTAACCCTCTGATTAATCGATGATGTCGTTTGATGTTACAATACTTCTTTTTGCTGGCATATATTTCTCCCGTTAGATATGGCGTATATTTCTCTCTTCGTACAGTTACAGTGAGAAGAGAGATGGCATATGTTGCATCATCATGATAAAAATTTACAACTTATTTTTTAGTTACGTGATACAAAATCATAATATAAGTGAATATTTTTATACAAATATAATAGCATCATTTTGTTATCGCAGCAATTACATAACTGACAATCACATTGCACTACCGAGTTTGCAATAATGCCGCTTCTATTAGCCTACTAGGCTCACCTAAAGTGGTCTCAAAGAGAAACATACTTCGGAAATGCACACGATAACTCAGAACACAATGATAATTTTATTTATCTTGGTAAGAATTGCATTACAGAGGAAGAGAGCTGGGAAGTGCAAACGCTCATATATTACAATCTGGTATAACAATAGTTATTATAATAACTATAATTCTGCCAGAGGCAAACAGTTGCCCTCTGCTTTCAGTCATCCTCGCTTCCTGAGACATACAATCACGAATAGTGAAACAAGTCTTGCCTCGGACATCAGCAATGCTGCAAGAAATTCTCCCGCTTTATTCAGGACCTTGTGGCCATGATGACTGATGATCTTCGTCCCCATTGCCTCTTGAAATTCTGCTCATCGTCGCTTGAACTATGTCTGGACCTCCGCTTGCTCTGTTTATCATCATCCATTGGAGAAGATAGGCGTATTCTCTTCCTACTTTGGTGATCTTCATCATAGTCGTTGGAATCTCGGTCATAACGCCCATGGTCCCTCTCCGGTCTTGACCTCGATCTGTTCCTGGACTCTCTGCGATGAGGAGATCTGCTCCTGGATTCTGCGTTGAGAGGAGATCTGTTCCTAGACTCTCTGCGGAGAGGAGAGGCCAAACGATGGCTGTGCTCTGATGGTCGGGGCTGAGGAGCGGAGTCTTTTGACATCCCGATTTGCCTCGAACGTGCAGAAGTTTCAGCTTCACGTTGTAGTGCAGAATGGTTCTCCCAGCTAAAAAAATCAACATGATGTATTATTAGTATCAAAATGTAAGATGCATGACTACGGCGAGTATGATACAAAGAAGGGTTACAAACTGAGCTTAACCAAGTTGTTGCAATGACATATTTATGTCTATGCCTATGGTCATTTCTAGTACAAAATAAAGAAACAAGTTTGATAATCGATAATATACATACTTTTGATAGCTTGCTGGATAGCCTTGCATTGCAAGGGCCTGCGGTGGAATATTGCCAAAGGGATTGGCACCAAATGGACCCATAGGGTAGCCGCCATAGGCCATGCCCATTGCACCGTACATGTAAGGTTCGGTTACCCAAGGATATCCACTGTTGAAAGCGTTGGAATATGCTGGGTCAAATGGAACGTTGTACCCAGAGTTGGAATATGCTGGGTCAAATGGAACGTTGTAGCCATAGTTAGCATTGTTTGAATGAACAATCTTCGTTGAGTCTGCCTTCTTTCGCTTCTTCTTCAGTTGATCAGTTCTAGCAACTTTTGCTTCAAGTGCCCCTGAAATAGTACTGTTCTTCAAAGTTGATTCGCTTACGTCCTTCAGTTTGAGGGCATTCGCACTTGGTACAGCCTTTTGCACTGAACATCTTGCAGAGTCTTCAGCTTTGCTCTTCTGATCCAAATTTTCCTGAGCCCAGGACACTTTATTATCTTCTGTGGCAACCTGAACACCACCATCAGGAGAAGCCGATGATAGCTGGTTATCCGTGCATTGCTTCATATCCCTTTCCAAGGCAGTAGAAGTGATGTGGCTCTGTGATTTGGGATCAGGGTTGCTTCCTGAAGAACTTCTGTGCTTCCCTGTACCACTTGTAGTGCTGCTAGTCCTAGTTGCTAATAGATTGCTGATTGTGCTCCTAAGTGTGTGATTGGGAATGAGGTCATCTGCAAGCACCTTGACTCCACAAATGCACTTCGATTGTGTGATAATGTAATCCCGAATACCTGAGGGGGAAAACAGACAGTTATTCCTGATCTAGTTTGAACATAGAATGTACACAGAAAACACTTGTGTGGAGTAAAATAATGTTGGATCATAAAAACATTTCGAATATCTGGGTAGTACATTGGTCCACCGCACAGTAAGACTTCTAAAGATCCGTATGACGTATGGAATACATAAAAAACGCTTACATTTATCACAGAAACTGTCGAAGCAGCACTTGCTTGTTAACACCGCATCTGCCATCACCTTATTACATAGTCGGCAGTGGAGTTCTGCTGGCAAGTCATCAACAACACTCACAGATGCAGCTGGGGCAAGTGCAGATGGAATGCCATCAACAGGATTTGCAGATACAACCGGGGCAAGCGAACGAGACACTTTATTATAATTGTCAAATTTGAGATCACCAATGGTTGGGCAATGTTGAATAAAATGCCCTGGAATTCGGCATCTGAAGCAGGTGTAGCCAGGTGGAGGTTTCTGGTTTTCCTGTGGGCAATGTTGAATGAAATGGCCTGGTACTCCACAGCTGCGACACACATAGCCTGGTGGAGGTGCCTCCCCTTCCAGCGGCCCATGACCTTCAATTAGAAAGGTTTGTCAAACAGAGCACATGTCAAATAATGTTCAACATCACAAAACAATGCAAATATGTTGAAGTTCGAAGACTATCTAATGGGTCAGGGAACTGTTTGGTTAGACTATAAAATATTCAAGTGAAACATTGTTTTAGCAAAGCTTGAGCACCTACATGAACTTCATTATCATAACTATGTTTTTGAATTTTTTAAGAGCCTTAAAGTGTAATCATAACTTGAGAGAACATGAAACTGAATGAAGAAAGAAAAATCCGCATTACCATAATGGCGTCCAGATGTAAACCTTCCACCACCTTGCCCTCTCTTAGAAGATTGCTCTTCCCTACATGCACCATTGAACATGACAATTAGAGATGGTACCAAAAAAAATCTAGGTACTGATTATGCGAGGGGATTTGTATTCTAACCATTTGAGTTCAGCTGCATAAATCACAGCTGCGATTGCAGCATCTTCATCTTGCACTTCTGTGGAGGAACAAGATTTTGAAGCGGATTCAGTAATTACTGATTTGTTTGAAGCCACAGAACCATCCTCTATAACTATCCGCCTGCAATGAATTAGCAATACAACATTAGGATATACAAAAGAACATCTCCTCAGCCATCAGTGACCCGAACTGAAGAATCTGTTTGGAGAGGGAGAGAGAGAGAGAGAGAGACATCATCTACGTAAGATAATATTCACATCAATATGGTTCATTCTTTGAAGGTAATGCGCAAATCTATATTTTCGTTACAAACACCAAGTTTTATTAAGAATGAAAGCTAGAAACTGTCCCAAGATATGCTAACCTAAATTTCCTACTATGACTACATTCCTCTCCTAACCTCTATCCAAACAGGGGAATGGTGACTTACGAGGAGAACAATACGATATTCTCTGACATTTGTCCGGCAGTTCGGCGGACCAGAACAGTTACGTTCTGTGGTACCATGGCATTTTCATCTGCATATTCTGCACTCAAAAACAAACACAGGAAACGAAAGAAGTCAATCATTTCACTCAAACAATACTCATATAGCTTTACGTGTAGAAAGAACTTTTCGCTGATATAACCAGAAAATGCTAATAAACAACACCGACGTTCTAAACTGAATCTGAAACTAAAATCTTCAAATAACAATAATACAACACATCAAAATAACAGATTGATTTATATCGAGAAAGCTAGGAATTTCAAGAGCTATTGAGATGTGCAGGAAATATTAGAGCATGACTAGTCACAATCTGCAAATAAAAATTATCCACAGGAATTACAAACAGAACTTTCAGTTACACACATTGAAGATCTCTCATCCTATAGAAGCATATCCTATCGACATGCTGAATGAGTATAGCAGCACTTCCTCACTACACACTTCTAATATCTCTCTAAACAAATATGAGTACGGTTTGATACAGATTATTGATTGCCATGCAGGAGTGAACGTATAATTCGCACACCATGATCCACATAAACAACCGCATCATATCGTGAGGAATGAGACAAAGGCAAAATTGGCTATCCATGTGAACAGTGAACACACGGATAAACATGCTGAAGAAGTGGTTACGTACTGAAGTGAGCCATTTCAAACTCATTGATCGATAAAGCATGGAACCGAACAACAATATCTAGGTATTGCTTTGTTCAGAGCTACACAAGAAACCCATCCGTTGTTTTTGTTCCTAGCTACAGCAAGTCACTTGTGTGCTTAAAAGCCACATTTAAACTATATGATCAGCACAAAGGAATGTTGAACAGAACTGGTGCCTCTTATACATCACAGAAAGATCCGCATATCTTGCAGGGGAACACCCTAAATGGTAGGATCAATTTCTGATGGATTCAGGTCTCACTTTTCTGATATTTTCATTGTGTTATCACTTTGTCTAGCTGTTGAGCTAATCAAACTTTGAGCGATCAAAATAGCAAAATCATATCGCATAAGCAACTTAGACGACTTCAAACCATTTTCTAATGGATTCATTCCAACGCATCACAAGACAACAGTCTCAAGTGGGGCACTAGCTCAACTGCCGATGCTATTGTCAGTTAGGTTGCACAATTTACATGGTAGAACGACTACCCAATTTCCCAGGATCTTACAGAATTGAATGATATTGTATATATAAACCATGACCTAAGTAAAACTACTCGGCTTTAAAACGAACCTTCGCCAGTCTGGGCGTTGGAGATGGCGATATCCTCCCTGGGACCTCGGCCACGGGTACGGCCATGGCCATGACGGTTACTCGTCAAGATGAGCTGCTTGAGTTCAGAAACAGATATAAAAGAATAGGGAATTGGCACAGAATATGTTTCCTTTGCACTCTTATATTTGTAATACACAACACCCATGACTGAGTCTCTTTTGTGCTGCCGCCTCTCTTTTGCACAATTTTTTCGAGACGGCTGGCAAATTTCTCAGATTAAATATACAGAATTGCAACAGTAGAGAGTTACAAATCGGATCCGATCTAAGGCGATCGACGTCGGCGACGGCGGCCCCCGGATCCCTTCAACGAGCACGGAGTCGAAGCAGCACGTAGTAGTCGAAGCCTTTCTGGATCTGCGCGTCGCGAATCCTGACGAGGTCGCCGGATGCAGGACGCGATCGAAGAGCTTGGACGGGGACGCCGAGTACAACCGCTTCCGAAGCGTGGCGGCCCGGAGCAGCGGGTTTCGCCGGAGGAGGCGTCCCGATTGGAGGTCGCGCGGGGGCTAGGGTTCCGCAGTGGCGGCGGCGGCGATTGGGGAATTTTTTTCGAGTGATTGGAGACGGGCGAGAGGGGAATCGAAGAGTAGGCGGTGGCTGGTGGTTTATAGGGAACGCGTGGGCGGTGGCCGGATACGATACGTGTGAACCACACGCGTTCGTGTTTGGTTTCCTTGGCTGCGAAGCTTCCGGCTTTGGATGAGCTGGAAACGGTTCCAACTTCCGACCCATGCGGTCCGTGTATATCAGTTTAAATCGGATTGGAATTCTAATAATTTTATCCGCTCGTTCAGATTTCAATTATTTTCAACCGGATATTTTTTGGAAGTTGCAGCTGGTTCAAGTGTTTGAGAGCAACCGGATTCAAGGGTTGATATTCAGCATTACTTATGTTACTTATGTATATGTAAGAAGTTCGCAAGATGGAACGGTATTTCCTGAGCATGGAGGCACGACGTATTTCACGAGGACAAAATCACCTGGCCGATAGGTTAGCCCGAACGGCCGGTGCTGCCACCCGATGCATTCTTTGAAGTAATTCGCGCCCTATCCATAAAGAAAGAAGCCGACGCCCTTGACGAAGCTTCAAAGATCAGCATGGTCATCGACGCTCCACGCTCTTGGATGACACTGATTATCCGCGCTTTGAAAGGCGAGGTGGACGAAGAAGCAGAAGGCACAAGCGCCAAAACTCTGCTCGCAAAAGCCAAGATGTACGTCCTCCTCGACGGCATCCTGTACAAGAAAGGAGCGGCCGCATTGCTTAAGTGCATAACTCTTGACCGGAGAGCCGAGCTCCTCCTGGAAATCCATTCGGGAATATACGGCCACCATCTTGCACCAAGAGCCACCGCGACGAAAGCCTTACGTCAGGGGTTCTATTGGCCCACCATGGTGCAAGACGCAATCACCATATTGCGAAAATGCGAAGCTTACCAGAAAATGGCTAAGTCAATCTATGCGCCCAAGACTTCCCTGAAGAATATCCCGATAACATGGCCATTCGCACGCTGGGGAATGGACCTTCTCGGGCCTTTCCCCGCATGCAACGGGGGCTGCAAGTACCTCGTGGTGACGATTGATTACTTCTCCAAATGGATAGAAGCAGCGCCGCTCGGCAAGATCACGTCACAGGCCGTTCAATTTTTTTTTCTAGGAAAACATCATATGCCGATATCGCGTCCCGCGAGAGCTAACCATGGACAATGGCAAACAGTTCGACTGTGCGGAATTCATCAAATTCTGCGAATGCCTTGAGATCAAACTGCAAGTCGCATCCGTTGCTTACCCAAAGAGCAACGACGCTTGTGAAAGGGCAAATGGATTAATCCTCCAAGGACTCCGCCGAAGGGTAGAGAACACGGTTAGCAAAGCAAGGGGAGCATGGGGAGATGAACTCGCTAGCGTGGTTTGGGACATACGCACCACCGTAAGCCGTTCCACGGGCCGAACACCATTCTCTTTGGTATATGGAGCCGAAGCAGTTCTTCCCGCCGAGGTCAAGTTCCGCTCACCTCGAGTCGAAAGGCTCCAAGAAGCCACCCCAATTGGCTTCATCGAAAATGAAGAGCATCACAAGACGGCCATCGATCTTGTGGAAGAAGCTCGTGGCAAAGCCCTCATGAGGCACGCCGTCTACAAGCAAAGTGCCGCACGCTTCTACAACACAAGAGTGCGGGAATGAGTCTTCTTCCAAGGAGATCTCGTACTGAAAAAGAATGTCGACCCAAAGTTCCAGCGCAAACTCGACCCTAAATGGGAAGGACCATACCGCATCACCGCAGTATTGGGAAATGGTGAATACCACTTCGAGAACATGAAAGGACAAAATCTTGTCCATGCCTGGAACGGCAACAAGCTCCGACGTTTCTACGCCTAAGGAGAACGTTCAAAGGCAATCCTTGCTGCTCCCAAAAGGAGACCATCAGTGCCCAACCGGCCTCTTCCCTGCGAAACTTCGAGGGATCGTAAGCGCCAACGAGGCCACGTCTACATAAGACTTGTAAGGGCCCATCGGGCCATACCTTAAGACAAGAAAGTAAGGATCAATAAAGCAAGTCCTTAAGGAAAAGTTAAGAATGAC
Source organism: Brachypodium distachyon (assembly GCF_000005505.3). NCBI lineage: Eukaryota > Viridiplantae > Streptophyta > Magnoliopsida > Poales > Poaceae > Brachypodium > Brachypodium distachyon. Next base: position 9,995,848 of record NC_016131.3, on the reverse strand, counting down.
ACGAGACACTCACACGACTCATCGTCGTAAAAGAGCCGCTGCCCCTGTGCCGCTCACCGAGGAACGCGAAAAGGCCCCCGCTGGCCCAAGCACCCTCTAAAAATGTCCATGGACATAGGTCGCTATTAGCGACTCGTTCCTTGGTGGATCCTAGCGTGCCTCAAGGCCATCCGCCAAGTAGAACCAAGTCCCCCGAGGGCCGGAAGCTCCTTAAAACGCATTTAGGAAGAACCGTAAATAAGCGAGTTATGCATGAGCACACTTACCTCGGAGAACCATGCTACTCGTATGCGAGACGTCGCGCACCGGCCTGCATGATAGTAAACGGGTTAAGGCTCCATAATAATCGCGGGAAAGCATAGCTTCCTGAAGTCCGAAGAGCGAAAATTCCGCATGAAATTTCCCAAACGGCAAGTCAAAATGTCCGGATCACTACCGGCATATCGATAGCGACCCTCACAAGGGTACCGGGATCCGTGGCTCGTAACCATGGCCTAAGGCGCCGAAGCCAAGTCGTATCCCAACGGCGACAGCAATTGATGGCTCAAAAGTGCAATCATAGCGAACTATCGCGAGCTGTATAAACTATGGAAATATAGTACTTCACATGAAGGAAATATAGTACTCCAAGAAACACATGTTGAGCCAAGTTAACATTTCCGATAATGTCGACTACATGGTGAAACATGAGAAATACATGCCAACCTAGGTTAACATGAGAAATACTATGAGAAATACATAGTGAAGCATGAAACACAACAAAAAAGCAGCCTTACAACCTCTACGACTAAGGGTTTAAGCATGCTAGACATGAGGCAAAGTCAAGTTGGGATATGCAACATCGCATAAGTAAGCAGCTGAGGTACATCAACACCTCCAAGGGCGACGAGGCTCACGCCTCACCGTCACCCTCCTAAAGAGCGGGCTCAAGGCAACGCATGAAGCGTCGAGCCTGAGCGCGAAGAGGATCACCCTGGTCCGCCAAAAACTTCTTTGCCCCGTGAGACATCTCACCCTCAAGCCCGCTCATCCCGGCACCACTGTCAAGGACTGCCGCAACCGCCGATGAAACTAGTCGGGCACCCGTACTCAGGAGGCACTTCTTCACGATAGGCTCAATGAGCTCCACCTGGGAAGTAAGCACCCTGCTCGCCTCATCCACCGTGCGACACGGAGGAAGATCTGGTTGGGGAACACTCCTCAGGCAAGTCATCGTCTCCCGAATCTCGGTGGCCTGGGCAAGCAAAAGCGAAACCACCTCGGGACGACGATCCAGTGGAGGACGAGCACGAGGAGCAAGCATCGGGCCGTCAACCGCTGCCGCTAACTCCACCTTGAGGGAAGCTGCCTTCGCGCGGGCGTGCTCCCTATCAAGGTTGGCCACCACCAGGTCCTCCTCAACTCGACGGGTCCTCGCGATCTCGTCCTTCTGGCGCTCCTCAGCAAGTCGAGCCCTGGTCTTCATGGCCGCGAGCTCTGCCGAAACGCGGAAGAGCTCAGCCTCCACGGCCTCGCGCTGCACCCTCTCCGAAGCCAACTCACTCAAGGCAAGGGTAGACTTGGACATCTCCATGTCCAAAGCAGCGGAAAGCGCCCCCACCAGAGTCTTGAGGGCAGGAAGGGCACCCACGGTCTCGACCAAGCCTCTCACCTATAAAGAAGAGGAAGTTAGCACAAAGCTAACCCAAAGGGCAAAGGGAGATACGTCACGGATGCTCACCAGCTCTAGTGTCACGAAAGGATCTCTCGCTCCATCCTCGGACGTCAGAAGCGATCCATCCCTCGCCTGAATCGAGGGCTTGCCCTCAAGAACCCCGGGTTCCGCGGCCCTTGCACCTAAAAACAAGTCAAGAAGATCATGTCAAAATCATTCTGAAAAAGAATGACGTGAACAAAAGAGAAGGGCCCTCACCCGGGGTAGGAGCATCCTCCTCAGGATGCTCGCGACCAATAGAGAACACCTGGACGCCCGCACCGCTGGCTCCGGTCGACAACTCCACCACTGAGTTGCTCTGAAGCTGAAGCCCCGTCTCACGAGTGAAAGCCTCAACCTCGTGACTCGAAGGAGGAAGAACTTGCTCGAGTCCAATCTTCCCATTCATGTGCAGATCCAAGGTCACCCTCAGGGGGGACCTCGACTCGCCCACGACAGGATCTGCCGAATCCGCCGGGGTGTAGTCAAGAGAAGGAGAAGGAGTCGGGGGAGCTTTCCTCTTGCATCCACTCGACCGACGAGGTATTTTGGGGACCGGCGCGACAGGCACCACCAGGCCCAGCACCGCCGTTCCCGCCTTCGTCTTCCCACAGGAATCCCGCAGCTTGGACCCCACCGCCAACATCGGCGGTGTTGCCAAGCGGGAGTAGCGATCGCCCACTCGAAGAAGGCGACCAAGCTTCGGATCTTGTCGCACAGGCACCATCTTCCGGAAGCACCTCGCGATGATGTTGTGACATCCCCCCTCGCTGATCTTGGCCTCGTAGTCGCGGTGCTCTGGCCCGCCGTACGGACCTATCAGCTGCGTGGCCCACAACGCCGCCCTCTCCTCGGAAAACATCGCTGAAAAAGATAAGCCTAAAATTGTTAAGTACCTTCACAAGGGAAAACAATCAAGGCACGAAGGGGAGAGGAGCGCCACTCACGTGCGGTGACGAGCTGTGGAGGACGGAAAGATCGAGGGATCCCAATCTCAGACCTCAGACGACTCCTCATCATGAAGCGTCCCGCCATCACCATCTCCTCCATGAGGTCACGAAAGCTTCTCTCGGCGGACACCTCCTTGATCTTGGCCACCTTCCAGAGGTCGGCCGACCGAGGATCGCCGGGGTGGGACACCTCCCTGAGACCTCCGGCCCTAGAGTGCCGGGGGAGATCACCCGTGTGCCGAAGACGGGTCTTCGAAGCCCGAAGGAGAAACCACTGGGACTCTCACTTGACGAACCACTTCTCCGCGCTCTTCCCCGGCATAAGCAGGAAGTCGTCCCCAAAACCGGAGCAAAGCCTCAGGTTCACCGAACCAAAGGCGCTCAAAGCAAAGCCGTCCGGGGTGAGCAACTCCCTCACCTCCATGGTGAAGTAGAACAGCAGAAGCTTCATCGAAGACTCCTCGTGAAGCACAGCCACCTGAAAACGTTCAACCTCACCATCGTCGACGGGTGAAGCTGGGCCAGCTCGATGCCGTACGTCTCCAGAAACTCCAGCGGGAAGGGGTGAACGGGCACACACAAGCCGGCGTGAAACCAGGCCGAGAATGCCACGATGCATCCCGGACGCCGCCGCTGGTCGAGCCTCACCTCCTCACCATCAGGCAGGATACCATCCCCCTTGGGGAAGTACCCCGCCTCCTCCAGCTGAACGAGGTCCTCAGGACTCATCGACGAAGGGAGAAGGTGGTCGTGTGCCCAACCTCCACCGTCCACCGGCGCCGACAGAACCAAGGCAGGGCCACCGCGAGGGCGAAAGGAGACCTTCTTCCGCGACGGTCGATTCGCCGCAAGCTGCGCCGCTGAAGATCCCCTCACTGGCTCACCCACCGGACGCTCGACATCGAGCCCCGCCATCTCACCTGCGAAAAGACCCGCCAAGAATTAGCAAAGTGCGGAAAACTTCAAAAGGAATCAACAAAAAAGGAGAAAGAGGAGCAAAAGGGATGCTGCAATCCTCGCCCGCAAGGTGCTCAGCAAAATGCCCGCGTTCTACCGCCGGTACCCGCGCAAACAACAAGCCGCGCCAAGCGCCACGCTGTGCCGTGCGCGCGCCCGAGCACTGCCGCCCGCGCCCGCACCCGCACCTAGCCGCGCCTCGCCTACGCCATGCCGGTCTCGCGCTCGTGCTCTCGCCTACGCGTACACCGTGCCGGCCACGCGACCGCGCCTCCGTGCCCCCGTCTACACGCGTGCCTCTCCGCTCCGCGCACGTCGCGCCCACGTGCCCGCGTCCCTGCCCGCGTCCGCGTGTGCGCCCCTCCGCGCCGTGCTCGCGTCATGCGCCGCATGGCCTCACCGTCATCGCTCTCGCCGCACACGCGCGCCCGTGTCGCGTCAAGGCCATGTCCGCGCCTTTGCCAAGCCACGACGCACCCGAGGTGTTCGACCGAACTCCCACAAGGGTCGCCGGCACCTAAAGGACACAGGGACGGCGCCGCGAAGCTGCCCTCACCTCCACAGGAGCAAGAAGATCCCAACCGGCGACGAGGATCCCCCGGCTGCACTTGAAGGCACGATCAGCACCGCGCTCCGAGAGGCCTCGCCCGCGCTCCACACCCCCAAGACGACTCGACGATGGAGAGCTTCCGCGGCCTTGTCCCGACGAACAACACGACCTCTGTCGTCACCGAAGAGTAGCTAATGCCCCTGCGGAGCTCCCTACTACACCAAGCCCTCGAAGGAATGCCGGGTGCCGCCGAACGCGTCTTCGGCACCGGGCAAGCCAAACAAGTATGGTGTGAAGCTTCACAGTGCCCAAAGTCTCCATTTTATAGGCCAACAAGCTCCTAGGCGTCCGGGCCCAAGCCACTCCGCCGACGACACATCGTCGTCCTCTCCCCGGTCCATGGCCGACGGGAATCGCAAATGGACGAGCTTACTTTCCAAGAAAGAAGGGAAGGAAGGATGGGGAAGCCCCCCCGCGTGGCCTCGACCGGAGTAGCAGCTCCTGCCGTCAGCAGCCACGAAGGAAAAAGAAGAAAAGGGGGCCGGCCGGACCCCCGTCCTTTTCCCCAACCGTACCAAGCTTGAAGATGACTCGGTGCCGTTTGATCTAGGGCTGGGGGACGCCCCTGGCCGTCGGATCAGACCACTTAAAGCCCCTGATTTTTGCAAAAAAGTCCCTCAGGACACCAGATTTCTCGCAGAGAGGCCCCCAGGGTCCTGGTTTTTGCAAGAATACCTCCTGAAAATCGATTTCTCGCAAAGAATTTTGCCGTGGGCATGGAATCCCTCCGCTACTCTTCCAAGGATCCTATTTTTTGCATGGAACCCCAGGTGTCTTGGGAAGATCCGCTCGGCCCAAGCCCTAGGCTAACAACCCCTCGAAGCCTTTCCTAACATAAGATTAAGTCGCATCCGCAGGGTCGACCGAACCTATTCAAAAAATATCGACGTGTCAACTTGTCCAAGTGTACGGCGACCTGCGCTATAAGGCCGGCGTACACGCCCTACCTTTATTCCCGTGCTTGAGCCATCGAGCATTGGCACCCTTTACTCTAATTGTTGTCGAGAACAACAACAGTAACATATGTAATGTCTAGGAGTGGGGTTAGTGCAATAAAAAACATAGTCTTGATCTAGATGTACTGTAGTCATCATCTTTAAAAGATATTTCCATGTCATCCACGGTGTGCTTGCTTGGAAGTAGATTGTTTGAAAGCAAAGAACGAATAGTTCACGAATTAGTTGTGATTGAGTTGCCACTCCCCACGCGATAGAAAAAGGCCTCCTGCCCTAGCCGCCGCCAGCGTCGATCCGATCTATCTCGTCTCCCTGCCGGATGGCCGAGGAACAACGTCCCTGCTTCTTCTACGTTTTGGTGCTACAGTAGGTCTTCAAAAATTAGGGTTTGGTCAACCGGCAGCCAAGCTATGGTGGTGATGGCGGCATTGCACGGGTCAAGAATAAGGTTTTCCCGACTCCTCATGCACCTCGTCGACGGCGATCCTGCCGATGGCGTTGAAGAGTGCGGGACGATTGGTCGCTACTCTTCCGGAGTGGTGGATCTGGTTTTGTGTTTGCGCTTTGCAGGTCGTCTACGTATATCGGTTTATTGGTTCCTTTTCCGATTGATGAGTCTCGGTCGGCTTCGACCTCATCGTGAAGATAGTGCGCCCAGGTCTTCTCTGATCCGTCTGGCCGGATCTGGAATGGTCATCCAACCCTCTTCGACGTTTCCTTCTCCGGGACGGTGGTCTGTTTCTCAGATCGCTGTCACCGGCGTCTTCTGGCTCCGACCGGCGACTTCTCGGCTGCTATGTCAACAACGGTTTCCTGGCTCCGACGTGGTTCGAAGGTTCAGAGGCAGCATCGAGTTTTGCTTGCACTGCACCAAAGGCGAAGTGCAGGAGGAATAAACGACGTTTACTTACAAGAACTTGCGTTAATTTTTTTGTACTTTAAAGATGGTTCTGTAAGAGTTGTTGATTTTAATATATGGCCTTGGCCTTCTCGGAAAAAAAAATAGATTGTTTGTTGAAGTATAACAGTTCTTTTATAATTTGATCCAAACCGTGAGTAATTCAAAAGGGAAAATGGAAAGAAAACAACACCGTTTTTTTTAACTAAAATAAAACAACAACAAAAAATAAGCAAAAAACAACACGATTCTTTGTTCTCATATAAACCCCCAAAGGCCAATCGCCTCAGAAAAAGGGAAAACTCCCAGAAGACCAAAACCCTAGCGACCACAAGCCCGTCTTCCTAGAACGCTCGCAGCACCATGTCGGCACCCACTAGCGGCGGCGGGGCGCTCTCGCCCCAGGCGACGGCGGCCCTCCAGGAGGGCATCAGGCTAGTCTTCGGGCGGTGGACGGCGTTGCAGATGGCAGTGGAGAACCAGTGGGGCGGCCGCGACTCCCGCGCCAAGGCAGATCAGCTCGCCGAATCCATCCTCTCCTGGTTCTGCAACTCCAAGGGTACTTACTCCTCCTCCTATTCCGCATCCTCTGAGAATTTTCTTCTAGAAGAAACGGAATTCCGGCCATGGTACGATAGTAAAGGCGTATCTCCCTTCTATCGGTGTTAATTTAGCCTCCTCAACAGTTTCTTCTTGAGGCGGCTTTAGGGATTCGGTGGCAGAAAAAAACGGCTATTTGATTTGTAGTTCTGGTTCAAATTGAATAGTTTATAGTTCTATGGATTATAGATTATATTCTATGCCATTAGTCTGACCAACATCCAAAAAATGGCATATCCATGGTATGGACCGATGAAACAATTTAATTTAGGTTCGAGCTACCGAGCTTTGTTTTACCAATAGGAAAAATATCTACCTTTGTAATGATTTGCATCTCAGCTTACTAATTCTGTTCATCCTTTACTTTAGTGGTCGATAATATTGATCTTTCTGTTCTCAAGTACTTATATTATGCATAATTCAATTTATTTGTACACTTTTTTAATTAAGAATGTACTCCCTCCATCCCATAATTCTTGTCGTTGTTTTAGTACAAATTTGAACTAAAACAACGACACGAATTATGGGACGGAGGGAGTATTTTTGTAAGGAAAATCAAATATCTTCTACGTTATCAGTTTATTTTAGGTAGTCTGGTGATTTCATCTAGACCATAGGTTGGAAAAGTGATTTTGGCATGGTTTACATGTTTTGACCATATGCTTGTGGGTTCGAATTTATTTGCGTCATTCTTTTTTATGTTTGCATTTACATCAAATATTGTTCATGTTTCTTTTCCAGGTCCATATTATTATGATGACTTGGAGAATATGATTTATGTTGCAATATCTGACTCCTTCAGTTCTGACTTTGAGGATGGTAGTATTGAGGAGGTAATTATTGCCTCTCTCCTACATGTTTATCACCAGCCACAAGTTTATAATTTGATAGATTTGTGGTAGCCCTGAACTAGTTCTCGATCTCCCTATTGCATTTTTTTTTTTGAGGAGTAGCCCTATTGCATTTTCATATTGACGATGTGTAACTGCACATTTAACTTTACTTAAAAAGAAGGGCCGGTCTTGATTTAGCATCGGTGGAGTGTAATTTGGCTGACAGCAAAATTTAGTTAGAATGGGCAGATGTATGTTCTACTTCATGTCTTCATTTTAGATGATACAGTAGTTTGTACTTCATAGTACCTGGCTGTTTCCGCATGAAGTTTACCAGTTATGCACTAGAAGACCTTACCCTGCTTGGAACAACCATAGAGAAGCTTCTATGTTATTACCTTCTTTCTCATGTCAAATATGTATTGAACACCTCAACTTGTCTGCACATATTGTACATGCTTTGATCATGACAACTCATGCCAGAGAAGTATCCCTAGAAGTATGTCTGTTCTATCCGAAACATTACTTGTAGTAGCTAAATTTTTTTTGTGGAGTTTTATTCTACACTCATGTCAAGGATGGGAGTTTGGTTGGGTGGTGCGACCCTGGCCCTTGGCATCGATGGGGAAAGTTCAGATAATGTGTCGACCCACCTGGCGTCCTTGCCCCGACTCCAGCCCCAGTGCACCTTTGGCTCATGTGGGATGGCATGACCAATGCTGTTGTTAGCTTGATACAGTAGAGAGACCACTTGAAGGGAATCAAGAAGATAAAAGCTCCTGATTTACACTACACACAAAAAAAAACTAAATCCAAAAGCCATGGCAACTGGTTATTGTATGAGCGCAATAGCGGTCACTCCATTTTATCTTTCATCTGGCTCTTCTAGTACCTGCACTGCACCAATACAACACTGATTCGATTCAAGACCTAGAGGTGACAGGCTGACCCATTCACAAATGAATGTGCATTCCCACAAATTTCACCACAAAGCGTCAAGCTCCTCCACAACTTCACAAATGAAGAAATCAAATCAGATCCGGTTGGGTTGACCTTGGTTACTTTTGGAGAGGAAGAAGGTGAGGCTATCATCTGAGGCGGAGGACGAATGATGAAAAAGCCAGATGCAGGGCCTGTGCGATTGGAGAAGTGGCCGAGAGCCGACCATAGGTGGTGAGAAGAAGGAAGCAACGTCAGGTAGATAACAAGGAGGGGCTTGATTTTCTGGATCAACGAGACTATCCACCATGGAAAATGTGAGGGAATAATGAATATCTGAGGTTGTACTATTTGTTTGTGGCTGAAAGGTTTGACCTGTTCGGACCAAAGGACCATTAGGCTCTTACCCAGTTGACCCATTCTATTTGGGGGTTTCTACTGAGGTTCTTTGTTCCGTCTGTAGCTTCTGTAGTAGAAAGCTGAAACTTCTTAACAATAATCAAGGCATATTGTACTGTTTCTGTTGTTTATGTAATTTGTGTTCAGTTTGCTCTTATAGTGCACGATATGTGTTTATTAAGTTCATTGTTGTTTTGTGACAAAGAGGTTGCCGAGCAAATACTGATTATGCATGAAGGATGCCTACAAGGCAACTATTCATCGATTGAGAAGCTAAGGAATACACATGTTCAAGGAAATGCTGTTTCACTAAGTAGGCAGGTACATACTAGTTGCAAATTTATTTTCTAGCAAGTGATCAAGTTTTTTCCTGTTATGTAATTTGTCCTGCTCCTCTTTTCACATCTTATCTCACTTCTGCTGCAACATAGTATCAAAGATGTTCTCTCACAGTTCACTTCCAAAAGGCTTTTGATAATTTGATCTGTTAATTCTTGAAAAGGTGATATGATTGTATTGTTTCTTTATCGGGGATAATTGGAGATTGCTACCCTCTGAGACTTATTTTTATTTTTGGGAACCACTTGTTTCCAAGGTGATCTTCAACCATTACTCCTCCGTCTAGGTATAAGATTGGTTTTGATAATTTCAGCATGAAACAGGTTAAAAAAATGATTGGTTTAACTGGTTTCTTGGTGTCATGTGCACGTATAGCACAAGGCAATAAATTAAAGATAATGATCTTATGTTAGGAAAGTAGAGATTGTTTGCTATTTTCTAGGCATAAGATTTGGTTACGTTCCATATTGTGAGGAAAGATAGGATTAGTTTCTTAACAACAAAGTTATCCATCTCTCTACATAAGAGAGGACTTTACCTTGTATCAATCAAGGCACAAATCAATTAAGTCATTTTAGTCTTTTTTTTCTTAGCATTGTTAGTAACAGTTGTCCTGGTATGTATGAGCGTATATACCTCTTGGAGTCAAATTTGCTACTAGATTCCTTCCACAATAAGCTCCTGTTAGTTGGCAACATATCTGGTGAAAACTGAAAATACGTGGAATCATGTGCAACTCCATCTTAAAGTTCGCAAAAATACAAAATAGTAAAAAGAAGGATACTGAGAAGGTATGTTCTGCATGTCGGACTTTTTTTCACAGAATTCACATTTTCAATTCATAATACACCCTATTTTTATTGAGAACACTTGGATTCAATTGTTCAGCAGTTCTTTAATTTTTTTTTGCTGGCACTTAGGACTTGGCTATATTTAGAACACGTCCCCCTGTTAGTTTCCAGAAAAAATTGTCCTGTTCTCTTGCTAATTGATCTCTTTCTCATGAGCAGATGGTGACTGATGATGACGATGATAGCTCAGATGATGATGGTGAGCCGTCAATGGCAGGCAATGAAGCAGTTAGGCCAGACGAGATGGTGGTGGACGAGCCAAAACCCTCCAAGCCTGTCCCTGATGCTGATGGGTTTACTCCTGTGGCACCTAGGCGGCGCCGTGGTAAGAATTAAGCACAGAAGCAAACCTTTCCGTGAGATCTGTCACTTGCGGCTGTATCGATCTGAAGGCATTAAATTGTTATTAGCAAAACCTTGGCCCAAGTCATGGCACTTGCGGTCGTTTTTTGGTCTGAAGGTGTTAGTGTTATCCTCTGCTTGCATTACTTGGATTGATTATGTCGCTTGTTATCCTTGCCACTCGCTTGGTGTTAGAAATGGCAACAAACGATTCAAGTTGTAAACTGTTCTAAAATTCTTCTCCCAAGTTTCTAAAGTGTTATTCTCTACTTGCACTTGCACCGATACTTGTCCATTCTCTCGTAGCCCTTTTTAATTCAAGGACTAACAGCTATGAGCGAGTCCATTTATCTGAATCTCCTTGTCTTTTGTTAATGCCTAGGCCATTCTCCAATACCACGGACAGTCAAACTTTTATATAGTAAAAAATATCAACATATTCACTGTCAAATCAAGATGATATGAAAATATATTTCACGATAGATCTCATTTTAATTTGTGACCTTGATATTTTTGTGTCAAAATTTAGAAAGTTTGACCGTTAACAAAATTTGTACGCAGACTGGGAGTAATTGGTATGAAAGTGCGCAACCTACTCATATAATCCATGTTTTCTGCAATTAAAAATAATATTCTGAGGTTTTCCATGTCTCAGCTTCTTCGGTAATGTTTTGATACTTCACTAAAGCAGGGTAAGGTGCACCATTTATGAAGTCATTTTTGTGAAAAATGACAACGTTCATAAGGCATGCACTAGGATGTTACAAATTTCAGAATCAGAATTTCGTCAACATGTTATAAAAAACATAGTCTATTGTAAATAGTAGTACTAGATAGATTGTTTTATGACTTCTCTCGCTCGTAATTGTGGATCCAGTTGGGTGATTGGGTGGAGCACGTTCCACCAAATAATTTCTTGAAATCCAGAAATTACTGAAATAAAAATAAAAATAGAACTGTAATTTTTTTGTTCACTCAATATAAAAAACGTAGACCAATGTCTTTATCAATACTCCCGTAATTTCAAAATAAATGACATGTATTCTATACAAATCCACCTCACTTGTTTTCGGACGGAGGGAGTATTAAAAAGGTAGATGCGCCGGACACATGCTATGATCCCAACTTTAGACAGAAAAGGGGGTGGAACTCAAGTAACATAAATATGATTCAACATCATAATGCATTACCTGTCAAATCACCGATAGTAAGATGGACGGCTGGAGTTCTGGACGGATCAGCAGTGAAGTTTACGTGTTTTCTATTATTCGCAAAGAAAAAAGAGGTTATGTGTTTGCACTTTCCAGCATTGGACATCAACTCGCTTCCAGAAAGGTACGTGTTCTACTGTTGCAGAGTCTTTTGTGTTTCAGAGTAAGAATCTGTCATGGAAATTGTAATTTCACATGAAATTTGGAGAACCAGCTACCACAAACATATTCTCGCCTTGTTCAGCAAGATGAATACACGTCTTTCTCTTTACATTAATGAATTAACGAGAGCTTCTTTTACCACTCATGCTTTATCACCACCGGTGGAAAGGAAGGAGTTGAAAATTTTATTATTTAAACTAAAAGGTTGATATACAATAGCCAATTAAGAGTAGTTTGCTTAGCTTAGTATTGTGCCATAATCTTAACGTCGGTGCTAAATTTTTTTTTTCTCAAGACCTACTCCCACATCTCATATCAGTGGTACAAAACAATCTAAATCATCTTTGCCACCTGCTTAGCACCTAGCTAGGAATCTAGGATGCGATGCTCTTGAGATTACATGAACCATCATTGTTCAAAACAGGTCATACACGACAATTCTATCTTTTCCTTCGTTCTTCAGCTATTGGTTGGAGCAATTTCTTTTTTTTTTTGCTGATAAACGGTCTTGCTTACACAGTGTATATGAAATATTCACTAATTTGTCTGGGCTCTAAAAGATCAAGCTCTATTGTCAAGCAGTAGAAGATTGTACAACGGACAACCTATTAATGCCATGACTCCTAATTGCATAGCGGCCGTCTACTCAAAACGCCTACGAGCTAGCCTTGGCCTACAAGCCACTCACTTGCAACAATTTCATGAACTAGTAAGCCTGGTAGCAGAGAAAAAGTTGCAAACCGTGGGTTCCTTTTTCTCGCGCAATCCATATGCCCCAAATGTGATGATTGGGCCTCATTATTTGGCCAGCACCATGGGGTTCTCATGTAACCTTAGCCACTTATTAGTGGCTAGTAAAATTGTCTCCCTTTAACTCTTTTCCTATTGGGCAAGAGGCGGCTTCTTTCACCTTTTCTACAGTAGTAAAAATAAAAGAAAAGCAGGTGCTCCTGAAATCTCCGGTGCATGTGAGGAGCAGCTCGTTGCAAAGGAACAAAAGTTTTCTAGAAAAGCATTCAAACCCAAGTACCTAGCAGTACTTTTGGGTACATGCCACTGTACATGGCAGTGCAAATAGGGTTGCTGTAAAAAAAAAGGTAGTGCAAATAGGGATATATAAAAATACAAACCGAGTCTCTCTTTTTTAACGAGAAGACCAAGCCTATAAGTTAAATCAACCAAACCTTACAACATCATCTTTTTAAATAGATATTCTTGGGAGAAAATGACTGTCTTCCTTCTGCACTCGTCGGTGACGTGACGTGAGCCAAAATTGACTCTAGACTTCTGAACCACGTCAAAACCAAAAAAAAAACATTGTTGTTGTACATAGCTGCTGGGAAGTTGCCGGTCGGAGAGCTAAAAGAAGCCAACAACAATGATTTGAAAAAAGTCAAATAGGGTTACACGACAATCCCAGATTCAGCCACACAGATCCAAGAAAACATAATCTCACTGGCTACAAAACGAGGCAAAAACTAGCTGAACCTCGCCGGTCAGAGAAAAAGCATCCAGACACGAAGACCATCTGCAAAAGATAAGACAAAACTAAATCCACTACTTCGCAAGAGCGGTGACCAACCGATCCCTGCCCCCCTCAGCATCGCCAATGAGATCGTCGCAGACGAGGTGGATGAATCAAGAGTCAGAGAATCCTTATTCTTAAACCTCCCGGCACCACCATATCTACCACTAGGTGATTCCCCGCGCGTTGTGACCCGACAATTCTATTTGCACAGCTGGACATGATGTTAGAAACAAATTAAAATAATATGATCAAATGCAAAAGAAATATGAATACCACATGACCAAACGACTTTATCATCCATAATATATATGAAGCAAAAAATATAGGAGTAATTTTGATGTATATGAACATTAATAACTTCGGGGAAGCCGAAAAGAGAAGCTTCAGGAACCCTGAACATTCGAGTTCTTAGAAAGATCGAGATACATATCATGAAAATATCGGTACTTGGTGAATTATTTATATTCGTAGTGATGGTAAAAAGTCTTAAGAACTAAAATGTTGAATCGTCAGGCCACCAAAATGAATTGCTAGTCAGTATGCAACAATGATATGTATGGTGATATAAACACTTTGCATGCACATGACGTGGATTTGTGGAAAACAATTTGATGATGTGTACATTTGGCATGTTGTGCTTAGTGGAGATCAACTTGATGACATGGACATCTTGCATGCTGAGCTTGCAAACATTAATGGTGTGTACATTTTGCATGTTGTGCTTAGTGACGATCAACAAAATGATGTGGACACCTTACATGTTGAGCTTGCAAACATTAATGAGAGTGAGGATTAATTTTATAGAGATTATAGATATCACCGCCGCATGAGGAACCACCCCCGCTCTAGGTTTTCGGGTGAAAACCCACAGTCCTCGGACTGGAGGGTGGCGGCTCTAGCGGCGTCGTTCTCCCCTTGGGGGCGTCGTTGGGGGAACTCTTGATTTGCGGGTGAGGGCATCTTGGTTGGCGGGTAGGCTCTTGCTGGTTTGGCTTTGGTTTGCGTTGTCGTTGCCAAGCCTGACAAGTACAACGCGTCTTTGTTTGTCCTGAGGATGGGTTGGTGGAAGATGGTGGCAGGTGATTCTGAAGAGTGCACATGCTGAGATTAGCTTGATCATTTGTGCCTTCGTGGCTTCTGATTTTAGATGTTGGACCGTGGTGCGTGGTCAATGCATACGGCTCCGATAATTGCCACACCTTTCATCAGGTTAGTAGGTATAGATGGGTGGCTTTGGGTTGTTCCATTGATGTATTCTCTTGTCAAGCTTGTTAAGTAAAGTAATATAAATTGGCTAGGTGCATACCGGTGGTTTTAACCTCTTTTTTGAAAAAAAACTTAAAAAGACATAGATACCGACCGCAAAACGGATCTAGAGTTCCCCACCCCTCTCGCCGCCAGAGCGGCACGAGGAAGGGAGCTCGGAACGGTGGAGCGAAGGCGCTTTTCCATAAGAAAGATGACTAGGGTTTCGTGGGAGACTTTTTTTTTATCTTAGCGCATATCTCAAACATGACCCCAAGTTCTTGACGCCAAAGCAAACAAATTCCCTTTAATTTTTCATCAACTCATGATACTAAATTGGCTATATACTCACTCCGTCCCATATTAAGTGACGATATATTACATGTATTTTGTTTTGTATCTAGACGTTTTTTGGATATAGATATTTGTACAAATTTAAATCACTTCATGCAGGAGAGGGAGTGAATACAATAGAAAAGAGCCGATACAACATGATCCGGGTACCCTGTACCTGTGATAAATTCAGAGAACTCGCGTGACTGTCCGGTTCGTGCACATTGGACAGTACAAGGCACTGTACCGGTACGTGCCGCAGATCGTGTCCATTGTCCGGAACTGGAGCCTGAAAGGAACAAAGGATACTGGACTACTGGACTACTGGTGTGTGTGTGGCCGGTCTGCCTGCCGCGCCGCGCCCTGTGCGCTCCAAAGCTGGCGGTTTCACGCGCCTTCCAGCGCCCAATGGCTAATGCTGCTGCTCTCCCTGCTCGGCCCCCGACACGGCAACGTGTAGGCCTTCTCCAACCCGAAGCCAACGTCTGACTCGTCCGATCCTCCACTGCCCCAGATATGATTCTGTTCCTTTACTTTTTTTCTCCAGTCCTTTCTGCGAGCCTCCTCTACTTTCCCTGCCATACCTTGCACTGTTCGTTCCCAATCCCAACTGCCCCGGTCATTCCGTGCCTTGCTCTGACGTTATGAATAGCAGCTTCGCGAAGCAACTTATAAAGCGCATCAGATCAATACTGTCAAATTTCGGTTAAAACCTGCGATAAGTGAAAAAAAAGAGAGAGTTCATAGTACTGCTAACCGCGGTGGGTCCAAGGGCGCTCGCTCGCTCGATGGGTTTCTTTCTTCATCGGCAAGCAAGGGCGAATGTACGAGAGCTTGTCCTCGTATGCAGTTGCCAGGGCCGGGGAGGGAGGTGTGGGAAAAGAAGGGGCGCGATTATGCAGAGGAAGGTAAAGCGTGGATTAGTGTCTCCGAAAGGGCGGCGAAAGGAAGCACGGCTAATCAAGTGGCCATCACCACGGTCTGTCTCGCGCGGTCCTTGTGTGCGAACAGAGCAGCACAGACAAAAAGATCTGTTTTTGTTGACGCTGGGCCGTCAGGGCCCTGCTCCCCCCAATCTTGTCAGTCCATCATCCATTGACCAACCAACCGATCGATCAAAAGATGTCTGTCCCCGCCCCCGCTGGGTCATGGCTAAAAAGAAAGAAACGCCGAGGAAACAGATTGACTGAGGTTTGTCTTGGTAACAAGTAATAAATCGACCGACAAACTACTCTACTGACCAGCATTCTCATTATGTCCTGGCTTTCAGATCCTACGGTAAGTACTGACTGGCTGAGTGACTGCAGGTTCCAGTTTACTGCTGGCTGCACGTAAGTAGTAAATTACTCATGCTCGAATAATTCAGCCGAAAAGCAAAGACAAACAAACACATGCATATGCTGTGCACTGAAACTAATCGATCGAATCGGATCAAGGGCACGGGAGACGAGAGAGACTGGGTGTGTTTGGATGCTAGCCAAAACCCACCTTACCAAATTTTTGGTCATGATAAAAACTTTGGTATTTGGTTGCATTGTAGCCAATAATTTGGCAAGCCAATGACTTCTTGCCAACTTTAGTTCATTTTTGTTGCCAATTTTAGCCAACTCATGGGCCACCAAAACCTTTACCAATTTTTTGGCTAGCCAAATTTAACAAGAATTAGCAGGACAAGAGTTGACATAAACCAAACACACCCACAGAGCCGGCGCGCAGAAGGCTGCTGCCGAGCTGGGTTAAGTGAGAAGAGATAAAGTTAGAAGAATCAGTGGAAGCGGCAGGGAGGGAGCAGTGCATCATAGTACATCCGCGGCACGATCTCTGTCTCCCCTGCCTGCCTCAACTGCCCCTCCCTCTCCTCTCCTCGATCTTCTCAAAAAGGCTCTTCTTCCATTCCACGACGCCAGACGACCTGCCCCCGTCCTGTCCTGGACTCCTGGCTACAGATATAAGAGAGCCTGCGTGCGTGCCAAGTCCCAAATTTGGCAGCGCGAGGAGAAGAAGCTCAAGCTCGTGCGTGCGGTGCAGGTGCCAGCAGTAATGAAGGACGTTGTCGTGGCGGCGGGCGGCGGGAGAGCGCATCCTGCGTCATCGACGCCGCCGTGCGCGGCGTGCAAGCTGCTGCGGCGCCGGTGCGCGGCCGGGTGCGTCTTCGCGCCCTACTTCCCCTCGTCCGAGCCGCACAGGTTCGCCAGCGTCCACAAGGTCTTCGGCGCCAGCAACCTCAACAAGCTCCTCCAGGTAACGTGGCCTGTGCGTGTCACCGTAGTATGTTCCACCATCGTGCCACCATTAACGCCGCTCTGGTTCCACACTTGTGTGCATGCTCTGCCCGCCTCTCCACTGGTGGATCAAAGATGGATTCCTCTGTTTGCCTGTGGTTTTCTTTGTTCTTCCATGTCTTCCCCGTACGATTTTTCCAGTCTTTAATTATACAAAGACGCGCAAAGATTTTTTTCGTATTGTTGAACGAAAGAATAGTTTTTCGTTGTTTCTATGTTACTTCTAGTGTTGAGTTTGCGTGAGTTAAGGAGGGGCATGGCCAAGCTTCTCCTTGTGCCGCTGTCTGCTGATGATGCATTGATGCTTCAGTTCGAGGTGTGGTGTTTGCTTCTTTGTTTAGCATACAATTAGTCAACATGTACTCCGCAGGCCGACAGTTCCAGCGCCATGTGAGTGACAACACTACTTGGCCAAAAATAGCACGCTCCTTTGCATATATAATTAGCAAGTTTCCTCTAGTGACCATGTACTGCTAGAAGAGATCATATTTCTTTATAGTTGGAACACAGATTCCCGGCCAGCATGTACTGCCTAATCACACAAAAAGAAAGATGTGTGATGCATTGGTATACTTTCTTCATACAGACGTCTGCTAATACTTCATCCAGTTTGGCTGTTACTATCACGTACCCCTGCTTAGCTGCAGTCCATCTCTCTAGAGTTTAACAGCTTAAACTCATTACTGGGGTTAAAGCTAAAATTCTACAGTAACTGGTAACGCACTTCCTTTTCTGTTTTTGACCATAACCTGCATATGTATCAAGATTCATGAAGCATGCGCAGACTTTCACTGCTCACCAGGGCCATCCCTGTCTCCGTAGCAATCAAACATGCCTAATCAAGTAAAAAATGAGTAATTTACATTGCTCAGAGGAAAGTGGAGTGATTATATTAGATTATTTTTTTAGAAGTGATTAGATTAGATTAGCTATACTACTATTTTTCAACAGCACGTTCCCATACACATGCCTAGTTAATACAGTTAATAGGTGGTAGCGATTAATAAATCGACAAAGACTCGACCATATCTCCAAATCAAAGCTTCTCCCATGTGAAAGCTAATCCATCCCAACAGTCAATCAGCTGTGTACGGCCTAGTTAGTTCTCTCCGCGTCGGCGCCAGTCATCTTCAGACAAGAACTGCACATGCTACGTGAAACAAAAAAAGCAACTTTCGGCTGCACAAACACCTTTCGACTATGTTTCTTGTCTACGACTCGTAGTGTGTAATGTGTCAGCTGTCATGAATGAACTAGCTTGGCAACCAGTGTTTTCTCTTCTTCTAACTTTGTAACCTGTGAATTGTGATTCTGTCTGAAACTCTGAACGAAGCTCTCATGGTGTGGGATATTTGCAGGAGGTGCCGGCGGAGCACCGTGGGGACGCGGTGAGCAGCCTGGTGTACGAGGCGAACGCGCGGATGAGGGACCCCATCTACGGCTGCGTGGGCGCCATCTCCTCGCTGCAGCGGCAGGTGGAGTCGCTCCAGACGCAGCTAGCGCTGGCGCAGGCCGAGATGATCAGGCTCAAGATGGGCAACGCCTGCGCGGCGCGCCGCCTTGGCGGCAGCAGCAGCGGCGGTGGCTCGCCGTCATCGTCAATGTCGCCGGAGGTGGCGCGGGACTGCAAGCCCACGGCAGACCTTGCTCGCATGGTGGTGGAGTACCAGCCCAACATGATGGAGATGGAGCTGGAGTACTCCAGGTTCTGGTCCTTCTGAAGACTGCTACGCTTACTTAGGCTGACCGCGTCAAGGGTGCTTTTGGAACCGGGCAAGCTTATTTAGGCTGATTTAGTAGTGCGTGATCGGAGCTTGGTTTGGTAAATATAGTAATAGCATTAAGCATATGGTGACTTGCATGCGATGTAACAGCATGACACCGGGGGGGAGGAAGTGGAACGTAGAGACCTTTCTTCCGAATTTCCCTTCCTTCTCCTTACACCTTTCAGTATATCCGGGTTTCTCTGAGAAGGTAGAACACTGCAGCAGACATTGGTGTGCTTTGTGTTGTTGTTATCCAGTGCAAGAAGCTTTTGTTGCTCTTGGCATTTTGCTTGGTTGAACAAGTTGAACTCTGCTGTGGAAATGCAGTTTTATGTCTGCCTTGTCTTATGGCTGTGTTGTAAGGATTGTCTCTCAGATTGATTTAGGTCCAAAGTGAATTTGAGGAGCACAACTTCCTGATAAATCAATTCCTGGAGAGCAGAACCAAAACTGCTCCTGATCATACAATGTTTGTTGCCGTGCACAATCTGAAACAAAATTTGGCAACAAAATGCCACCAAATTTAAGCAAGTGCAGCCCTTTTGTTCAGACCTAAACACCAAAAATTACTCTAGCTGACTTAAGTTATCCAGCGCAATAACTTCATAATATCTGTAATTCCAACAAGAAATTGGTTACCACAAAACTCTCAACATACAAATGATGAATGACGGAACTTTAATTTGGTAGCAAGCCTTACCAGAAGTGGAGCAATGTGAATCCTATGCTCTACGGCAAGGTACGGTTTAGCAAGCCTTGGAAAGAGAGGTACAGATCTTTGCTCTCCGGACCAAATATCTCTTCAGCCTTCTTGAGTGTTTCCTGGTTTAGATGTAAATGCGGGAAGTTCTTTATTGAGGGTCATGGCACAATTTAAACTCAATTAATCAATTAGCTAATAGATGCAACCGACTAACCTCTCGTGACTGCTTATGAGCATTGAGCTCTTTGATGTTGGCTAAGAATGCTCCAAATTGTTCGTATGATAGGCGGCTCCTGAAATAGTAATGGTTTTTTAATGGATTCTGATATACCCATCGTAGTTGCTGTAAAAGAGTAGAGAAAGAGATGAACTGACCTGGCCTGACGGAAAAATTCTTTTCCATCAATACGAGGAGTGCGACCTGAAAACCCAAGCATCAACCATAATAATCGTATCTAATTGTACACAGTAGTTGACGCAGCAGCATGTCTTCAGCGTTCAGAAATGAAACCTGGGTTGGGACGTCCCCTTGGAGGTGAGTTAGCTGCAGATGACTGCTTGCTTGAATACCATGGTGTCATTGACATGTGTCCTTCAATTCG
This sequence comes from Brachypodium distachyon, assembly GCF_000005505.3. Classification (NCBI taxonomy): domain Eukaryota; kingdom Viridiplantae; phylum Streptophyta; class Magnoliopsida; order Poales; family Poaceae; genus Brachypodium; species Brachypodium distachyon. Next base: position 9,975,649 of record NC_016131.3, on the reverse strand, counting down.
AGTTCTTGACGGTGAGGTAGTTCCAGACATCAGCTTTGGTGTTGCTGCCATAGACATTCCTCTTGGAGAAGCAGAGGTGGACATTATATTTGGCGTCGCTTCTGGTGTAAGACGTTGGTTGATGTGTGAGGACAGGGCATACTTTTGGACTGGAGGCTTTGGCGCTGTAACAAACCGGTTGTCGAAAATGAAGAGGTCATTGTCAGAATGAATGGCTCGAAAATATCAAAGTAAACAATCAATAGCAAGCTAAGAAGACCTTCTCTGGTTGTACTTCCAACATCGACAGATCCATTCATTAGATTTGTTGTAGAGTGGCTGATATATCCATCTTAATATTCACAAGATAACAGAAATCAGGGATTTGTGTCAGATATTTCCAATGGTACATGGAAATAAAAGGTTTTCGAGATAAACCTCCACAGGACGATGTTTTGGATGATACTGACAGATCACATGTTGTAATGTCAACCATTTCTTGTGGCTGCTTGGAAGGATTCAGCAGAGAATCAAGGGAAGACAGTCAACCATTGACATAAACTAGCAAGAAGTATCACATATGGGCAGAGACCATTTAATACTGTGATTAATTGGATAAGTAGGCAAACATACCGATGTACTATCATCACGTAGTGACTGCATCAGATGCCTCTTGAATGACTCCAGCTGATAATAGAGCAAATATTCAAAATGTTGTCAAATAAAAAAGATAGAGGAGAAAACTAACAAACATAATTTGGCAAGCTGCTCAAAATCTGACTTGGCCCTTAATTAGCTGAACAAATATTGCCTCTCCTTTGTATCATAGAAAGTGAAGAAATGCACTCGTTTGCTGAGCTTTTGCATGAATTCTTGCAACCCTCTTAATGTTCTTTATTCCGGCAGGCCACTATGCCAATGAACACTGTGGCAGATTGTATTGATGGTATTTCATTTCACGAGAACAAATCCAACTCATTACCTACCTACTAGGCTACTAGTACTAAAAAGCGAGTGCAATCAGTAAAATGTCATAGATTTGCAATTGTTATAGATGGTTTACACATGTGAAATTAGTCTACTAAATAGTCCAAATCTGTCCTTCAGCAAAACGTTCAGGCTTAGAAGCAAACACTGTATGACCAATCAATGTCATCAGAGATTTCACATGCACTCCCTGATCCAAAGCCCCTCCATGAGAGGTTTTCCAAATGCAGCCCTTTTCGAGACCAAGAGTTGCAGAACAGTACACAGACCAATATCTGTTACAAGGGCATCGTGAACAAAAGTAAAGATCAAAGAGGCCACCTTCTGCAAGTCGCGAGCCAGCTTCTTGGACGTCTGCGCCAGCGAATCCCTCTCCTTGCTCAGCTTAATCTGCACCCGACAAAGCAAACGAGCAAGCTTCGTCAAGCAATAGAACAAAGACGAACCGAAAACGAGATCGAAAAACAGGACTGGCGGCACCCACATTGTCCTCGAGCGCGCCGCGGAGCCTGGCGTTGGTCTCCTGCAGCGCGCGGTCGAGCAGCGCGACGCGCTCCCGCAGCTCCCCGTTCTCCCGGTCCTTCTCCGCGGCGCCCTCCCTCAAGCGCGCCGCCTCCCGCTCGAGCCCCGTCACCCGCCCGGCCACGGCCAGCGCCGTGATGCGCCGGGCCAGATCCAGCTGCTCGTAGGGGTCCCGCGGCAGCACCGCCAGGACGTCGTCCGGCAGCGAGAACTCGGACACCCCCAGCCCCGCCGCGCCCTCCGCCGGTGGCATCGTCGCTTCGCTACGAGATCTCGCTGAGCCGGAGACTGGTCTGGATTTTTCTTCTTGTTTTTCGGCCTGTGCTGCTCCGCTTCGGAAGAGGGGACGAGGGAGGAGCGGAAAGGGACCACTGCCTTCGCCGCTTCTGCGCTTGCCCTTTGGGAATTTTCCGGGTTTGAAATTGGGAGGCTCGGCGGCGGAAGCGAGGTTTTGAAATTGTTTTGAGACTAGTGAGAGAGGACGAGATTGGCAGGGCCCTTTCTCCTCGCCTCGGTTCTGTTGACTGGCCGCCCAAAGTAGCAATTGTTTGAGGTCGTAAACCTAATATAAGCTGCTTCGATGTATTTATTGTACTTGCGTCGTGTTCAAACGGACTTTAGGCCCCCTTCCTTTTGGATTCGGTCTTCTCCGAGATTCTTCTTTGGCTTCCTACGTCCTAAATTTTTTGTTAAGTTTTCAAGTTAATTTAGCGCGTACTAATTTGAAAGCTTAGCAAAATTTAACATGCAGCTTCATGGGTGAAGCTGGGGAAAGCAGCTTCTCAGAGAAGCCCCTTTCGGAAGCCGAAAAAAAGAGTGCCTGACTTGTCAATAAATACCCATTTCTTAGTACGGAGTACTCAGTACAACAGAGACGCGTAGACGTAGACATATCATAACACAGAGAATAAACTTCCAAATGAAGCACATGATGTGGTTTCTGACGCCACGGTGTGCCTACTAATAATGCGGACACCAATTTGAACTATTTAAATGGAGTCTGCTTTCACGGTTCCAAACTTCCAATACTCCATCAACCTGATCCCCAAATTGTCAATAAATTGTAGAGGATGAATAGGGAGTTACAAGTCTAAAAATCATCTTCAGATTTTCTGACTAGTAGTACCAAGTACCCAAGGGAAATGAATTTCACCATGCGTTTGAATTAAGCATCATTTGTTGGTGGTTTCAGCACAGCAGGGGAAGCAGCGGCCCTTCAGATGCACTATAGGATGAGGCCCTTTACAGTCCAGAGAAGAACCTTGATTTATCTCTAAAAACTAGTACAGTTTTCCGATTTGGTATTGAAATATTTCTCGTTATAAATATAGCAAAAGAATTACCCTAGTCTCGGTTATGCCCTACCGTCGAGTGACCCTTGGTTGCCTAGTCTCGGTTATGCCCTACCGGCGTATGACCATTGGTTATCTGGTAAAGACGATAGCGTTGTTCATCTTCACAATCAGCGAATGCAGTACAACCAGGACATTTTGATATGCCACCGTAGCCAATTCACCCAACGAATTATACCAGCAAAAGATACCTTACCGAGTTACCAAGTAATGAATGTGCATTGAGCTGGAACATGTGATAGTACAAGTCATACCATTCGTTGGTAGCATTCAATGATGCACACCACAACTGCAATACACATGTTGCACCTCCGACCTATAGGAGAACAAAAAGAATTGCGCAGCACCCACAATGAAGCGAGTTGAAGAACATTTCTGTACAGGACTTGAACGGGCTTCCCCATTCAGACGGTAGGAATGTACATGTCATGATATAGATACAATTCAGCAGCCTTACCCAACAACCAAAATGAAACATGGACAGATCAGAGATAACTTGGCATTTCCAGCCGACACCTGTCTGTAAGCTGCTATGCATATTCGTCATTATCCTTTGAAGGGGGCATGTAGGTGCAGTATCAGCTTAAAAGCAGAGCACATTCGCTCAATCACCCACCCCGGTTTGGCATTTCGTTCTCCACTTCTCCATTTTCATCTTCATGTTTCTAGGTCACCTGTTCATTTTCATTTCGAGGTGGATCAGTGTAATCCTGACCATGATCACGGACATCTCTGAACATGGAGAAGAAAGAAACAATGCCGTCAGAAGCACCGCCGCCCAACAACCACAGCAAAAGGGAACCAAATGGATTCAAGGAACCGGAGCCTGCAGGAGCATTGCCAGCTTGCGGAGGATTTTGGTCTTGATATTGGAGAGGGTTGCTCGCTGCTGTCTCGACATTTTCATTTAGCTGGTCCTCTTGTTGATTCCTGTTAGGTTCATCCTGAGCCAGAAGGGTATCTGCTTCATGAGCAGCACCAAGGCCATCATTTATTGTGTTAGGGTCCCTCACATTTACCCTTGCAAAATGTAATGTCGACGTAGTGTAGATGGTAGAGGATGTAATCTGAACACCAGTCTGTTGGTGAATCTGAGCTCGGCTTCTAATGAATCTCTGAAGGGCTGGCACCTGACATACAACAAATCAATCTCATGTAACTACCACGGGTTGAGGAGATATTGGAGCTACCGAAACTACTATAGAATCTTCACACCATCTTGTGTCAGCATATCTAGCTCTTCAGCCAATTTACTGACATCATGTAATCTTTCCGGATTTAATGCGTGAAAAGTGTGACAAGTAATACATCCTAAGCAGTTTTCAGAATCTACAAATGGCTTAGGCATCATGCCCAAGGGAACAAAGTGTGAACTGGGATTTACATGCTAGAATAAATAAACAAGGGAATACAAAGGTACAGAAGTAATTGGATTATTAACTTGCCTCAAAACGATTCCAAAAGTATAAGATTAGATGTTGCATGAATGCAGCAGTCGCAGAGAAAGCCAGGTATGAGAAGCCTGAGAATATGGAAAACATGTAGCTTTAGGATACCACGATTAATTTATCAACAGCAAGTTCCAAAAAAAAACATGCCGAACTACATACCGTAGGTATACGAGAAGAAGTAGATGTGGAAAACCAGGAAATACAACAAGAAAAAGCGCGGAAAGAACTGCATTGATATAGATGTCCGCACACTGCAACAGGTGTAATATAACTAGTTCAGCTTAAGTCAATATGAACACACAATATTATTTCTGACAAGAATATGCTTGCAAGTGAATCTATATTATGTTCAAGTGCCTCGTAATATCGGTCAAGCTTTCTTTATCCTGAAGTACATCTAACTGCTCTTTCATCAGTTCAATGAACAAGCCTAGTTGTTCCCTCACAATCTCACATGATTAATATAGCAGGATGGAAGTTTCGCAGAAGTAATCATAAAGCATTCCAGTAATAGTCACCTGATCATTGTGAAAAGCTCACATAACCATACAAGAGTCAACACAAGGAATGCGAGCAACTGGTCATCGTAGAACTCAAAAAGAAAAAAGAGGATCCCGATCATAATCTACAGAGATCAGCACAAAATAATTAGTAAGTATGCAGAATTATTGAAGTACACATACATTTCCCACATGAATTCAGCCGGTTAACTACATTGAAATGTTCTGCCTTACCGGAACAAAAACCAACGATTCAATGACATGAACGAATATCAGCTGAAATGTGGGCAGCTGGTGCCGTGCATGATGTTGAAGCTGCACTGAAAATTTCAAGCAAGAGAACATGTATTGCCTATTATTCATGAATCAACTAGTAGTTGTCACAACCTACATGAAGAAACACACAAACCTGTAAACCTAAGCATGCGGGATTGTGTTTCTCTCAGGGTAAATGAAACAGACATGGTGGTTGTGAAGAAAACAAAGAGTGACATTAGAAGGACACCACATTTTGTCACAAAATAATCTGCAAAACACCAAAGGGGCGATGCATCAGAATTTGATAAACATAAATCAGATAGGACTCCTATAAGATATGAAAGGCAATCAAAGAACTGCTAGAAAATTCAAAACTATTCTGGTTCCAGATTGTCACAAAGGTTTGTTGCATGAATAGTAGTACAAACTATCAGGTATGAAACTACAGTGTGGCTAAATACACCATAAAATGCAACACGAAGTCAGGTAAAAGTTTTGTGAAAACATAATTTGAAAACTATATGCGAACCTCCAAATCTTGTAGGACCTGCTGGTGGTTCATGACCGTAACTGAGATCATAAAGCTCTTTTGTCTGAAAGTTATATAGATAACCTGCGTATTATACCGAGGAAAAAACGAACATAGTTTATAATGGATCATCTTGAAGAAAAATAAATAGATTGCTAACATTCTGACATTTAACATGCTTCCAAGCAAGCCAGTCTGTCATTATTTCAGCATGGACTATATGTGTGACCATTGCATAAAACAATTGTGATAGTTAAGACCAGCGCAAACACGATCATATCAGAAGATTACCATGACCAGGAGAATTCACTAAGCTGTTTGTAAGTATAGTATCATAGCCAACAATGCTGTTGATTAAAAGTTGCTGCCACCTGAAAAAAGAAGGAAAAGAAGTGTAAGCATTTGTGGTTTGCTTGTACCTTGTATGGATGTGGTTCCCAAAAATTGTCACAATCAGTGTTCTTAAGCTTGTGAAAAGATCAGTGAAATATATGAGCAAACTTGCAATTTGCATACTAACAGGGTGGAATCCAACAAAATGCTTGATAATTACCTATTTCCCAAGCAAGGATTTCGAGCAGAAATTGTGATATTTATAGTTCGGACTCCATGACGAATTTTAGCCCCTTCTGAAAGCAAGAAATATCCCTGCAGGAAAGAAAGCAACAACTTCTAAAGTGAATACTAGTAAGATAACAAAGCTAGACAGAAAAGTTAGTACTAAGAGAAAAATGCATTGGGGCTCTCTACAATTATGTGATTTTCTCAAATTTCCTCCCCGAATTTTTGGTTTACATTTGGGCTGTCTAACCTTGACCTCCATTTGCGCTGTAACTCCAATCTGCCGTTAGCTAATGAATCTTGCTCACATGGAGTCCAGTGAGTGCATGCGGTGGCATCACATGGAACAACATGGCTATGCACAACGACATATGTAGATCAATGACCCAATAAGACTAAATTTACAACCAGATTAACTAGGATTTCTAATCATCTACAGCTGGCATGCCACACTGAAACCCAATTATAAGTACATCATGCAGGTGACCGGCCAGCACAACGACACGGAGCTCTACCTCGCCGCACAACACAGGGGCCTCGACGCCGTGCGCCAAATCATCGCCGAAATGAACATGGAGATGACCAGCACAGGGAGGAGTTCAACAGCGAGGTCGCAGAGATCCATGCCACCGTGATCAACCTAGCCCAACAAGGTGGAGGAGACAGCCACACAGCGCTCCTCAGCCAACAAGGTGGGCTTTTCCTTGACACTGGTCATCGTCAAACTGCTCAAGCACAATGATAAGGAGAGCCTTGCAAGAAAGAACAAGCCTGGATACAAAGCTCTACTGGTTTCAAATATTTACTCGGGAACATGGGATTCTGCATATTCTCCGTACATCTCTGATTTCATGGTTTGGTCACCACCATTCGTCATACGCAGTGAACCTTGGTGGAATTGCTTTGCACATGAGTATCCCTTTGCTGTGTAGATCCATTTGGCAAATAGAATTCACGTGCAAGGCACATGTGTTTTTGCGGAAGGAACTTTGAAGGGGTTGTGCAGACAAATGCAAGCTTACGCAGCATGGAAGGTAAATTGATTGTCTGGGGAGGAATGTAAAAAAACTTCCACGAGTTTGATGCATTTTTCTCTTTTAAGAAGAGTCTACAAAGTACAGTCATTTTCAACAAAAATCACAGCTAGAAAGAAGCTCATCAACAAGTAGTCAAGCAGCATAGTACAACGATCAAAGTAACGAGGTTATATCAATATGCAAGAACCTTACCTTCTCCACACCATATAAATATGTGGGCTCAAATGCTTTGCTTCTTCTCTCAAACCACTGCACTGTTACAAACAACATGACCTAGTGAGAATTCTAAGAAAACAAATATTGGGAGTTCAGCAGACAAGGGATAGAGTTAATAAAAGTCAAACAGGTGCCATTCCAGGAGGAACCAGAGAATATGACCACTTCACTGCAAAGTGCAAACATTACCTATAGTTGAAAGAAGATGTTCCATGCTTGGTAATTGAAGATCCTTAATGATGTGGAGGAAGTCGTTCCAATTTGATCTGACCTGTCATTCGTAATAGCAAGAAAAGATTAACCTTTTGTGAATACTGAAGAAAGTATGTATATGTATGACTGACTAATAAGTATTACAGTACATAAAGCAGTACCACAGGATCATGAAAGAGCAACTCCACAAAAGAAAAATCATGATGTCACTTTATGGGATTCAGTGGTGGGGAGGGGGGTTATCGTAACGTATGCTTGATTCATGCCCTACCAATTTTTGCCAACCATTGGCCAGACAAAAAATTGGCCAAGGTTCCTTGCCCTAGGATGCCCAAAATTTTGGCAAAACTTGTAAAGAGAAGGTGAGGTGGAGGTTCCTTGGCCCTAGGATGCCCAAATTTTGGCAAAACTTGTAAAGAGAAGATGAGGTGGCTGGGCAAGATTCTATAGGCAACCAAATTTAACGGAACCAACGAAACAAAGGCCAAAATAACATAGGCTGCCAAGATTGGCATGGTAAATAGGGGCACCAACAGAACATACACTTGATAACTGTCCGCTTTTCTTAATCTAAAACATACTGAATTTGATCTTGACAAAACAATACTACTAGTTTGCATCTTACACATGTTCCTCACAAAGCAAATAGGAAGGTAACAAGCACCAACAAAAAAAAATTTTGCAAGGCTAGCACCTAACACCTTTTTTCTTCTCCATGATTGAACAGCATTTGTGTTACCTCAAACATGATTCTTGAAGGACCAACTATTGGGGCATATTCTGGAAAGCTGCACTACAAAAACAGGTGTCATGGGCGTACATGCACATCCCTGTTGGGGGCGCAGCCCTAGGTATCCAAATAAGGGACGATTCCCAGTAGTATCTTCTAAATTAGTTAGGCAAGAGATTAAGATAGGAATATTAAGATATGGTTCGTTAGGGAAGTAGAGATTAGTTTCTTGGATCTCAAGTCGAGTCTTCCCTATAAAAGGGCCCCCTGTAATCGTTATGAGACACAAGTCAAGAATAAACCAATCTAGTTATTACCTCCCTGCCCTTGAGGTGCGGCTGCCTTTCAAGGCACCATCGCGCCTCTTGGGTCCAGGGTCACCACGTACAGGCCCTAAAGCCATTATCAACCTAGTTCATGACAATCGGGGTCTAAAATAATACTCCATTTGTCCCAATTTATAGGTCGTATTAGACAAATCCTAAATACCAAGACAAATGGCTCTTAGTGAACCCAAGGCCGCTGCAATTAAATATCTCCCCCAGTAAATCGCTGCATGCAATGATGAATGCATTCTGCCGGTGCTTTTTCCTCAGACGGACTGGCGCTACGAGCGGCTGCAATTAATTACCTCCCACTAATCGCTGCATGCAACCCATTTCACACAATAATTGCTCTGCATGTAGCTTGCCAAGTGCCAACACCCAGGATTTAATGAGTAGTGCTAATATGACAGTTAATTTAGGAAAAATTACAAAAACTAATACAGGCTCTTTTTGGATGGAGGGAGTATTGCTCAAGCTTCTTACCATTAGTTGGAGAGTATTATCTGAAAATTGCTTTATGTTCCTCCAAAATAAGAAAACACGAGAGTACCACTTTCTGACTAAATATGAAACTGCAGCTTTAAATGATTCTTTAGCAGATAAAGGATGATGTACAGAACCCTCTCCAGTTGTCTTCAACTCCGGTACTCCTGGAATGATTGCAGTAACAATTGCGTCAGCGGCAGTTTCTGACTGTGGTTCAAATTCTTTGTCTCCCTTCCAAGTTCTAAACATAATCTTACTCCTTCTAGCTCCAGGACCAACCCAAGTCGACCAAAACTTAGATGCCAAAATATTGAACTTATCACCATTAACCTCTAGAATTTTCTCAGCTGAACGCCCCAGGTTCTGGAGATCCATAATATAAGACGCACCTTTGCTGGCCCATAGGCCCCCACTGATTATCTACAACTCAAAAGAAGAGTAATACTTTACAGACAACACCATAATACCAATAGAAAACATGAACTATTACTGCAAACAGGAAAACATTATTATACAGGAGTTCCAGGTAAAAAAAAAAGGTAGATAGGCGTGCTCAATAAAGTTCAATTCATACCTTGATCTGGACAAGTTGTGCTTCACCAAATTCGATCCCAGAAAACTCACTCGAGCAGCCGGGCTTCGCATGAAAAAGACAACTCAAAGATGAGAGGCTACACATGCAGACTAAACAACTATGGTCCAAACAATTAAAAAAACGAAATATTAGAGACTGAGCACCAAATAGAACGGTTTGATATCCTTCTCGCTAAGCCAAGAAAACCGCAATTTTAAACCTTGCCCTTAACTAATAGAACAGTACTTGAAATTTTCTCCTTTAGGTATGCTTAAATTGTACCACGAAACATAAGCACCAAGGTACACAAGTTTGGAAAACATTGTTATGAAGAATGCAAAAGATGGAAAGAAAGCAAAAGGCAGTCCAGACATGAAACCACCAAACTAGCGAATTGATGAATGGCAAAAATAAAAGTAAATTTGAGCTTTTCTGCTGTAGTAGGTCAGAATGCATGATATTCAGGGTAACTAAAATGAAGCAGGAGCAGGACATAAGTTGATGTTCAAGTTATAAAAGCATCTTAATCAGTAACTAACACTGGACTCATCCGGCAACAATTTTACATAGATTTTTGTCGGAAACAAATTAGCTCCTAATATCTTTGCCACGAAATCGTCAACAGCCTCAGTGTTAGCTTGTTTTGCCCAATTTTACATCGAATTGGCAACGCAATCAGGGGCGGAGCCACCGCCCGGCTACCCCGCCCGGGCTCCTCAGTTGTACTCCCTTTAAAACAAGGTAAGCATGGTGGTTAAATCAAGGGGTTAATCAACAGGTTATTTGGGCAAACTCTGGCCTAAATGAAGAGCATACAATTTGCCCAGGCTCAATTAAATGGCTAGCTCCGCCAATGAACGCAATAGCACTGCCCCGAAACCAAATCACCGTGGTTAGCACGAATTCAACATAAGCCCTGTCCTAATCGCATACTCCAAAAGGGCAGAAGGCTAGGCAAGCGAATTTTCCCTCAAACGGGGAGGGCTAGGCTCACCTGCTGCACGAAGTTGGTGTGCATGACAACGAGCAGGCAGAAGAGCGCGACGGCGCCAGCGAGGTAGAGGTACTCGAGCGCGAGGCGGATCCGCGGCGTGAGCAGCTGCGAGAGCATCCCCGAGAGGCGGGCGTGCACCCGCAGGAACGTCTGCTCCGGATCCATCTCCCTCCCCGCCGGCGCCGACGACCACCTCCAAACCCTAACCAGGGCCCCGCGGCCGTCCACCTACTCCTTCTCCTTCTATCCCCGCCGAAGCTTCGATTCGGTCGAGAGGAGGGCCCTTGGAGAGCAGATCGAGAATTCCAAGCGCGCCCCGCTACACGGCTGCCGCTCGTCCTAATCCGGTCCTTGAGAAATAGGTTTCGGTAGTTGAGTTGGGTTGGGATTTGAATTTTCTGGGGGCAGTTCGCATGTGATGTGCGTACGTTTCGATATGTTCGCCCCCCTTTTCTTTCCTACTGCTCGCTTTCTTGTTGTTCTGGCCTTCCTGGTGCCAATGCTTTTTTTCTTGGGGAACGGGCCATGCTAACATGTGTGCGTGCGTGGCGGCAGGTGTAAAAGCGGCGGGACGCACACGGCAAATTTTACTGGCAGCGGCACGTCGGTTCGCTGCTCTGCTGCGTAGAAATCCAACGTCGCATTCGGCATTCGTGAACCCCGACCGGCGTCTCTAGACTCTCGCGCGACGCAAAAGAAAATTGTCTGTCTGTGAAATCTCGTTGCGTGTACTGGGACTCGGAGTAGCTAGGATTTTATTTATCGGATGTCCCCGAAGGGACAGTAGCTAGGATTTTAGAATCAGATGATACACGTATGTGATCTTATTTTACTCGTCGATTCAGACCCATGTACATGTAGTTACTCCTTCTGGTCGAAATTACTTGTCACAACTTTTGTCTAGATACGAGCATGTATCTAGAAACGTTCCAATGTGTAGATACATACGTATGTAGACAAAGTTGCAACAAGTAATTTGGATCGGAGGAGCATTATTTTGGGATAATTTGTTATGGATCGGAGGAATTACCTAACGCCGAACCTAGGGACAATTGATACGTGGGGAGCAAGGTAATTCACATTAAAATCTAGCAAAAAAACGGAATACTACAAGGAGGGAAAGCTAGGGAGAGCAAGGGAAGGGACATTCATGTGCATGGTTGGAGATTTTATGTTTTCAATGAAAACCAAGTAGTCCAAAAATACAAGTCAGAAGTTAGAATATAAACCCAGAGGCTAGACTTTTTTTTCTCACTATTAGGAAGAAAATTCTTTCACTGTCCGAAAGAAATAAACCTTCGTCCTACTTTAGGGTGACACGAGAGTATTCAAGAAAAATGGGGTCAGAGAGAATCTATTTATTTTTTCATGTAATAGTTGCTTCAACACGCAATTCATAAATTGCAATGTTATTTCAGACCTAACTCTCCGATTCGCTTTAGGGAAGTGACTCAAAAGGTAGCCGCCGTTGGCAAAACCGCCAATCCGCATATAATTCGGACTCGTAGTTTTTCCGAACCAAGTTCGGTAAGTGCTCTAGACAATAAGGTAATCCTATAAGGTGCTTTCAGCATTTCCCGAGAATTAACTATTTTTGCACGTTCATGCGGTCGTGTCTGTTCCATGGCAGGTATACAAGGGTTACGACCGACTTTGATAGTGCTCGAATAGTATAAACTTCCATGTAATTTGGACCCGATTGGAATACAAAAATAGACTTTCGTTGACAACGAATCAAGTTCAGCCAAGAGTTTGGTTGGGTTTTTCAATTTTGAATGGAGGGCTCGTATTTATAGCTTCCATGTACAATTTGAATACATGAATATAATTTTATCGATAAAGAATCAAGTTCCGCTAAGAGATTTTTTGGGTTGTTTGGTTTTTAATAGGAGGGTGGTACATATTTTAGTTCAACTTTGAGAACAGTTGAAGTGTTCAACTGATTATCAAGCCGCTTCAAGAAAAAGACAAAAATATTCCATTTTAGTGGGGTCTAAAGGGTACTTTCATAACGACCACAACTCCGGATTAAAGATTGGATAAATAGAAATAGAAGTTTCATATAATCTGAAATGCGAATAGTTTACACCTGACACGATTCAAAGCGTCCTAACCTCAACTGACCTGCTACTTATTGTTTTTGTTATGTAGCAAATCAACTATCTACGTGTGTGTTGACTAATGTTTGTAACTTGTACTGTAAGTACATTTTGTTTTCATTATAGGTTGACCAAACTTATTGGGCCAAAGAAGACCATTTAGAAAGTGATATCCTCCTCGAGAGAGCACCCTGTGATGCATACTGAGCACGTCAAGGCTCATCCCGTGCTTGAGACTTGTCGCATGAGGTATGTGCGGACTTCTAACCTCATGAGTTAGAAAGACCCGTTTGATCCAAACCCGAGGATAACCATCTGTTTGATTCTTCTCCTAACGTAGAGCTAACTGCCAAATCGGTTGAAACTAAATTCTCATACCGACAAGATAAATTTCGCTCATAAGACCGTCGCACACGTATCGGGACGGATTCCGGGGGAAGGGGCCAAACAAATTGCCGCGTACTGCCTCCGTTTCGGTATATGGGCCCCAACGCATCACTAGGTTGAAGATTTAACTAATGTAATATAATTTTTATATCACAAATATTATACCATTAGAAATATAACATTTGATGTTTGAAATGGTATAATTTTTATGATATAAAACTCATGTCATAGTTAAATCTTCAACGTAGAGACGAGTGTGAGCCTTGTAAACCGGAACGGAGGCAGCAGATGCGATTCTGTCTGGCTATTAGGCCTTTTCATCTCCAGGCCTAATTCAAAAGCCCGGCAGCAATATAAAAAGCAGCCCAGCTGACCCATAAGGTATAGGCCCATCCGCCTAGGAGGCTGGCTGGTTGGCCTATTCCAATCGATGAAGGGACACAGAACGCAAGTTCAACCCAATTGATAACCTCGCGCGTCCGCCTGTTCCAATTCCCAATCGGCAATCAATCGCTTTTCTTCTCCCGCGAGTCGCGGCGGTCGACGGCTGACAGCAACGCGCCGACGCAGCCTCGCAGGAACGGAGGAAGTATCATGCTTGGAATGTCGGTGTACATAGGAAGCGAGGACAGTTGAGGTACCCGGCACTCACCGCTCAGGTACTGTATGTCCGTGCAGCCGTGCGGTAGAAGGACGCGCGACCCACCCTGTCCCGAGACCGAGCAGAGAAGCACCTACCGGCCGCGGCGGACAAGGCGAGCCCTGTTGCCGCCGAATCGCCCCAGGCCAGGATTCGTCCCCTACGCTGCACAGTCTCCCCTGCATGTCGTCCACCAGACCACCACATGCAGCGAGAAGGAAACACGACCCAACGTCGACCAACAGAAAACGACCCGACGCGCCACGCGCGGGGCTGCGCCGCGCTGCTGCAACTGGTATACTCTTCAGACAGGTGCTAGGCACGATCAAACGAGACGGTAAAAAAAAAGGGAGGGGTGGTGCAGTAGGACTGCTTTGTGTCACAGGCCAACAAAAGTCTGTGAGTGCACAAGGCCCGAGAATGATCGCTTGGCCTCTTCCTGTCAAAATCCTTCACGGGCACCTACTCAAGGGGTCTAGGCAGGCTAGCTAGGCCGCGCCTGCCAGAAGCAAGCCGGTAACCGAGCCGCAACCGGCCAGCATCGGGACACCGATTTTACGTCCCGTCAACAGGATTTGTGACTAGCTACCACTAGCGGCGGACGGAGGAGATCGGCGCTCTGGACTCACGAGACGGGAGATAAATATTGTGAGACGACAGTACGTACTGGATAGACCGCACAAGTAGCGAAAGAGAGCGCGGGTGAGCGGCGGTAATTATCTGAGCCGTTGCTTTCTTTCTTTTTTCTTCTTCTTCCAGGTGCGAAATTTATAATGGCGATGGTGCTGCCTCCCTTTTTTCCTGTGAAAAGAACGGGACACATTCCAAGCATAAAATAGTTTAAGCCGCATTATTAGCCAACAAGGACTCAAGGAGAAGGCAAACCTGATCAGAAACAGTTTCGTCGACAGCTACTTGGTAAAATCCGCCCAAAATGACACTACCTCGGACTCCGTGCGGTTACTTTCTGCGCTAACGACGGTTGCAAGCAAAGTGACAAGACACGTCGGTAACCGGAGCGTCCGGCCGAGATCAATTGGCTCCTCCCAAAGATCCCCTTGCGTGTCTCGCTGCTCTAGGAGTCGCTCGAACTTTTGGACTGTCCTGTCTGTTTTGGACTTTTGATTTTGATTCAGGTTTCGGTGATTTATCGAAGGTGTTTTTCAGAGTTTCATGTGTAAATAGAAGTTTCATGTGTAAATAGAAGATTTGATTTTGAGATTGCCAAAAGCCCGAACAAACAGGTACTAGAACCAATGCCCTGCAGTAACCGCTTCTTCACGCACCCAAAAACCATGCCACACAATGTTTCAGAGAAAAAAAAAGTCTCTATGAATCGTGTGTGTTCCGATACTCTCGATGTATTCTGGACTGCTTCACACGGCCGCAAACTACTCATAATTTGAGTAGGCCAAGGTTCAAGCCAACCCAGCAGTAACCGAAGTGCCATACCAAAATCAGAGGAAAAATCGCTGGTACAGAAGTAACAGAACAGAGTAGAGTACAGCTAGCACTGAACGAAAGGGAGCAGCACTACTGCATTAAAATTGCAGAGTAGCCTTCAAATTTGGTAGAGTACAGCTAGTACATTGCCCATTGCTGCTAGTCAACCAGCCGTTACAGGTGGTACATTGATTACCCCGAACGGAAACGGAAAAAACGGAAAAGGAAAGCCAAACCCAAAGCTAATCTCCCAGGCGGTATCAACACTAGGGGCCCGCGGAAGAACTAAACCGGGCCGTGCCTGGGTGGGCTGGGTTCGATCTCCGGCTAGCTAGCGGCAGTCGCCGGCGGCGGCGACGGAGGCGAGCGCGGCGCGGAAGGCGTCGGGGGAGCAGGGGATCCGGAGCGGGCCCTGGTGGTGGTACCCGTACTCCTGCGCGGCGCGGCCCAGGAGCTCGGCCAGCGCGGGCCGGCCCAGCAGCTCGGCCCGCACGAGGAACCGCTCCGCCTCGCTCCCGTCCCCGACGTGCACCGGCACGTGGCCCTCCGGCACCGGCGCCGCCACCGCCTTCCCGCCCCGCCGCTGCTTCCGCCCCGGAGACGGCGGGGGCGAGGAGGAGTCGTCGCCGACGCGGGACAGCCGCCGGATCAGCTGCCTCATTTTCTCTTCTCCCGATCTGGCTGTCTCAGGCGTCGTGGTGCTGCGTGCGCCCACAGTCCACTTGGCTGCTGCGCGAGTGGAGCTGACTGACTGCCCGAGTTGAATACGAGAGGCAAGCCGGGCTGGTCCGCTTATTTATAGCGCGGAGGCGTTGAGCGGGTCCGTCGATGACGTGTCACGTTGCGGGCCCGGTTGTGCAGTGGGGGATGTCGAGTCGGGGGCCCTGGTGGAAGGTACAAGTGGTAGGACGTGGTCCGGCAGTACGATCGATCTCCTCTTTTGATCGTCGATTTCTTTTGCGTTTCTTTTACGGGTGGTAGTAGCTCAGGCAGGCGTGCGAAATCTCGGTGTCTTCTGTCTCCTTTCCCATTTTTTAATCTTGGAGACTGCACGTTGAATGCCTTGGGATGCTGTGCGTCGGGCATCGGCACACGAGTACTGTGCGTGCATACAGTAGAGGAGAGGTACTAGCGGTTCAGCAGTACGTCTGCGTACTCCCCACTCATTTTCTTTCCGACATGCAACTCTCGTCCAAGGTACAGGCGTACAGCAACGGCCAGTCGGGCACGACCCATGATCATTTCCCAATCTGGAACAGGAGAATCCCTTGACGTGTCGAGCGCCGGGCGCGCGACGCCGCACTGGCACAGGAAAGCTAAAGCATAGGGCCCAATCGAGATGTTGGCCGACAGCGTACGGTGGCGTTGGCGCCTCCGGGGCCCCATTTGACTTGCACAGGGCACAGTAGCATGCGGGCAGGAACTGACAAAGGTGGACGGGGGACATGGTCCGATCTGCTACTGTTGCCCGAACGTAGTACGTCCGGCCTTTGACTCCTCAGCCGGTGATCATGGGGTTTGGCCAGTCCTCTGTACCGTCACCTCGAGCATTTTCGGCCGTCCGGTCTGCGCTTGTGTTTACCAAACAATAACTGCGGTTTACATGTAATGAAGTTTTCCGTCAATAGACAATAGCCATACGAGTCAGCGGTAAAACTTGCTTTGGTGTGCGTAGTGTCCATGTGAGGCTGTGAACTCAATTTGTAAAGCCTGATGCGCGCACGGTGTTGGGGCTTGGGAGCACAGCAGCTTCAGCAATTTGGGACGCACGCAGTTCATGTCTGACAGGGACCCCGGCCGACGACAAATCTATCTTCTCATCAACCTAGGTAGCAATCATATATTCATATCCTCGATCCCTGCAGAAGTGGTACATTGTGTTTAGGACAAAATTTAGCCTGACAGTGATGAACTCTAAGTCCGAACCTTAGTTATATATTGTGTCGTTGGTGCCATCCGTTTTGCATCCGTATCTTTTCTAATATCTTTTGCACAAAGGTGTGCGTGTAAATAATTTATGATAACCGTGTGTGTACTGGAGTCAAAACCTACCGGCTCTACCAGCAATTTTCTTGGACCGGAGGAACCCCGCACCACTGAAATGAAACACTCATAGGTGTGTGTTACTTATCATATCCCCCGGTCAACGAGATATGTAAAGTTTGTTCAAAAAGGTGGAAGCGACATGTACATATTATATTGCATTATTATTGAAGGTAACAAAATGCGGCCATCCCTGGTTTTCCTCAGGACATCTGCCTCGTCCACCGTAGGATTTGGCAACATAAGCATTGCTAGCCGGCCGTCTGATCTTTCTTGCAATACCGTTGGACTTTCAACAACCTGTAATCGCACTAGCAAGTTTTATTTTGTCCTAAGAACCGCTACTAAATTCTGGTTGTTTGAGCCATAGCCACCTGTCATGGTAAGCACACCTCCCCTGAAACCCTAAACGCCAACAGTAGCCAAGAGTGCAGCTACAAGATACTCCCTCCGAGCCATATTAATTGTCGAAATATTACATGTATATATACGCTTTTTAGGCATAGATACATTCATTTTTGGACAAATTTAAGACAATTATGAATCGGAGGAAGTATGTATGTACTTAAGGTTCCTTCAAAAAGATGAAGAGGCATCTATACTATATTGTAACATTTGTAAGCACAGCAAAACTTAGCTATGTTTTAGCGTTCTAATGCCACCAATATATATGAAGCCAACTTTCCATTTGGCGATTTGGACATTCCTACCCGTCCGATCAGGTTGCACATATATGGGCCGCTCACTTTTTTGGACCACTACTTTGCACATATATTTCGGCGGTCTCTTGTTCACTAGGACGTCGACTGTGGACTATTGACGACCTAGTGTCCGTTTTAGAGATTGACATGTCCAGTCTTCACTTTTGTGATTGTGTTGTTCCGAACGGTTTGTCCTCAACTTGCTACCAGCGAGATGCGTTATGTGTAGAGACATGATTGAATATGGATCCTAGAGCATGCCTTGAATAAACAGTAAAGAAATGTCCAAAATATGTTCTTATGTTTCTACATGCATGTTAGTATTTATGTGTGTTTAAGTTGTTACAAAAACAACTTTGTGTCTAGAAAACAAAACAAATTGAGTGCTCTAGAGGACCATTTGATGATGAATCGATAATACACCAAATTGTTGACATAATTTTTAAGCCTAAACTTGCTTTTTCACAGAGGGCACAGAAGATCTCCTTGCAAATTTACACACGCACGAAATGTATTTTCAAATATTGACATTTGAAAATCTTTTTTTCCTCGAGAGCACATGTTTTGGTGCTTTCAGGGATTCTAGAATGTTCTGGGAGAGCACATTGTATCACAATAATTGTGATAATTTTGACACTTCAAAATATCTTAAATATCGGCCACCTTAAGGGTACTTAATATTGCAATTTGAAAGGGAATTAATTTAGTATTTTTTCTAGAACTTTATTACTCGTCCGTTCCATAATAATTGTCGAAATATTACATTTATCGATTTTTAGGCGTAGATACGTCCATATTTGAACAAATTTGAGACAGTTAATGCAAATCGGAGCGAGTACATTGGTTATTATATATATGTAAGCTTACGAAGGTGGGCATTGATATAAATGGTCCGAAAAGGTGATCATGATGTAAGATAATCTCCTTTAAAAAAATGATGTAAGATAATGATCAATAAACAATTGGCACTCCTTTGATACATTTGGAAGGTTCACTCGAACACATCATCATGCACTCTTAAAAAGCACCATGGCGCCTAGTCAACAAAGCCAGGTAGTCAACGTGCAAGAATGTTCCAGTAACGTGCAAGAACCAGACGCACGATCGATTTAACGCTTTGGGTGCAGTGGGACGGTTCCGTGATGCATGCACGTGAAGCGTTAGCCGGCCGTACGCATCGCTTGTTTAATTCTTCGCGTGGTTTGGGTGCGATTACAATCGATCGATGGCTACCACTACACGATCTAGCCACCGTCCACCCGCCCGCAACGGACGCACGCAGGCTCCGCAACTGCCCCCGTCCTGCAAAGGGGAGGTGGATCTGCACGTGTCATGGTACTCGTTCCATTCCAAATTATAAACCATATAAATTCGTTTGACTATTAAATTTTAACCAAAATTGCGACGGCAGATTGTGAAACCCCAGGTTTTAAAAACTCAAATTACATATTTCTAACACCATATGTCACAAAAATAATACAAAGTCTTTATTACAAACAAGTATTTCGAAAATTTCAAAAAAGTCATTTTCAATTTTACATTTCAACCCTTGGACAATTTCTTAGCAACCAAGAAATCCTTTTGTGGGCCCAAGTGCATGGATGCCATTTGTCACTTTGTGCTTGTCATTTGGCACATTCCACCATGCATCCATTTTCTTCAACACCTGTCATCATGGTATACAGTACAGTACGCCCTATAAATAGGGAGTACTTTTTTTTTCTACCGTGACCTTTTCATCACCTTTCCACCGAACACTTTCTTTCACCTAGCTCCATTGCTGCTACTTGCTGTTGTGTGCTACTGCTGTGTATTGAAGGTAAAATAAAATGTCACTTTAATTTGGCTTTGCATGCTCTTGAATGAAATTGCTCGCACATTCCTGTGGATTAAAATGCATGTTTGAGTAGTACATTAAGTGATCAGAGTAAAACACAATGCTTAAGAGAAAATAATACCCTCACCTTGCTACTGTTTAGACCTAGATCACATAATCACTTTACTAGATTAATCACTATTTTGTTTGCTCTTGTGTGCATCTGCTTGTTCACTAGAGTTTAGCACTTAGATACATGGCAGTACATTGTTAGGATATATTTCACCCTAGTTTATCAGCATCTTTTTGTTCTCATGCACATGGTGTTGAGTTACTAAATCAAATCCTCTGCATGTTAACAAGTATTATCTTTTCAAAAAACGAACAGAACATGGTCAGCTCAAGTAAATCAAGCAACACTCACATATTAATTTTCCTTAATTGACCACCTAATACTACAAGCAACCACGAAGAGTAGAACTTGCTGTCAAGGAGAGAGAGGGACTTAACTTGTCTGTTAGGAGAACTTAGCAGTAGGCCGCGCATGCCGGACCGCTCCGGTCCCAACGCCGGCGAGCTGGGGAGGAGGAAGTGTAGCCCCAGCTTCGCCGTCGCCGGTGACGGCGCCTTGACGCCATCGCACCTCCTTGTTGGTATTGTAGCTCAGCGTGTAGACAACCAGTAGGTGGAGGAGCACCGTGGTAGCAGGGAGACGACATGGTGGACCTCGCCGGAGCCGAGGTAGACGGCGTCGGCCATGGCAGCCCAAGAACTAGGTTTACAAATTTGGGACGAGTAGATGTCGATTGGTAGAGATTAAGTTGGGGATCTAGTAGAGGAAGGAGAGAGGAACCCGGAGCTGGCCTTGTGGTCGCCAGACATGGCCGGAGCAGGAAGATCGAGCTGGTGGCGGCGTACTGCGCTCGCTCGGGAGAGAACGGGGAAAGAGAGGCAGGGAACGAGAGAACAAAAGGAGGAGGAGGAGAATAGATGCGGTCGATGAAGTTTGTCTGCGCAGTGCTTTTTTTTTCTTTTGCCTTCACAAATCGATGACACGCTGGGTGGATTAGTCCTACTTGCTGCTGGTTTCTGCTCACACACACATACACCCAGATGTTTATTCCTCTCATCTGTTTGGCTTAGATATAGAATAGGAAAACTAGTGTAAGTTGTTGCACATATGCTTTTTATTTTTATTTTCCCTTATTACTTTGTTGGTTAGAAACTTTTTGTTAAACATGTGTATGAATTAAATATTAGGAGTTGACTCCGGACAAGTAAGATACCCAGACGGTATTTCTGAGTTGACCGGAGCAGTACCAGGCAAGTCGCATCCCTTGAACATGTCTTTGAAAATGATTTATGAAACTCGGCTTATTTCAAAATTCTTGCATGCCACCCAAAAATAAGATTTATAAATAAATATGTAAGTGGATCCGGTGGATCCACTAGTATGGTCAGTACTAGGTGGGCCGACCCGGACAGGGTTACGGCTTAAGTGTAATTCGGTGGGGAGGGAACTCAGGGTTCGGAGCAACCCGGATAGGGTTGGCGGAAAGTCAGAGCTCTTCTACATAGGGAAACCATATAAGGACAAACCAACTAGCGCTTACTTCAAAAGCGGCGCAGACCGTACTGACCATAGACCTGGAATGGGACAGGCTGAGCCGAACCATGCCAAGTAGCTGCCTCTGCCTGGGTGAGAAGGTGACTGTATCCGGGTAGGTGCAGACACCCTAGGGCGGGACCTACCGGTCAGGGGTCTCGACCCGCGGGCCTACGTAAGGCAAGGTGGCGAAGCAGTTGTAGTGTACGGGCTGGTTCTGGTTCTGGTTCCTTGGTCTAGTCGTGTGCATATGATTAGTGCGCCGACGAGGATTGACCAAGTGATGCTATGGGAAAAGCAGTACACCTCTTATCAGAGTTAGATGTGATATCACTCCTAACTTCCGGGTTTGGAAGTGCGTCGTGTGGGTTTTCCTCTAACATAGGATGTAAGATCCCACGTCGATCTGCCGCCAGTAGATTTTTCAAATAAAATATGGTTTTCAACAAAACCGTAAAAGAAATAACTTATTTTCGAATATAATTATTTTTGGTCTGACGGCTTGATGGTCTTCAAGGTTAGCTCATGCATAATGATTTCCGGCGACTTGCGGAGTACGTATTTTCATACGTACTCGGCCTTACTTCATATGTTGTTTTCAGAACCAATGATCATGGTGAGCCCCGACGAGGTAGAGGCCGGTACTTATGATGAGTCCGGTCCTTACTATGAATATGCTGAAGTGGAGTATGAGTATGAGGATGCCGCTGGCGAAGATGATGTTGCGTAGACCACCAGGAGGATAGTTCAAGATGGCCTAATAATGTCTAAATTAGAGGCACCTCTTGCCGTAGTGAGACTTGGAGACACTTTGAGTGTCCTTGTAATAAGACACCGTCTGCGAACAGTGAAGGTTTCTATTGTACATGCTACTGTTTTTCTCAAGTTGATCTTGACGTAACTCTGTACGTGGCGATTCTTCCGTTACGCTGACGTTGTCAGAGGTAACGGGGCGTCACACGGATATTATTTGTACGATTTAGGGCCAATGTGAGACATTTTGGTGTTGATGAGTTTAGTAAACTAGCTCTGCGTTTCATGTGGGTCAGTGGGTGTTTACAAGGTTGCTGTAGCTTTTAGCTCCCTTAACGGGCCCAAGCCTCCAGGTATCAAATATGGTCTCTATGCCCCAACTAGCCCAAAAGTAGTTCCCGCGACTGATCACGAGACACAAAACAAGCTGAAAAAAAGGCCGAATGACAGTTGACAGATGAAAATTAGGAGTGATAATCTGATAGAATCACGCGGATCGTCTACAACCTATCGCATTACGTGGAAAACGGAACAGAGCAAGACCGCGTCGCACCACATTTTTGCTGATTTGCATGTTGGCCACATGCATGCTCGCGCGCCGCGGAAGGAAATGGGTGCACCGTGCACGTACAGGAACTGGGGAAGTGGTCACTGGTCAGCGTGACTCGGTGGCGCTTTCGAGAATCGAACGGTTCGGTGGGCGAGTTGCCAGGTATCCTGCGGTGCGTTTCTGAGTTCTGACCAAAGCCGCGGGCAGTAGCCGATGTGCCTCTGTTCTTTGGGAGATTGGCTGGTTTACGCTCTTGCAGGTGCTTTCAGGCTTTGACAAACCAGTGGGATCCTACTTGGAGTGCTTGCGTATCCTTGCTTTCCGCAACCCCAGAAGATTGAGTATTTGATTCGTCAATGATTGACTGATCGCTCAAACTTTGACAGTCAAATGGTGGCCACACTTGATTGTCCTCCCCACCCATAGCTTGCCCCTCTTTTTGACGGAGCGTCGCTTGCCCTTTTTTTTAGTAACAACCGTTTGACATAGTTATAGTACTCTACAAACCTACTCCATCAGAAATCATTGGGCCCATGATTTTGACTTTGACACACGACCTAGATCCCAAACTCCCTGTATGTCAAATGAAGACCACGAGGAACTACCTCTCACTACCGACGATTCTCAGCTAGTCTCCTCGGTCCAAATTCCAGTCTGCAACCGACCAAGACTATCCAAGTCAAGATGTTGACCAATCGTAGCAGGGAAGAGTACTGTCTTGTTTTCCCTATAAATACATCTCCACCTCCTCCTCATTTTCCCGCAGCGCCAGACCAAGAAAACATATCCATCGCTCGCGTCGCCGCGCCTCCAATTCTCCAACCTCGAGGGAGCAGGCGACCAAGTCTGATCGGTAAATATATAACCATGGCGGAGAGGAAGAAGAGTAGCGGCAGCAGCGCGTCGTCGCCCGGCGCCTCGCCGTGCTATGACGACGAGGGCGAGACGAAGGTGCCCAGAGGGCACGTCCCGATGGTCACCGGCTGCGGCGAGCGCGTGGTGGTGCCGGTAAGGCTTCTCGCCGACCCCTGCGTCGCGGAGCTGCTGGAGACGGCGGCGCAGCTATACGGGTACGGTCAGCCGGGCGTTCTGCGGATCCCCTGCGACGCCGGGCATTTCCGTCGGGTCGTCGACTGCGCGCTGCAGAGAGCCGGCTAGCTAAGCAGTGGCCTTTGGCCTGGCGCGCGCCCTGACGAG
Source organism: Brachypodium distachyon (assembly GCF_000005505.3). Taxonomy (NCBI): domain Eukaryota; kingdom Viridiplantae; phylum Streptophyta; class Magnoliopsida; order Poales; family Poaceae; genus Brachypodium; species Brachypodium distachyon. Next base: position 9,951,699 of record NC_016131.3, on the reverse strand, counting down.
AATACATGTAGTCATGTAGACCTATACAGTTACTGTATTACAGTACAGTGTAGATGAGCTTAATTGGACATGTAGTCACTTCTTTCATTGATCAATTCTTTGATGAATATACGAGGGAGATCCAAATTTCTTGAAAATGGTCATGCTAGTGTGTAAGAAGCCAAGAACAAACAGGTCGATGGTATGATCGGACCGTGATCTGCGGTGTTTGGAAGCAGGATGCGTCAAGATTTGGGCTAATCGCTAAAGTGCACCTCATTTCAACCGGCAAACATGAAAGGAATGAATTGCGAAGGCAACGGACGAAACGAATTGCACGGACCGGTGGAAACGACCGAAGTGCATCGCCGGGGGGTAAGTGCAAAAGTTTCACACTTGCTAGCCGGCCAAGTTTTAACATGTGCTGTTTCACTTAACCAGGAAGAAGACAACGTGTGGGGCCCACCACTTTGCCACGTCCACGTGCTGCTGTCTCCACCATGGGCCCCACCACTTTGCCACGTCCGTGTTCTCTCTTCATGGCTGCGCCCGTGCCCAAAGCCCCGACCAGAGTCATTCGGCGGCAGCGGCCTGGAAGCTCTGTTCCGCGGCGGCGTAGGTGTCTCGCAGCTTGTCTTCCCCGGCGCAGGTCTCCTCGAAGGTGAGTGAAGCAGATCTGGCAGGCCGGTACCATCGATCCGATTCCTATTTGCTGTCAATCGATTGGAGTTGCGTAGCTTGATTTCGTCCGTTCCCCTTTGCTAGGGTTTGGGTCCGTGGCTAGATTTGAGAGATGGAACCGCCGGTTCCCCTAGTGAGGAGGTAATTTCTTTCCCGTGAAACCTTAATTTCGTTAATTCCAGGCCGAATCGATGTATTTGGGGGTAGTGTAGTATAATTTCTGGTCGTTTGTAGGGTTGATCCGAGCGACAGAAGTGAGGTTGTGGCTGTGAAGTTTCGTCCTTGTGTTGCGAAGCTAGACGATGGTAGCACTGATTTGATTGAACGGAATTCAGTGGTTCAAATAAGAGTTGAGGTAGAAGGCATCACAGTTCAGAAATTCATAGCGGAATTGGGGGAAACCGTGGCATGGGGTTCAAGGCAAGAGGTTGAATTGTGTATGTATGGGGCAACAGATAATCTTGAGAGAATCACTACGAGTAGACAGCTGGTTGCAGCGATTGAAGAGGGGCGGACAGACAAGGAGGATGATCCAGAGGTGACCATATGGGCGGAGCTAATAGACGCTAGGGAGGACTCAGTTGTAGGATTTGTTCCGTCAAAAGATGGAGAGGCGTTGAACGATCAAGCTTTTCTAGCGAAGAGTGTTCCTATCAGGAACGTGGAAAATTACCAGATACCAGCGGATGCAGATTTGAATGGGGCGACTGGAGAAGCAACATTTGTTGATTGGAGTACAATTGATGTGGATCTGCCAAATGATTTTGATAACCACATTGTCGATGAGAAGGAAGTGTTCAAGATGTATTGGATTCCAGTTGATCCGGATCTGGATGCAGAAGAAGTGCCATCGCAGCCTACTGGCACCCCCCCTCCTGCTAGTGCAACTCGTCCTTACGGGCACGGTCCTACCAACGATGAAATTGCTGCAATCGAGAGGCTATGCGAAGAGGCCGCAAATGATGTTGATGATGAAAACGCAGAGGAGAATATTTATAAGTATGACTCAGAACATCCTGTCTTTGAAGTTGGCACATGCTGGCCTAGTATGAAGGAACTGAAGATGTGTTTCAAGACTTTATGTGTGAATAACGAGTTTGCCACTAGGACTGCTTGGACTGACCCGCACAGGTACTGCGTGAGATGCAAGGGGGTCGATGGCAACATGAAGCCTTGTCCATGGTATATGTCTGCCAGAAGGCTACAAGATGGGACTGCGATAAGGGTGAATCGGATGCCTTTCAAGCACCCATGTATGACTAATGCAAGGAGAATCACAAGAATGACTTCTCAAGCATGGGTTGCAGAAAAGGTTATGAAGGTGTTGAGTACAAAGTCTAACACAACAGCCAAGAGACTTAAGACTGATTTGGAAAAGGATTACAAGTGTACATTGAGTTATAGTACCGTGTGGAAAGGTAAGCAAAGTGCTATGAAGGAATTATATGGTGATTGGGGCAATACCTTCAGAATGCTGTACAACTTCAAAGCTGAAATGGAGAAGAGGTCCCTTGGTAGTATAGTCAAGATCGACATTGTTGTAAAAGATGGCAAGGTGTACTTTTCTAGGTTCTTCATGGCTATGTGTGCATGTCTTGATGGTTTCAAACAAGGATGCCGGCCATACCTGAGTGTTGACTCCACTGCACTTACTGGGAAGTGGAATGGGCAGTTGCCTTCGGCCATAGCCCTAGATGGCGCCAATTGGATGTTTCCTGTTGCTGTGGGTTTGTTTGAGAAAGAGACAGAGGATGATTGTACTTGGTTCTTAACTCAATTGCACAGGGCCTTGGGACCACTGCAACCCTTAGCAATATGCACAAATGCTCAAAAAGGTTTGGAGAATGCAGTGAAGAAGGTTTTTGCAGATGCAGAGCGGAGAGAGTGCTTTGGCCATATGTGGCTCAATTTGATCAAGAAATTTAAAGGAGAGATATTTGGAAGGATGTGGCCAGCAGCAAGATCTTATAGTGAAAGCACTTACAAGTATCATTTGGACAAGATGTTGGCTATTGAACCAAAATTTGGTGATTATCTGAGGATGTATCATTCCTTGATATGTTACAGAAGTGGATTTAACACAGAGATTAAGGTTGATCACATCAACAATCATTTGGCAGAATGTTTTAACAACTGGATCAGACATATCAAAGATCTTCCTGTTCATGAGCTTATGGACACTCTAAGGATCAAACTTATGGTTCTTTTTAATAAGAGGAGAACTCTCTCTACCATGTGGCATGGTGATAAGACACCACCTGTTGTTCAACAGGTGGTATGTAGGAGTAGAAAACTTGGGCACCTCCATGTTATGAATGCAGCCTATAACACTGCTGAAGTTCTTGACACCGAAAAGAAGAGGAGACATGTAGTCAAGCTAGACCTACGTGAGTGCACGTGTCTTGAGTGGCAGGCAACTGGAAAACCATGTGGGCATGCTCTTGAAGTGTTGGTTGGTCGAACCACTTTGATGATGGGTGAATTTCTGCATGAGTATTACTCAATTGAGCGATTTAGGGCAGCATATGCCGGAGTTATTGAGCCATTAATTGATCAGTAACAATGGCCTGAAGGGGACCTAGGATTTGATTTTTTTTTTCCCTTGATAACTAGGAAAGCTGGTAGGCCAAAACATAAGCATTTCAAAAGTTTTTTGGAGAGAGGTGGCAAGAAAGGAACAAAAGGTCAGAAGAAGGGCCAAGGGGGAAAGAAAGGTGAAGAATCGATTTGTGTAGATACTGGTTAACAAAGACTGGTAGGCCAGGACACCAACAGAGATGCTCGAGATGTTTTGCTTTGGGGCATCATGCTGGATCTTCAAAATGCGTGATGAGCGGGCCGCCGCCGAAGAGGTTTGCTTTAATTAACCGTTACTCATAATTTACACTTTGAAATCATTTTTGCATGTTTTTTATTCGCTGTTTTGCACAGGCTGTGTGGAGAAGCGAGGGCTCAACCAGAAGGATTTTTTGAAATCTTTGATAGACAAAACCGAACTGCCTGAAGATGACAATTCGGATGCAGACTGGGCTTGTGTAGAGAGTTCAGAAGAAGAAAGTTCAGAACAAGAGAGTTCAGAAGATGATATTTCAGCTGACGAGACTGAAGCTGAAGATTATGACTGGCCTGAAGATGCCCCTGCTGCTAATTATGAAGATGAAGCCCCAGAAGATGTCCCTGCTACTGCTGGTGTTGCCCCAGAAGTGCAAGATGCTCCTGAAGATGTTGCCCCTGAAGTGCAAGCTGCTGCTGCTGCTATTGGGGGGAAAAGAAAGGGAATTCCTAAGAAGCTTGTGACTTTAGAGGAACTGCCCAAGAAGAAGAGAGTCCAGGTTGTTCAGAAGAAGAGAGCCCCTATTGTCGCCCCTGGGGAGAAAAAGGAGAGAGCCAAACCTGCTGTTGCCACTGGGGACCAAAAGAAGAGAGCCCAACTGAAATCTTTGAGTGACTTGTAATTTATGGCCGTGATGCCACTCTTGTTGCTGTATCTGTCGAAACATGTAGTCGTCTTCAGAAAATGTTGCTGCTGTATGTGTCTTAGTGATTTTTAAGACTCTATTCGAAATTGAAGTTTCTCCAAAATGGATTCTGATTTCCGAAATGGAATGCGCATGCAAACTTTAGGCTACTCAGGAAATTTCAATTCGTTTTGAGAAAAGTTGAAATTTTGAATCCACCAAAAGGATGCTCCTTTCAAGGGCTTTAGCAGCCCAAAATGGGCGATTTTGGAGACACCCTAAAAACCCGACTTTCTCTAAAATGGAATCTGATTGCAGAAATGGAATGAGAATGGAAAGTTTAGGGTACTCAGGAAATTTCACTTCGTTTTGACAAAGTATGGTATGAATTTCAAATTCAAATTGCATTTGACTAACGGTTCACAAACTAAGTGCATTTTGAAACGAAAATGACTTTTCAATTACAAAAATGTAATGTGCATGGACAGTGTAGGCTACTCACGAAATTGTAGAACGTTTTGACAAAGTTTGATATGATTTGCAAATTCAAATCAAATTTGAATTGCAGTTTTCAAACGAAGTACAATTTTAAATGAAGATAACTTTCTGTAATTTTTTATGTGGTAAACTTGTGATTAAATATGAACCCTTGCCAACATTCAGAATTTTCAGACAACGTATTCATATTATTTTCATTTTTCGAAAAAAGTGCAACAATAATTACATTAATGTATGAAATAAAGTTAACTTTGTCCAGAAAATCTGAAAATTGGTGAGTTAATTTTAAATGTACCCTAAATACTTGAGAAAAATTCTCGAATCATTTTCAAACATGGAAGACCCAGATATCTTCTCATTTCATTCAAATTTAATCAATTTAATCGTTTTGAAATTCAAATTTTTTTTCAAAAAAATGACATTTTTTTTAAAAAAAAGTTTTACATTCGTGTATAACAACCCAAATGTAGTAAGTGTACCAATTTTGAGATGATTTGGAGAAACTAATACGATGACAAATTCAAAAAGTGTTCGGTTCCCCAACATCTCGGTAAGAGTTTCTAAAACTCTGATTGAGATGTGTCCGTTTACACACGAAGTAGTTTATGATTTTTCGATAACCTTCTGAATTTTTTTTTGTGGTAACCTTATTGCAATTATATGACCCTTGCAAAAATTGAGAATTTTTTTGCTTATTTTTCATATTATTAACATTTTTTTGGAAAAGGGTGTAACAGAAAAGTCACATTAAATGGGTAAAACACATGTAATTTTCAAATTATGTGTTTTGAAACTTAGTGCATTAGAATTAACTAAGTCCAATATGACCTTTTCATACAGCTTGCACCCTAAGATTACATAGCTAACATTGATTTATCTATTTTTCACTGAAATGTGCAGTAATTAAAATAATGTACGGAATATATAGCAAAACATATCCAGAAATTCTGAAAATCGCTGAGAACTATGTAAATATATCGTACAGGTTACAAAAAAAAATTCTTGGACACATTCTATTATAAAAAGTATACGAAATGCACATTTTGGTTAGAAACACAGAAAGTGTAACGATGCCCCAAACTTCTCTTCCTATAAAAACCTGAACATCCATTCTCTTTCGATATACCTGCTCTACCACACTGGTCTGCACCCCGTCCCTACTTCAGGCGCGACCCGAGCTCGACTCCAACGGTTAACGAGAGCATGCCCAGGCTGGGGGCAAACTTTTTTTTATCTCCGGGCCTCGTCTCCTCCGGCCCACTACACGGTAATAGATAAAACGCACGTAGCCTTCGACTTCGTACGCGTCCGGCGCCCTCAAGCCCACGAAATGGGGAATATCCATTTCGCACCGGCGGGAAATTCCGGCGCCATTCCTGCCGTTTTTGCCTTCTTACACACTCCTCCTCTTATTCACTCCTCCTCCTCCACTCATCCACTCCTCCTCTATTATCCACTCATCCTCCCCCTTCTTCCCAACAAGCCTCCCCTGCCGCCCGAAATCCCGGGGGAGGTCCCCTTCTTGGCACGGTCGCGCCCCGGCTGCGCCGACGGCCCAGGGGAGGTCCCCCGCTGGGCGCAGTCGCGCCCAGGCTGCGCCGACGGCCTGTGCAGCCTTGTCGTCACCACCTCGGTCGTGTCGCGGGTTGGAATCCCCCCCGCGCTATGCAGCCCGTGCGGCCACCACTTCGCTCCCGCGCGGCCGCTACTCCAACTCATCGCCACCGCGAGCCCCTGCCTCTGATTCGTCGCGCGGCGCGCGGAAACTTCCGTGTGAGATAGTGCTCCTCGTCGACATTGGGGTCGCCATTTCCGCATGTCAAGCATGGGGGGGACCCCATGGGAGGCTCGATTCTGTGCACTCGGAGCTGCTGTTGAGATGTGCTATGCTGGCTCCGCGGAGACACGCTCGCGAGCGGCGGAGACCGAGGCGGTGGGCAATCGAGCTTCTGTTTTGCAGCAAGGGCAGGTTGCGGTTGGAGCTGGAGGTGGCAAGGAACTGGTCGAAGACGAGGGTTTGATCTTCATCAGCAACATCGAGGGTCGCCAGTACCATTTGTCTTTGCTTGGCGGCCCCATTGATGCCTTCACCGAGCTCGGGTCACCGATTGGGGCCGCACTGTTTGTCATGGCTGGCGCCTTCTGTTTGCTTGGTGGAGGGGGCGTGATGATGAGGGCACGCGCCGAGCCCCGCGCCGTAGGCGCAACTGAGTCAAGGTGATGGGCTCTGTCGACAGAGCTTTCGACAGGGCCAGAAGAAAGGGGCGCCCAGTAGTCAAGAAAGTGGTGGTAGGGATAGCCCGATGCGACTAGTTTCCTTGTGCAGGTTTTTGTTTAAAACAAGGAACTAAAGCTAGCGCATTCTCTTTTGGTTTGTACTTAGGGAAATGACCGTAGTGAGATGGACGCCCGTTGTGAAATCCTAGGCTAAGCGCATTCTCTTTTGTACTTAGGAAAATGACCGTAGTCAGATCCTAGGCTAAGCGTTGCCAATGTGCAATTGCATATATGCTCCTTTTAACCAGTATGTAAGGGTGTAAGCATGACTACTAATGCAATATATGAACTATTTCATCTTTATGTCACATCTTTTGCATCACATTGATTTGTGCCAAAACATAACATGATTCCAACATCACAGCCACATGTCTAATTAAAAAACTGATGAAACCACATGGGCCAAATGTCTCACAGTTTCGAAACTAATAACATAATATAAACAACAGCCACATGGTCGGCATACATGCTTCACAACATCTTATACAGGACAGCTGCTAAGGTCACTGCAACGCTGAAGCTTGCGACTGCGAAACACTTCACTTCATCGAAGTTCTTCTTCTCTGATTCCAGCATAACTTCCAGCCCACATATCATCTTCTCCTTCTCTCCAATCTTGCCTTCTAGTTCCTCAATCAATTGATCTTGACAAGCCAACTCACACTCAAGCAAGATTATGTCTTTGTTCTTCCTCTTCTCTTCCAGCAACTCAGCCTCAAGTTCGGATAGCTTTGCCTCCAATCCATGGTTCTCCCCAGCGGCCTCGGCCACGTCCAAACCACCTTCCAAATAGCGTAGATACGATGGGTCTTCAAAAGCTTTGTCGTACTGCCCTCATCATAATCATCCTCCAACGAACCAGCCAACAGCAATGACAATATACATCTTCCGGAAACCAACAAATTGGGAAAAATGAACAAGAAATCTTACCCTGTCTTGCCGGGTCGAAGTGCAGGATGCCGAATCCAGCAGCCAGGACATCATCGAAGTTCCACCTTCATGAGTAAAATCAATGTTAAATTGACGAAGAACCCTAGCTCCTAACGGTCAAATCGGGGCGAAATTGGGGCAAATTGATGGTGCCATGATCAAATCAAGCTCTAAACGATGAAATTGGGGAAGAACCGTACCTCGTGTCCAGACTAGGCCGGCGATTGGGGAAGAAACCTAGGTACTTGCCCGGGGGCGGTGCCCGCGACGTGGCTGCTGGGCCGGGTCTGGCAGCGAGGCGGGGGCGGAGCTTGCGGCGGCGGTACACGGTGGGGAAGCTAGGGGCGGGCGGCTTCTTCCGGCGATTGGGGCAGTCCCTAGCTCCATCAGTGAGGCTGTCGGCGGTCTGGCTCGGCAGCTGGGCTGGGGCTGCCGACGAGGCGGGGGCGGTTGGGGCTGGCGGGGCTTGCGGTTTTGCTTGCGGGGCGACCGGCTCGGCCGGGGTTGTCGGGACGGTACTAGGGTGGCGACCGGCCGTCGCCGGGAATGAAGGCAGCGCTAGGGTGGAGGCCGGGCCCGAGGGGGGTGCCCGATTTGACGGTGGGACCCACTAACTAACCTTAATTATCGAACTAACCTAATAGGCACGTTACTCCTTAAACCAGGTGTTTTTCTTTTTTGCACTTACCCCCCCCCCCCACACCCCCGCCGGCGATGCTTTTCGGTCGTTTCCACCGGTCCGCGCGGTGCGTTTCGTCCGTTCCCTTCGCAATTCATTCCTTTCATGTTTGACGGTTGAAATGAGGTGCGCTTTAGCGATTAGCCCTCAAGGTTTAGATGCCAGTTTGTTTTTTCGTGCTATCTCGTGGTTGGTTGTTTCTATTGGATTTTTTCGACGGTCTTCGTCCGATTTTGGATAAGTAACTGGTATGGATCAGACGACGTTTACATCCATGGCGGGTGCAGTAAGCTTCCTCCACAGTTTCTTTTTGACTACTGCGGCGTGCCAGCGGCGGCCAGAGCCGGGGGTCATTCATGTTGTGGTCTGCTCCACAACTTTTTTCGGCTATCGCGACAGCAAGCCTACTTAATTCAAAGCTTCTTGTTCATTTTTTAAATCAGTTTTTGCAACCGAAAAGTCACAGTTAAAATTAGTCGACGTGCTTGGTTGTCGGATCTTAATCAAACGATAGCATGTGGGAGAGATAGAGTGTGAGGGGATGACTCTCAGAATTTAATCTAACTGTTCTTATACGTCACTTAGATTTAAAGACTTTGCTTAAAAATTAATCAGATGACTAAGAAATAGACACGTCCTTTTAAAATAGACCACGTCGCATTTGGCATTACGATGGACTACTATGATCCATCTTCTTTTTTACCTACTTTATCATGTTGTCATATGGCTAAACCAACTTTTTTAATGCTTTCATGTCTATTTTTATTTGAGAATAACAATCTCGCTTTATTGATTCATAAAGGAAAGTACAATAGATCCTTGCTAAAACTAAAAAAGTTTAGTCATGCCTTCAAAATCAACTCAAGATCTGTCCTAAGCATCTTGACATTCCTCCTTGTTCGATGACAAAATTGCAAAATACCAGCCTTCACATGCTGGAGTTTAGTACCACAAATATTAATAGCCGCAAAATGAGTCGTCGTATTTGCAAAATCTCACAAAAGGCTATTTCGGTCGATCGATCGAGTTCTTAGGACCAAGCTAGTCGGTTCCTTAATGTCCGACTGAACTATATGGTGCTTGGTGTAAGTTGAACCCTGAACCATGAAACCGTCCATAATAAACCTTAAAGATTTTACAACTTTTTCGTGTGAACCCTGACCTGGTTTTGGTCAAAGCTTGAGGTTTTTCCAAAAGTATAAATATTCATATGCGCAAAGAATGCTACGAGACTATTACGATTTTTGTACATACACCAATTATTATATTTTACAAATAACTTGTTATTGATTCTTAATCTATAGCATCACGTATGTTCATGATATTTGTAAAATTCCTAAAACTGTAAAAGTACAAAACCTCTCTAAATAACTAGGTTAAGATTTGGAGGCTGGTTTCGTCTTTGAGCATTTTCAAACAATTCGAAAAATTCATGCATGTGGCGAATATGATAAAGTTTGAACCAAAACAATACATTAAAATTTGTGTTCTATACAAAAACACAAATTATAAATGAATTCCTGTCGCCATTTATGCACAGGACATAAATAGCCATATGTTTCAATGTTACTTTCCACATTATGATTTCATCCCCTACAAACATGTTCTATTTATTTTTCATATTTTGGCTTTTATACTATACTTTTGAAAATAAAGTTCCGTGTTGAATACAAACGATTTTGCAGTGCAGAGTTCAAGTTGGACCGAGCACAATAGTTAAACTTTTGAAATAGTTTTTCTCACGGTTTAAAGGTTCATATTTGCGCGGGACATAAGAGTACAAATATACTCCCTCCATTTCACAAAGGTTGGCGTATTTTGTTTCTTTAAGACAAGGCTTTGACCCAAAAATACATTATTAATATGTAACATATATGATACAAAATCATGATTATTAGAAAGAATTTTTAAAGACGAATCTATTGATATAAATTTTATGTATGTAAAAACACATATTAATAGAGTTATCATTAGTCAAATCCTAGTCTTAACGAAATAAAATACGACGACCTTTGTGAAATGGATAAAGTATGTCACACCAGATTCATGATTTTTTTTATCGTCGCGGTGTTCCGTGTGACCAATGATTCTGAGTTTTTGGACCCAACTCCATGTTGTTGAATCAATGGCCAATGATTTTGGACTTTTTTTTGAGAATAAATGATTTTGGACTTTGACACTCGAGGTTGCTAGATCTCAAACTCTCCATAGGTCAAAAGAAGATGCCCGGCGGAATGAACTGCCCTCCATGTTCAAAAAAGAACTGCAAGAAATGATCGGGGAATTACCGCTAGTCTCCTCTATCCAAACTATATTCTCCGACTTGCCTAAAAAAGAAACTATATTCTCCAACCGGGGGCCAAGACTATCCACGTCACGACGTTCAACGCGTTGACTCAACGCGTTGCTAGATCTTGTTTCCCGTATATATGCCCCTCCGCCTCCTTGTCATTTTCTCGCAGCTAGCGCAACCCCAAAACATCATCAATCGCTCGCCGCACCGCACGGCCCGCACCTCCAAGTCTTCTGCCAACCTCGACCGAGGCGATCGATATATCAAGTCTGAATAATTCAGACTGTCTGAAGCGGCATGGTGTGGAGGAAGAAGAGTGGCAGCAGCGAGTCGTCCTCACCCGGCGTGTCGCCGTGCTACGACGACGAGGGCAAGAAGGTCCCGAGAGGGCACGTCCCGGTGGTCACCAGCAGCGGCGAGCGCGTGGTGGTTCCCGTGAGGCTGCTCGCCGACCCAGGAATCGCGGAGCTGCTGGACATGGCTGCACAGAGGTACGGGTACGACCAGCCGGGCTTGCTGCGGATCCCCTGCGCGGCAGCACATCTCCGCCGGGCCATCGACAGCGCGCTGCAGAGAGCCGACCGGCTAGGCGGCGGCGTCTAACCTCACTACGAGAATAGATGCACATATATACAGTGTAGAGGGATGTACTTAAGTAGTTGGATACATATGAGCTGTTACGGTACCCCTATACTGTTAAAGGGGTGGGAAGCAGTACTTAAATCTGAACCATCGGTTTGTTAAGGGTAGAATAGACATTCCCATTTAATAAAAGAATTAAGGGTAACAGATTTTTCTTTTTGTACGCGAATAGCGGTTCCTAATGGGCTGAAGCCCGTTTGCGCTCTCTTCACCAAGCCTCATCGTGTTCGTTCAGCATCCAGCCGCTTGACTCGCGTGCCCTGCCGCCGGACTCAGCCGTCGGCGCCGTCGTTGACCTCGCCGGCAAGCCATGCACCGCAGGCAGGAGCGATAATACACGGCACTTCCGGCCGTCCCATATGAACCCCTAGGCCGATCGATGTCGCCGGAGCAGCGCGGGCAGAACGCTCTCGTGCATGTACGCCATAGCTGGCTCGGCTTGTTCCAAGAAGGCGGCAACGACCAGAAACCTAGACCTATTCGGGTGTGGGCCGTGCGCGAGCAGCGGGTTGGCTAAAAAATTTAACGTTAATTTCCAAATAACTAGCTGTATACTGCTCTACCCGACCGAGCAGTACAGCGTGTATTAGGCTGCCGCTGGACCGTTCGATCAAGTTGAATAGACGGCTGGTACCATAGAACAGCTCTTTTTATCGATCAATTCTTTGATGAATACAGTATATACCAAAATTTCTTGTAAATGCCCGTGCTAGCTAGCTAACTGCGCAAGAAGCCAAGAACAAACATATTGTATGATCTCACCTTGCTCTGTGGTTTCTCCATGGAAGCAGGCACGTCAAGATTCAGATGGGGATTCCTTAAAAATAAATAGTTAAAGCACATCTCAGTTTCATTTTTTCACACTGCTAGTGGACTTCAGGTCTGTGCCTACTAATTTACTCAATCAACCTTTCTTGAATATCCTTCAAGCTGTACTGAATTTGATGGTGTTCGTTTTTTTTTTTTGCAATATGATGTATTTCAATGTATGGGCCTTATAAATCCGAAGGGAGCGAGCAATTGTATTCTAGTTGTGGTTGTGTACATGGATCGATATAGAGGCATGCGGGATTACCTCCTTTTGATATTTTCTAGCCTTCATATTTTTCTTGTTATTCTTGTGTGAAACAACGTTTGCTCACGGTAGCAAACGACATTCTTTCTTTCTTTTCGAAATCTGGAAACTAACATTATTCACCATAGTCACAATAACAAACAACATTCCAAGTGAGATTTCCCCTACAGCAAAATAGCATTAGATAAATACTTATATGGAAAGAAAAGGTAGCATAGCATGGTCATAAGTTCATAGCTCACACGGACCTAATACTACTCCGTGGTTCAGACTCGAAAGAGAAAAAAGACGTGCATCAAAGCGCCAATCAAAAGCGCGTTATCTCCGGCTTATAATTAGCTCTAAATTAACGTCTTCTAAATATGAATTTATGCATGTGGGAAAAACTGCACGATGAACATGGAAAGATCAGGGCACGCGGTTCGTTGCCACATCTGTTGAGCATGAAGCAACTAAAGACGACAGAGAAGGAAGGTAAATCACGAGATCGAGGCGAGGCATATAGATGGAAATGAATCAAGAACGATGAAAACGCTGCTGGATGCATGCATATATCCTGTTGTATATGCAATTATGCATTGCTTGCAGCGGAGTCTTTTCCGGGAATATCATCAAATTAATCGCCTTTATTCCATTCCTTGGCAAGCTGTCAATGATGTTCCACAGCGGGATGGCACCCGCGGACCGATCGCGCTGGCCGATTAAACGCAGGCTGCTGGCCGGCCGGGGGGTGATCTGTCCGGGCCTGCCGTAGTCCCCCACCGGCAGGCCATGGTGAGTCTCCATGGATCGGCGGTCGTCCGGGCAGGCAGGTACGTCCTGGCCTTGGTCATGCCGGCTTGCTTCGTGATATGGATGGTCTTCTTCTTCTTCCCGTTTCCGTCGCCTGAGGTCGACGTCGTTCGGGAGAGTTTCCAGGCCAACATTAATTCGTCCGCGGGGCAACAACGGACCGTTGACGCGCCGCCGCCGCCGGCACGCCAAGAAAGGGCAGAGACACCGTCGCCACCTCCTCCGGCACGTCAAGAAAGAATAAGTCAGGCGAGGAAGCCGGCGAGGAAGACCGAGGTCGACAGGTGCGCCGGACGGTACATCTACATCCACGATCTGCCTCCCCGGTTCAACTCTCACCTGATCCGTGACTGCCGGACCCTGTCCGAGTGGACCGACATGTGCAAGCACATGGCCAACGCCGGCATGGGCCCGCAGCTGACGCGCACCGGAGGCGTGCTCCCGGCAGCCGGCTGGTACGACACCAACCAGTTCGCCCTGGAGGTGATCTTCCACAACCGGATGAGGAACCAGTACGACTGCCTGACCACGGACGCCTCCCGCGCCGCGGCCTTCTACGTGCCCTACTACGCCGGGCTCGACGTCGGCCGGCACCTGTGGGGCGTCCAGTTCAACAACACCGTCCGCGACGCGCTCGCGGACGACCTCGTCCGCTGGCTCCGGGCGTCCCCAGCCTGGGCGGCGCACGGCGGGAAGGACCATTTCCTCGTGGCCGGCCGCATCACGTGGGACTTCCGGCGCGAGGACCAGGACGGGCCGGGCGAGTGGGGCAGCCGGCTGCTCGTCCTCCCGGAGGCCAGGAACATGACGATGCTTGTGATCGAGTCCAGCCCGTGGCACGGCAACGACGTCGGCGTGCCTTACCCGACCTACTTCCACCCGTCCCGTGCCGCGGAGGTGGCCTCGTGGCAGAAAGCCGTGCGGCGCGCGCGCCGGCCGTGGCTCTTGGCGTTCGCGGGCGGGGCGCGCGCCAGCAGCGGCAACATCACCAACGTCCGCGACGTGATCATGGACCAGTGCGCGCGGTCGCGGCGGTGCGGGCTCCTGCGGTGCGACGGGGCCGGCCGGCGCAACGATTGCTACGCTCCGGGCAACGTCATGCGGCTGTTCAAGAAGGCCGCCTTTTGCCTGCAGCCGCAGGGGGACTCGTACACGCGCCGGTCGGCGTTCGACGCCATGCTGGCCGGCTGCGTTCCCGTCTTCTTCCACCCGGGCTCCGCCTACGTGCAGTACCGGTGGCACCTGCCGGCAGACCAGCGTGCGTACTCGGTGTTCATTCCGGAGGACGGGCTGCGCAACGGGACGATCAGGATCGAGGACGTGCTACGGCGGTTCCGCGCCAAGGAGGTGGCCGCCATGAGGGAGCAGGTGGTCAGGACGATACCCAGCATCGTGTACAGGGACCCGAGGGCCACAGCGGTGACGGGAGGGTTCAGGGACGCCGTGGACGTTGCAATCGACGGCGTCATCGAGAGGGTGAGGAGGATCAAACGAGGGCTGCCTCCCTCGGATGAGGAGCATGAGTGGGATGCCTACTTTTGACAGTATACTCTAGACACAGATCAGAAGATGAAATGCGACAAAGTATGTGCACCCGAACTAAAACAGACCTCGTTAAAAATAGAGAAAAAGAAATTGTGTCTCGATTGTCTGCAAAGTCTAGAGATGCTCCTGAACTCGCAATCGTATACATTTGGTACCTCGATGGTCAAACAGGATACTTTTAATTTCTCTCACGGATTTGAACGGTTTTGATTGTTTTTTATTACACGTGATGCGGTTTTTCCTTCGAATTTTTTCCTGAGACTTTTCTGCCAATTGAGAGACCAAAGATATTAAAATGTTTTCATACCAAAAAATTCATCTGATCAAGATGCCAATTAGGAGAGTCGAAGTCACCAAGTCAAGTAATAGTCAATTGATGAAATGATCAAAGAAATGGAAAAAAGAGAAACATTTCCACACGACCTTTCGCTCATTCATATTCTATTAATTATAAAAGATCTTTCCTAGTTATAAAGATTGTAGGTAGTGGAGTGTGTCCACTCCTTCTTAGCCATCCTCTTCTCACGTCCAACAACTCGGACCTAACAAGTCGAAACATGCAATCCCATAAGGTCGAGTAATAAACGATAAGCTGACAAACCTCCTTTTTGTTGGGCTGGTCCCTCCACATGGAGGTGGTGAGTTGGCAAGCCAACGAAGCCCAAAAGTCCAGATCGCGTGAATCATTGATCTCAGCACCATCCAATGACTGAGATGCCTCATTGAGAGAAGAAAAAAGAGAGAAATCCTAACCTTGCTTCCTCAGTTCAAAGGGTCCTTTTAACGGGGTGGCTGTACACTCCTCACTATCAACCCCCACCTTCCTAGCCACACGTTTGCTCCTTCCCTCCTCACTCTTTCTTATTAATCATTGTTCTTTCTTATTAATCAGTGTTTTTTAAAGTAGAAGTGGACATGTGACTGGACAACACGGTGGGTATAGATAGGTTGGGGGGTAACGGGAGGTTTGGCAGGGTCCTTTGCTGTGTGGTGACGGAGCAAATGGAGAGAGCGGCACACACCCACAACCATAGAGAGGAAAAGAAACTCAGTTAGCTAGTCAAAACACCGCGCGGAAAAGCAGAGCCCCTGCGTCGCCCTCCTCGGCGACACGGGGGAACCCTAGCACCGCCGGGCTCTAGGCCCCCTTCCTCCTTCCTCCCGCGCAATGCCACCGCCGGAGGGGTGCCGGCGAAGCCGGGCACACCCTGGGAAGGTGGCGGCGGGGCGATTTTTTCACCTCCCCTGCAGGCGCGCGGCGCGTGGAGCCGGCTCTCCCGCGGGGCCGCCGGCACGGGGAAGTTGGCGCGGGCCGGGGCGGGCGCGGGCCTACGTGCGTGCCGACGCGGGGTGGCCGGAAGTGGGGCACATGCAGCGCGGCCAGCGGGGGCGCGGGCCGGATCTAGGCTGTGGTGTGGCTCCGCAGGCTTGGCGGCTTGGCTGGCCGGCTGTGAGCGGGCGCTGGAGTGCGTGTGGCTGCCGTCGTGTTGGCCGTCTCGGTGGTCGGCGGTGGGCGGGCCCGATCTAGGCGTGGCCTGCAGCCTGTGAGGGGCTCGAGGCACCGGTTTGGCGTGCGCGGCCGGCTCGGTGGCCTGCGTGGGCGGCCCCCCTGGGCTTGGCGGGCCTGGTCAGGCTGCCATGTTCCACGGTTTGTGTGGCCATGTTGGCGTGGCCTGATCCGGTGCGTGGGGCGACTGCGGCGCCCTGGCCGGTGCCCGGTGGTGATTTGGCGTGTGGCGTTCGGCGAGCTTCGCCGGCGCTCTCTGTGATGCGGTGGCCTCTGGTCAGCCTCAGCTATTCGCTCCTTTCCGCGGTGGGTTTGGTGGCAGCGGGTGAAAACCCAGCATCGATGGGGTCGGTGCTGGCGACGACGGCGTCCTCGGGCATCGCTTCCTTCTTGAAGGCGTCGCTGTGCAGCTCCGCCACATCCCACCTTTCGCAAACGAGGTGACTCCGAGCGAAAGCTCTGTTCCGGTTTCCGGGTCGGGTAACGGCGACGTCCTCGGACGCCGCGTCCTCCTTGGAGGCGTTGCCTTTGGACACCTCGTTTGGCGGTGCAATTTGCTTGCTGTGGTCCTGGCCAGGGAGGGCGACTTTGCGCTACACGGGCTTGCTTGTGCGCGAGCCGTTCTCGTCGGGGCAACCTCTTCTGGCTCTGGTCGTCGAAGAAGCCCCGCTCTGCCTACCTTCTTCTGGCGCAAGGAGCCGTTCCCTGTTCGGCGTCGTTGGAGCGGAGGAGGTCTTCGTCTTGGCGGTAGCGACTTGTTATTCGGTTTTCTGTGTTTGCTCTTTGTCAGGGTTTTTCCATGGCTTTCCTTGAATAAGCCGTGCATTTGTATCGGTTTCCGGGCCCGATTTTCCTCATAAACAGGGCCAACTCTATTCTTCTAATCGAATCACAGGGATCGACCGTTGCGTCCTCAAAAAAAAAAACTCAGTTCATATTCGTGCTCCTTGTTGATCTTAACCCAGTTTGTTCTTTAGAGAATCAAACGTGGTTGGGTAAGCTCCAAACTTGTTGAATTCGTTCCAAGCTCAGCGTAGTTCTATCTAGTCAGTTGGTTTGAGTATTAAGTGGTCAGAGAACTGGATTAGAGAGTGGTTTCATCAGATCTGTTTGTTGGAAATTTAGAGGTGCGTGGTCTTGGGATATTGTCAGTTTGAGTGGTCAAATGATGTCGGATTAAGCTGAAATTTTGGTAGCATGCTCAGGACTCCCAATGCTACATATCTTCCAAGTTTCACACAATTTGGATCAGCCGTTTAACAATAGTAAACTGAAAACCGAAGGGAAATAAACTGTGTTTCTCCGTTTAGCTGATTTTGAGCTATATCTTTTTGCTCATGTTAAGAGTGGTTGTTGTTGATGAGGACAAGTTTTGTAACTTGTAATCGTGTTGTTGTGATCCTCTAGAATTATAGAGAAGACTCCAATGTATTCATTTTGCTAGTAGAGGACGGTGGAGCGGACCAGTCGGTCCTAAGGTTTTTACTCCTCGCGTTGAGAAGGTTTTCCATGTAAGTCATTGTGTCTCTTCCGCATTGGATTGTGTTTATTTTGATGCTTACTTGTTGGTTGATGCTTACAAGTTGAGTAGGTTGTGTTATGCATATTTGTCATGTTGGTAAATTGGTGCATCGCATAATTGCTGTTCAAGCCGCTACACTTTGCCCCAATCTCTGCGTGTTGGCTGTGCTCTCCAATTTCGCGAGCTTGAGTTAATAGCTCAAATCTAGTAAATACCGTCGTCATGTTTTATTGGCGGTGGCTCATAATTTATTATGTTATTTTTATTCTATATTTGTTCCTCGGTGATTTTGTAGCCACGGACACTATGCTAGTAACGAAACAAAAAAAAAGTTCACCCACATATAGTTTTCATGAACTTGCCGAAAACAAGGCTAACAAGAACTAACCCGGAACAGGCGACTCGTAGGGTCACAAAAAAACATAGTATCAGAAGTTTGTCCATCCCACATGCTCCTGCGACAGCACGAAAAGGCTATACCCCATAACTGTGTTATCCGATAGGAAATGCACACAGACGCATTGGACCAACAATGTTGAGGCCCCGTTTGGTTCATGGGATTTCCATGGGAAAAACGTAGGAAAAGGTAACCCATAGGAATAAGCACTGTTTGTGCGTTTGGAACACAGGAATGGAGCAAAGGGATTTTGGAGGAACACTGTAGCAAGCCTGCAAGAATGGAGGAATTTCACTTCACAGGAACCAAAACATCCGATCTGACCTCTTTTTTTCTTTCCTTTGCATCAAGCCGGACGGACACAGCTTGGAGAGCCGCCCACTGGCTGTGTTCCGATGCACGTCTTTGCCACCGAATCCAACACATCGTCTTGCCGCCAAGAAAAAGAGCTGCAGGTCCAACCGTCCAGGTGGATCCGTGTGCTCGGCGTGGCATGCCGGCGGCTGCGGCCATCCTATCTTCATAAATATGCGGAATTTTCATCATGTCTGACATGTGGGCCACTTATATATTTCGTTTTATAACACAGTTTACAAATAGTTTTGGAAAAAAAAACCTATATTTTATCCATTCCTGCATTCCAAACATGTTGTTGTCATTTTTTTCTGTAGTTTTCAATCCTCTGTTTTACACGTGAATTTCTTTTCTGTTTCTATGTTTTTTCCTATTCCTGTATTTTATATTCATGCGTTCGAAACGGGGCCTGAGTATGTTCTGTAGTGGGTGTATGCCTAATAGGCAACACTGTTTACGTTTCACGTGGCACAACAAGCGTTTCCATTGTTTATTTCTTCATGCCTTGCTCGGTTTTTTTTTTGAGAGGCAGGCCTTGTTCGGCTGAGTGCAGATCCATGCGTTTTCATGGGCCCAGTTTCAGTTCGTCTGCTTGTTCCAGCGTCTTTCAGTTTTAATTGGGCCGGCCCGATTACATGGTTAGGACTGGACGTGGGTTTGCCTACAGGTGCGCCCGCGGATACACGGCCGTTAAATGCTGGGTACGGGCGTACGGCGTACGTACAAGGATACGATGTCGAACGGGGACGATAAAAAACTGCAAGCGCAGCTGCGTGACATGTAGCCTGCGGGCTGCGGCCTCTGCAATCCATAATAAAAGCTTTGCGGGCCTTTCTTTGTCCTCCCCTACCAAAAGACAAGCGGGCACGGACAACCATCACATCGGCCATTAATTGGTCATCATGCATGCAGATGCAAACCGCACTGCAGCTCATCAAAGCTGCAGCTGCGACGTCAAACTCGTCATCATCATCCCACATTAAAAGGAAGCGAAGAAACCCGTGACATGAATACGTTGATTCAATTTAAGAGTGAACTGGTCGCATCAATTGGGCATTTAATCGGAGAAGATGAGCAGCTGCGACTACGTTGCGCAATCAATGGACGGGGCGGGCGCGATACTGTGCGTGTTACGATTCCCGGAATGCCATGCACGCACACCAGTTGCAGTAGTAGCAGCAATAACTGAAGCCGCTGGCTGGAATTGCACGCAGGAACGAACAATTGGCACAAATGCTTCGATCAATTATGGGGGTTCTAGTAGTAGTATCATGTTGTATGGAGTGTTCGATTGATTGATTCGTTGATTTCTGACAGGATCTGCGGAGGCCATACTAGTAGTAGTAGCAAACTGAAAATAAACAAGCCAAAATCAGGAGCACCTCCCCTATGTACCGGGATCAGTCGGTGGAACATGCCGCCGCACTTGTTGCTGGTCGCCATGGCCAAATCGGATCACCCAGCCCACAGCAACCTATCTGCGCCGACCGAGGATGCCAACCGTCTCTACTTGCTCTTCTTCTTGGCTCCGCTACGTCACTTTTTACGTGCGCCGGTGCGCGCGTCCATCCAGCTAGGTGCCGAGGAAGCCGACGTTGAGGTCGATCCGGGGCTTCTTCTTGGGCGCCGGCGCCTGGGGCGGCGGCGGCACGTGCGACTCGCAGCGCGGGCACCGGGGGTCGCTCCGGGAGATGAGCACGTACAGGAAGCACCGCGGGCACGCCGCGGCCACCATCCCGCCGCTGGCGCTGGCGCTGGCGGACGGGGAGTCGCAGCCGTCGCCCTGCTCCACGGAGCCGCCGCCGTCGCCGCGGCGCTTGACGGAGGACGTGGTCACGGACGAGGACGACGGGGAGGCTCCGGCGCCGCTGTGCTGTTGATGATGATGCCCCTGCCCCTGCTTGCCGCGCTCGAACCGCTCCAGCGCCGTCTTCACCTTCTCGATCGTGCACACGCTGTGGTACGTCGTGGTGGAGGCCGCCGCGTCTGCTGCTGCTGCCGGTGCCGTCGTCGGCGCCGCCGGTATGGTCGTGCCGGACACGGGGAATAGGTTGAGATCCCTGGCCGTCGGTTGCGGGCAAGCGTGCTTCTGCAGAGGCGACTTGCCGGCCTGCACGCGCAGTACACGATTAGTAACTGGTCAGGTACTAGTAAAAACTACAGTATCAGTGTATCACCGCGGCATCCAAACATAGCACATGGACATATTTTTTCGAAAGTTCTTTCTATGGTTGAGAGCCTTGAGACTAGCAAGTTTATAGAATGTGCGCCCATATTGTTGAGCATGGGAATTAAAATCGCATTAGTATACAACATGGCCGACAGACGAAGATAAATGAACTACAAATAGTTTAACTGAGATTCTACGGTTCTACCTAACCTGCTCCAGCCTAGAGAACAATTGCTCATCCATATCCTGATTGGATTTACAATCAGTGTAGAGTATTAAATTAATATCTGTGCTGACCTAGTGATCTAGTCTATTAGATTATGCTGATTCGTCTATTGATATAGGCCTCCCGTTCACCCGTTGAAAACAAAGACCAAGTTGGAAGTCTCAACATCAAATTGCCTACTCCCGCCGCGAGAGAGGAAAAAAACGACGCACACGAACAGAGACGATCTACGAAGATTTTTTTTCCCTATGATCTAGGAAGAAAAAATTAACGACATGAGTCCAATCGCCAATCCCAATTGAGCATAGGAGAAGAAATTAAGCAAAGGTGTGAAGACGCGAAGAGAGACCGAAACAGAGACTCGTGAAGCGCGTACCACCACGTTGGCTGCGTCCCTGGCGTCGTCGGCGGCGGTGCACCCGCCGAGGAAGTCCCGCGTGACGAGCTCCGCCGCCATCCCGCCGTCAACCGCTCGAGACATGAACCCCACCGCTTCAGCAACCATCTAGCACGCCAACATACAACCTTTGATGTACGTACGCCTATGAGCTATGCTAGCTCTGGATGATAGTCGCAGCTCGATCGACAGAAGAAGAAGTGAGGGGCTATCTATGTAACTCTTCGGTCGCCAATCAAACAGCGGCTGAGAGAAGACCTAGTAGGCTGGAGGAAGAAAGAAGATCTAGCATAGGAAATTAGGAACAGGAGGGCGCGTGCAACGATGGAAGGAGTCGTGGAGGAAGCGAGGAGAGGTGCTGAGGAGGAGATAAATGGGGGAGGGAAACAGGGGGTGTTTTGGAGCCATGTATGGGCGCCATTAATTAAGGTGTTGGAAAGGGAAGGCATGAGGACAAGATGTGCATTAAATGCGAGGGTGGGAGCGCATTGATTGCAATGGCTCCCAGCGTGTGATGAGTGACGGATGGGGATGGACCAGCCTACCGCTGCTACTGCTCAATACTGATGCTCCTGCCGCCTGCCTACTCTCTCCTCGCTGAGTCATCGTCGTGCCTCTACTCTGGACTAATTGGACTACGGCGTCGTTTTCTTTCTGAAGGCCTCCTCTAATTATCTTTTCCTTTTTAATGGTTTGGTATTAAAGAGGTGTGAGGATTATGTACTTCCTGTGGTGGAGTGTGTAGACCGTCCAGCGTAGAAGATCTGGAGTCGTGTTTATAAATGCTGATACGGTCTTACCACGGCGTTCTCCCCGTGCAAGAGGAGTTTGTACGGGCTCGTGTGGGGATCCGAGGGACCCCTTTGCCCGAGGTATCTTCTTTGGGATCGGTAAAATATTATCATGGCCAGTGGAAACCTCAAAAACACTCCTAGGTCCTGGTTTAAAGTAGTGTCGAGTTGCCGCACAGTGCGATTAGGCTGAAATTGGATAAAGCTACGGGTACGGTATGACTGAGACTCAGAGTATTTATCAAGGGAGTAACTTTAAGTTGACGAATCATAATCTTTTGCTAGTACTTAGATATCATTTTATTTTATTTTTATCATCCGTTTCGATTCTTAAAACACAGATCATATCCAACGGCTGATGAATAAACTTATCTCTAACTAAGATTCAGACAACTGATATAGCAAAACCGATATACCAAATTTAGCTAAACCAAGATTTTAGATAGGTTGTGTTGGTTCATGTGTCGATCAATATAATTTTTAATGATCTAGAGCGGCTAAAAAGGGTATTGCCATACTAAAAAAAACTTTCGTCCAATAAAAAACATCTTTGTGGTGTGGCCAAAATATTGGTAGCGTTGATATTGGCTGATATCAAAAGATGCCCTAAATCTTGTTGCTCTACAGCCCAAGGCGAACAAGAGACCCTGTGTTGGAGTTTTTTCTTCCTTTTTTTATTACGTCCATAGCCACTTAGTCTAAAATATTCCTATATTTTGAAGTAGTGATCAGATACTTTTGGTCCCTCTATCAGATTTGAACGGTTTTGACTCCACGTGGGGGCGTCTTTTCCATAGAATTTTCCAATTCATATGTCACAATGGCATCAGATTCCCCTCATAGATGGTCGTTGAACTCGAAATCGCGCACATTTGGTTGTCCAACTATGCATCATGACATCCTATGTTGAAAAATTTAAAAGGAAACCTCTCCCTCTCCCCACGGAGTCAAAGCCAATCAAAATGTAGAGGTACTAAAAATGTCTGATTTTACCAATTGAGAGATCAAATGTATACGATTTCAAGTTGAGAGATCATACCTAAACTTTGCTGTCAATTGAGAGACGAAAAATATACTCTTATCTATTTTCAGTGCTAGGCTAACCTTTATTGGGTACTGCATACAGATATAATCATTGATGTTTTTTGTTTGCGTTTAAGTGATCTGGACTGCTGGACCGAAACAGATTTTAGTGGTTAATCATTGATCATTTGTGGGCAGCGAGCGCTAATCAATTCGGAAAGGCAGTCACCACTTCACCCATCGTAATTAGCACTGAATATACACCGCAGTACTACCGGTGGTTGTATATACAGTACGTACAATTATACAATCAGCCCCACACACGCAGGACGGCGGTACACAGAACCGGCCGGACAGAGACCAATTTAAAGTGGCGCTGCCACGACTTGAATGGGCGACGACATTAATGAAGATCGGAGCTATGGCTTGACGCGACGAGCGAGCATTGAAATTACGTGCGTACTCGTAGTACGTACTTGGGTGATTAAAGGCGTGCGTACGTACTCAGCGCGCGGCAGACGCTGCTGCCAGTCGCAGGTGGCCAGATGAGGATGGTCACGGGAACGAAGAAGTCTCCGCGCGGCGCGCGCGCGTAACGTACAGGAGGAAGACACGCGGAAAACGAAATCAATTTTAATAGCTCCGATCGGCAGAGGAGGAGGCCCAGGTGCCATGCCAATATGCCATGCAACGCAACACGCGAGACGGCGAGAGTGACCCCCCCACCCCAGGCCCAAGTGCCGAACGGCTCCGACTATTCAACGCACCGGGGGGGAAGGAAGGAAGAAGAGCAACACTTGCGTTTCCTCAAAGCAACCTGTGCGACCGGCGCCGCACGGGGCACCCACCCCGGCCGGCTCCACCAGCGGTGGAGTGTGGATGTTACGGGGTTTTGCGTTATGTCACCGATAAAATACGGTACAGTAAGTATCTCTGCCAACGAGGTACCCGGCGTTCAAACGAACTTCCCCCCTCGGTCGGCTGTAAGCCGTTGTCCAGGGCGGTGTACCCAACGGTATAACAGATTGGATATGCAACAGTGGCGCTAAATTTTATGGTACGTACCGGCGGTGCCATCCCTTTTTACGCATGGCACGGCCGTGGGGCAGCATCGCTGTTACAACAAAGTCAGTCCCCACTGTGCGCCATTTATAAGTCGGGGTCGTCTACTGTGGCGTGAGTTTTCAAACTGCTCGTGTAATCTGCGTTAATTAAAGGCGGCAGTGCGCAGAGAGCCACTAGCGTAACCGGCGCAAGGATTTATTATTTTTCCTTTGCTTCACGCGTCTCATCTCACGCATGCAGCAACGAAACTCGCAGATGTCACAGACGATTCTTACACAGCTCGTCGCAGTCTTAACATAATTGCGAGGCGTCATTTTTGTGAGTCACCTTTGTCAGGTTTTTATCCATCGTTTGTTCGTGCATCTCGCTTTCTTCCGGGTCCGTGCGTTTTATCTTTGCTTGTTATTGCACGTACCCTGTTGTGGAGCGCTACTTCTCGCAAGCGCTGGTCCATACATGAGTCCATGTGTGTTTGCAAGTTGCAACTCGCCCAAATTTTTTTCGGTTCTGTATTTATTTATGAGTAAAATGCACATACGGTTCCTATTCTTTCGTGAAGGTGTCAAAGTCACGTCACGTAAGATTGCACGGCACATCGTCGCCTGACGTGTGGGCCCAAAGTCCAGGTGGCATCCACGTCATGCGGCCGAACCTGTGCATATACGCGAGGAACCTAGAATGAACCACTTAACAAACATTAAGAACCTAAACGTGCATTTTCAAAGATGAGAGACCTACTTGACATCTTCGCGAAAGAATAGGAGCCGCGGGTGCATTTTACTCTTTATTTATGTACTAGGCATCAACTGTTGACGAAAGAATAGTACAAGTGCCAATTCCTTGTTTTAGTTTTTCTAATCAGAATATTTAACTTACAACTTAACAAGTCCTAGCTCTTAGTTTCTCCTATACCATGAGATCAACGGGGAGCCGCGTATATAACTGGAATGGGAAAAAAATTGGGGAGCACTCCTTACTGCTCTCGTATGTACAGCAACTGACCGATCAATCATTCCAAACTTTTATGTGTTCAAAACTACGAAGGTGGATGCATCAAAAACACAGAAGCAGTACTGACAGTACTCACCAACCCAAGGAAGGACCGGAGCAATAATTTGACTAGACTACGGGAGGGGGCCTTAAATCGTGGGCGAGGTTGGTTTCGATGTGACTCCTGTAGTGCTTACTAGTGCTTGGTGCTGTTGCCCAGAGATCTTGACAAGCTTTTCAATGCCGTTCGGAGCCCACCAAAGGAGACGATAGGATAGGAAACTAAGCGCCGAGAGGGAAAAATATCTCTAATCTTGGCAACGCGTGGTTTGTTGTAAAAATAACCCAAGTTAGGCCCTCCATTCTTTATCTCGCAAGTGTAGGGTGAAAACACACAACTCATGTTTTTTTAAGAAACCCTTTAGGATGAGCATAGTTAATGTATTGATTTTGCGTGCAACCATTTTAAAACTTTGAAATTATTCTAGTCAATCATCAAACACGCATACATCATATACAAGTACACAAGATCCGTTTTCACGATTGAATTCGTATCGACGAGGTTTTCAAAACATGACCACATCTTATCATGTTTTGAGGTATTCTATTGACACCAGAAGTTACCAAATTAATCTTTATGTTTACTACGTTTACATTGAATGGTTACCATGTAACAATATACGGTTATAACACAATGTTTATCCAATCTCACGAGTGAGTATTGAGCTGTAATCAACAAATAAGAGATGTCAATAGACCATATAAAAGTATAAGGGCATCTCCAATAGGAGGTACTAAGCAGGTACTAGTCCTACGTGGCGGAAAGATGAAGAGAAAAAGTTAGCACTAGTTACTTGCAGAAGTAACAGCTTGTGCATGGGTACCAGTAATGAAAAGAGAATGACATGTGGGTTCATTAGAAAAAAGAAGAGAATAAACAAAAGAAAGATGAGAGAGATGAAAATTAGTAACAGCTTGCCATTGAAGATGCCCTAATGGTCCAAGTTTTAAATGGTTGTGGAGTGGTGTCCTATAAGTCGGTGACAAATGGACACTACCCGGTGAACATGTAGTAAACAAGTGCTTATAACCTGATAACGAATCGGTAACCATGTAGCTGGTGTCCTATAAATCGGTAACGAATGGATATTACCCGGTGAACATCTATTATATGAGGGGTACGAGGGGAGGCTTCACGTTGATCCACATCACCCCAATTATTCTAGCCTTTGGATCTGATATCTAACGGTCTAGATTTAATGAGGTGGTATGTTTGATGGGCTATCTCTAAACATTAAAATAGTTTCGAGCCAAAAAGGTCCAGTTTGTAGAATTAGCGATAATTAGG
Organism: Brachypodium distachyon; assembly: GCF_000005505.3. NCBI lineage: Eukaryota > Viridiplantae > Streptophyta > Magnoliopsida > Poales > Poaceae > Brachypodium > Brachypodium distachyon. Next base: position 9,925,060 of record NC_016131.3, on the reverse strand, counting down.
AATATACCTGATGGGCTATAATAAACATTAAAATGATTTCAGGCCCAAATAGGCCCAATACGTTATAATCGGTGGTAATTAAGTTAAATTTGTTTTTTATGGTTCCGAACGTAGCATACCCTGTTATGCGACGACATTTCAACATTATTTTTCATTGTTTTTCTTCACAGGTCATGAAAATATTAGATAATAAACTAAGTATATTAGTCATAGTCTATATCTATTTTTTAAAGATATTTTAACTGTTGGATCTAATATCTAATGGCCCTTGTTTAACTTATTTAATGAGAGGGTATATTTGATGGGCTACCAATAAACAATAAAGTGATTTTAGTCCAAGTAGGCCCAATTTGTGGGCTACCAACAAAACATCAAAATATGTTAAAATCCACTAAAGCCCAATACAAATTAATACGTGTCCAATATGGAAACACTATTGCAGATTGCAGGACATCTCATTGGTTCCCTCTGCCGTATGATATAAAACAAATAAATCAGATGGTTCGATTAAGAAAAAGAATCACCTAAAATAGATTAAGAAACAAAATTAGAAAACCGAGGGAGACGCCACGTTGATCCACATCACCTGAATTATATTGACCATCGGATCTTATATCAAGAAAAAGAATCACCTAAAATATATTTAATGAGAAGTATATGACGCTTGGACTACGAACTGGTTATATAGTAAAAACAATATGATGGGTACTGAGGAATGCCTCACATTGATCCACATCACCTCAATTATTCTGACCGTTGGATTTGAGAATTGTTGACACACGACCGTTAGATCTACGTGACACATAATTTTGCTTTTAAATCGTGCGTTACATATATGTGATACGTAAATTTGCTAACGCGAAGCAACCAGATGATGGGCGCATGTTTTTTAATCTAAACATACTCTTGTCACGTTTATTTTCCATAAAATCCGTGCCGCGTGCATTCACTGGAGCGTCTGTCGCGTGCCTTCGCTTGTGACGAGGTAGGCCAAGCTTTGGAAGGAAATCGTTGAGGCCACATCCATGATGAAAAATGTCTACGGAGATGCGTGTACAAGGTTGCGTTGCAGTAATTCATCGAGATCAGACAAATTAATACTACTGCAAAGTCTTACATACTTTTTGGTGTCCTGTCATTATTAACTGGATTTTTCTACATTTGGTGGTAATTAGGGATTTAATGAAGTGGCATCTAAGAGTTCGGTGTGGTAATTAGTGGTCTAATCTTCGTCTCCGCGCAGGCGAACCATGCAAGTGCTTACAACATCGCAGCACGACGGCCTTCTAGCTTGCACGCGTGCTCTCATAGCACCACGTGACCGCAAAGCCGCCGCTGTGATCGGCCGCCCCGGCGCCATCGGCCACTGCTGCCATCATCCGTCGTTGTCGAGACACAATTAGGTCCCTGCTGCCGTGATCCATGGCCGCCGCAATGCTCTATCAGTTACCGTCAGACGCCACCTTGCTTGCTCGCTGCACCGCGAGCCCGCTCACAAGGAATGCTTGCCGCATCATCCGTCCAAAATAATAGTTAAATATTAAAAATATATAAGTTTGTGATCGATGTCTAACAGAAATTTTAGAAGTTATATAACATAATATCGCACAAAGCAAAATGTAGCAAACACATAAGTTCATTATTCAAACATAGCGCTTTTATATTGCAGATAATGTTAGTAAAATACAAATATGTTGCTAAAAATATAATGACAAACTACTCTACAATATAATATGTGATTGAATCAATCTAATGATGCAGAATATTCCATCTTATCATTTCAGAAGATTTGTCTTCGCGAAAAACAAATAAAAAATTATATACAAGTCTAGCTGCGCAATCTATACGGGTCATCCCAATTATTTCCAGCCGTTAGATATGAGATCTACGAGTCCTACAAGCAATATGAGGGGATACCGACCGAGGGATCCTCCAGGTTGATCCACATCACCCCAATTATTTCCAGCCGTTAGATATGGGATCTACGAGTACTACAAATCGTTTGTTTCATGTTACGTTCAGCTGAACCTCTAAAAAAAACACCGAGTCCAAACTAAAAGCAGAAAGCACTGGCGGGAGGCGTCAAGCAGAGCAGCAATAGAGCGACAAACAAGGGTTGGGAGTACTGTGGCGGTTGTGGCCTGGCCGCCTAAGGGACTTGGGGAATGAAAGGATCAAGGAGGGATTTCACAATTTTGGTATGGAATTATATCCCTTAGAGCCTCCACAATGATGCTGGACACATGCAGGGGTGCGCGCAGAGGGGCGGAGGCGCGGTTCGGCGAGTGCAGCGTAGGGGCACTAGTGGAGGCGGTGCAGGGCATGCGCAGGATGGGTGGAAGTGGTGCAGAGGGCACACGGCGGAGGTGCGGAGGAGGTGCAGGGCCGTGAGCGGAGGTGGTGAAGTGGGTCGTTGGAGGAGTTGGGATCCGAGGATTTGATGTGAAAATGAGGTTGGGAAAAAAAGAGATAATGAAAATGAGTAATTAATTTATTCTTTTGTGGGTACTGTATATATACGTGCAAGTTTGAACCATCTGCATTGCAGGAAAACTTGACTTTTGGCACGCCGTAGAAACCCTTATGTATAAAAGTCTCATGTTTTCAATTTTAGAATTAAAAATATGATGAATAGATACGCATCGGACAAAATCAAACGATGTACAAAATGAAAAAGTCATCGGCACACGTACAAAAAAAATACAACAATGATCATCAGGTCTAGCCCGCTCATTTCGCGCGGGCCACTATGCTAGTGTAGTAAACAACCGCTTATAACCTGGTAAGTTTTGTCAAAAAAAGTCGTTAAAACATACCAAAATGGGATCTACTTTTGCTCATTGCTATGAACCTAATACTGCGGTGCATGCTTTGAGAGATAAAAAGTTTAAAATTTTCAAATTGATATAATCTAATAACCGTCCGTATGCTACTTATCGAGAGCGTGGGCACATGTGCTCAATTGTTCTGTCCATTTGTTTAAGTTTGTTCTGCCTCATCGCGTATCACCGATAAGGACGAGAAAAGACGATATATTTTTTATTTTTCTTCACAACACTTTTTTCATTTCTTACGCAACACTTTTTCAAAGAATGGAACGATCAGCCGTAGGCCTAGGCTCCAGGCCATTAATTCCTGCGACCATATTCGGAATTAAGTCCGCGCATTAATGTAGCAGTATCCTTTAAAGACACTCTTCACATAAATGCCAGAACTGGTCCGGTTTGGTAGCCAGCCTTCTTCTTGTTTTAGTTTTCCAAGGAGTAGATTGCAGTTTGGTTGATCATGTTGTTATCCTCTCTCAGTGAGATCTAGTAATGCTCAGTGACGTACGTCTGACTTGGAGTACATAAGACTTTCAGACATTATGGTGGTAAAACTATAGCTAACTGCGTGTATATTCGGGCAGACTGCAGGGTTCTCCAATGATAATCTCCTTTTCAAAGATAAAAATCCAAAAATAATAATAATACAAACAGCCCTATGCACGCAACCAAAAACCACACCTTGGCTCGCACGATATGCTGTGCTTGTTCTGAGCGAGTCTGACTGAAATATCACTGATGATTATTAGAAGATCGGTGATCTTCTTTGAAAAAAAAAATATTACTGCAGACAACCAACGAAGTACTCCATAATTCTGTCCGGCTTCGGTCCCAGGCCGGCTGCGAAAATGCCCATTTACTTCTCGTCGTGCAAAAGAGAAGCACATCTGCAATAACTCAATACGATTAATGTTACTGAACCTTTGGTTGCATCACCGGTACTCCAGTAACCACTTTGCTAGATATCGAGATTAATGGCGTGCAGTGCAGCAATGGCGATTTAATTTGTTCCTGCAATGTCCGTTGGCTCTCGCCCCCCCGCAGGAGTACTACCAGCAGTAGTAGTACGTGCCCATCGACACCGAGTAGTGACGACGGTTAACCGTCCATCCGGAGTGCAAATCGAGATGCCGGCCCGAGTTGGGCGAAAGCACGGTCGGCAACGGCAGCGCATTGATTTTTCTGATCATATACGGTCCAAAGCGTCCGGTCCGATGCCGGGATACGCGATTAAAATCTTTTGGCCGCACGGGCAGTACAAACAAAGCCTGGCACGGTGGCCATTTACCACGAGCACGTACCAGGGAAGTACTCATCACGCGCGCGCCGTGAGAAGAGCAGAGGCCGTCAATGCATGCATGAATCCATCCACTGGCCGCCTTGGGCCCAAGCAACAGCAGTAGTGGTACCAGGATTCCCAAGATGATCGGTCAGTGCGTACGGCGGCGTGGAGTAATGGAGGAACAGTAGCGGACACCAGCGGCATTGCAACCCGACCGACTGACTGACTGCACGCACCAAGAGTGAGCAGGCTTGCCGTTGCAATGCAGAATGGTGAAGATGCTCTTCTTCTCTTTCTCTCTCTTTTTCGAGGGATAGAAGAACGGTGAAGTGAGGAGTGTGAGACATCTTGAGACGGGAAACGCTTTGTACCCTGCCCGGTCGGTACTGCTGGTGTTAACGGATTCGGCCCTGAATCGAGCTTGCGCGGTCGTGGGCCTCGATCGAACGCGATTCCGGCCTGCAGCCCATCGAGCTTGCGCGGTCGTGGGCCTCGATCTTATGCGATGCCGGCCTGCAGCCCCATTTGGTACAGAACTTATAGCGTTAATTCCCTAAAAACCGCATCAGGGAAATCATATATCGTCTGGCTGTAGTTTGTTTATGTTGTGAGGTTTTGTGTCCTCACGACAGAATATTGGAGGAGAAAGCGATGACACGTGGAATAATGGTCTTCCAGCTCCATCCTTCTTCTGGCATAGTTAACATGATCCACTTCATGAAGTTAGTGGATCGCGTGGTTTGTATTTTCGTTATTTTGGCCTTCTTTCTAGTCATCTCGGCGATGAATCAACAATTCGACAACCTGCCTTGCAAGGGGTATGTCCCCGCCCACAGTGCGTTTAACGATCTTAGGTTCTCATGGTTGCGGTGAGCGACAATTGTGGCTATTCAAAACTTATGAGGTTAGTCCAGCTTGTGCGGCTTTGGTCTTCTGCAGTTTCATCACCAGAAACATGGAGAGTTTTCAAGATACGGACGACGGATCAAGAGTTTTTTACTTCAAAGAATCTTGATGCAACTTTTAGTTTCACTAGGGTTTTTTTGTTGTTGGTTTTCGTTTCAATTCTTGTCGTTTGTAGTTTGTTTATTGAATCAATAAAGTCAGATGTTTCTCAGAAAACAAACAAACAAATGGCCACAAATATTCAATATGGTACTCCACTATATTGCCGAATAGGTCGCGGAAAAAGAGACAAATGGAAATACTATTTTCGAAAACGATACTAACTCGGTCTCTAGTCTCTACTTCAATCCATGCAGTCTTACTATCGACAAAAATAGCATGGATTAAGAGGGAATAACAGTAGCACAAGTGTAAGGGTTTGGCGTATCTTTATCTTTACACCTATAAATATTTCGATAGTTGTTGATTGTCCGTCATATTCAGATCAGGCCACACGTCGATTCCATATAACTATTGGGATATGGATTATTGGATTAGAGACAAAAGACGAAAGCACAAAAAACCGTAAGCATGTATTTACATATTTAGTCTGTACCAAGGCACGAGTACATCAGGATATACCTTTGGTACTTAGCCCCGAAATGTATATCTTAAATTTAATCGAAACATATTTTGTGTATGTAAGCACCTCTCTACTAGATCGACTCAATAGAACAAGATTCAGCTTGCAAGCCAAATGTATTGGAGAAATTCGGAGAAAGATGAAGATCCAAGGAGGAAGACGAACAGTAGCTATCCTAAGAACATCTCCATGCCTCGGCCTAAGCCGCCACTTCCTGCCAGCTCCTTTCTGTTGACAACACCTTCTCTTCACGCCAGCTGGGCGTGTTTGGTTCGAGTCCAAACTTGACCTAATTTGGCTAGCCAAAAAAATTGATCATGGTTTTACTTGCTAATGAGTTGACCAACTTTGGTAGTAAAAAACTAGATTTGGTATGCTTGTGCTAAATAATCTCGAACCATCCAAACAAAGGTCAAATTTTTTAGTCACCATAAAATATTGGCATGATATATCTGGGCAACAATTCAAACATGCCCCACGGACCACCATCAGCGTCAGTGCGTTGCCAGATAAATGGTCACGTATCCTATGAATCCGTTCGCGGCAGAATGCATCCGTGCATCCGTTTGGTTTTCCACCTTACGATTTCAATCCCATGGATTAGTTTAATCTGCAGCGATTTTGTACTAATACGCCCGCCTACAAACAAACAGCAATTTATTTTTGCAAAAGTACCCCTGGAAGCTCTACTGGATCATGTTTCGCCCATATGAGATGAGACTGCAGGTCCTGATTGCCGTTGATGCCGTGGAAATCTCTTGATATCTCCAAGGTAAAAGCGGCATTCTGCATCCCTTTGCTCCGACGGTGACGCGATTAATTCCGGCATCCAGCCTCCGGCGGCACCTCCCCATGGGGCAGGGCTTGCCAGCTCCATTTATTGGTTCTGACCTGTGCTCCTAGTTTTTCCGATGAACAAGATTCGTCCATGGACAACATCCCATCTTCCTTTCTGCATTCCTTCCACTATCTGCTCATTCACCTGAACGTTGCACCTCTCTGACCCTCTCATCTTCTAGGTGGCCGCCACTACGATCAATCAATTAGCCAAATAATTAGAGCTAACTCCATCGCACTAGTCAAGGAAGAGACCCGTGAGGAAATTTGCGATGGACTCTGAAATTAATTTTTTGATGGAAGAAATATGAGATTAGCCGGCGGACCAACACCTCTCCTCAATTTCATGGCGCATTTGATGAAGAGGAAAATAATTAAGGAGCATGGATAGTGTTTCAATCGACATCCATCTCCGATAGCCGTTCCGTGTCGCGCAGGCTGGGGAGTGGGGATTCGAGGGTTGAAAGGTGTAGGGAGGTTTCCGAGAAAAGAGGCGTCGGTTAAGCCTAGATGCGGGCGGCTAATTGCACTTTTCCCGTTTACTGCGCATTAGACACAAGATTCTGATCGTACAGTGAAAACCAAACGGATGCACGGATACATTCTGCGGACGGATTCATAAGATACGTCACCCAGATAAATTAGTGTAACGAAATGAATTGGAAAAAGAAAAGAAAAAGACGAAGAAGAAAAAACCGTTCCATGTATCCGCCTTGTCCATGCATAACTGCATCGCGGCCAGCCAGGGGTCGAGACGCCGATCCCCTTGAAACGCGGCATATAGGCGCGCCCACGATCGCCCCGTCCCACCCCGCTCCTCGCCCCTCCCTCCCACCCACGTTCTCTCGCCCCGGAGCCCCGGACACACCACAACCGCGAACAAACGAACCCCCGTCCAAGAACAACAAAGAGCCAACGAAGAAGATCGATCGGCAACATCTCCAAGCGAGAAGAAGCGAGACGCGACCCGATCCGACGTCCCAGGCGACCGATCGATCAAGATGAGGGAGATCCTGCACATCCAGGGCGGCCAATGCGGCAACCAGATCGGCGCCAAGTTCTGGGAGGTGATCTGCGGCGAGCACGGCATCGACGCCACGGGCCAGTACACGGGCACGGCGCCGCAGCAGCTCGAGCGCATGGACGTCTACTACAACGAGGCCGGCGGCGGCCGCTACGTGCCCCGCGCCGTCCTCATGGACCTCGAGCCGGGCACCATGGACTCGCTCCGCTCCGGCCCCATCGGCGGCATCTTCCGCCCCGACAACTTCGTCTACGGCCAGTCCGGCGCCGGGAACAACTGGGCCAAGGGACACTACACCGAGGGCGCCGAGCTCATCGACTCCGTCCTCGACGTCGTGCGCAAGGAGGCCGAGAACTCCGACTGCCTCCAAGGTAATGATCTCATCCTCTTAATTAGTAACTCCGTAGTAGTAGTATTTTCGTTCATCCTTCAATTTGGTGCCTGTCTCTCGCGTTCTGCTAGTTGTTCCTTAATTCATGGCATTATCAGCATTTCCTTGGATCTGTTCCTGGAACAGAGCCGGGCATCTTATGATCGCCAATTGTTCGTATTCGTCTGGTAAAATTCTCTAAAGTATGCCGGGAAATGCTTGTTGGATCCGCAATTTGCACGATGAACTAAAAATTTGGCAGATTGGCTTAACAGTAATTCGGCTTCGTCTGGTAAAATTCTCGTGGATAGGAATATGCTTGTTCGATCAAAAAGGTATTTTCAGATTAGAACAGAATAATAGTCGATTTCGGTCTAAGGGGGATCTATGAGATCAATGTTTGATTGCGCTTGTTCTCCTTTCTTTTGGTAATTAATTAAAGACGGACGTTTCACATTTAATTAGACTCCGACTGTCTGACAGCAGAGTGCCAGAGTAGCACACATTGCACCGAAATGAACTCTGCCAACTTGGGCAGCATTGACAAGCATTCCGTCCGGCGGGATAGGTAGCTCGTCAGCCTCGGCGAAAGAGTTGATTCGGCGTTTCCAGATACAGACTCCAGAATTAGCGGGTCCAGCATAGTTTTAAAAGTTAGATCAGTTGATAGATCACGTAACGTATCTGTACCACAAAAAATGGGTAAATCAAACATAACCAGTTAACAGCGCTGTTTTGACCACTGGTTTAATCATTGATTTCAGTTCTGTCACGTTGCATCCGTATATTGCGTCAAGTTGGTTCATTTATACTTATGAATTGCTACAAATACTGTTGCTCAGGATGCCAGTTACGAAGGTTCTGAAACTGTGCCACCTGTATAGATGCTATCTGTCATTTGAATTCAGAAATGTGTTTTAGTTTTAAACACATATGTAAATCAGACATGTCTTCTGTTGCATCAGTTTTCTCGCCAGTCTCTTCTCTGAAAACTGTTTGTCGGTCGATACGACCTCAGTACCGAAATACGATATGTTCACATCACATGTCTACATCATCTTTTTGCTGGCAAACGATCATGGGGTTATCACCAAGCTAATAATGTACCAATACAAATATCATTCTGTGATTACTGATAATGTTGTACGACCTAACAACACAAGTAAGGAGGTTTCGACAGACGAAATACTGTCGGTGTTGGCCTCAGCGAACGGGACAGAACTGAGACAGGCTGTTGCCAGTGGATGGTGCTTGGGTAGATGTGTTTGCCCATGTTTTTCTTACTACTAGTATATAGATTAGTTCATTATGTACTTCCCTTTTGGACTTGGTGAGGTGAAAATGGATTTTAGCACACCTGGTGATAGCAGCAGAATAAAGAAAAAAAATGTATTTCTGCAAAGACATTATCGAGTTGTGTATGATTGGAAAGGAGTAGCACTGACCACTGAAGTATTATTGAGCCCATGATTGGATAGGAGTAGGACTGACCATGTGGTGTTCAGTTCTTGCATGGCTGCATGACTAGTGTACTTAAGCTAGTATGACTGCATTGTTCAAGTCTTTTTTCGCGAAAAGGTTGAACTCTTACATGATTGGGCTCCGGGGGATGTTGAGCTGCATAGCAGAACTCCGGATAATTTTTCAGTCTGGGTGCCCCTGAAATGAACAGCTAGTGATCGACTTCCCTTGTTGATCGATTAGAAAGCCTCTATCTGTTGGATGGTTAAGCTACTATGACTGCATGACTAGTGCACTTAAGCTACTATGACTGCATGGTTCAGGTCTTTTTAAGCAAGTAATTCCGTTGCAGGGTTCCAAGTATGCCACTCTCTGGGCGGGGGCACGGGTTCCGGCATGGGCACGCTGCTCATCTCCAAGATCCGTGAGGAGTACCCGGACCGCATGATGCTCACCTTCTCCGTGTTCCCGTCCCCCAAGGTCTCCGACACGGTGGTGGAGCCCTACAACGCGACGCTGTCCGTGCACCAGCTCGTCGAGAACGCCGACGAGTGCATGGTCCTCGACAACGAGGCCCTCTACGACATCTGCTTCCGCACCCTCAAGCTCACCAACCCTTCCTGTAAGCATAGCAGTTCATTTGATTCCATTCCAAATTTCCAATGCATAAGCATGGCAAATTGCCAACTGAAATTGATTGAACCAATGCGTGCCAGTCGGTGACCTGAACCACCTGATATCGGCGACGATGAGCGGGGTGACGTGCTGCCTGCGGTTCCCGGGGCAGCTCAACTCGGACCTCCGGAAGCTGGCGGTGAACCTGATCCCGTTCCCGCGGCTGCACTTCTTCATGGTCGGCTTCGCGCCGCTCACGTCCCGCGGCTCCCAGCAGTACCGGGCGCTGACGGTCCCGGAGCTGACGCAGCAGATGTGGGACGCCAAGAACATGATGTGCGCGGCGGACCCGCGGCACGGCCGGTACCTGACGGCGTCGGCCATGTTCCGGGGCAAGATGAGCACCAAGGAGGTGGACGAGCAGATGATGAACGTGCAGAACAAGAACTCCTCCTACTTCGTCGAGTGGATCCCCAACAACGTCAAGTCCAGCGTCTGCGACATCCCGCCCGTCGGGCTCGCCATGGCATCCACATTCGTCGGCAACTCAACGTCCATCCAGGAGATGTTCCGCAGGGTCAGCGAGCAGTTCACCGCCATGTTCCGGCGCAAGGCTTTCCTCCACTGGTACACCAGCGAGGGCATGGACGAGATGGAGTTCACCGAGGCCGAGAGCAACATGAACGACCTCGTCGCTGAGTACCAGCAGTACCAGGACGCCACCGCCGAGGAGTACGACGAGGAGGAGCCCGCCGGCGACGACGACCACGCCTGATCGGCCGACGATCCAGAGCTCTCTCTCTCTCTCTGCCTTTTGCATGCTTCGGTTTGTGCTTCGTACCGTTCAAAGTCGTTTTATACATACATCTACATCTACTATAAACGTGTGTTGCCGTGTCTGCCGAACCTGTATGCGTACGTACGCTTGTGTGTGTTGCTGTCGTCCTCGTCAGCCTTGACTTGTCATCGTTGTTTCAGGTTATTTCAAATCGTTTGCTTATGTACGTACTGGGGATTACTGTCCTCTCTGTATATGTTAGGAATTATATATCTACTTCGTTCATTATCTGCTTGCTTAACTAACTCGATGTGATGTTTCATATCGCGTATTATTTAGTTGCAAACCGGCGACAATTGGAGAGTGCTAATGTCAGAACACAATGAAAAAGTAGGTCTTAGTGGTGGTACTGGGTTTATTTTAGTAACTTAATTGCCTGCTGATTTGATGATCTCAAATGTCTATTCAGTAAGGTCTACTCAAACAACATCATGGCATTTGCTTCTGTACATGTCGCCTTCAATCTGACGGGGTGCTATATGTACTAATCTGCACGATAAGCAGCCATTAATCTGACGCTCTAGAATTCTGATAGCAAATATGTTGCTGCGGTCACCGCCCGTAGTTCATTCTTGACCACAGTATTGTTATGCATATTTTAGGAATCAGGATTGTTCGGCCTTAGAGCGGACTCCCTCCCCTTCTCCTTGACTGCAGTAGCAAAATATAGGAGGACCGTCAGGGTTAACTCTTGACTCTATTGGCTTCAGGAGGGGGGGAATTTTTGGTGCCTACCAAAACGACCATTTTGGCCCAAGAGAAGGTAAAAATCGTCTGATTTTGCTGAATTTACATACTCCCTCCGATTCATATTACTTGTCTCAATTTTGTTAAAATATGAATGTATCTATGTTTAAAAAACATCTAAATACATGTAATATTTCGACAAATAATATGGATCGGAGGAAGTAATAAATTCTGGAGATGAAGTTCTGTTCGCCAAGGTTAAGAGATAAAACAATTGACTGAAAGGGATATACTTTAGTAGTAATCGAAATGACAAAATATTCAGTGAAATTTTGAACCGTGAACAAAATTATTCTCCTGCATGATGCAAGATTGTAAACTGCATTAATTATATAAGTGCAAACAAGACCAACCAAAGTTGAATACCAAGCTGACAAAAACGGCGAAAAAGTCCAATCAGAACTACTCCACAACTAAATATCTGATGTAGTACACGGTGCTCTGGTTTCGGGAAGAAAGATCGATGATCCATGATTGCCCAGCAAATGCATGGATCGCCACTTTCGCAAGGTTCTTCACAACACGCAGAGTTAATGGATCGTTACAACTTACATGCACACGACAGCCGACATAATGCAGAAAGTCAGTGCAGCGATTTTTCTAAAGTTCAAGCTAGTTGGTGAGGAACTGATCGATCTGCTTTTCAAGCAGGGCTGCAGGGGTTCACGTGACTGCTTCTGAGCCTCCTATATATTCCTCAGGTGTTCAATAGACAGCAACGAGCAAGATGCTCACGTAGACAGAACGGTTCCCTCGAGATCTTCCTTTTGACAATCTAACATAGTTGTCCGCAAAATAAAAAAAAGTGACATAGCGGTGTTTCCATTGACGGGAACATGGGAAAGAAGAGTGGAAGATCAAAACGGGGAGAATATTCACATGATCAGTGCATGGATGCCGTGCATAGTGCATAAATCTTGCTTTACTCTAGAAAGAAAAGAAAAGAGGCAAAGGCAAAGGAAACGGACTCATGTAGGTGAGCTTGTTAATTTGACCCCCAAAAAAGGGGAACAAATAGAAGTGGCTGATTTTGGTATAGTATACTCATATTCTACTACAGCATTTTTGCTTTTTTGTGGTTTTGATATCTCGGTTAATTACGATTGCAACCATATTGCTAACTGACTACCAACTCTATCTTCTTTCCTTGAAGAACGAAACGGGAGCAATCAATTTTCCTAAGCATGAGCTAGGAAACGGCGGAGCAGTATATCATTGCCGCTAGTTCGTGACAGGGCTATATCGCCGGCACGTAGAGCACCATTCTGTATGGACCTTGGCGGCCTGAGCCGGGCAAATTAAAGATCAACTGGTCCGCCGCAGCTAGCTATCGGGCGCTACCGACAGGTTGGACTTGGAAACGGAACAGCTCGCCCGGTTTCGCCTTGCCACTTGCCCAGTTGCCCAGTACACCGCCGAAAAGACTAGTACTGCTCGCTAAGTCGCTACGCGGACTTTTCCCTTGTTCCTGTGGCCTGGGGGTGCTGGCCCGGCCAGGCCGGTGTCGCCTGCATGGAACGGCAGGATTGACATGAACGGCGGGGCATTCTATTCCCGTGAAAGTGGCAGGCAGGCAGCTACGACGTACGAAAACGAAAGGTTAGCTCAGCTGGATCTCGCCTCCCTCGGCCGCACGGCATGGCATGCGATTCCTTTCCAGCTGCTCTGATTAGCCTAAATACAATCCACGCGCTGAACCGAGGGCGAGGGGTCTCGCACGCAAAGGGTTTTAATTAGTCGAATCGTCCATCACGAGGTGTTACGTCACGGGACCCTCGTGGTGGTGGAGGCAGTTCAGAAATCGACTCACTCTATAGTGTTTCTTCGGCCGGCCGGCGTCACGTTTGCGGTCGGGGATTTCCCGAGGACCAGAGCGAGAGCGAGTCGTCGACGTTTGCTCAATGCACGTATGCTGCGTCCTCCTCTCTTGCTTTAGACTTATTAAATTATATAAACCTACATTTTATAATTTGGATGCAGATTTATTTAGCATGGATGGCAGTCTTCTCGGTTAAGGAAAAAAAACTGGTGGCAGATTATCCAAAATTCCGAATAGATCTGAACTAATTCGCCTGCTCGGTTGTATAGGGACGCAAGCGGAAACCTACATATGTCCCAATTTTATGTCAATCTTTAAGTTTCAAGTCGAATATGTAGGTTCACATAAAATTGGGATATCATAAACGTGATCCTACTTACGTCCCAAAAAATTAATCTAAGAAATTCCTAATGATTTTGAAGAGAATCATAAACGTGATCCTACTTACGTCTCTGTTCCTTTGGCATGCGTATCTACATCCCTCAAGTGATACTCCTATCAGTATATTTTACTCACTGCCAATCTGCCCACAATCTGGTCAGATAACGAAACTTTACTGCGATTATTACTCCCTGCGTGTTCTACTGGAATTTGGTTTCCCATTTTCTTTTCCCGCAAATGAATCACTCACGCACGTTAGGGGGAGACCCAATACCGACAGAATCATCTTGTCATATTCGCCGTACACAAGTACTGGGCATTTAAAATTGGAGAGGATATGAATACATGATCGACCGTTCTCGATAAGTATACAGCATGAATCATCGTTCACCACATTACAAACAATCCTCAATCGTTGAATTAAGTTTGCAATAAAAATGGTTGCATGCATCAATTGATGCATATGCAGGGGATCATCGAAAAAAAACAACGTTTAATAAGTAGGGAGATCGCGAGGCATATATGTCAATCCAGCCCTAGCCGCCGCCACCCAACGCCTCTAGATCGTTATCTCCGGCCGGCCGGCAAGGACGTCCCTACTTCTTCTACGTTTAGTGCTATAGTAAGTCTTCAAAAATTAGGTTTTGGTCAACCGACAGCCGAGTTATGGTGGGGATGGCGATACTGTGCAGGTCAATAATAAGGTTTTGCCGACTCCTCATCCACCTCATCGACGGCGATCCTGCCGATGGCGTTGAGTAGTGCGGGACGGTTGGTCGCCACTCTTTTGGAGTGGTGGATCTGATTATGTGTGTGTGCTTTGTAGGTCGTCTACGCGTATCAGTTTATTGGTTTCTTTTCTGATCGATGAGATTTGGGCAGCTTCGACCTCATTGTGGAATTAGTGCGGCCAGGTCTTCTTGTCGGATTTGTCTGGCCGGATCTGAGATGGCCATCCAATCTTCTCCGGGACGGTGGTCTATTTCTCATATCACTGTCGCTAACGTTTTCCGGCTTCGATCGGTGACTTCCTGACTGCTACATCAACAACGGTTTCCTGCCTCCGACGTGGTTCGGAGGTCCAGGGGCAGCATCGAGCTTCGCTCACGGCACGCCACCGGGTAGTGCAGGAGGAAGACACGTTTACTTACAAGAACTTGCGTGTAATTTAATTTTGCTTTAAAGAGGGTTCTGTAAGGGTTGGTTAATTCTAATATATGGCCTTGGCCTATCGGAAAAAAAAACAAGATCCTTTTGGGAAACAAGATACAGGCCAGTGTGGCGGAAATCTATTTTACTTCCACGTGCAATCACGTGATCGATCGACCGATGATCCGTGTGTTCCTTTTCCTAAGACAAATGCTAAATTATTTGTATATGATCGGTATATGTCTCAACTATTTGCATGGAATACTTCTTTTATTGCGGAAATACATGAATCCATGGGAATTTCCTCTCAGCTCACGGGCACCTCCTTCGATAAGAGCATCAACTTCTCCGTCTCATCTTTGCGGCAATTTATTTTTGACCGCCATCTTCGCAACAATTAGTATCTTGGCTGGAACTTTTGGATAATTTTCTGTTTATATACTAGTAATTACTTAAAAAAATCTGGTCAAAAATATTACTTCAAAAATACCACCAGCAACTCCATATAATCTTTCCGGCGGTTGAAGCACCTCGTTTAGAATGTTTAGACAATTCCACAATTAGAGAATCTGCAACAGTCCATTACTGAGGCTCAGTTTGGCATTGATGAACTATGTTGCACTGAACTTATTTTATAATATGTTGTGCAAAAATTCACACAAAAGTAGGGAAACGTTGGTTAGCCAAACGTGAAAATAGTGAAAAACAATTGAAAAAAACGTGATTATAGTAATCCATCGCAATGCCAAACGGAGGCCAAGACTTCGCTACATGTATAACACTAGTTTTTCCAAGAGAGAAACCATTACTTCATCTCTCTTTTTCTTCACATCCACATCATCAAATCTTGACATATAACTTGTTGATAGTTGAATCACCTTGTTGGAGATGCTTTTATAACCCATGACAAGATGAAAATTCAACCAATTGGTGGCTTCAATTCCACGTGTGGCATCTTTGCCAAAACATTCATGCGGGACGTTAAGGCATCCGTAATACGCGGTTACTAAGATCATTACATAGAGGAGAGATAATGTTTTCTTTAGTAACAACCTATCCCACAAGGAATTACTTAGTAAATGTATGATGGTGGACCCACTACGTGAGCTTTCTTAATTTTAGGAAACAAAACAAACTTTTTTTTAACATAACACGAGCTTTTTAGTACCAAGTGCAGCTACAATAGACTATCAAAACATTTTTGTATCATATTCTTAGTAACCTCATGGGTGGACTGTTGGCTTACGACGTGAAAGCCTAGTTTTGAAAACCGGACCGGACCGGCGGTCCGACCGGAAAAAACTGGAACCGCAGCTCCTAGCGGTCTGTTTAGTGCACTGGACTGGACGGCCAGGCGGACTAGAAAACCGGTGAACCGGCAGGTTTTGGTGAAAACCGGTGAACCGGCAGGTTTTGGTGAAAACCGGTGAACCGGGCGGTTTTGGTTGAACCGCCCGGTTCACTTGCCGTTCCCCGTCTCCCTCCCTCGTCCCGCCGCCACCGTTGCTGGATCTCGCGCCTCGCCGGCCGCCTCTCGGTCCCCGCGCGCCTCCCCGCCCCTGCGCCGGCCGCTCGCTGCAGTATTTAGTTAAAATAGATTATTTTATATCTTAAAAAACCAGACCGGTTCAACCGGTGAACCGGCGGTTTGACCGGAAAAACCTGAACCGAGAGCCTCGCCGGTTCGGTTTTCAAAACTAGGCGTGAAAGCTAGTTTAAAGTAAAAAATTAGCGTCCAGCGTTGAAAAGGGGGCATGTTAGCTAACTTTTTAATTTAGTGGTAATTATTTTGTCATATTAAGCGGCTAAACAAGCTGACATCCTTTAGACGCTAGTAATTCCTTAAAAAAAAATAGGTTGTGCTTGATTTTTAATTATGAACAAGTTCGATTGCTTAGCCGTTAGATCTGGATTGTGCTTTAAGATTCGGGACGAGTAGAGAGAGGATGGATGATGTCCAGATACTAATCTGACAACTCTGATACTATCGACTGACATTCAAATTTTTGGATGTGGCTATATCTAAGTTGACTGATTTTTAAGCAAAAGTCTTAAATCTAAGTTGACAAATTTCCCTAAAAAAAAGTTAACAAATCAGAGCCGTTAATTAATATATAGATCTCATATACTCTTCTTTTTCCATCCTCCATTTCGAATTTTAAAGCACAAATCATATCAAACTGTTTATGAATCAACTAAAAATCAGACAATTTAGATAAATAAAATTATTATTTTTTCTTAAAAATCAGACGCGTGACATATAAGCACACCTCTTTTCAAATAAAATCAAACCACCGCCCTTCTTCTCATCCTCTCCCGCTCCCTCCAAAAACCTCCCTCAAACAAGCAGACACGCTTTCTTGTTGTGTTCCGTTTCAGAATCAACCGATACCAAAACCCGCACCTCCTGTTCTTAGATCGGAAAGAAACAAACAACAAAAGAAAGAAAAACATTTTTTCGTTCTGAACCCCCCTTGACTCCTCTCCCTGCGTCGCCTCCTGTTCACCCACTTCTCCAAAAAGGTCGACAAGTACTAGCCCACCCAAGTCACCAACCCAGAGCACCATACCGGACAGACCACACAGCCACGCACGCCTCGGGCCGGCGAGCGCGCCGGTCTCCTTCCATGCTCGCCGGCATCGGCCCCCGCCGCCGCCGCCGATGCCCAGCCTGCTGAAGGACCGCACATCCGGCCGCTTCGGCCGCCTAATCGCCGGGCTCCGCCCCGGCCGCGCCGGCCCCTTGCCCGTACAGACCGGCTTCCCTACCTCCCTCGCCGACCTCTTCGTCAAGAACCATGGCCGCCTCAAGAAGCCCTCCTCGTACGCGTCCGCCGCCTCCAAGCGCAAGAAGCGCGGCGGCAGCGTCTCCCCCTTGCCTTCTTCCCCTTCGCCTTCTCCCCCGACGCCTTCCCCTCCAATTCCATCGGCCGCTGTCCCGCCGTCAACCCAGCAAACACCCGCCGTTCCGCGGGTCGAATACGTCTGCCATACCAGAGGAGACGGCGCCTTCGGCCTCGGCCTGGGGTTTCTCGCGCTTGCCGGCGTGGTGTCGCTCGCCCTCCTGGTGATCTGGAGCAGGACGGTGGTTGCGGCCGTCACCATCGCCGCGTTCTCTCTTTTCTTGCTGGAATCCGTCAGGTCATCCTCGACTCGTCGGAGGGCCCGGCCTCCGGCGGCGACCCACGAGCTGGATTTGGACGGCCGTGGCTATGTCTCGCCGATCCGGGAGGTGGAGGCTGCGGCGGAGGAGCCAGAACCGCCGAGGCGGAGCTGCTCTGATTCCGACGTGGGAACCGATATCCCCATCCTTGCCGTCGAAGAGAGCAGCGATGCGGGGGGCCGCGATTCATGCGATTGGAAGCCGAAGCCGAAGCAGAGATCCTGGAAGAGGCTAATTCCGCGAAAGCTGCAGAAAGGCAGGAAGTCCAAGGACGCGGAATCGTCAGGTTCTTTCCGCAGTGACAGCACCGAAACGGAAGCCATGGTACTTGGCGGCAATGCCAAGGCGACGGATTCTCGCCGTGGCGGACGCAGCAGCCAAGCGGATGCCGAGGCGGACGGCGTTACCAAATCGTCGCGTTCTTCGGGCCGTCTTGTCGCCCTGGACGCCGATGCGCGCTACAGCGGCGGGCAGATAGAAGCCGTCGATGCGTCAGCGGACCTCACCGGGGTTGAAGACGTAGTTATCGGAATCCGATTTCCTTTTGTATTCGTCGTCGTCATCGTCCTTCTAGGCCTGGTCGGCGGGAGGCTCCCGGCTGTCGCGCTCACCGTGCTTTGCTCCGCGTCCGTTAGCTGGATGCAGAGATTGACACGGGATGGTGTCAATCTGAACTCTGAAGTGAGGTGATTAGAGATTTCCATGATGTAGGAAACCTCCCAGTGTTGATGTAATTAGTGGAGGGAAAAGCAGAAACGGTATACATATTTGCTCTTAACTTATTGAAATCGTAGTAAGAGCTTCATCCTATCGCAGTCTGTTCGCGCTGATCTCAGGCAGACAACGTTTTTCTGCCAAGTCGTCATTCTAGCCATTCACCCGCAGAAACACATTCTCAGGACAGGGTGTGGGTGTCAAGTGCAGTAGTACTGCATTTCGAACAGGAAGAACAGAAACTGCACCGTAGAGCGAGAAAGCACAAGCTCTATACTGCTCCGGTCTTGATCGGCGCCAAAGCTCGCATACAGCTTTGGATTCTTCTGTTCACCACGGGTGGACCACGGACCACGAATGCTGCAGGCAAGGCCCCGGCAGACAGGGTGAGCAGAGCAGGCAAGCCATCATTCCAAAGCAGGCTCTCCTCCGCTCCGCTCTCTGCGGTTCGTGAATCACGACCAAGGTGTCGCGTCGCGCCGGTTTCTTTCTTCGCTACAGTATTCTCTTGCAAACGCACCTCGCATGTACTAGTCGTGCGCGGGCCATGTGATGCCATGCCGCTGCGTGTCGCCACGTCTCGGCCGGCGACGTGCGTTCATGTTGAAGGCCGGGGGATCATTAGCCAGTAGCCACGTTCCCCTGTGGTTAAGCTCTGTTTCATTTCATCCATGCCCCAAACCAGCGAGTACTCCACAAGTCAAGCACCGTTTGCACGGCACTTGCGGTGCCGAATTAAACCAGTTCTCTTTCTTTGGAAGTTTGAATGGTACTACTGCCGCAGGGAACTTTAGTAGCCATGCATTTATTTGGATGTGGTCAAAGGCAGGCCAAAGAATCCATGACTGGTAGGAGTATCGTATTATTTTTATTTGCTTTTTTGGATTTTATGAGTAGGAGTATAGTAGTACCACTCCGTAGCTGTTTATTTCTTGCTTAACACAGGTTTGACGTCTTCTTTGCGCGTTCTCCGCGGGGTTAAGCCGGTGATTCAGTTAGGATTCGCTGTCAGTCGTCGTCGTGTAGCACTCCGACTGATGCAAGTCAAGCAGTAACGGACGAGGCTTCTGGTTTTTTTTCCCCGGAACTTTTAGTATTTTTGTTGGGTATCTTCTGGCAAAAATATACCTAGTTTTGTTTTGGTTTCATTATTCCATCACAATCTGCGGGTGTTACTCCGAGGATTTTCTGTTTGTATGATGCTTGAAGTTAAAAAATAATAATCTCAGACGCGTTTTTTTAATTATTATTTTATCAGCATCCATTGTTCTGGTTCCAAACTCATTTCTGACATGCAAACAACAAAGTGAAAGTGCGATTCATTTTGCTAAAATCACACTCTTGACAAGATCAATAATGTTCGATTTTAGTTATCAAGATTTCTAAAAATTAATGCCAGAAATAAATTTTAAAAGTAGTGGTTTACTTGCCTGAATCTGGCGCTACAATGGATGGCCCTCCTCCTGATCATCTTGGAGATGACTGCTATCAGGCTCTAGGTTTAGGGTATGTTTGGTTCATGACTAACTTTGTCACATCAAACCTTACGCAAATTTGTCTGACACAAAAAAATATGGTGGACAGAATAGCCCTCACAAGTGTGGCAAGAAAATGACTATATGACATCTGGGTCATACGGCTAAGAAAGTGTGGCAAACCATAAGTATGCCAATGAACTAAACACATGCCTAAGATATTGTGAAATATCTAAAATTACTCTCAAAATTATATGTGACAAGGTTAGTCATCAAACAACTATTTGCTTAATGGTCTCCCGACTTCATCCCCGTAACTATCATGGTCTATTCCATGGAGCTTGTGAATCTCGATCATTCCTTGTAATTTCGTTATTTTGGTCATCTTCCTCATCGGTTCGGTGACGATTCAACGGTTTGACAACTTGTCTTTCCAGGGGTGTGTCCTTGGCCACCGCAAGCTTAACGATCTCAAGTTCTCACCCGTTGGGGTGGCGCTCATGCAGTTCTATAAATCTACATGGTTAGTCCAGTTTATGTATATTTGATCTTCTATTGTTTCGTCGCGAGAGATTTGGATATTAAGAAAAGTTGGCTTCAACGATTTTTGATCTTACTTTTGGTTTATCTAAAATCTTTGTTGTCGTTTTAGTTTTTTTTATCAGTTGTAATCGGTTTGTTGAATAAATAAAGCTAGATCGTTATTTTAAAAGAAAAAAATTCCAGGTATAGTTAATTCGATCAGGCCACGGACCACGGTGGCAATAACTTTGGGCTCTGATACTTCATGTAGCCTGCACGGCCAATCAGCGTGCTGACTTGGAAAGATTCCATCCTTCAGATTGGGGTGTATCAATTCTTCCCGAAGTTCTCCAAGCAAGGACATCAACATGGCTGCCAGAATATAAACAAAGGCAAGTCACTTATTTTGAAGAAATCACCTTCGTCGGTCCATACTTGTTTGAAGAAATCAGAAATCACATTCCTCGATCCATACTTGTTTGAAGAAACGGTGTTTTGGAAACTTGGATTAGAAATTTAGAACCCGTTACTGGATGGGCAGGTGTGGACCCAAACAAAGTATATAGCCGTGGATCGGCTTGGTATTGGTTGGCAATGGACCGGAATACGGCACAGCCCATTCAGGTCTCCAGTCCACGGTTCATATGGCCCGTTCGAGGGGAACGGCATCTAGAAGGAGACTGTTTGTTTCTCAAAAAAAGAGAGAGAGAGAGAGAAGGAGACTGTTTAATCTGGGGAGAAAGTGTACGTGTTGTCTTGCTTGCAGCTGAGTCCTCTCCGCATGACTCATCACAACATTTTATCTGCCAAGGCAGCTGCCACGTCGAGATATCGAAGCGACAAACGTTGAATTCAACTTTGTCCGACTCTATATAAGTATCGACCCGATCGATCGACCGAAGTCCATTATTCATCACCGCGCAACGGAGAAGACAACAAGATGGCATCACTCTCCACCACTTCCATCATGCTCCCAGTCCTCCTCGTCCTCCTCCTCGCCGCTGCCGCCGCCGACGCCGCTACCTTCACCATCACCAACAAGTGCCAATTCACCGTGTGGGCGGCGGCCGTGCCATCCGGCGGCGGCAGGAAGCTCGACGCGGGGCAGACATGGACCGTCAACATGCCGGCGGGGACGACGGGCGGGCGCGTGTGGGCGCGCACGGGCTGCAGCTTCGACGGCAGCGGCAGGGGCCGGTGCCAGACGGGGGACTGCGGCGGCGTGCTGCACTGCACGGGGTACGGGCAGGCGCCCAACACGCTGGCCGAGTTCGGGCTCAACAAGTTCAACAACCTCGACTTCTTCGACATCTCCCTCATCGACGGCTTCAACGTGCCCATGTCCTTCCTCCCTGCCGGCAGCGGCGCCGGGTGCCCCAAGGGCGGGCCGCGGTGCCCCAGGGCCGTCACGCCGCAGTGCCCCCGGGAGCTGCGGGCGGCCGGGGGCTGCAACAACGCGTGCACGGTGTTCAGGGAGGACAGGTACTGCTGCACGGGGTCGGCGGCCAACAACTGCGGGCCGACCAACTACTCGCGCTTCTTCAAGGCGCAGTGCCAGGACGCCTACAGCTACCCCAAGGATGACCCGACCAGCACCTTCACTTGCCCCGGCGGCACCAATTACCAGGTCATCTTCTGCCCATGAGCTGGTGGCTAAGTGAAGCGGCGCAGCGTGGAAGTGATCTAGCCTTCGGAGAACGGTGTCGATCTGTATGGATGTGTACGCAGCTAGCGGTTGAGCACTATGACAAGAATAAGTTTGTCCTGCCTTATCGTAATAATAAATAAAACTCGGTGCCTATGTTAGAATGTACTCGTGCATGGATAAAATGCTCTTGGATGGGACGAAAGCTCCTATATAAGGGTGCAAACGGGATCCCGAGAAAATCTCGCTTCTAGTTCAATTCTCAAATCTCCTATTTAAATTCTGAACAAAATTTTGAATAGAAGATTTGAAAAATAAACTAGAAGCGGAACTTTCGCGGGATCCCTTTTGCAACCCTACTCGTATACAAGCAGTCCAACAAAGCCATAAAGAAAATACTATATGGGCAGAGCTAATATGCATATGGGTTATTTTGAACATATACTCCCTCTGCGAAAATAAGTGACGTGGATTTGTATAATAATCTATACAAATCAAAAACACTTATTTTGGAACGGAGGGAGGACGTGAAATACAGCAAGCGAGATATCCGCCGATGGCATGTGACCCTGTGGCACGGTTGAAAAGCGCGCGGCGCTGCTCAGGTGTAGATGTGAGCTCCAACAAAGGCCCACACCCAACCCAGTTATTTCAAGCAAGAAATCAAAGTTGCCAAACACGATGCAGCACAGCACAATATAGTCCATATAAAAAATTGGTCATAATAAATAGTCCATTAAAAAAGTTAAAGCTTGAAAAAAATAGTCCATGCAATTTATTTATTTTGCTTTGAATAAAAACGAAAATCCATCTCAAGATATTTGAAAGTTGGCTAAATAAAATGGGCTTTGCTATTGAGAAGTCGCATGTTTTTTTGTTAGAAATCAATCGGCGTCTTTGCTCGTAGGACCGATCTTAATCCAATGATAGCAAGTGGGAGACAAGAGATTGAGGATTACTTTCAGATGTTTTATCCAACGGCTCTGATAGGTCAACTTAGATTTTAGGGCTTCTTCCTTAAAAACCAGACGACTGAGATAGCCACACCCAAATTAAATTGGAAGTTTCATCCTTAAAATTTTGGAAGTTTGTCAAAACAAATTTGTAAATCCATCTCGAGTTTTGAAAACTTTGTCCCGAAAAATTTAAAAGTTTATAAAAAAAATTCAAAAGTTTGATCTTAATTTTTTGGAAGTCCATCCTAGAATTTTGAAAGTCTAGTAAAAAAGCAGAAAGGTTGTCCCAAAAATTGAAAATTTGTCTATTTTGTTGAAGCTTCCCTCTTCTTAAAAAATATGAAGCCCGTCTAAATTTAAAAAAATTCTAGAAAACTGAAAGCTCATTAGAATTTTGACGAGAGAAATAGGTGTTTTTAACAACATCTGTCTTTATTGATTCATAAAAGAAAAAATAAAGTAGTACAAGAGATCGATACGATCTAAAGAGGACCGGTATAGGTGCTGGGCTCTCACGTCCCTCGCTCCATTCACTCTGCCCTAGCTGGCTCCGCTCGCTCAACCGCGTGGGGAAATCTTTGGCAAAAATTATGGTGATGCGCGCCCAGTGGAACAGCATGGAGATACCTACGTGGGGAGCTGAGCATACAACACAACTCTTTAACGCAATACATTTGACAGACAATTTTGAGGTTTGAGTATTGGTCTAGCAAAGTACTCCGTATTTAGCATTATGCCCTGGTTATGTTTCTGTAACAATAACATACTTACATATATACCGGTCAAGTAATACGTTGGAAGATTGAACCACATCGATGGGTGTGGAAGGAACAATTCTCTCACATTCTCAGTTTCTCACTGCCCACCACTTGCTTATACTCGTGCTAAACAGCTAAACACACCAGGTTGGACTTCCACAAGCTATAGAATGGGCATATGTATACTCTAGCATTGTTTGACGGTAACGCGAACCGGAAGAACCGCGGCACCTCTAGTGTCGATCTGCCAATATATCTTGGACCGTTGGACGGCGAACTGATTCAAGGCTGATATATAAAGAACCCCTAAAATTCCTTATGTACGTGGCTATCCATGTTTGACCAACACAGACGTGTAATCTCTCCGAAGGGATACGTCTGCATAAGTGTAGGATGACACACGGTTGTACTGATGTCATGAGTACAGAACAAGCGTGGAATTCCTTGCCTCGCACTAGAGGACGGGGACGTGCCGCTTGGCCACGAGTGCCGCGCGGAAGCAAAAGGATTTGGAAGTCCGGGGATGGGAAAGCAACCATTTCCCGCCGCACCGTCGTCTTCTTTTCTCCGTCATGCGATGGACATCCATCAATCGATCTGCGGCATAGCACAACGCAAGAACCGGAGAACCTGCATCCTGTGGTGAAATTTTGCATGCGCGACCGGTCGATCTCCTACGCCCCAACGCGTCGGTGAGACCTGTGTTCATGCAGAGCAATTCCCAACCAGCATCCCGAGGGATGCAGTCCCGCTGGGATAGGTGGGTTCAACCGCCACAGGCCCACAGGCCCGCTTATCCCGAGTAAAGCCGTAAACCCTGATGTAGTACCGTCAATGGCTACAAAGCCGGGTGAATAGTGTTCTACTCACCAGGATATACGCTCCTTCTCTCTCGAAGAAAAAAGGATATACGCTCCTCTCTAAAAAAAACCCAGGATATATGCAATACAAATCTACCTATCTAATATCTAATTAAAGTACTAGAAATTCTACGGTGCAGATTGTGCAGATTGTTTCGAAGTTCTCGTACGGTTGGAAATAAATCAAGCCCTTAATTCAATACCAGATTTCACCCAACCCGATTGGTAGGGACCACGTGCAAAGAAAAAAAAAACTCAATAAGGTCACAATACTGAGACGCTCGCATAGTAAGAGAACTAACCCAATCCGGTCACAATACTGAGCGAATTACCGATCCGGCCTAACGCTCGTATGCACCGGAGGAGGCATCTGCTTGCGCTTAGATCACCATGACATCAGCACATTAACTTATTTGATTTATTTATTCTCTTTCGTAGTTTCCTTAAGGCAAGCTATATATTTGTTCTCTCCATCGCCTCAAGAAGCTAGACGCAATGTTAAACTTTATATCGCCATTCACTGAATTTCAAAACAACTCTGTATCTAATATTGGAGCTGTCTGGCGGCTGCGATGACGCTAGCAGGCGGCTTGCGAGATGCGGCGTGAGGCGGAGGTGGCAGGTGATTGACGATAACGTGAGTTACGAGGAGGGAAATAGGTGAGTAACAAGGAGAATCGAAAAGTCATCGCAAATTCGGTTTATTACACAAAATACCAACCAGGCTGCAGCCAGACATACCGTCGTATCAAGCGACGATAGACGACCTTTGCGCCATATTTGAACAATCTTATATAAACCAAAGTAAACAAACACTCATATGCATAACCGAGATCCTTTAAATCTATGAACCAATTAAGATACATGACGAAAAAATATATATGTTATCATAAAAGTTGTACATGGCAACAAAAAGAAATAATAATTAAGGATTAAAAAACATATATGTCTGTGATCGATGTCTAAAAGAAAACCTCTTAAATTATCAAAAATAAAAAAAGTTGCAACGTGAATTTAAATGCAACATTAAGGCGACGAATGATAGACAAAAGCCGTCAACCGACGGCAAAGGGGCCAGGAAGAGGAAGACGCCGGATGTCTAAAAGAAAACTTCTTAGATTATCAAAAATAAAAATGTGCGACATTTAAATGCAACATGCATGCGACGGATGATAGATAAAAGCCGTCAACCGACAGCAAAGTGAGGCCGGGAAGAGAAAATCTCTAGATGATGGTGAGAATCAATGAGGCGGAGGCGGTGGCTGGCGCAGCCATGATGCTAGGTTGACGGTATCAGATCAAAAGAAATGCCTATCAAGCACCTTCGGCTTCCATACATCCGCATATAAACAGGCGCCGAATCCCATGCGTGTCTGCACCAACAGTTGTCGGCCGGTAGCAACACCCTTGCAACAAAAACGCCAGCCGAAAGCCAATGTACCAAATGCGCACCCAAATGCATGACCGTGAGTGCAACACGACACCTAAAGTCGAACAGTTTTCGCCGCAAGCCGCCGAAAGCAACAACAACACCAAAAACAACATGACGAAATAAGTGATGTTTTGTGTCGAACGTCGACTAAAAAAACAAATAGGTCGTACTGCCCAATGTATAAATTGGCCTAATAGATATAAATTGAGGCAGCTAAAAATCAACGCCTTACTAAATAAAATACAAAATGAATCTATTAGTAAAATAATTGTTGTAGTAAAATAAAATTCTTATATGGGCAGGGTCGTAAATCATACGTGGTGATGACCAAGTCAACGTTTCCCAAACACGAGTCAAGACGCCCACGTGGTGCAGTCAATCCTACGTGGAAAAGGAAAACAAGTCAACAAGTCAATCTCTCATGACATGGTCAAAGGGTCAAATGAGCTAGAGTAGTGGGCAAGAAAGATGTGGGATGAGGCTTTTGGTCCATGGTCCATCCCTCACTTCCCCCTCATGGTGCACACAAAAGTTATGGACCAAAAAAGCTACTTTTACCATTTTGCCCCACTTTTCTCTCTCCCTCAAGTGTAGCCATGGTCTTTTGTCATGGACCCCTAGGCTATAAATACTCCTCATGGGGGCATGTAACATTCACTCTCACTTGAATAAACTCAAGGGGAGAGGGCTAGAGTGCTCCCTCTAAGGTTCGCTCTCGCGCGCCGCTCTCGACTGAAAGTCGATCGACCTCGAGGAAACTTTCTCAGGGACTCTAGTTTCGAGGCTCCGAGCTAACCTTGGTTGGCACGGGCTCAAATGGGAAGGGGTTGGGTTAGAGTTCCGACGGTATCCTCACCTCGATACTTGGAAAGACGCGTTCGGTCCAAGTACGAGGCAGCCCCAACGAACCTCTCGCCAAAAGATGTCTTGGGAAGATCCGCTCGGCCCAAATCCTTGGCTAACAATCCCCTCAAAGCCTTTCCTAACATAGAATTAAGTCGCACCCGCAGGGTCGACCGAACCTATTCAAAAAATATCGACGTGTCAACTTGTCCAAGTGTACGACGACCTTCGCTATAAGGCCGGCGTACACGCCCTACTTTTATACCCGCACTTTTGCCATAGAGCATTGGTACTCCTTACTCTAATTGTTGTCGAGAAAGACAACAGTGGCGCCGACCGTGGGGAACCCTCGCCGCAATTGAAGATCTAATGGCCCCGACAAAACCTACTTCATCGTGTCCTCAACTTGCCGCGAAGTCTACACGGTTGCAAACGAAGAAAGCAAGTGCCTCGGGGGCTCCCGAGGAAGAAAGAACCCTCGCCAATCCGGACATCGCCGCAAGCATGGTCGCCACGACAGAAGTCGCGGTCGCCCCTCCGCTACCGGCCGTTCCGGAAGGAACCGAGGTGCTCGAAACCGTCGTAGGCGGTCCCTCGACACTCACCAACGTAGTGGTAAGGATCGGCGAGCTGCCTACGGTTGCCGCTCCCGCAGGGGATACGGAACTCGGCATGCCTCGCTCGATGGGCTTCGCGCCACTTTCCCTACAACCGGTGGTGACCCTGCCCACGGAACCTACGAGAGGAAACAATGTGGCGTCGGGAGGATCCGCGCCAGAAAACCAAGGAGTCCCGGCCTACGACCCCTCCAACCCGGGATTACCTCCACTGGCGCTCGCCGCAATCGCCCAAGGAGCTCCTTGGTATCATCTTCATTGGGGGCTTCCGCCACAAGGCGCTCTCCAAGTCGCACACACTTAACATCAACCTTGCTTTGCGAGTGCCCCACAAGCGCCCCTTGCTCCCCCCGTTAGGGTCGAACAAGGCAGCCACCAGGTACCACCTCAAGCTGTGCCTCACGGGGAATGAGACCCCAACGTGCATGGAAACGAGCAAGTGGCGGAATCCAGGGCCCGTGCCGGCGGCGAAAAGAATTCCCGTCGACGCTCCGACCCTCCAAGACAACGCCAAGATCATTCTCCAAGCGACCCCTCTAGCGAAGAAAGCGACGAGGGAGGACCTCGCCACCAAAGGAACCAAAAGAATCGGCCGACTTGCAACCCGCTCACGTGGGAGATCCAAGACGCGCATTTTCTGCCAAGGTTCAAGCCACCCACAATACAGCCATACGACGGGGAGTCGAATCCTCTTCTCTTGGATGTCTACTCTACCGCCATACGGGCCGCCGGGGGAGGTCCCGTCGAGATGTGCAACCTCTTTCCGCTCGCGCTCACCGGAATGGCACAAACTTGGTTTTATAACCTGCGGAAGAACTCCGTGCACTCATGGGAGCGCCTCCAAGAGGTCTTCATCGCCAACTTTCAAGGAAACTTCAAAGAACCCGTGCAGGCTCACGAGCTATACGCCGTAAAACAAAAGCCGGGGGAATCCCTCCGAAGCTTCTTCCATCGCTTTGGAAAGGTGCGAAACCAAATTGCCAACCCACCGTCGACCACCGTGATCGACACATGCATGTAAGGTCTTCTCCAAGGAGAAGTGAATCGGGCCCTAAGTCGTAACTCGCCGAAGACGACCGAGGAGCTCTATCAAATCTTGCAAGAATACGCCCGGGGCGAAAACGGGGACATCGCCAAAAAAGACGCGCCACGCGCCGCTCCTGAAGGAGCTCCCTCGTCCGACAAACCCCCTGCGCCTACTTCGTCTTCAAGAAGAAGAGGAGGTGGGGGAAAAAGGCCCCCGGCAACCAAGCCCGGAAGATCTTCACCGTCGAAGGACAAGCACCATCCCAAAAGACGTGGCAGCCCAAGAAGCCACCTCGCCCCGTCGAGGGAGGAACTGGGAGATGCCTCATCCACAACTCGGCAAGCCACAGCACCGAAGAGTGCAACACTCTCATCTCGGCTCGCGAAGAGTTCCAGGCACGAATCAAGCCTGGCGCAGGGATGTGAAGACAACCGAGGCTCCACGCCCCACAAACGTCCTTGTCGCTGACCCAGCACCCAAGGAGGATAACCTCCCGTTTCAAGAACCCGCACATCATGTCGGAGTGATACTCGGGGGCTCCGCCACGGGACGGGGATCAAAACGACAACGCAAGGAGTATGCTCGCGAAGTCAATGTTGTGAGAACCTTCACCCCGACACAACCCCCCAAGTGGGCGAGCGTGCCAATTGCCTTCACCGAAGAAGACGCTAAGGGGATACGCTTCCCACATGACAACGCCCTCTTTGTGATGGCGATCGTCGCCAATTGTGAGCTCAAGAAGATTCTTGTGGATGGCGGAAGCTCCGCCGACATCCTATATCTGAGGACATTAAAGAAACTGATGGAGCCACAAGGGGGATGCAAGAACGGCTCGCTGCAGCCATCCCTTTATCCCCTCACCGGTTTCGTGCCGGGGAAGTCCATTCAGCCGCTCGGACAAATGGAGCTCCTCACGACCTTCGGAGACGCCACAAATCATCGAACCGAGCTTATACGGTTCGACGTGGTGGATATGTGTGCCTCCTTTAACGCCATCCTCGGGAGGACGACGCTAAACCGACTTTGCGCCACCGTCCACCACAACTTCTTGTGCATGAAGATCTCAGGCCCGAAGGGCGTGATAACGGTCCGTGCCGAGCAATCTTCTGATAGAAAGACACTCTACCGCCACGAGACCAAGTGCGCCGAAAAGGGAGAATCATCCAAGAGTATTAACATACTTTCGAACGTGGGAGCATCCGAAACCAATCCCCAGGAGCGCTACATCCCTAAGCCCCCTACCCGAAGGAGAACTCAAGAAAGTACGCGTCTCCCAAGATGACGCCATGCACATGGTGAAGATCGGAGTCGGCCTCCCGAGTAAACTCGAGGAGGAACTCGTCGACCTGCTTCGGAAGAATTCCAACCTCTTCGCGTGGTCACCTTCCGACATGGGAGGAGTCCCGCGCAACGTCATGGAACATCGTCTCGCCGTGAGACCCGACAAAGCTCCCGTAAAGCAGAGGCTTCGGAAACTCTCCACCGAGCGAAGCGAAGTTATCAAGCAAGAAATCGCCAAACTCTCCAACGCCGGTCTCATCCGAGAAGTTTGGCACCCCGAGTGGTTAGCCAATCCGGTCTTGGTAAAGAAAGCCAATGGCAAGTGGCGAATGTGTATCGACTTCACCGACTTGAACAAAGCGTGCCCAAAGGACGACTACCAGCTTCCCCGAGTCGACCAACTGGTCGACTCCACGGCAGGATGCGAAAGGTTGAGCCTCTTGGACGCCTATTCAGGGTATCACCAAGTCCACATGCCAAGGAAGACGAGGAAAAGACCATCTTCATCACTCCCATCGGCACCTTTTTCTACCGCAAAATGCCTTTTGGTTTGAGGAACGCCGGCGCAACTTTCCAACGCCTCGTCAGCCTCATCCTCAAGGAACAATTGGGGAGAAACGCCGAAGTCTACGTTGACGATGCCATCATCCAAAGTCAAATTTCAAAGACCCATCCCCAGGACCTGCAAGAAACCTTCGATAACCTCCGCAAGTACGGCGTAAAGCTCAATCCGGAGAAGTGCGCATTCGGAGTTCAGGGAGGGAAACTCTTTGGCTTCTCGTATCTCAACGAGGGATCGAGGCCAACTCGGAGAAAATCCGGGCCATCATGGAGATGGAGCCTCCTCGCTCCGTCAAAGATGTGCAACGGCTAGCAGGAAGAATGGCGGCCTTGGGACGATCCGTCGCCCGGTCAGCAGAGAAGGGTCTTCCTTTTTTCAAAGCCTTGAGAAGCCTTGACAACTTTGAGTTGACCGACGAAGCTCAAAGGGCCTTCGAAGAGCTCAAGACCTATTTGTCGACCCCTCCGCTTCTCACGAGCCCAAAGCAGGGGGAGTTTTTGCTCCTGTACCTTGCCGCGACCCCGATCGCTGTAAGCGCAGCACTCGTGAAGGAGGAAGACGGGTCACAACGCCCGGTATATTACGTGAGCGAAGCCTTGGGAGAAGCAAAGGGTCGATACACCCAGATCGAGAAGATCGCATACGCCCTCCTCATGGCCTCTCGAAAACTCTGTCATTACTTCATGGGCCACACCATGATGGTGCCAAATACCTTCCCACTCAAGGAAGTCTTCGGCAATAAGGAAGCCACCGGAAGAATAGCCAAATGGGCAACGGAATTGGCCCCTTTCTCGGTAGAACTCACGGCAAGAAAGGCCATATAATCCCAAGTCTTGACTTTGTGGCCGAATGGCATGCTCCACTAACCCCGCCCGAAGAAATCGCATCCAAAATCGAACCACATTGGATAATGAGGTTCGATGGTTCCAAGAGCCTCGACGGCGCCAGGGCCGGAGTCATACTCATCAGCCCCGAAGGCAAGATCTTGGAGTACGCCACCCATCTTGACTTCAACGCCACCAACAATATGGCGGAATATGATACGCTACTTCTCGGGCTTCGACTGGCCAAGGCCATGCGAGTCCAACGCCTTCTCATCCAAGGAGACTCCTAACTGATGATAAACCAAATGGATAAGTCATATCAATGCCTTGATGAAAGGATGAACAAATATATCGAAGAAGTTTGCAAGATGAAACGGTATTTCCTGGGTATGGAGGCGTGACGCATTCCGCGAGGACAAAATCACCTGGCCGACAGGTTAGCCCGAACGGCCGGTTCCAAAGAACCGCTGCCACTCGGTGCATTCTTCGAAGTAATTCGCGCCCCATCCATAAAGGAAGAAGTCGACGCCCTTGACGAAGCTTCAAAGACCAGCATGATCATCGACGCTCCACCCTCTTGAAAGGCGAAGTGGACGAAAAAGCAGAAGGCCCGAGCGCCAAAACTCTGCTCGCAAAAGCTAAGATGTACGTCCTCCTCGACGGCATCCTATACAAGAAAGGAGTGGCCGCATTGCTTAAGTGCATAACTCCTGACCAGGGAGCCGAGCTCCTCCGGGAAATCCATTCAGGAATATGCGGCCACCATCTTGCGCCAAGAGCCATCGCGGCAAAAGCCTTACGTTTGGGATTCTATTGGCCCACAATGGTGCAAGACGCAATCACCATATTGCGGAAATGCGAAGCTTGCCAGAAAATGGCTAAGTCAATCCATGCGCCCGTGACTTCCCTGAAGAATATCCCGATAACATGGCCATTTGCACGCTGGGGAATGGACCTTCTCGGACCTTTTCCCGCATGAAACGGGGGCTGCAAATACCTCGTGGTGACGATTGATTACTTCTCCAAATAGATAGAAGCAACGCCGCTCGGCAAGATCATGTCACAGGCCGTTCAAAATTTTTTCTGGGAAAACATCATATGCCGATATGGCGTCCCGCCAGAGCTAACCGTGGACAATGGCAAACAGTTCGACTGTGCGGAATTCATCAAATTCTGCGAATGCCTTGAGATCAAGCTGCACTTCGCATCCGTTGTTTGCCCCAAGAGCAAAGGCGCATGCGAAAGGGCAAATGGACTAATCCTCCAAGGACTCCGCCGAAGGTTAGAGCACACGGTTAGCAAAGCAAGGGGAGCATGGGGAGATGAATTCGCTAGCATGGTTTGGGGCATACGCACCTCCCTAAGCCGTTTCATGGGCCAAACACCATTCTCTTTGGTGTATGGAGCCGAAGCAGTTCTTCCCGCCGAGGTCAAGTTCCGTTCACCTCGGGTCGAAAGTCTCCAAGAAGCCACCCCAATTGCCTTCATAGAAAATGAAAAGCATCACAAGACGGCTATCGATCTTGTGGAAGAAGCTCGTGACAAAGCCCTCATGAGTCACGCCGTCTCGAGCAAAGCGCCGCACGCTTCTACAACACAAGAGTGCGGGAACGAGCCTTCTCCCAAGGAGATCTCGTGCTGAAAATGAACGTCGACCGAAATGGGAAGGACCATACCGCATCACCGCAGTATTGGAAAATGGTGCATACCACCTCGAGAATATGAAAGGGCAAAATCTTGTCCATGCCTGGAACGGCGACAAACTCTGGCATTTCTACGCCTAAGGAGGATCTTCAAGGGCAATCCTTGCCGCTCCCGAAAAAAGACTATCAGCGCCCAACCGGCCGTTTCCCTACGAAACTTCGAGGGATGGTAAGCGCCAACGAGGCCGCGTCTACGTAAGGCTTGTAAGCGCCCATCGGGCCATACCTTAAGACAAGGAAGCAAGGATCAATTAAACAAGGCCTTGAGGAAAAATTAAGAGTGACACGAGACACTCACACGACTCATCGTCATAAAAAGAGCCGCTGCCCCTGTGCTGCTCACTGAGGAATGCGGAAAGGCCTCCGTGGGCCCAAGCATCCTCTCAAGAATGTCCACGGACATAGGTCGCTACTAGTGACTTGTTTCTTGGTGGATCCTAGCGTGCCTCGAGGCCATCCGCCAAGTAGAACCAAGTCCCCCGAGGGCCGGAAGCTCCTTAAAACGCATTTAAGGAGAATCATAAATAAGCGAGTTATGCATGAGCTTACTTACCTCGGAGAACCGTGCTACCCATATGTGAGATGTCGCGCACGGGCCTGCATGATAGTAACCGGGTTAAGGCTCCATAATAATCGCGGGAAAACATAGCTTCCTGAAGTCTGAAGAGGGAAAATTCCGCATGAAATTTCCCGAACGGCAGGTCAAAATGTCCGGATCACTACCGGCATATCGATAGCGACCCTCACAAGGGTACTAGGACCCATGGCTCGTAACCATGGCCTAAGGCGCCGAAGCCGAGTCGTATCCCAACGGCGACAGCAATTGATGATACAAAAGTGCAATCATAGCGAACGATCGCGAACTGTATAAACTAAGAAAATATAGTACTTCACAAGAAGGAAATATAATACTTCACAAAAAGAAAATATAGTACTGCAAGAAACACATGTTGAGCCAAGTTAATATTTCCGATAATGTCGGCTACATGGTGAAACATGAGAAATACATGCTAAGCTAAGTTAACATTTCAGATAATGTTGACTACATAGTGAAGTATGAAACACAACAAAAAAGCCACCTTACAACCTCTACGACTAAGAGCCTAAACATGCTAACCATGAGGGCGAGTACGAGGAGCAAGCATCGGGCCGTCCCGCTGCCGCCAACTCCACCTTGAGGGAAGCAGCCTCCGCGCGGGCATGCTCCCTATCAAGGTTGGCCACCACCAAGTCCTCCTCAACTCGACGGGTCCTCATAATCTCGTCCCTCTGGCGCTCCTCAGCAAGTCGAGCCCTGGTCTCCACGGCCGCGAGCTCCGTCGAAACGCGAGAAAGCTCGGCCTCCACGGCCTCGCGCCGCACCCTCTCCGAAGCCAACTCGCTCAAAGTAAGGGTAGACTTGGACATCTCCACGTCCAAAGCAGCGGAAAGCGCCCCCACCTGAGTCTTAAGGGCAGGAAGGGCACCCACGGCCTCGACCAAACCCCTCACCTACAAAGAAGAGGGAGTTAGCACAAAAGCTAACCCAAAGAACCAAGGGAGGTACGTCACGGATGCTCACCAGCTCCAGTGTCACGAAAGGGTCTCTCGCTCCATCCGCGGTCGACGGAAGCACTCCATCCCTTGCTTGAGTCGGGGGCTCGCCCTCAAGAACCCCGGGCTCCGCGGCCGTAGCACCTAAAAACAAACCAAGGAGATCTTGTTAAAATCATTGGGAAAAAGAATGACATGACCAAAAGAGAAGGGCACTCACCCGAGGTAGGAGCATCCTCCTCAGGACGCTCGTGACCAATGGAGAATACCTGGACGCCCGCACCGCTGGCTCCGGTCAACAACTCCACCACTGAGTCACTCCGAAGCCGAAGCCCCGTCTCGCGAGTGAAAGCCTCAACCTCGTGACTTGAAGGAGAAAGAACTCGCTCAAGTCCAATCTTCCCCTTCATGTGTAGGTCCAAGGTCATCCTCAGGGGGGACCTCGACTCGCCCACGACAGGATCCGCCGAATCCGCCGGGGCGTAGTGAAGAGAAGGAGAAGGAGTCGGGGGAGCCTTCCTCTTGCATCCACTCGACGGACGAGGTATCTTGGGAACCGGCACGACAGGCACCGCCGTTCCCGCCTTCGCCTTCCCGCAAGAGTCCCGCAACTTGGACCCCACCGCCAACATCGACGGTGTGGCCAAGCGGGACTTTACTTTTAAGCCCTAGTTGGACCTGTTTGTAATTTAATTAATGTTGCCATGACATTTACATTTGCATCCATGCGATGTCATATCTACCTTTGCTTCACATTGAAGTTAAAATCACCACTTCGACTTGTTGTTTAAATCTTGTTGTTGGTTAGTCACATATTAATTTGGGTTTTCGAATTCTAAATCTCTCCTTGTTTAGATGTTGTCAACGTCACCTTGTTGTTAGGGTTTGCTAGAAGATTCAAATATGAATCTTCCCTCTTTCTCTTTTGGGATTTAGATTCCTTTTCCTATCTTTTACAAATGACATTTAAATGGGTTTTGATTTAAACCTTTACCCCCATTTGAATATTTCCAAATAATACTACCATATTTGATTTCTCCTACTCCTCAGCTTTTCAAAATAGTACTTGGAATTTTGGATCAAAAGCAAAGTACAAACAAAACTATTTACAAAAGAGAAAAACAGAAGAAGGAAAAAAAGAAAAAAAAGAAAGAAGCTTACCTTCTTACCTTTCGGCCCGAGTCGGCCCAGGCCCACTGGGGCCAGCTACACGCGCCCGCACCCCGTAGCCCAGCTACACACGCGTCGCCCCGCAAGGTGCCTCCCAGCAGCGAAGACGTATTTTCCGCGAATGCGCCACCTCTCACAGGGCTTCTTCTTCCTCTGCTTTTCTTCTCCGAGCAGTGGGGGTGCCCAGCGCCACATCCTCGTCGACGGCGACACGAGGGCCTCCGCGCTGCCTACTTAAGCGTCGCCACGCCTCCTCTCAGCCCTAGCGCCAGGAAACCCTAGACGGGTCCTCCTCCCTCCCTTTCTACGCGCCGCCGCCTCTTTCTTTCCCGAGCCGTGAGCGC
This sequence comes from Brachypodium distachyon, assembly GCF_000005505.3. Taxonomy (NCBI): domain Eukaryota; kingdom Viridiplantae; phylum Streptophyta; class Magnoliopsida; order Poales; family Poaceae; genus Brachypodium; species Brachypodium distachyon. The sequence goes on along the minus strand of NC_016131.3, from coordinate 9,888,755 downwards.
CTCCACGTCAAGCCGCCGTCTCCGTCGTCTTCAAGCCCGGCCGACCGCGTCACGGGATCCCCTGCATCGACTACTTCCTTGGGGCGCGAGGAATTCCGCAAAGATCGACGACATCCACGCGAAGTTCCTCTTCTTCGTCTCTGGCTGCCGATGGGCTTTCTTCAAATTCCAGCGAGCTCCCTCCTCTTCACCGGCCAACTCTTGCTCGGTTAGCTTCGCCATGTCCTAGCGCACTCATGCCCCTTTTCTCCCTCTCTATAGCTCCCTGTAGCGCTAGGTTCCCGTCGACCGTGCCCGGGACGCCGCCGGCGAGCTTCTGGTCCATGACGTGCCAGTGCTCCAGGGAGGCTTGTGTGGTGGTCATCGAGCCACCTTGCCTCTGTTGAGTCTTGGGCGAGAAAGGCCGAGCCTTTTTGTTCCGCCGTGCTGTGTGGTCGCCGCCGACGAGCCTCTGCCGTGGCCGCCGCGCGCACCCGCAAGCCGCTGCTTTCCTTTGGTTTAAATCAGCCAAGCGCCTGGATATGTTAAGACCCGAACACTCAGCCCAACCGGCAACCTGCTCCGTCTGTTTGCCGGCCCGAACCGAGACGCGGGTTCGAATCCCTGCTGGCGCAAGTTTAAACCCCATTTTTTTGGATTTTCACCGGTCACTGACAAGTGGGCCCCATGGACCCACCTGTCAGCTACCTAGTGCATTGCTGCGCCCGGTGAACCGAGTCCACGCGCCGGATCTGTTTTTGTTTTCCTTTTGGTTTTGTTTATTTGCATAAAATGTATCATCTTGTTTAAGTCCTAGTAAATGCATGCTAGATCCAATTTGGGCAAACCATGTATGTTTTGGAATCAGAAAAATGCAAGGAATTTAACTGTGCATTTAGATTTCCACTTTGAGGTTTCGAATTTCAAATCTGTCCCAGATTTGAAATTCAAACTTATAAACTCGTGTAGCTTCTAGTTTAAAATTTGTAATGCTTTTGAACTTTCTGTAAAGATGTAAAATATTCCTTGAAACTTGTACTTTATGACCATGTCACTGTTTAGTATATTTGGGCAAAGTGTAGCCACCGTTATCATCTATCTTGCTAGCTAATGGATAATCTATTTCACCAAATGTCTAGAACTCTTGTTTAAGTTGAATGCATCGTCTTTTCACATGCCATGCATCTTGTTTGCGCATCGCACTCTATGTATGCTTGACCACTCGGACCCCCTCTCTCGGTGCCCAGCGACCGAGGATCCAGGCAAGCAGCCATTCCTTGACCATGTTGTTTATACCCAATGCCTCTCTCTCATTCTTGCACTAAGTTACGTTCTCAGTCTTGTCACGATGCCTCTAGGGGTTCATAGCTTTTAGTCAGATCTACTCAATTGCCTTTTGTCTTGTTACTTGTCCTATTACCATGTCACATGTTAGTTTATTGCCCTACTTGGTCATTAGAAGTCTTGCTTAGATTGCTAGTCTAGTGTCCTTACTTGGGGTTATACAATTGCTACATCCACATGCTACTTCATGTATTTGAATTGCAATTATTAAACTGTGACATGTTATTACCTGCAACAAGGCAACGATGGGAGGTCGTGCTCACTCACTGGTGATTTGTTCCATTTGCGCCGACCTAAGGACTGAGTTCTCGTTTTCGCCGATCCAAGAAACTTCGCGCTAACCGCTCGTGGGAGAAGATATGGCTTCCCCCTCGGCCTAGTACTCGTTTCATAGCTTTTCCAGGGACCACATAGTTCGGGCGTTCCATTTGGCATATCGCATATACACTGGTGTTGTGTTGGAGACTTGTTAGTGACCGTGCATTCATATAGGATTTGCAGCACTAGTCTAGAGTGGTCATCCTGCGGGCTATGAACCGCTACCAGCTGTCCTCGCAACTCTTGAGTCCGTACGACGCTTCGGCCGGGCTCTCGTTTCGGATAGACTCAGTTGGGTGGTCCCCTGGATTAGTCGTGGGGCTTGGAAACGCCGTGTCGCCCAATCCTGCTGACACACGCCTTCGTGTGTTCCTTCTCGAGTGGCAATAAGGGATAAATCTTTCGGAAAGCCGTGTCCACGGTTATGGACAACTTGGTTGGTCATTACTTGATCATAAAGAACTTAACCAACTTAACCTCAAAAGCTTGAGTAGTAATTAGCCTTAATCATGAATATGCTTAAAACTGCTTAAGTGTGAGTGCCTTTGGATCATTTCCTCATAAGGGGTTGAGGGGGTGATAAGAGGTTGTGTTTGGTTGGTGTTAATTATTAGGAAATCGCGTCACTTAGTAGACGCTTCTCATCCTCTACTTAGACGATGTCATTAGTGTGTCTCTCCAGATATATTGCTGCTGCATAACCCCACCATATTTATCCATCCTTTGAGACTTGTTGCATAATTAGATTAGTTCTCCCCATAAGTCTTGCGAGTACTTTGTACTCAGTTGCTTTGCAACGTTGTTTTCTCCAGAGTTCCCAGAGGAGCAAGTGAGTGGTTACTTCGGGAGTTCGACGACGACAGCTTCGACGTTTAGCCAGCAGATTCCAGAGCAGGGTTCTGTGAACTTGTGGCGGGCTCTTTTTTCAGTTTTAGCCTCTTAGGCAATAAATGTAAACTTGTCCGTACTCGGGCCTAATTTGCTTCTGCCGGTGTAATGATGATTGTGGAGATGTGTCCGTGAGTTGTAATAACTTGTTATTTCGCTCCTGGTATGAGCTAAACTTCATCTTGTGTCGTAGAGTGATGTTATGATATCGTTTTTGTTCCAACCTGCGGTGAACACATTGCGTGTATGTTGTGAAATGTTCATTGTAGGGAGGCACTGGAGCTTGATTTACGTGCGAGTTAGCATTTGGGGCTAAATTGCAAAAATTCGGTCCCGGAGTCTCACACGCCTCGCCACGCCTACACTCTCGGCCGCTCTTGCGCGCTGCAACCCGCTGCACCAAGACCGCGCCCACGCCGCGCGCCGTCTAGCAGCACCACGTCCGCGCGTGCGCCGCGCTCGCGCCCGCTCTCGCACGCCGCGACCCGCTGGACCAAGGCCACGCCCGCTCTCGCTCGCCGTCTAGCAGCACCGCGTCCTCGCACCCGCGTCCGCGCCCTCACGCCCACGTCCGCGCGCGCGCCTCACTGCGCCACGCTCGCATCACGCGCCGTCTGGCCTCGCCGTCGTCGCTCCCGCAGAACACGCGCGCCCGCGTCGCGCCTGGCCATGCCCGCGCCCTTGCCAAGCCATGACGCACCAAAGGTGCTCGACCGCATGCCTGCAAAGATCGCCGGCACCAGGAGACACAAGGAATGACGCCACAAGGCCGCCCTCACCTCCACAGGAGCAAGAAGAGCACGGCCGTCGACGAGGGTCTCTTGGCTGCATTTCAAGGCACGACCGGCACCTCACTCCTAGCGGCCTCGGGCGCGCTCCGCGTCCCCACGAGGACTCGACGACAAGAAGCCTCCGCAGCGGCTCCTCGGCCACCAACGTGACCTCCGTCGCTACTAAAGAGTGGCTAGTGCCCCTGCGAGGCCCCTACAAACACCAACCTCTCAGAAGAAATGTCGGGCGCCGCCGAACTCGTCTTCAACGCCAGACAAATCAAACAAGCATGGTGTGAGCCTCCTCAATTCCCGGGGGTTCCATTTTATAGGCCGCCAGAGCTACTAAGCGTCCGGGTCGGGCCAATGGCGGGGCGACACCTCGCCGTCCTGTGCACTGTCCAAAGCAAGGAAGAGACAAGAAGCCCAACTTTGCCAAAGAAAAAAGAGGGAAGAAAAGGAGGAAGGGGGGGGGGGGCTCCCCTGGCCGCCCCGACCGAACGGCCAGCCCCGGCATCACCCTCGCTGGCGTCATCGCGCCCAAGACGGAGAAAAGGTGGTCGGCTCTGGCCACGTTTCCCTTTCCCGTACGGAGGAGGAAGAAGGGTCCCCGACCCTTGGATCTAAGGCGCCCCTTGGTCCAGAGCCGTCCCATCGCGCGACTTAAGTTGTGAACCGGTATCGGGCCAAACCGGGCCACGGCCCAGGAGCGGCCCAACTAACGGCCAAAAAAAAACTGTGGCGTGCCCGAAGGCGGCCCAACTCGCGCGCAAGGGCGGCCTTGTCCGCGCACGCGCCAGGACGGCCCGGCTAGCCCGTGCGACCGACAAGACCCGCGGAAAAGTGCAGAAAAAACCAAGATTTTGGGAGAAATTGCCAATAAGACCCCGAAAATTTCGGAGAGGCCCGGCCTCTGATTTTTGCAGAAAAGTCCTCCAGGACACCGGATTTCTTGCAGAGAGGCCCCTAAGGTCCCCATTTTTGCTAAAATACCCCCCGAAACTCGATTTCTCGCAGAGAAATTCGCCGCGAGCATGGATTTCCCCGCAACGCCTCCAAGGATCCTGTTCCTTTAAGGAAAGACACCAAGTACCTCCGATTCTCACAAGAGAGCCCACCAGGGAATCCATCCAAGGTACCATCGTGAATCCAAGAACGAGAAAAGGGATCAAAGGTCTCGCATCGAAGGTTGACCCGAAGGCATTCTCAATGCCTCCAGCTCAAGGGGGCTACTGTTGTAGTAAAATAAAATCCTTATATGCGCCGAGCCGTAAATCCTACGTGGCAACGACCAAGTCAATGTTTCCCAAGCACGAGTCAAGACGTTCACGTAGCGCGGTCAATCCTACGTGGCAAAGGAAGACAAGTCAACAAGTCAAGCATCTCATGCCATGGTCAAATGGTCAAATGAGTTAGAGTAGGGGACAAGAAAGGTGTGGGATGAGGCTTTTGGTCCATGGTGGACCATGGATCATCCCTCACTTCCCCCTCATGGTGCACACAAAAGTTATGTACCAAAGGAGCTATTTTTACCATTTTGCCCCCACTTTTCTCTCTCTCTCAAGGGTAGCCATGATCTTTTGTCATGGACCCCTAGGCTATAAATACTCCCCATGGGGCATATATCATTTACTCTCACTTGAATAAACTCAAGGGGAGAGAGCTAGAGTACTCCCGATAGGGTTCGCTGTCACGCGCCGCTTTCGACTGAAAGTCGATCGGCCTCGAGGAAGCCTTCTAGGGGACTCTAGTTTCGAAGCTCCGAGCTAACCTTGGTTGGCACGGGCTCGAAGGAGATGGGGTTGGGTCAGAGTTCCGAGGGTATTCTAACCTCGATACTTGGAAAGACGCGTTCGGTCCAAGTATAAGACGGCCCCGACGAACCTCTCGCCAAAAGGTGTCTTGGGAAGATCCGCTCGGCCCAAACCCTTGGCTAACAACCCCTTCTAAGCTTTTCCTAACATAGGTTTAAATCCCACTCGCAGGGTCGACCAAACCTATTCAAAAGATATCGACGTGTCAACTTATCCAAGTGTACGGCGACCTTTGCTATAAGGCCGGCGTACACGCCCTAATTTTATTCCCGCACTTGTGCCATCGAGCATTGGCACCCCTACTCTAATTGTTGTCGAGAACAACAACAATAATATATAAATAAAAACATATTGTTTCAGTATACAAGTCCAGCCGCGCAATCTGCGTGGGTCACCCCGCTAGTTAAACCTATATAAAAGTAGGGAGTGTCTATTTCTCAGTCGACTAAGAAATAGTTATTTCTCAGTCAACAATCGTAGTCATCCAATCAAGATTTTCTTATCCATCGGATCTACATTAATCTTACACGAATCGTAATGATTGAATCAAAAAGTTGTTATCGTCGACTAAGAAATAGTTATTTCTCGGTCGCCTAAAAAATAGCAAAACTGATAAAAGTACGGTCAGGGGTTGCCATTATGTTACTGTGGAAGTCGTGCACCCAAATGCAGTTTCGTCAATATCCGTAGAAATTTGCTTCATATTTTTTCCACAAAACGTTCCAAAAACTGAGTTGAATTCCACGTTGAAAACAGCTGTATCGTACACCGAATTTATAGCTAGTAACTGTTAATATCTCGCCGAACTTGACGTGAAGGAAAAATTTGCACACAAGAACACGGAATTTCCACGTTATACAGCAATATATCCCATACCCAGCGTTCCCTGATTTCTTCATCACTCGTAGTTACACAGGACAAGAGTAGGAGTACGTAGCACTGATTAAGAAAGAGCAGAGGAAAACACGACGGTGACGGAGAATGGCAATGCTCAACACCTCCTGGGTCCTGCGCATCCTCCCGTTCTTCCTCCTCGTTGCCTTCACCCACGCTGCAACGTTCACCATCACCAACAAGTGCCAGTTCACCGTGTGGGCGGCGGCCGTCCCATCCGGCGGCGGCAAGCAGCTGGACGCGGGGCAGCACTGGACCATCGACGTGCCGGCCGGCACGACGGGCGGGCGCGTGTGGGCGCGCACGGGCTGCGACTTCGACGGCAACGGCAACGGGCGGTGTCAAACAGGCGACTGCGGCGGCGTGCTGCAGTGCACGGGCTACGGGCAGGCGCCCAACACGCTTGCCGAGTTCGGGCTCAACAAGTTCAACGACCTCGACTTCTTCGACATCTCACTCATCGACGGCTTCAACGTGCCCATGGACTTCTTGCCCGCCGACGGCACGGCAGGGTGCGACAAGGGCGGGCCGCGCTGCGACGCGGACGTCACGGCGCAGTGCCCGTCCGAGCTCAAGGCCCCCGGCGGGTGCAACAACGCTTGCACGGTGTTCAAGGAGGACAGGTACTGCTGCACCGGCACGGCCGCGGACAACTGCGGGCCGACCGATTACTCCAGGTTCTTCAAGGGGCAGTGCCCCGACGCGTACAGCTACCCCAAGGATGACCAGACCAGCACCTTCACTTGCCCCGGGGGCACTAACTATCAGGTCGTCTTCTGCCCACAAGCGAGCGAGCGAGCTAATTAAACACGACCAAACATGTATGGAGTATATACAATTGTAGTAGTATGAGATAAGAATAAGTCCGTCTCGTGTAACGTAGTAATCCCGAAGGGTGCTCGGGAGAGAATAAAAGTCAATCGTGTAACGTAAAAGCCAAATAAATTCTTTCAGCTCATGAAAATATTTTGAAAAAATATATATCACGTGCCCGTGGCTCGGTATTATGTGCTCCCAGGAAGTTTCATGGAAAAATCCTCATTTTTCGATATGAAAAAAACAAAGAACATACAATTTGAGACTTTGATTCTCTTCATATTTTTGTTAATTTTAAAAGGGCCTGCAAAATCAATGTATTTTTATCATAAAAAAATTCAGATACAGAGTACATTCCAATGTCTACATGTGAGATATTTTTTTATTAAAAAAGTTCGTATATGCACTTGTAAGAAAAAAAATGAGATGTTGTTTCTTTATTGCATATAATGTGTTTGAGATATTTAAAAATTCCCTCAGTTTGCTATCTTACTCATACCCATTGACGAGGAATCGTCTAACAACGCTCGCTCTTGAGATCGCCATGAATCGCACGGCCTTCCTACTCTTTTCCACCACTTATCGTTGTCCTACCTTATGCACTAGATGAAACAAGTCACCAAACTCACCATGGGACCTCTATTTGGAGCCTGAAACGGAGGTTCTCAATTTGGTAAGATCACGGAAGATGGGGGCCAAGGTAGATGGTTCCAGGCTCACCAGATCCGGTAGCATAGAGCTCTGGCGAGGTGAGGCGAGAACATCATCGACAAGCTCGTGGTAGTGAGGAAGGTGCCTCAAATGTTGATGATGCGAGGTCACTAATTTGAGATTATTTTTTTATGTTGCACAAGTTGTTTTGACACGTTGCAGGTTCGTATATGTTTTGTTGCTTTCACGCAGACAAAATGCTGTGATGAATTTGGTAGTTGCAAATGTTGCAATCATACTGCAATGGTGTTGTGTGATCAACCTGCAAGGGTGTTGCCTTTTTTCTATGTTATTTACAAGTTAATTCTGCAAGTCTAGTTAGAAATGTTGCAATCATGCATGCGTGGCCGTTAGTAGTTAGAGTCTGAAGGCCAACACGACGCCTAACAGGTTAAATGCCATGTTCTGCCTTCCCATACTGGCAGCAAATGCGTTAAGCGAACCGATCGAGCAGATTATTTGGGTTTTGTTAACCTGCTCGTTGGCCAGATCACCAAATCCTGAAATGTGGTCGAGTGAAAGGTGAGTGTGTGTCTAACTCTAAGGTGATTCAGGCTGACAGTGAAATATACCTCATTTCTGCTGAGCTTTGTTACACTGAAATGCATGTGTGCTAACTGACCCAGAATTGGATGGTCAGTTGGTCGCTAGATTGAATATGATGAAATCTGTGCTGAAGTGCTGATGCAGTGACTCCTGGTTCAGAGACACGCAAGGATGGAATGTCTTCAGGTTCAGGAACACACAACAAAGATGCCATAACTTGGGCTGCCAGCAGATGGAAATGACATCTCAGAAACTGGAACCTCAAACTGTTTCTTTGTGTATTGAACCTGATGTTTTTTTTATGAGTCAACCAGATGCATGTCATTCATGTTACTTGGACCTTGATAAAATCTCATTTTTGACGATACGTAACCATGACATTGTAGTGTACAAACAAAATTCAAATATCTACCAAGAGATTATAATATTCACTACCCAAAATTCAGAGATTGGAACATGCATAGGTACTGAAATTGGACAGATATTGTGACCTAGCACATACTCATCTTAGTACTCCACTGTAACAAGCGCCAATACAGCAGACAGATCACATCCATTGTCTGAAATCGGATTCAAACAAAGCAAGTACATCTAATGTACCGAAATGGGCGTTAAACGAGTTACAGGAACTCCATCTAGTAGTTCAAAACACATGAAAGCATCGAGCAACAGCTGCACACGGAGCCGCACCGTATTTCTTGCTTGTTCTTCTATTCATTTGTTGGGCCGGGCCGTACCACAACTAGTCCAAGGAAAGAAGTACATGAACGTGCCGAGCACGAACCAAAAATTGAACCTCGAGCAAGCAGATCACCACCCAGTAGAGACGGACAAACATTCCATTCCCCTGAGCGCATGTTGGCATGCACGATTTCTCACGAAGCTAGCACACGCCACTCATCACGGCTGCCATCATAACGATCCCCTCCCGGCCTATGGCGTCACGCAGCTTAATAGCCAGGCAGGGCAATAGCCCGGGCATATGCACATTGATCCACACCCCCGTAGGTACACGCATGGGCATGTCCCATCGATCTCACCTCACTCATGATCGAGCCAGGGGCATCAGCAAGCTGCTCGATCGATCCCCTCCCGGCCGGCCGGCCTCTCGATTGCCTCGGTCTCGATCGGCGTCCAGATGCCCCGTTGAACTGCACGCGCAGCCCGCCCCGGCGACTCAAAACCGACGAGAGATCAACGCCATAATAAGTGCAACTTTTGCGCTCCGGCAGATCGCTCACTAAGCTCCCTCCATCATGTCCCTCCCTCCGGTCTCGCGGTCGGTCACCGTTCAGTACACCGATAACAGAGAAAAGTTGCTGTAACTTTTTGGCTCTCCCGTCGTCATCACGGCCGTGCCCCTGCCGTGCATACGCGACCACCGGCCTGCGTCGCACGCCGAGCCCTGCAGCGCTGCCTGCTAGCCTGCTAAGTGCTAATGCTAAAGGCCAGTAAGTAAAGTGCTTGATTAATTCTCTCTGACCACGGGCCGGGGCAGCATGCAGTGCACTCGATCAGTGTCTGTACGACCGACGCAGGAGAACACGGCTAGAAAACGACTTGAGAGAAGTGCATGCATGCTGCGCTCTGACATATGCATATATCCGGGGTTTGACCTTTGGGCAAGTGAACAAACAACAATACGTTCTCATCACTGCTGCTGCTGCTGTCTTACGTATTTGGTTGTTCAGGCCTGGCACGGTACAACAGGAGCGGGGTCGATCGATGGCAGGACGAGGGACCGGCCGCCCAGGCTGCTGGGTTTAACCTGCTGCGGCTTTGAACGGTAGCTGTTGGGAATTTACCTTCTCCAACAACGTGACACGGTGCAACCAAACAGCTGATGATGGCTGGCTCTTAGCTCAGGCAAAAGGGATAAAGAAAAAGAAAACCGTTAGGGAGCAGAGGTTACAGGCGATTAGACGTCGTCTCATATGACTAAAGAAAAGTTCAGAGAAAATGTCGAGTAGAGTGGTACCAGCAGGCTGGAAAATAAAATAAGAAACGCTGCCTGCTGCTTTGTGTGGGGCTTGCCTCGGCTGGACTCCTATACGAGCATTGTTGAGATTCCAGACATGTCATTGCGATTGGGATGCCCTATGCGTGCACACAGATTCTGTAAAGAAGTATATACTAGAATAACGAATTATTCTAGTTTCCAACCAGGCTGTATATAACCGATATATTTAGCATGTTTTATTTCGAAAAGAACACCCTTTAACATGTACTGGTACGGAGAAGAGTAGATTTAATCAACCATCAAGCAGCTACTGGTACGGAGCAAATTAACCAACTATATATATGCACGCGATCACTTGGATAACCCTTACATTGTTTTCTGCTAGATAAGTCAGGCCTAAAGTTGAGATTCGAAGTGCATCTATCGACGGTGCACGGACATGTTCAAGCTGCCTATATACACCCTACGGCGACAGCGATCGGGTTCTACAGTACCTTTGAAAAAGTGTATCATACACATACACGAACTGGTGGATATTTCCATACGTGACAGTAACACTGATATTCTGCACTCCATTCTACGTACACGCAACTTTTTATCTCCGATTAACCGGTTGGATCACAAGTCGCAGCACACAGAACAAAGAAGAGAAAGTGAAGAAGAAGAAAAGAAGAGAAAGTGAAAAGAACACATCAAGAACCACCATCAATCTTCGTTTCCTTTTTCGCGGTGGTAAATAAATCTGACAACTCCTACGAGACTTACTTTTCAACCCTTCGATTGACCCGTCGACGAGCCGATCCACTTTAATCGCAAATCAAAATTAGTAGTTGTGCCCCAAGACATCCACTTAATTCCACACAACATCGACCCAGTTACGATCCGGATCGAACGCTATCATGGTGCAGCAGGGCTTGAACTTAAAAAGGCATGCAGATCGACGCCATCGATCATCCGACGGCTGGCCCCGATCCTCCCCTTTGGCATCGGTCCAACGGCCGAGATTCCAGCACAGCCAGGCCGGGTCCCACATCCCCATGATGACGATGCACCATTAAAATCATTGCGCCTTGTGGTTGTGGAGTATGCTTGGGATGGAAACCATCATGCGCTCACTGAAAAATCTTTTGCAGGTGGCTGCCACAGGTTTGTGGGGGCAGATCAACGAGAATACGAGATTTCAACGTCTTAGAAGACCTCATGGAATACAACGTCGTGCGCAGATCGATCATATACATAGGCCGGGGCCGATCGGTTTCCCATCGATACAACAGTAAGTGTGGTAGTGCTGGTGCCGGCCGGGGTGCGAGATGATGATGATTGTCTCGACATGAAAGAACATGCACAATGCCGCGATTTGACATTCATGCTGGAGCTGACGTGAGGAGTCACCAGAGAAATGTGTGTAGGCAGCGCACATGTTCTTCCGCCAGTTCAATCAAGCGATGGAATGTTACCGGATGTACATATGTTTCTCCGTTCCTGATCGAGGCGTGGCCTTCTGCTAGGAAGGCCATGATTTAGTTTATCTCGCAGGAGATGATTGATTTGAAAGAAGAAGAAAAAAAAGGTTCAGAGACGGTCTTAAGTCTTGACCCAATGCATGATCTCTAATTAATGTTTTACTTTGGATGCTTTTGTTTCTGTTGTATGTGTGGGACTGGTTACTTCTAAAATTAAGTGCAATCGATATAAGATGGTAGCTTTAGGCAAGATAATGTATTAATGCCAGATTAGTCAAAGTGAATGTTACATCACATCTGCTTTACTATTTATGCTTTTTAAGGAAGGTGTTGTTAAGACCCTCTACTGTTAAGCAATTGATCGTGCCCGATGTAGTAATGCTTAATCCGTCTCAAAACAAAAACAAAAACAAATGTAGGAGTGCTTACCAGATCATGATACGTATGTCACATTGGCACCTTAATTCTGATCACAGTTTTTGTTTTCCCAACTTTGTCACTGAGTATATCAGTAGTGTTTTGTATCAAGTGGAAGTCTACAAAAGCAACCAACACTAAATGGGCCGCTAGGACTCATAGGATATGGACCTGATCCCTTTTCCACTTTTAATGATTAGATCAGGAGAAGTTTATATAAAGCATGAACCGATTTGGCGCCGCTCTGCCCCCAGCTTCCCCTGCTTTAACCCCACAAGGGCGAGTATATACGTGATGCCTTTTGCAATTTTGCAAGCAAGATAGCTGATATTGTAAGTAGGAAAAGTTAATATACAAAACATATGAATGTCTAGGAGGAACAAGATATCTCTTCTTTAATAAGTAATTTTATCTTTCTACACCCTAGCTCTCATAGGGTGTCAAAATTTACTGACTCAGGCTGAATTTGTCATTGAGACGTACTACTATGATCATCCTTTTTTTTTCAACCAAAATTTGCCTTTTTTTGGCTAACCAATTTTTCCTAGTTTCATGCATATGTTTTCATAACAAGTTATAAATAAGTTTTGAGTAATCTATTCCGTACTCCAAGTGACAGCCGATACATAGTGCAGTTGCACAACAGCTGGTCAACAAAATGAGCTAACGTTGCACTTATTCTACCAGCAGAAACAGAGAGCAAGTGCTAGCCAGAAGGAGCTCATAGTTTGACCAGAGGACACCTGAACTGTTCCACTTTCCAAATATACGAACAAAGTGATGCTTCTACCACTTCATCGACTGAGTTGTTTTTTGTCTCCCTATTACCGAGTATGCATGAGTGGTGCATGGCACAAAAATAAAGTCTATTCACAGACAGTATATTCCACAACCCATGGTCGATCATAGCCATGGAGGCATGGACCTCGTGCAACCGATTCGGTTGATGTGCGGATCAAATCGAAGCGCGAGGCAAAGGGGAGCGCACTCGATCATGCAAGGACATCGGCAATGTTGTGTCCATGCATGGTCCAAGGTGTTCCTAAATGTATACTCAATACACCCACAAAAGGCACCCCACATCTAGGTGCACCGAGGTCCGAGGGGCCCTCTGCAAGTGAGTGGAAGCTTCACTAGAACATAGTATACAGGTGTGCATATGCATCCTGATGCTGTTGCAATGTTGTTGTTGTAGCCCCATGCAGCTCAAATCTATCTATCCTCCATTACAAGCTGTTGTGTGGCTGCAAAATATAAAGTATATGTGCATGTGTGCGTGCATCGGGGCCCCCTTTGGTCCCCTTGTTTGGGGGTTGAGCTGCTGCTTTACCCAGAGATCGAGCTTGCTAGCTATAGCTCATCCTGATGATGCGGCTTGCGTTGGGTTTTGCCTGGGCAGGCAAGAGGCGATCATTCGTCCCGGGCCGGGCTCTCCAAAGAAAGAATGGGTCGTCGTGCACCGAACTGGAGTTATATTCTAGTGGTGTGCCGACGCGGGGCGCGGTGTGCGAGGAGAACGGCGCGCGGCGGTCGATCGGCGTACGTCTTGATTTGACCGGCCGGCGAGGGGGACCTTTGTGTTTGGGGAATATTTGATGGGCACGGACGCTTGGCGGAGACGCGCCCATGATTTGCCGAGGTGGGCGCCCGTTTTCGCGTGCTAAAGGGAGATGCTGTGGGTGCGTGTGTGTGTGCTCGCCGGTATTAAGGTTTGTTGCACATTAGTCTAGTCTATTTTTTTTCTCGCGCAAAGCACATTAGTTTAGTCTTTTCAGTCTGTATAGCGAAGGACAAGAGATGGCGCAATTCGTGGATAGCAATAGACGACGACACGGAGTTGTGGCGAGTACAGTGTCCTAAGTGGCAGCTCGCAGCACCGCAGGGACATGGATGTCCAGCATGTCCGCACCACTTCCTCTTTTGGTTACGGGCTGGTCACACATACACACCTACATAAATACGATACGGTTGTCCAACGGGTCGAGGTGCTCTGGCCAGCAAAAGATATCCCGGATCGATTGAACAGAGTGGCAGGGGGTCAGCCACACTGCCCGCTAGGCTCTGTAAAACGCGCGTAATCACGAGCCCGGTTCCGTTGTCAACCTGCTAGTCAGGAGAGCCAGCGAACGAGTATACCTACTTGAAACACGCTGATAGGTTCTGCAGAGCAGCTCATTCGTAATAAGGTTGGGGCAGCGATGTTACAGCTTGCCACCTCTTTCCAGCCCCTGCTTGTCCCGCGGGGAATCCCCCTCGGCCGGCAGGCAACCAAGTAGGAGTACGACGCTCGTGTGCTCCGGAGGAAACACAAGTTATTTTGTATACTGTATGATATACATCTGGACATATTCCCTGTTACACAGAGATGCAGAACTTGATCTCGCAGATAGCCTGCAGTAGCGGCGGTAGTAGGAGCAGTGTTCACGAGTGATCTGTTCGTGGTGATCCCAAGAACGGACCGCTGCGACGCGAGGCTGCCTCTTTCGATTTACCCGAATCTCGAAAAAAGAAGAACAGAAGATTTGGAGATGGCGGCATGGTGCTAGGGTCTATCTATAGCTAGCGGAGATCCATTTACTTGCGTCAAACTTGGGTGCGAGGGTATTTTGGGGGATCAGGAAAGTAAAGACGGCCGGAAAAAGAAGGATCTTTCGATTCTTTTCACCAAAACTTCACTAGTGAGATACTACTATACTAGATGTAGTGTGGCTGCGTGGGAGAGAGGTGTATGACAGCGAAAGCAACGATTGGAAGTGGCACGATCGACGGTACTTGTGCGCCAACGTATAAAATTCGTTAGTAGGTGGAGTTCTTTTCTACTATAAAGCCAATGCCAGAGGCCACCAAGTACTACAGAGTACATGCTTAAATCAGAGCCAAAAAGAGAAAGGGAAAATAGTGGAAAGGACAATGGTACCTATAATTAATTAATTTACAGAGTGCAGAGAAAAAAAAAAGGTTGCATATGCATGTTCTGAGTTTGTGCTGCTTGCATTCAAGTTGGCATGTGGATTATTCCCTCCTCTTCTTTCAGCCCGATGTGTGTAGACATGGATCCTGACGTCGTTGTAGATGAAAATGAACGCATGACGGAGCGTACTAATAAGTTAGTATTATGCTCTATGAATGCCACGAAGTTATTCCAGGCACCCACGACACGATTTCCATTTAGCATTTCGATTTGACAGGAAACCGCATGCTCTTAATGCGACCATGGTAGTCCACTCGTGCAAACATGATGGGGACGTAAGGTTGATCAAGATTTGCTGTCGATGTTATGTAGCACCAAAATAATGGGGCTGCAGGAGCAAGGAGGAGACGGGAGTGGCGACCATGCTGCCATTTGTGTGCTGGGAAAAAAAGGCGTTCTATGGACCGTCTAAGAAAAGCTTCCGGCCAGCAATTTATCAACATGTTTTAAGAGATGTTGTATTTGTGTGACAGCGAACCGGCCGGATGTAAATCACGCAACAGCTAGGACTGATGGGCCCCCACTGCGGAGTTAGAAGAGAGATATTTTTCTTTTCTTTTTTGCGAATAGAAGAGAGATATTTTTCGCAAGAGAGATTCTTATCAAGATGAGATCATGAGAGGAAGTGTGGATACGGGCTAGTGCCGTCTTCTTAGGTGTAGTTTGCCGGAAAATTTGGGGATAAAACAGGCAGGAACACGGATGAGCTGGTTTGGGATGCAATGCCGGGCGGAATGTACAAAATACAGACAGCTGCAGTGGCATGGGTCTCCGTATCTCCCATACATTTGCCCTACACGGCGTACGCATACACGGACACGATATCTTTATCTGCTGGGAGATGTGCCTGCCTGCCTTTCCTGGTTGCTGCTGGCCATGGGCCCGCGGATCAGTTGCAGCTTGTGTGGTGGTTCTGTCCGTGGCTGTATGTATGTGCTTGTACGGCTCTAGATCGAGCTATGGAACCGGCGCGTACTGCTTACTTCTGGCTTACACGGCTCGTGTTCATCTACGTCACAGAGGGTGGCATGGCTCGGCTCCTGGATTTGGCGCTGAAATGTCTAGTGCAGTAGTATATGCTATACTGGTCGAGTACCATTTCGTTCTTTTTCCGAAGAAATTTGCAGTCGTGCTGTTCCTTGCTCGGCGCATAGACGTAGTAGTGTATTCTTCCGGTTTTTCTATTTTTAAGGCGAAGTCAATACTAACAACTGTCTGATCTAATCTTGAGATTCATGTGAAATTCATGCAAGTACAAATGATAAGAAAATCTTAATCAAATGGCTATGCTTGTTGACCGAGAAATAGACATTCCTATATTTTTTTAATCAAGTATAGCTGGATTTTGCTTTTCAGCCCTGAATGCAAAGTGGGAAATTCATGTACTCCTTCCGACCCATATTACTTGTCGCAGATTTAATACAGCTACAAGTAATATGGATCGGAGGAAGTATGTCTTTTTCTGTAAAGAGTTGGAGACGGAAATCTACAAACTCACGTTTTCTACTTCCTCCGTTGCACAAACACCTCATAGAGATTTATGTGGTTGGATCAAGACAACTCTCGTTTTATTGAATTAAAATTAAATGGGTGTGAGACCACCGGACACGGGAGCCAAAATACGAGAAAAAACTATACGGGATGTTTTGTTGAACGGAGCGAGCGCCACCAAACGTTCGGCATTACATAATCTCCACGCTTGTCTTATTAATTATGTGCTCTGTCTGGACATGTACAAACCTTGGGTACTAGCAATATGCCCAACACCATGTATGTAAATACTAGCATGCGTGCTTCGGATTCATTTCGAGTGATTTTAAAGGCCTCATCAAGCAAAATCTCACACAAGACCATTTAGCTCCTGGGCAGGCCTCGCTTTGCTTTGGTTTGCATCGGATTTAGAGCTAAAGAGCAAAGGCTACACACACAAGGGAAAGCAAGGAACAGCAGCGGTAGTAGCCGAAGAGGCGGCCCCCAAAGCTTTCGCTTTATTCCCTTCATATTGGCCTCCGTGCCTCACTCCCCCCACACTGCTACTGCCGCTACTCAGTCCGTCTCCTCCTGCTCGTCCCCTTGAACACAGAAGAGAGCGCACAGAGCAGCTTGCCTGTCTTCGCACTGCGCTCTCTCCCTCCCTCCAGAATCCTTCGAATCTTTGGCTTCCCCTGTTCTTGCATTTTGCGCGGAGTGGCTCTAGGCTCGTCAGCTCTTGGTCGCCTCCGTGTCCTCCGCCGCGTAATTAGATTCATTTTTCAGGTGCTCGGCCTATTTATTTCTGCTGCCCCTCCCTGGCGGCCTGGCCCCTGGTGTTTCTGCGAGTCCGGGGCATTAACTGCTGCTTGCTACCGGCATTGATCCGACTATCCGAGCGAGCGTTGTGAGCTGGGCAAGCAGGCAGGCAGGTTGTGCAGGTTGGGTGAGCTGTGAGCACAATAACAAGAGCTACCTTTCTCTTAGACATTGAGAGGCTCGTGTAATTTGCCTGTGGCTTTCGGCTTGTCTCTGACCCTGTTCCTGGCTTTCTGTTCCTGAATCTTGCGGTTTCTGCTTCCTTCGCGCTTCCGTTCTTGATCTTTCCCCCTGCCCCAACCACGTGATTCATTGTTTCGTCTTGTTTCCCATCAATGTCCTCTCGGGATCCTGCCGTGGATTCATGTTTCTTTTGAGCTGCTGCCTGGACCGTTTCTGAGCCAGCGGAGGAATTCCTGTGAATTCACTGGTTCTTTTGCCCATAGTTTGGAATCTTCCTAACAAGCGTTATAAAGGGGGAGAAGTAGAATCCGTTCCCCATTTCTTCTCTGGGAAACACTGTTCTTAGAGGGCCCAAAAGAGGGTCATAATCTGGAGGTTTTAGGAGGGGGGAAGCATATCTGGAGCTGCATGAGGAAGCATTGAGACAATGAGAGATGAGACTCCAACGAAGAACAGGGTAAGGGAGCTCACATAAAAAAAACAAAGCTCTTCATATTTTTTTCCCCATTTCAGCTTCTGATCTAGTTTTGGTTCTGATTGGTGTGGACAAAGTTGTCCTGGTCCAAGACAATTGTTAGGAAGTTGTTCAACATCAAAACAAAAGCGAAGAACTTCCATTCAGATTATGGAGTTGAAGAAGGTACATACTATGGAGTTCAGACCCACCTCTTTTCATTCTCAAATTGATGAGTTTGTGTTCTCTAGATGATTTTGTGTGCTTACATTATACAATTTCTTTTATGTTACTCAGTAGTTTGGTTTACTACCAAATCCTGTTGTTTCAAGAGGCAAGTTTGATCTCTTGGCTTCCTGCTTTTGTGTAGTGTAGTGTAGTGCAGTGGGATTTGTTTCTGTTGTTGCAGAAACAACCAAAAAAATTACTGTCTTTGTGGCTAAAAATTCGTTCTATCTAATCATTTCAGCGGGGATGCAGTGGAGGACCAGTTTCTCAGAGAGAGATTTATCCAAAACCAAGAAGAGCAGAACAGGTACATTTTTTAGATCTTTCACCCCTTTCTTGGGTGCAATACTGCAAATTTCAACCACCAGTCAACAATGTGTCATCCGCATGTCTGAATTAACTCTGTTTTTCCTTAGAGAGGTTGCCTAGGAAGAATGCGGATCGAGATTGCCGAGTAGGAAATGGATTTGATCGTGCTTATATCACAAACACGCAGGACTACAGGTAAACATATAGTACTTCTAACTCTGCAGACTTCACTGATCATTGTGGATAAGAATTTATTTCGATATGACAATCCATATGCTCGTGCGCATAGGGTCTTTGCTGGTACATGGAATGTGGGTGGAAGGTCACCATCTAGTCATCTGAATCTGGAGGACTGGCTTCATACTTCTCCTGCTGCTGATATATACGTCATTGGGTATAGCACTCAACCCATGCATTTACTTAAATTAATCAGATATTTTGGTATTACAAAATACTCCCTCCGTTCTTTAATTCTTGTCTCAAATTTGCCAAAAAGTGGATGTATCTATTCCTAAAAAACATCTAGATACACATGTAAATATTTTGACAAGAATTATGGAACGGAGGGAGTAGGAAACATCTCAAAATGGTAAAACTGGATCTGTAACTAAAATCATCATACCAGGTTTCAAGAAATTGTTCCTTTGAATGCTGGCAACGTCCTGTTGACTGAAGACAATGGTCCAGCAAAGAAATGGGTTTCTATTGTTAGAAAGACTCTCAATAATCAAGATTTCCATGGCTCTGCTGTGTACAACTACCACACGCCCTCACCGGTTCCTGATCCTATTGCGGAGCTCAATGTTGATTTTGAGCGATCATCAAGAAGACAACGGAACTCCTCATTCTTCCATCGACGTTCATTTCAATCCTTCAACCGAAGTTCAAGAATTGACATGATGGATCCACACTCATTAGTGGACCGTCGTTTCAGTGTTTGTGACCGGATTAGCTTTGGGAGCAGGCCAAGTGATGTTGACACCAGTATGAAATGTGGTGGGTCATCTGATGATGAGAATATGGACGAGGAATCGCTTAGTGGTATATTCTTCTCACCAATGCCATCTGGATATGGTGCTCCACTATGCACCGATGACAATAATAGACGGCTGCTGAACTCTAGGTAAGTTTACTAAGACAATGTTTATAAACCAATTTTGCATGTAAGTTAATTTTTAGCTATGAGGCACAAACTAGCTAGATGACACAACTCCCAGATTTAAAAAAAAACATATTAAAAGCTAATCAAGTTTCTCTAAAATGGCATCCAGCCCTCATTTGTCATTGCGATGACTTAAATTCTCTGAACTGAAATTCAGATATTTCTATATCACAGCAGGTATAGATGAACTGAAATTTCTCTAAAATGGCAATACGCCCCTCATTCATCTTTGGAATGACTAAAATTCTCTGAACTGAAACAGTTTTTTTTTCTAACACAGCAGGTATTGCTTAGTTGCTAGCAAGCAAATGGTTGGAGTCTTTCTCATGGTTTGGGTGCGGAGTGATATAAGAGAGCATGTAAAGAACTTGAAGGTATCATGTGTTGGCAGAGGCTTGATGGGATATCTTGGAAATAAGGTACGTTTGCTATTTCTCATTTCTTCTAGGCGTGCATAGTTAATCTTAACTTCGTTAATTTTTACAGTGAGTATAGTAACTTTTGATCTGTTGCCAACACTTTTAGTTTTAACCGGGGTCCGTTTAGTACGTGCGTCCATTTATTGGAACTACTTTTTTTGCTTTACACCATTTATATTGCCCATTCCTTTGGTTCTTTCCTCACTTGTTTTTTTTCCTAACTCAGGGCTCGATATCTATCAGTATGTCTCTGCATCAGACAAGCTTCTGCTTTGTTTGCACACACTTAACCTCAGGTCAAAAGGATGGCGATGAACTTAGAAGAAATGCAGATGTGGTGGAAATTTTGAGGAAGACCAGATTCCCACATGTTCATGGTGCACGTGATGAGAAGTCGCCAGAGACAATTCTTGACCATGAGTATGTCATCAATCACATGTTGTAGTATGTTCTGTCAGTTAAACATGTCAAGTAGAATGAAGTTAGAAAAACTGAAGACCAATATCTTAGTAAGTCATTTATTTTGTTTCTTTCAGTCGGATAATATGGCTCGGGGATCTGAACTACCGGATAGCTCTTTCCTATCGCTCAGTTAAGGCTCTAGTTGAGATGCACAATTGGAAACAATTATTGGAAAAAGATCAGGTTAGCCATTTTCACCACAACTGACAACACTGGCTATGAAGATTACATTACCTGTTTTATTTCTTATGTTGAATTTTTTTGTGACAGCTCCGTATAGAGCAAAGATATGGTCGTGTCTTTGCAGGCTGGAAAGAAGGGAGGATTTATTTTCCTCCCACGTACAAATACTCGTACAACTCTGACAGATATGCAGGTGACGATATGCATCCAAATGAGAAGCGAAGAACACCAGCATGGTAAAATTTACAAAACAGAACCTATTGGCACTGCTGTTTAATTAATATGATTATGTCCAAGCATCTCTCCCCACCACACGTAACTTTCACCTCACGAACATAACAATGTTTTGCTTTTGTGAAGGTGTGATCGGATTTTATGGTATGGGAGAGGCCTAAATCAGCTATGTTATGTCCGTGGCGAGTCTAGATTCTCGGACCACAGACCTGTATACAGTATTTTCACAGCGGAGGTTAAACTACCGAGCCAAGCTCAATTCGGGAGCTTTACCCGTTCTAGCTCCCTAATGGGGGTGGATGAACTACCACACCCAACTTATCCACGCAGTTACACAGATATCAATTTTTATTGATTTTGCATCCCCATGGAGCCAAGGTTAAATATTCCCTGCAACTGCAAGACCGCATTGTTTAAGCTTGTTACTCTGTCAAGTTCTCTGAATTCCATGCGAAGGCATTGTATTCATCATAGCTCCCATGTGTGTTCTGGGCAGACATTCCTTCGGTGCCAGAGCACACCAGATGAACTTCGTTCTTCCCAAGATTCCAGCAATTGGAATATTTCCGGCCAACAGGTGATTCTTAAATGCGCTGCCCTTTCCCCACTTCAGTTTTTGTACGTACCGTACTGCAGAGGACGTGTTTTTTAATCACCCTTGGTAAGTTAATGGCCGGCTAATACCTCTTCTGACGGTTGTGCACATGCAGATACTCAAGGAGATGGTTTTCTTAATTTCTAACCCTAAAATTAGGTATGTTCTACTTGACTACATGTATATTGTTTTCGTTTGCAAGGGAAATTTTAACAAAATGCATGACTAATGCCGTTGCACTTCTCTTGACAGGAAGATTTGTGCATTTCTGCACAGTTTTGAACCTAACCATCTGCAAGCACTGGTATCGTGTGCAACCAAAATACAGGAGAGTTTTAGTCCCCCGAAGAAAATTAGCTAGTCACTAACAACTGAAGCTAATACCCGGTCAAAAAAACAACTGAAGCTAATTTGTGTTGTGCTTTTGGATATCCCTACCGTCGTGCAAATTTCCTTTTCCTGAGCGATTTGTACTCGGAAGGAAGGCTTGTCATCCCTTTTGCTTTGATCTCCTGATGTAACAAGAGCCACTTGGCCCAAACATTTTAGTGGAAAAAACCCACCACCATATTTGTACAGCATACTGTCCATGGAACCTTCAACCATTATGCCTGATACTAGTACTGCTAGACTGTTCCAGTCCATGCTTTGCTCGCCAAGAAATGATCACCAGCACGAACACACCGTTGCAGCCAGGCTTGTGCACAAAGCAAAGCTCTGAAAAAGGGTGTGACACAGAACAGAAGCTGCGTGCCTGATGCCTCGTTCTGCTGCAATGTGTTTGTTTTCTTTTGCCTTTGCTATGGAACGAAACCTACAGCTCATGGAAAAAGCAGCAAAGGCAGGCGATGCTCTGTGGGCAGGCCAGGGGACACGAAAGCAGCGGGGGCCCTCCAAAAAGAAAGAAGGCTCCTGAGTCCTCAGTACTCATCAAGGGGAGGATGCATGCCAAGCCAAGAAGGCAAGCATGACCACCAGTGCACTAGTCCTACGGGTCAATTGCTACCATGGCTGCGTGTTCCTTTCTTCCTCAAAAGGATAGAAACAAAAAGAGAGAGGGGGGGATGGGAAGCGAGACCGGAACCCCATGGCCCAAGCTCCACAGACAAAAGTGGCATAGCATCTCAGCAGGCAGGGGAAGGGGAGCCAGGATAGGACCACTTTGCGGTTTAATCTCTTTTGCTTTTTCGTCGGGGGATAAACCCTAGGCTGATTACGCTTTACATAGCTGTGAGAGCTTCTCATGATAGTAGTAGTAGTAGTACTACCTGAGACGAAGGGTATATTCTCGCCATACTGCTTGCAGCAGGGGCAGAGCAGCTGTCAGGGTAAATTAAACACCGGCTTTATCGGGATTAGCTAGCCTAAGCCTAGAACGGCTCGAAATCAGCAGCATCGTATACGACGCAAACAAGGGACCACGACGTAGGTAGTAGAATACTGTGGGAGTTTGGCATCGTAGTAATAACGCAGGAAGAGCAGAGCGTCCAACATTGTTGCAAAGGGAATAATTCGATGGAGGGAGGAATTTCCGTGCGAAGATTCGAAGAGGATAAGGGTCGGGTCGTCGGGTGGGTTTCGTACCGGCGGCGGGGTTGCCGTGCCCATGGATGCCCCATCGTGCCGGCGGCAGGCGTGCGCCATCTCCCCTTCGGCCGGTCCCGAAAATTAGGTCTCTGGACGATCGCGCGAATGGGCCTCGCTCGGTGGGTTTCAGGATTGGGCCGCGCACGGGCCCATATCTATCAGTTTGGGCCGGCGTGGGTGCCGATGTTGTATTTATAGAAGCCCAATAATCTAGCAACGGGATGTTTTCTTTCCTTAACCAACGCTGCTTGCTTTCAGAAACTCCAGAGCATGTTCAATGTTGCCTTGCATTTGATTCCCATGATTTCATCTTGACACTCGTCCGCATCTCTAAAAACAAAAGACACTTGTCCATCTCTAATTCTTTCAGGAAAAGTAAATAAGAGGAGAGATATTGACGATCCCTTTGATTCATTCAAGGAGGAACTTGTTCCGACTAACAGTAATCCGATGTAAGGTCGTGACACGAAGGCGGTGTGATTTGAACCAGTATTTTTGAATGCGAATGGAACGGTAATGTTTAGGCTAATATAAAGAGAAAATATACCGGAGAAGAGGCGCAAAACGCCCTTGTTTTTATTTATATAAACGGGCACATGCCATGGTACCTTACATCGTCATACAGATCGAGCCAGCACTTATTTACGCTAGTACTCACTACACACACAAGTCCAAACTCTTTCACCCGCTCTGGCTCACAGCTCACCCATGCGCACGTCCGCTACCACACAAACGACAATGCCACGCACTGCCGTCACTGCCCCTCTCTGGCAGCTAGCTTCACTCACTCACAGCACTCCGGTGGCCATCCGGAGGAACGTCTCCATGTCGCCGCCGCGGCCGCCGCGGCGCCTCTCTCCCTCCTCGCCCTGCTGCTCCTGCTGCTGCTGCTCGGGCCCGGGGAGGAAGCCTTTTTTCTTCTGGTTGCCCCTGACCATCTCGTCCACGGCCCTGGCGTCGCCGAAGGCCAGGTCCTTGGAGATCCTGTCGAGCTGGCTGAACACGTTGTTGGCTCCGGCGAGGTACACCCTGTCGTTCTTCTCGGCGCGGATCTCGAAGCAGGCGATCTGGAGGTTGTTGTTGTCGTCGCCGCCGCCGCGGGAGGAGGACGCGATCTCCACCACCGGGTGGCCCGGGGGCACCACGAACGCTGAGCCGACGGACACCCGGGCGCGGATCCTCTCGTACCTTCCCTGCTGCTGTTGCTGCTGCTGCCCACGTCCTTGTTGGCGTTCCTCTCGCTCGTCCTCGGAGGACTGCTCTTCCTGTTGTTGTCGCTCGCTCTGGCCTCGGCGGCTCTCGCGTCCCTGCTCGCTCTGGCCGCGGCGGCGCTCCGGTTCGTCTTGGCTGCTGGAGCTGGAGGACGACTGGTGCGGGCACACGATCTCCACTTCGCCGGAGCCTTGCACCACCACGGCGAACTTCACGGACCGGGAGTTGTAGAACGGCGCGGTCATAGAGCCCTGCACATCCACGCATGGATGCAAACAGTTTAGAAACAAGTTAAAGGTAGGACGAAGAGAAGCGATTGTTTAACGGCGAGCACGCACGGCGGTGATGTTGACGAGGGCGACGCGGACGTCGTGGTCGGCGAGGGGGCGGAAGCTGCGGGCGTCGGCCTCGTAGAGGCGGCCGTGCTGGTTGGAGATCTTGGGCCGCTGCTCGAGGAGGTTGAAGGTGGCGGCGCTGGACTCGCCCCCGAACGGCGGCAGAGGCCAGTGCGAGCCGTGGCTGCTCCCGGAGGAGGCCTGGCGACGCAGCTCGCGCAGCTGCTCCTCGGACGCGCGGATGATGAACCCCTCCTCCTCTCCCTCCTGTTGCTGCTGCTGCCGCTGCCTCCCGAACACCTTCTCCAGCTGCTCATCCGAAGCCTGCATGCGCGTGCGTATATATATGAATTAATTTCTTTTCTTGGTCCGTTGAAACAAATTTATTTATTTATTAACGGATCGAGACATGGATCGATCGGGACGATTTTGTGTACCTTGAAGGCAGCTCTCTGGATGGGTTTGCTCAGGCTTGACACGAGCGAATCGGCACGGAAATACTGCCAATGCCACGTAGGACGGCCGTTAGTACACGTAGGTGTCGCATGCAGTACGTACTAGCGTTCAAAGCAGATTTGTTTGTTTTTTTACCTGGAACTCGCCGGGCACGGAGATGGTGTGGAGGATCTTGACAACGACCAGCTTCCTCCGGCCGTCGGTGTTGGCCAGATACATGAGCGTCCCCGCCGGCGCCACGATGACGTCGCCTTCCCGGACGGTGTAGGACTGCCTCTCGCCGTTCTGGATCAACGTCAGCACTCCCTCGCCTGCGCACGCGTGCACGTGACGTCAATCAATTAATTATGACTTGCATGCAACAGATAAGTTATACCTTGAGCGACGTAGCCGATGCCGTCGGCGTCGGCGAAGCCCGGCACGACGAAGGAGCGCGGGTTGGCCTCGAGGACGGCGACGCGGTAGTTCTTGATGCCGCGGAGGAGCCTGGAGGCCTCGCTGAACGGGGGCAGGGACTTGATGAAGCCCTGCTCGTTCTGGACGATGGACTGGAAGCTCCGTGGCCCGAACACGTACGGCCGCCGGCTCTCCTGCTGCTGCTGCTGCTGCTGCTTCTCATCCTCCCGGCGGCCCTCACGCCCGGATGATGACCCCTCGCCGTGCCGTCCACGGCCCTCCTGTTCCTGCTGCTGCCTGTCCTTGCACTGCTGCAGGCACTCGGCCTGCTGGTGGCGCGTCGACTGGCCTTCCTGGCACCGCTGCTGGCATTGCTCCAGCGAGCGCTGCTCCTCCTCCCTGGAGCTGGAGGTGGAGGCCGCGGCGAAGAGGACGCCGGCGGCCAGGAGGAAGAGGACGAGGACGCTCGCCCTGGCTCTGCTCGCCATGGCTTTGGCTACTACTGTGGGTGTGTCTACGCTTACACTTCGCTCTGTGTTTGATGGCTAGCTCTGCTCGATCTGTGCTGTGATGATGGAGCTTGGGAAAGCGTCCTTTTGTAGGCGCGCGCGCCGCTTTACGTGGCGCCGTGGCGCGGCTACGTGGAGGGAGCGCTGCGTCCGTGGCGAGGCCGGGACGCCACGTCTCGCGGTCGCTGGCGAGCTTATCCTGGCCGTCGGCACGGGTGCGTGACAGCTCGGGCCATCGCCTGTCGTGGCGTGCGAGCTCGCTTCTGGTTTGAGCTGATCGCAAAGCGGTGGGGGTGCTGGTACAATGTACCTGGCCTGCCTTTTCTTATGCCACATCCTGTTCATGACATGTGGCAGTACCAATCTCAAAGCAGCAGTAATTCCCGGTTCCGTTCCTCCAATCTCTGCTTGGCGGTTTCAGTGCTGTAAGCTTCGCCGATCCCACGGACCCCGCACCTGAACGGCATCAAAGTTCGATGCCACAAAGCTCCACACCTGGCATTCGCCCACGGCTAACGGCTTTCCCCTGAATGACAGTGCATCAAAGATTCGTTCGATCATTCAATACAGAAGTTGCACCTGCACTTGCAGTAGCAGCACAAACCGATCGACTGAGTTTTACATCGACCAACGGTTCATTTTGTACACCCAATTGATTTAATCGAAACATTTCTTTGAAGAGAAATTTGATGACAAAACATGTGTGTAAGTTTTTGAAGAATCAGAAAAACATTAAGATACATAATGTTTGATGCAGTCTGCACATACATTAATTCAACCAGAACTGTGTGCATTTGAATTCTGTAAAAAAAATGAACAAAGTGGCATTGGCATTCGGTATAAAACAAAAATACTTTTCAAATTTGCATCCTAGCAAACAACAATCAATAGTAGCTAAATAGGCAAAACCACAAATGTTGGTTCAGAGTACACCGTTTGGTTAACATTCCACCAGACATTCACTCGAAATTTCGAAATAAGAAATTGTCCCGGGCTGCGAGGACGAGGCTGAGCGACAAGGATGTACGCTAATTTTTGGGTGCCAGTGTTGTGGTGTGCCGTGGCGCTCAGTCAGTCTCGCCAAGACCGTGAGATGACTGTATTGGGGATTCGTAGCGAGCTAGTCAGTCGGCAATGACAAAGCAATGACGTGGAGGTGGCCGGTGGGCGGGTCGAGAATGGCTACGGGTTGTGGGAACTCGATGTCAAGAAGGAGACAATAAAGTCAGGTGCCGGGTGGAACGAAACTAGAGATCTCATAATCCTTAGTGCCAGTTCTCAGTTCCACCCATCCCTGGGGGGATTGACAGGCAGTTGACCTAAAATCACAACAACCCTTGCGATCACTGGGATCTTCATAACCGAACAAAGCCTTAGCTGGGTGGGATTCCTATGCGGCTATGCCTATGGGCCTTGTACAATTCGGTGCTTTAGATTAGCCAAAGAAAATTCTGAACTGACCAAATTTAGTTCGGTTTATTTCTGGGGGTAGAAAAACAGAATACATTTACGTCTGAAAATTATTTCTGATTTTTAAAAAAATCTAGTGATACAAAAGGCATTTTTTTTAACAGGATAGAAAAAGCACTTGGGTCACTGCCACCGTAGTCATCCTAACCCATGTTTAGGGGACGTTCCTGATCAAACGCAGCGCCTCCGATCAACTCAAGGTTGAAACCCACTTTGATACTAGCCGAGGGACAAAAAAAAAAGACAAAACCTTTGAGCGTACAAACGTCGTATCCATGGGCTGGCCCAAGCCCACATTAGAAAATTACATGGTCCATTACCCACATAAGTCGATATACTTCAGGTGATGCAGGCTCAGCCTGACAATGTAGCTGTGCCATGTTCCTCTAAAAAAAAATGTAGCTGTGCCATGTTTCCTTAAAAAAAAAAAAAGTAGCTGTGCCATGCTCTTAAAAAAAATGTTGCTGTGCATTCTGAAAAACAAACGTGGTTGTTCCTGTGCCTGTGCTGGAGATAATTAAGACTATCGGCTCTCACTGATACAAGGCTCGGTATACCCGGATTTGAATTACTCGAAAAAGATCGCGAGAAGACGTTACTCCAAAAAAAGAGCACCAGAAGACTGTTCTGCTAGTAGCTTCCTGGCTACTACTGGCTACTACCCGGATACGGTTCCTTCCTACCTGGAGGGAACTGGGAAGCCAGCAGCAAACAACCGGAATATAATTAATCATCGACCTCTACTTGTACTGACAGTGTAAAAACAACATGCTAACAGAACTACTCCGTTTATTGCAGAATTGCTACAATGCTCCGACATGCAAAGTGACCAAGTTGGATCTTGAGGCCAACTTCTGCTCTGTGTTTTGGAGTTTAGAGGTGAGGCAATTCCCCAGCTAGCTCTCCTTTATAACATCATTCAAATTTCAAAACCATCCAGAGATTGTAGTCAGTACTTAGTACTCACAGCATGCAAATTCAGAATCAAATATACAGCAGAACGAAGACAAAATGCAACCCGCAAAGCAGAGCAAGAGGCATTCATGGCAACACAACGCTAAACCGCACAAATTAAGGGAATGAAAGATAAACATATGGATAAGCATATCATAGCAGCAGAAAAGGTAGCAAAACTGCATCCATTCAGATCACATCACATAGTGTTTCATCTGCTAGAGGAATCATGAAACCCAATGTTATACTCGACCACATCTTGTGGACACATGAACATACTGACTGCTACAGCTACGACTAGGCACGATATAGAAATCTCGGAACCAAATGGCGAGAAACATGAAACAGAACAAGACCACTACTGCAACTGGATCATAGTCGGACGTTGGTGAGTCGGAGGGGGCGGACGGCTCCTGGATCACTTATCGTCGAGGGTGCCGACGATGATGGCGGTGATGACGAGGAGGAGCGCGGCGATGAGGAGGGGCCCCTCGGCTGAGGAAGCGGCGGAGCCGGAGCATGGATTGCATGCGGGCGGTGGGGACATGTGGATCATGGAAGCAGCCGGCGCGAGCGGGGATGTGGCCGCATGGGTGGGGATTGCCTTGCCGTGGGCGGTGACGTTGTCCTGCTGAGGCGGCGGGGACGGCTTCTCAGTCGACGGCGGAGGCGGAGGTGCCTCGTCTGCGAAATCAAAGCACGCGCGCGTGCCACACGAGTCAGATCAACATATTAATAATGAGCAAAACATAGATTTAGAATCGAGTAAGAGAGTATAGCAGCAGCAATTAGATCAAGCGAAGTGTAAAAGGTTGTTCGTACGTGCTGGCTGCTTGCGGCGAGGTGCGGCGGAGGGGGGAGGGGCACTGACGACGGCGGCGGGAGGAGCTGGACCTGCACATGCGTCCAAACAGAGCACAAAATAAAGTTAACTTCCGGAATTCAAAATTCGAAAACGCAACGAAATAATTTAAGGCCAGACCCGTCTATTTTATCTAAGCGTACAGTACTGGGTACGATTACGTGCGCAACAAGAAAAGACTAGCAGGCTACCAGTAAATGAAAGCAAGACGAAGGGTATAATCGTAAGTTCGTAACCGACCGATTCTGGTAAAGCTGCTGCAGCCAGCTATCTGTTCAGCGGGCCGCTCTGCAGAGACCGGAGAGCAATTCAATTGCTACTCCGCAAACAACGCAAAGCATACTACTGCCTACTACACCAATGAACTAAAGTTCAATAAAAAGAAAAGGTAACTAAACGAGCGATGGGATAAAAGAAGGAAACAAGAATTTGATTCAAACGAAGAACGCAACTACAGCAGGTAAAGCAAACAGATGCGGAGGACGAGGGTAAAGGAGATCTGCAACGAAAATTTTCCTGCGAGAAAAAGATTTAGACGAACAGAGTCAGAGAGCAGTTTGACCACGTTCTTTATCACGAAAGAGGAAGGCTACACAAAAACTGCAGAGCAGTACTAGCTTCGTATCAGAAAATCAACATGCATGGTGCGCGACAGTACAACAGAAACATGGGGAGACGAAGCAGAAACGTCCAAACGAAAAAGGCAAAAAAGAAGGAGATGCACTGTGCAAGAAAAAGCACGGGAAGCTTTTGCTCTGGCCTCGCGGCAGATCGTGTATGAAGCGCTCTTCACCATGGTAAACTGCACAAGCCCAAGAGACGACAAGAACAGAAAAGATACTGCAGAAAGGAGAGATGCTTTCGGGTGTCAAAGTACTAGCACGGCCTCGATCAATCGGTCGATCAAACAGCACAAAACACATAGAAAATGCGTTGGGGTTTCAAAGTGCTCGCAGATCTTGACATATCAAAGTATCTTTCGTAAAAACCAACCCGTGGCCATGGCAACAAAGAGGAAAAACAGCAAATGTCACGTAGGGGGTCTGGAACAGCAGAAATGACCTCTGCATGGCGCTAGATCTTACAGAACAGCATAAACCCAAGATGAAATATGGTTCTGCACGAGATTGGAGCGAAAGCCATACAAAAAAGGTTGAAAATAGATCATGGGAAGCAGGAAATATCAAACCAAACAGCAAGAGATCGTTGAAAACGTTGGTGTCGCGCGTGTCACTGTTTGATCTCATCCGAACTCGTCGGATTATAGATGCCTACGGATGAACTTCTCGAAAGAAGAACCCAAATACAGTGGACCAAGCAGACACATATCTTCAAAAAAAATAAGGCAGTAAGGCGTATCGCGAGTTGCTCGTCATGGGAGAGACGCAGAGAGAGACGCAGAGAGAGAGAGAGACGCAGGCGTCGCGTACCTTCACAGGCGGCGGCGAGGTGGGCGCCTCCGGGGCGGAGTCCACCGCAGGAGGTGTAGAGCGTGAGGAGGTGGGTGGCGTTGAGGCCGGCCATGACGAGCTGCGGCTCGGCGGCGACACGGCAGAGGCAGGGGACGCCACCCCCGAGGTCGACGGAGGCCACCACAGGCTCGCAGCACTGCGCGGTCGGCATGTCCGGCGCGCAGAAGAGCGAGACCTGGGTGGCGAGGAGGGTGGGCTCGCATGGGGCCCCAGGCTCCGGCTGCGTCGTCCCGAAGGTAGCCGCGGCCGCCGGGAGCAGCGCGGCGAGGAGGCCGAGCACGAGGAGGAGGTGGTGGGATCTCTCCATGGGTGGGATCTCTCGCTTTCGCTTCCTACCGCTAGGGCTAGGCGAGTTGGTGTGAGTCCAGAGGAAGAGAGCGCGGTGGGGGAAGAAGCGGAGCGGGGTGGGATTATATAGGCGGAGGGGACGAAGAGGCGTGAAGGGTTAGCCAAGGACAGGCCACCGGCGGCCCGATCGATCCTGTGCGTCCATTTGGGTGGGACCGGACAGCTGTCTGTTTGGGCGGTTGAGATGCTGAGCAAGATTCTCTCCCGTGATGCTGGCCAGGCACGTGAGGGTCGTCGCTCGTCATAGGTACTGGGAATCGGGATGGCGCAGGGTGAAGTGGTGAACTGTAAAGGCCAGAGCTCTAGAAATAGGGGGCATCACCCGATATCTCTTGAAGGCTTTTCCATCGCGACCGCCATTTCCTAGACTGCTCGCTCGAGACCGCCGTTTCCTGGAGTGCTCGCTCTCCTCGGGCTGGAGCCAAGGTACGTACAGAAGATCTGTCTGCGCGGTGAGCACGAGAGTTGCGACCAGAAGGTGTAATCCGAAACGTTTGGACGATGTATGATTTCATCGATATCTTTTGTGTTTAGTTTGCTATTTCCTGGCTTTGGTTCGGATCTAGTAGTGCAGAACTCCTCCTTTGGTTTGGGTTTATTTTTTATTCTGTAAGATCTATCTCTACGATTACTTCGATGCGATCATGTTGGGAGCACTTTTCTGGGGGAGGGACGTGGTCGATCGACGCTAGTTTGTTGTTCCACTGTGCCTGCGTGCGAACACATCACCTTTGTTGAGCACCTTAGACAAGAGCGTGTTGTTTGGGTTGGATGTGACAAAGCCGACTTAGAGTGTCCCCTCGAGCACTGTGAGGATCTCGGTGGCACGAGGGATTTAATCGACCGATTGATCGAAGCCGTGCTAGTACTTTGACCCCCGAAAGCAGCTCTCCTTTCTGCAGTTCTTTTCTGCTATTGTCGTCTCTTGGACTTGTGCAGTCTCACACGGTGAAGAGCGCTTCCCGTGCTGTTTTCTTACGCAGTGCATCTCCTTCTTTTTTTGGATTTTTGGTTTGGACGTTTCTGCTATGTCTCCCCATGTTTCTGTTGTACTGTCGCGCACCATGCATGTTGATTTTCTGACACGAAGCTAGCAGTTTTTTTGTGTTGCCTTTTGTGATAAACAATCGCGGTCAAACTGCTTTCTTACTCTCAGTTTGTGTTTAGATGGGTGGCAGAATGGCTACCTTGGTGATAGATGATCTGGTGGGTCAATCGGATGCCTTCCTGAGACTGTACCTGCGGTGGAAGCATACCGTCGAGTATTATCGCAATAACACACGCCGCCCGGCTGCACCCGCTCTGATTGGGCTTGCTCCCCTTCCCGCGCGTCCGGTAACCAGGCGGGCACGCAGCATGGCTGAAATTCATCGCGATGCAACCATCACTGGACTTGGAATCGTTAGGTAATTTAGTCTTGGCAGATCTAAGTAGTCTGCATGTTTGTTGTTTTTCTTGACCGGACTGTACATCTGTTTTTTTACCCTCATATCTTGCAGCCTGACTGCATTTGTCGAGGCCCAGCAGGCGCCGCAGGCCCTGGAGGAGGCCCCGGAGGTCAATGTCCCGCCCCACACCGCCGCCCTTGTTGGTATGTGAACAACCTTTACATTTCGCTTGATCTAATTGCTGCTACTATTTCGCTAAAAAAAATGCTGCTGCTATTCTTTTACTCGATTCTAAAAATCTATGCGTTGCTTCCTGTTAATATGTTATCTGTTTTGCGTGTCCTTGATCTGACTCGCGTGGCACGCGCGCGTGCTTTAATTTGGCAGAGGATGCACCTCAGCCGTCCCCACTGCCCCCCCTCCTCGTCGCCGCGATAGTCATCATATTCACTGCAATCGTCGTCTGCACCCTCGACGAGAACTGATCCAGGTGCCGTGCTTTATAGTACCGCTGACTGTGTCTTGTTGGAGATGTCCTTATGGAAGGAGTTTCCTCAAATCAATATGAGCCATCATTACCTCCTTTAAGGGGTGCATGTCAATTCCTCAATATGAGCCATCATTACCCCCTTTTAAGGGGTGCATGTCAAAATACATAAAATGCATCAGCATAATACTTTAGCATGCTGGCTCAACATTACTAGGCCACATAGTGTGGTGCACACGACAATTAATACTTCTGTCTGTCGACACCAACTCATTAGAGATGATCATATTAAGAAATGCCATAATTATAACCATACCAATAGTAAAATGAAAAAATTATTGACATTATTATAAACTCTCGTCACTAATTTTAGCATAAAACGTAACATCAAGATCATATAAACATTATAATTGCCATTAACACTAAACATCCCATTGAAATTCTCTACACAAATTTCTTGTTAGATCCATTTTGTTTAGATAATCAAACAACATTTTTAGCATCAACATTTTGGGAATGAATCATAAATTAAAACAAATTTGGTCAAAATTTATGTGAGAGCCAGAATTCTCAAATTAGGGACCATTTCAAACATTAGAATTTAATCATTAATTGATGCCTTAAATGATGATCAACATAGAACAAATGAAATATTCTAAATAAAGTATCTCGTTGGTTCAACTTCATTCAGAATAAATAAATGTCCAATTTCTATCAGCAAGAAAATGATTCGAGCCATTTTCATTAATCAACAGTGCAAAACATAATCTAATTTCACGTGTGATTTTTAG
Source organism: Brachypodium distachyon (assembly GCF_000005505.3). NCBI lineage: Eukaryota > Viridiplantae > Streptophyta > Magnoliopsida > Poales > Poaceae > Brachypodium > Brachypodium distachyon. Next base: position 9,855,079 of record NC_016131.3, on the reverse strand, counting down.
AATCGCACATAAATTTGACGTGTTATTTTTAGAATCGCACACAAATTTCGCGTGCAATTTTTCTAATCGCGCACAAAATTTCACGTGCAACTAGAATCACGGACAAAATTTCATGTGCAATTTTTAGAATCACGCACAGAACTTTGCCTGCAATTTTTATCGCGCATAAAGTTTCGCCTGCAATTTTTAGAATAAGAGATAAAATTTCACTTGCAATTTTTAAATGACGCATAAAATTTCCCTTGCAATATTTTAAAATTTGCTAATCCGAAACATGCTGTCATTAATGAATTCAACAAGAAAACACAAATAAAACAAAGACTGGACTACCTATCAGCAAAAGCAAAGTCAAGAACTCGATCAGCTAGCGTTCGGCTGCTCGACTGAGAAAATAGACTTGTTCTCAGTCGACTGTGCCTTAGATAGTGCCATTTTATAATTTGTTGTTGAAAAATACATACGAAAGCAGAAAAAAGTTGGTTAATCAAATACTAAAATAGCCAAAACCCGGTTAGAAAAGCTGGATTATCATAATCCACCACAATGCCAAAGTCAGCATTAACCTCTTGAACTGGTGCGCCGCCGCCTATCCAATCGCGGGCTCATGGCCTCTGCTCTGCTCCTAATCTTCGCAACTGCAATGCCAGGACATGGCAATCGAGCAGCAATGTCGACCCTCGGGGCGCTTCAAGCTTCCGCAGCCAAGGCAGGGGCATGATGATTGGGCAGCAACTATGGCGTGGTTAGCAAGAAGTTGGCGACTTAACAAAGTGGAGCATGGATACAAGAACGATCCCCAGGCGCAACGTTTACTTCACCTATTGGCTGCTCCCTCGCCCGCGGTCAAGAATTTTTCTCTTCAAGGCAGACTGATTCGCCATAAGGGACGAGTGTGGCTCGGCTCGAACACAGCTCTGCAACTGTCTATCCTAGCTCACGACAGTGCGATGGGGGGACACTCGGGTTTTCATGTCACATACAACCGTGTCAAACGCACCTTCTCTTGGCCGGGATTGAAGCGAGCAGTGAGGCAATTCGTTGCCAATTGCAGTATCTGCAAGCAAGCCAAGCCTGAACATGTGCGCTACCCAGGGCTCCTTCAACCTTTACCAGTACCGAAACAAGCCTGGCAAGTGGCATCTCTTGATTTCGTCGAAGGACTTCCCCGTTCCCGTCGGTTCAACTCTGTTCTGGTGGTGGTGGATAAATTGACTCGGTATGCTCACTTTGTTCCTCTGTCCCATCCGTTCACTGCTATGCAGGTGGCTCAAGCTTACATTGATAACATCTACAAGCTCCATGGTCTGCCGCAAGCCTTGATATCTGACCGTGATCGAATTTTCACAAGCCATTTTTGGAAGGAGTTGTTTCACTTGGCAGGGTCAGAGCTGAGGATGAGCACGGCGTACCACCCGCAAACGGATGGTCAGACGAAACGGGTGAATCAGTGCTTGGAGGCATACCTGCGCTGCTATGTTCATGCTTGCCCTGCGAAGTGGTCTCAGTGGCTGTCGTTGGCAGAATTTTGGTACAACAGCGCTGATCACTCAGCTCTGGGGCGGTCGCCTTTTGAGGTAATGTATGGCCATTCTCCCTGGCATTTCGGCATAACTGATTCCATGGTAGTCAAGGTTCCAGAGCTTGACATTTGGCTTCGCGAGCGTGCGGTCATGACTCAGTTGTTGCGCCAACATCTCGCGCGTGCTCGGCAACGCATGAAGGACCAAGCAGACAAGAAACGCTCTGAGCGTACATTTGCAGTGGACGATTGGGTTTATCTGAAGATCCAACCATATGTGCAGACTTCAGTTGGGGTGAGAACTGAGAACTAACCAAAAACTTGCATTTCGATATTATGGTCCGTTTCAGGTGGTGTCCAAGGTGGGTGTTGTTTCATACCGGCTGAATTTGTCGGTTGGTAGCAAAATTCACCCGGTCTTCCACGTCTCCCTGTTGCGGCAAGCTTCTCCTCCAACAGATCCAGCGGCAGTTACTCTTCCTGAAGAATTGGCTTCTGCTCCTCTTCAAGTTCCTGAACAGATTTTGGCGCGTCGTCAGGACAAACGTGGTACCACTACTGTTCCTCAAGTGCAGGTTCGCTGGTCAGGATTGTCGCCGGAGTTGGCTACCTGGGAAGACACTGAAGCTCTGCGTCGCCGTTTTCCGGCAGCTCCTATCGTACTTGGGCCTTTGAAGAAGGGAGGAATGTCACGACAGGGCCTTTGACTCCTATCGTACTTGGGCCACGACGCGGAAGGCCCACTGGACGTTATGATCCAGCCCAGTGGGTGACGCTGAGAGACTACTTAGTCCTGCAAGGATCTGGCGAGAGAGCCGTCGAGAATCTGTTTACCTGAAGAACAACTCACCTGTATCTCCTCTGTAACTGAATTCCCCATCTCAGAACCTTGTATCTGAACAATTGGCCTCAAATCAATGGAAGGTAGATCGGGAACATAACACATGAACGAATCGGAACAATTTCATACAGATCAGTCCAGAACTAAACGTAGATACTAGTACTCCGTATATCATAGAAAGAACCTTCTCAATCCCATGCCAGTACACGACGAGCAGACACAAATAAAAATCACACTTTTCAGAAATCAAAACATCAGAATAAAAAATTCACTCTTTTTTCAGGAATCGAAGGAGGAACTAGGCGCGCCGGGCGGTCATCTCCGTCTTCTCAGTCGTCCCTGGACGACCCACTAGGGCCAGAGTCAAGGGGCGGCGGCGGATAGAATGGAGCGACGTTGATGCGTCCGATGCCGAAGTGTATCCCGTAGGAGAGGACGCCACAGCTCAGGCCGGTCAGCGCGGAGATGGCGACGGCGCGAGGTCCACTGCCCTGTGGCAGGCAGATGCCGGCGGCGAGCCCGGGAAGGACGTAGCTCCAGAAGTCGTCCTTCTTGCGCGCCGACAACATCGCGCAGCGGAAGGCTTGTAGGCAGCCGCCAAAGGCAGCTAAACTGCCGCCAACGCGGGGCGCATTGATGCGGACAGCCCGGGCGCCGGCGGCGAGGCGCTGGCCGTTGGGAGAGTTGTAGAGGCCCTTGGGGAAGTGGTAAGCGGAGGCACCTATGGCTCCCGTAACGAAGCAGCATCCAGCGGAGTCGATAATGCAGTCTGGGCACAGCTTGATATCTGGATGAGGCATCTTCGCAATCGTTGTGGCGGCGGCGGCGGCGGCAGCGTGAAAACCCTATGAAGAGGCGTCCAGGTTTTCACGACAGATTCGGCAGACCAGAGACGATTATTCTCCTCTTTATAAGGCTCGTTTCACGACAGATTCGGCAGACCAGAGACGAGTAGTTAGTTAGTTAGTTTTTTTTTTTTTGCAAAATTCGAACTCTTCACATATAACGTGAACTTGTAGGTGTACACGTTTAGATCAATTAATCGGTGAAATTGCTTTTCTAAATCATGAGTACGATTCCAGTTCGCGATCATAGTTTCGGATGGCAACTGGCAAGCTTGCATGCTCTTGCCTTTAGTGACGTGTGGGAATTTTGTTCAGAAAACTGCAAACGGAGGAGCCGAGTTATTTTGCGAGAATGGCAATCCCCAGTCCCAGCTAACTATCGTCGAGTTCATTCGACCTTTTGGCACCAACATTGGTGGAAAAGGGGTATAAATGATGCATCATACAAACTGCAAACTACTTTTGGACCATGTTATATGTATCTTAACCCTTGGAAATTTGTAATGCTGGATATCATGTAGTCATGGTTAGATAGAGCAGTCTATCTAACCATGTATACCCGTTGCTACCGAGACACCTTTTCATTCTTCCTCGAACAACATGTATACCCGTTGCAGGCCAGCACACACACACACACACACACACACACACACACACACACACACACACACACACATAAACGAGCCATTTACACTGCACAATCAACGATCGAAACGAGCAGCCAAAAAGTCGTCAATGGCTCGGCGCCAGAGCGGCCTCTCGTCCGTGCTAAGCCTGGCCCTCTGCCGCGATATGCGCCGCTGAGCGGTGTCTACAGTGACGGCGCAGTAGCAGCAGCAGCCGTGCCCGTGCCCATGCCGAGCGTGCCGGGCTGCCCGCCGGTGCAGCCTCCCTGTCGCCGTGCGTGAGCTACTTCATTGGCGATCCTCGTCGCCGTCCGACGCGTGCTGCAGCCAGATGCAGAACATGTTCCACTCGCAGGCGCACTGCCTCTGCGCTGCCGATGTCTTCAGTCGAAGAATTCAGTTTTCCAGTGCTACATTTTGCCACCGAATGGAAGACAGCTTAATTTTCAGAAGGAAAAGATCACCGGTGTGCACCGTCTTCAGGCTTGGCAAAGGCCTCCGGAGGATATTATCAAGCTGAATATTGACGGGGCTTTTGAAGCAAGTACTGGACGTCAGGACGTGGTGGTTGGTGATGTATCAAACGGGATGCAGCAGGCGACATTATTTTTGTTGCTGCAGGTGCTATCGCTAATGCATCTGAAGCGCTACAGAGTACAGACTGAAGCTTGAAGCTCTCATCTGGGGAATTCTCCATGCAGAACACCTGGGAATGGGTAAAATTATACTCCTAGTCAAAACGGACTGTCAGGTTCTGCAGTGGGCTATTTCCTCTTCGGACTATGACGCTATCGTGTGGGCTTCTGCAGACGTGAATGTAATATGCCTGTGCATGTGTTAAGCGCCATTTGGCTCGGGTGGAGGACATGATGTACCTATTCTATGACTTGACTCTGTACTACGAGATCGGACGCACGATATCGAGCCTGAATGCTTTGACCAGCCAAACAGGCTGAATCGTGGTATTCGGGACATGCCCAATACCAATGTCCAATACCAGGCCGCAATGCATACATCCAAACAGAGTGTAAAGGAGATGTTGTAGATTTGGACTTTATTTTGGAATTCTATCACTATACTTTGTCCAAATCAACTGAAATTTCATACACAGGCCACATGTGTATTGTGAAACCAAGTATGTCAGGTTAAGTTCTGAAATGTTTTGGTATGTTTTGAATTTCAAATTCACTAAAATTTGCTCTCTTTTTTCACATGCTTGGTGTGAAACGTGTGCAATAATCATCCTAGAAGATTTAAGGAGCTTTATGAGTGCATCACAAGTATTTATCATATCTTTTTGTTCAAACTCACTCAAATTTGAGTTGTATCCATTGTATACACTTGAGCATCCGAGGTGCCCTCAGATTTTCCATCTCACGGTGCCTCCCCCCCCCCCCCCCCCCTTCGACCTCACCTCACATCGCCTCTGTCCGAAGCCATGGAGAAAACGACATGGAGCAAGAGGAAGGCAGAACCTCTCGTGCAACGATTCACCGGTGAAGAGATCTGAGAGGTACCGTTGCTTCCGATCCATTCTTAGGGTTTATTCCTTTCTAAATCTAGGGTTTTGTTTCAGCTCCGATTGGGAATCACAATTACCCCTTTTTCCATTGATTAAACCTGTCTGTTCGATTTCGATTTCGTTTTTGTTTTTGTCGCCCGTGGGATGAAAAAGGATGGCAGCCGTTCTGCAGGGTTGTAGGCCCACTGGAGTACAAGAAGCTGAACGAAGGGGAGAAAACATGGGTCTGGAATGAGTTCGTTAGGTGCGAGCTGGTAATTTTGTTCTTCTTCTATCCCCCCTTCATTTGTCCATGTTGTAGTTTGTGTACATTAGTGCATAATGATCACCATTTTATTTATTCAAATTGGGCCAACAGATTGCAGGTGGACCTTCTTTTGGAAAAAAAACTTTGGGGATTCATCAGCCCCTACATTTTCATCCAGCTGGAAGCTGAGGCGAATGCAGTAGTCTGGAGGCAATTCACCAAACATTTGAACGTCAAGTTCGGAAACTAATACGAAGATGTTGCAAGTTGTGAAGCATGTAGAATTTTAATTTTGTGTATGGACTTGTAATTTTTATCCCATGCTTATATATGCACAAAATGACACCATGTCAAAAATTGTTCTTTTTTGACAATGTTTTAGTATTATTTCATTTTCCCTATTAAACGACTCTAAAAAAGATAAGTAATTATTTTTACATAAACTGTGGTAATTTTAATTCAGATTAGTAATCGTTAATGACAAATGCAACCACAGGAAAAGTTCATACTAAAAAATGGGTCAAATTAATGCAAAGCTTCGTTCGGGATCCAAATTTGGAGGTTCATCTCGAGATCGTTCATTCTGTGAAGTATGTAGCATTTTAATTTTGTGTATTGATGACTATTAAATTTTATCCCAGTATTAAATACCTATAACTTGGTACCGTGCCAAAAATTGGGAATTTTTTACAAATTTTTAGTATTGTTTCATTTTTCCCTATTAAACGGCTATAGAAAATGATAAATAATTATTTCTAAAAAAAGTTATGATTTTAATTCACATTAGTCGTCGTGAATGCCAAATGAAAGTACAGTAAAAATTTCAATTCAAAAAGTGGTGGTTTACATCATAATTTGAAACAAGAGAAAAATGGACACAAAAAGGACAAAACTCTTTGCCGGAGGCTTTTTTTCTGCCTGCCCTTCGGCAAAGAGCGTTCACGAAGCGGCAATTCCACGTGGCCAATTTTTTTGCCGGAGGCCTTTTATATTATTTGTCGGTGACTATAAAGAATGCCGCCGGCAAAGGCCGAGGGCTCCGGCAAAGCGAGGTTTTCCCGTAGTGACGTCAGAATAAAAAAATCATTCCTTTTTCAGAAATCGATGGAGGAACTAGGCGCGCCGGGCGGTCGTCTCCGTCTTCTCAATCCTCCCTTGACGACCCACTAGGGCCAGAGTCAACGGAAGGCGGCGGAAACAATGAAGCGACGTCGACGCGTCCGATGCAGAATCGTAACCCGTAGGCGAGGACGGAAAAGCTCAAACTGGTCAGCGCAGAGATGGCGACGGCGCGAGGTCCACGGCCCAGTGGCACTGGCACGCAGATGCCGGCGGCGAACCAGGGAAGGACGTAGCTCCAGAAGTCGTCCGTCTTGCGCGCCGACAACATCGCGCAGCGGAAGGCTTCTAGGCAGACGCCAAAGGCAGCTAAACTGCCGCCAACGCGGGGCGCATTGATCCGGACAGCCCGGGCGCCGGCGGCGAGGCGCTGGCCGTTGGGAGAGTTGTAGAGGCCCTTGGGGAAGTGGTAAGCGGAGGCACCTATGGCTCCCGCAACGAAGCAGCATCCAGCGGAGTCGATAATGCAGTCTGGGCACCGCTTGATATCCGGATGAGGCATCTTCGCAGTCGTTGTGGCGGCGGCGGCGTGAAGAGGCGTCCAGGTTTTCACGACAGATTCGGTAGGCCAGAGACGGTTATTCTCCTCTTTATAAGGCCGGAGATGCTACGAGTAGTTAGTTTGTTTGTTTTTTGCAAAATTCGAATTGTTCACATATAACGTGAACTTGTAGGTGTACACGTTTTGATCAATTAATCGGTGAAATTGCCTTTCTAAATGATGAGTACGATTCCAGTTCGCGATCATAGTTTCGGATGGGAACTGGCAAGCTTGCATGCTCTTGCCTTAGTGACGTGTGGGGATTTTGTTCAGAAAAGTGCAGACGGAGGTGCCGAATTATTTTGCGAGAATGGCAATCCACAGTCCCAGCTAACTATCGTCGAGTTCGTTCGACCTTTTGGCACCAACATTGCTGGAAAAGGAGTAAAACTGATGCATCATACACAAAGTGCAAACTACTTTTGGATCATGTATATGTATCTTAACCCTTGGAAATCTGTAATGCGGCAGGATCATGTAGTCATGGTTAGATAGAGCAGTCTATCTGCCCATTGCTACCGAGACACCTTTTCATCCTTCCTCGAACAACATATATACCCGACACAGGCCAGCACGTATATACACACACACACATGAACGAGCCATGTACACTGCACAATCCTGATCGCAACGCCCAGCCCCAAAAGTCCAGTACGTTCTCCAATCATCGGATCAATGGCTCGTCGCCAGCAGAGCGGCCCCTCGTCCATGCTAAGCCTGGCCATCGCCGTGATGGCCGCGATATGCGCGGCTTCCACGGTGACGGCGCAGCAACAGCCGCCAACGGCTCCGGCAGCCGTGCCCTTGCCCGTGCCGAGCGTGCCGAGCTGCCCGCCGGTGCAGGCCTCCCTGTCGCCGTGCGTGAGCTACTTCATCGGCAACTCCTCGTCGCCGTCCGACGCGTGCTGCAGCCAGATGCAGGCCATGTTCCAGTCTCAGGCGCCATGCCTCTGCGCCGCCGTGGCCGCGGTGCCCGCCCAACTCGGCTCCGTGATCGGCCAGGTTCTGCCCAGCGCCTGCAACCTGCCTCCCAACGCCTGCTCCGGTACGTTCTTTTTTCTCTCAGCGGCATACGATACATGGCAAAAGAACATCCAGAACTGTTTCAACTTTCAGATAACTCCAAGATCGAGACTGAAAATGGAGTGACCGTTTTCATTTGGTGCTCTGTTGTTGATGTTTGCAGCTGTCACAGGGACCTCGGGCTCTGCTCCAGCTGGTGGCTCGACGGCGCCGTCGGCGGGGACGCCTACTGATGCTGCTGCGCCGGTGACCGGTCCGGCTGGTGCGACGCCTTCCGGTGGTGGGGTGAAGTCGGTTCCGGGGTTGGTTGATTCGGCTGCCGAGTGCAAGAGGATTTCTGCTGACGCTGTCTTGGCCATGGCCGCCTCGTTCCTAGCTGCTTATGTTTTCTGATCCCATAATTATGTAATCCTGGGGCTTGTTGTGAACATGTGAGTTTGTGATACATGTAGATGGATGTGTCATTTGTTGTCACTGAGATCGTTGTTAATTTGATCTGTTCCACATCAGCATTCCAAAGGGTACAAACTTCGTTCATCAAAACTCATCTCCTGCACGATGTTGCGCTTTATGAATTCAACACATGAACTCCTATGGTAATATTGGTGCAGATACTCTGGTGACATTTGGTACAATCTGGTGGCTATAAATAAGCTTACCGTAGCTACTTGAGCAGCCACATATTGAGTCCAAATTCGGGTAGAATTTTTATTTCCACATTTTTTTCTCTAGAACACACCTGAGCAGCACGTGTATAATTGATTTAAAGAAAGATTTTATTTCCACGTTGACAACCCCAGAAGCTAATTATGTATGCGATGGAACTATTCCACACGGTCACCATCTCCGGTTTCCTCAGCCTGGGTCCCTTTTCATTTCGGATTTTAGTATTTTTTTTGAACACTGATTATGTGGTACCTGTACACACACCACCACCCGCACGCATTTAAATCGCACCTACAAAAGACCGGAGCCGTGAAGTCTTGAGATTGACGAAGTCACCACTGATGCCTCAGTATCTGACCATAGTTTAGGAGTCTTCTATGTTTATGTTTAGGTGAACTTTTGTGTTAGATGGCAAGAATAATACACCTTAAATGAGACAAACATATGGCATTTGATCCCCGGTGGACCCTAACCGTCCAATCAATGGTGGTGAAGGTCAAATGCACTTCTTCGCGAAAAATTCTGATCTTTGGACATTTTGCCAGCTTCTTCAATGGATGATTTTTTTTGTTCTTCCAAATGTACAAAAACAATTGTTCTTGAGTTCACACGGATGTTGCAAGAAATAGCTTCACGCATGAAATCGTGCAAATTATATGTGTGTTCGAGAGAGAGCACATATTTTACTTCATGATTTTCTTCAGAGAATTTGTTTGTTAGAATTCTTCATGATGTGTTGATCCAAAATGCTCAAAGATAATTAGATTCACGTTTGTCACAATTTCAGAAATGAGTTGGTTCATGAATGAATTAGACCTTTTTGCCCATGGCCCCTTCTTGAATTTATAGGGTGCATTCTGTAGTTTATGCAGGATTTGTAATTTTTCCTACCTTTCATGATTTTATTTTTGGGTCTCGATTATGTATAAAATGGTTGAATGCTTCAATTGGCTCTCAGAAATGGTCAAACAATGGAATGATCCAATTTTTGGGGCCCAGATTATTCCCAATGTTGGAAATATACAATTTTGGTTTTCGGATTATGCATAATTTGTTGCTTCCGTGAAGAAAAGATATGTAACCATGTAAATGTTGCACCTAAATAATAATGCACTTGTGTTCATGAAATTTTTGGTTCATGGAAATATTTGTTTCAGGAATTGTGTTTTATATATGTATGTGTGTATCAAACAAATAAAATGAAAAAAGAAGAAGATAAAATGCATATAGCTCATGAGTGAACAAGTGGGGTCTTGCTGCAACATGGCATGGCGTATTTAAGATTAATGGATAGGCTTAGGAGTGTCTTCTGTAAGCCGGTAATCTTGAGGCATAATCGGCGGTCTGCTAGTTGGTGGACGTCCAACTAGCTAGGAGGATGAAGGCATTTTCATTTATTTATTAATCTAGTATTATACTGTTTTTTGTGCTGCGTTTAGGCACACAAGCATGATCCATGGAACGCATGCATCTAACACACGCCAACAACCCATCCTAGAAACGTTAAAATCTAGGAATCCTTTTGACGAGCCGGTAATGTCAGAAAAAAGGGGCTGAAACAAGAGCAAAACTTCGATTAGATTCTAGTGTGGCCAATCAAACCAGGAACACCAGGGCAATATTGTTGTTGCATCTCTGCATGTGGTATTTTTGTTTCTCCAATCCTAGCTAGCTAGAGGGCTGAAATCCTGCTTGGTTCCCTCACCAACGCCAGACTCTTGAAGCCACAGAAAACATTATAGGAGCACGCCAGTAACCGGGTTGGTCAGCAACCTTCAAGCTGAGCTCAAAGCAGAGTATAGTAGTCACATAATCATTCTGCGGCAAAAGCGATATCATCTCTCACGGAGGCCGGCCGGCAGCGGTTACGTTGACGCACAGCATTCTCCGATCAGTTCACCGGTCGGTGAACCTCGAAAAGCAGCAGCGGTCGCCCTCGCATGCAGTCGCAGCGTGCAAACCAACACGAGACCCACCCAGGTTGTTAGATACACCGGCCCATCTGCCCGTCACTGTCTTTTTTCACCGTATAAACCACTTGCCTTCCGGCCTCTTCCCCTCGTCTCACCGTAAACCTGCGTGAATCAGCTCACCATGCAGCGACAATCCATGGCTGCTCGGCGCGGGGTTGAGGTAGCAGGTCTCGCCTTTGTCGCCGTCACGCTGTGCGCCGCCGTGTGCTCGGCGCAGACGACGGCGGCGGCGGCGCAGCCGGTGGTGACGATGCCCACCTGCGCGCCGGTGCCGATCAGCCTGTCGCCGTGCATCGGCTACGTCTTCGGCGTCGGGTCGGCCACGCTGTCGTCGTGCTGCTCCCAGCTCCAGGCCTTCTTCAAGTCCCAGGGCCCCTGCCTCTGCGCCATGTCCAAGCTCGCGCCGAGCCCCTTCGGCTTGGTCCTCGGCCAAGCCCAGGCCATGATCCCCAACGTTTGCAACCTGCCCAACGACCCATGCGGCGGTGGTACGTGAACCCTCCTGTGCTTCCTCTGTTCCTAAATACTTGTCGCTGTTTTAGTTCAAGTTTGCACTAAAACATCGACAAGTATTCAGGAACGGAGTCAGTTTATTCACAAGGTTTTAACTGACGAAAACCTGAACAAATGAGACGAAGATCGTGATTGGGTGGTGGTGGTGCAGATGTGGCCGGTGCAAGCACTTCGCCTGACGATGCCACAACGCCGAAGGCAAATGCCACGTCTCCGTTGGATCAGGCTGCCCCTGCAGCAGCACCGGTAGCTATTCCCGCCGGGCCTGACTCTGAAGCACCGCCGGTGCCAGCTGAGAAATCTCCCGCTGCTGTGACAGCGCCAGGGAAGACTGCACCGGAAGGCGCTGGGTCAAGCAGCGGTACACAGGTTACATCAAAGCTCCCAGAATTGATGCATGCAGCAGGTGCACGAAGCTCCCGGGACACGGCTGCTAGCACCACCGTGCTGATCACTCTGTTTCTTACTTGTGTTTCTGCCATGTATGTATAGGCGTAATATATAACACCCGCTTAGCGATTACCATATACCATAACGAATGTCCTTATGTACCATGTCCATGCAATGCGTTGTAGACACAGACTGCACCATGATATAAAAACACAGTCTCTGTCGAAACAAAGCAAATGCCCTCCCTGGTGACTCACGTCGGTTACAGCAATTGAATCAGATAAAGTTCGGTTGATGGATAACAGTAGGCTTAGATGCCAGCATTTCCATACAAGTGCTTTGGAGAAGAGAAAAAGAAGGACAGGTACATAACAACACCATCCGCAACAATACTATGCATTAAGCAGAGCCTAGAACCATGTCATCAGTCTGCAGTTAAAAATGTTAGGAATGAATGGACTACATCATAGCTCGGTGACTGTCGTGTGAGTAACAAATCCTCATGGATGCAGGCATGTAGGTTCCTGTCATCTCTTTTGGCCATCGACCATCACCGTGAAATAAGACATTGGGATCTTGTGCTGGCTGTTCTGCTTGTCAACAAATCAACCAGCGTAAAGTTCATTTCAATCACTCAACACGACATTTGGGTTGATAACAGGACTGAGAAACAACATTAAGAAACAAATATCAGTGGGCGATGAGATTATGAAAAACACTTAATAAAAATCAATCAAAATGCTTGACCAGAAACAGGTAGGAGTAGTTAATATCCTACGCAAAACGCAGGGTACAAAGCTAACAGTAAGCACATATAATCTGAAGAATGATGCTATTGTATACTCCCTCCGTTTTTCTTTGTAAGGCGTATAAATCCTAGCACTAATGTTAACGCAAGCTGCTGGACGTACCGAACTGATCGATGGAAGCCTGCCCCTTGTTGACTCCCGCATGGCAACTGCCCCTTTTTGGCTGCCTACGTTTTCTCCACGGGAGCAACCGCGCGTGCGATTTTTGAGTTAGCAGCCAAACCATTCAAGCGCGCGAGACCGGCAGAGAATTGAGAAAATTGTGCCAGCACGTGGACGGGCAGTTGTGCGCCTTATATTTAGAAAAACGAATGAAAAGTTAATACGCCCTATAAAAAAAACGGAGGGGGTACTTCTAGCTCAGTTGCCACCACCAGCACATTCTCATGGGATATCTTTGACCTCCATCCCTCCCTCCCTCTCTCTCTGATCGGATCCGTAAGGAAGGGATGGGAGGAGAACTCAACGGAGATCAGTGTGCATATCAGGGTAGGAACCGCAGCGGGGAAGAGGAGGGATCAGTAGGCAGATACAAGCTTGTTATTCCTGTGCAGCTGCCATGGGGAAGAGGAGCAGCTGGGACAGAGGTTGGGTCAACGTTTCCAAGCTAAAAGGCACTGCTGTGAACCAAACAAGAATTGGATTTCGTGAAACTGTCTATTTCCAAGGAATGGTTTCTTTTGCAGCCGAACACAAAACTTGGAATCTTAGACCAATTCCATTTCCGTGTAAATTTGAACTGGACTTCCATTTCCAAAGCTCAATTCAATACTTACATCCAAACAGAACCTTATAGGATTTCTGAATTCTCCGTATAATTAATGTAGCAAGTAGCAACAAGCCAACAACTAAAAGCACCAGTGAGTCACATGTTGTACATCATTACTGAAACATGAGAAAAAAGAGTTCCACAATGCAGATGGAAAATGTTCAGTAGTAATTTAACAGGGATTCATGTTCACAAAATTAACTTCAACAACACAACCTCATATCATCATACATATCTGAGCGAAGTCCTAATGACCACCAGGACTGCCTACTAACTAGCTCCAGTGGAAAACATACAAGAAATGGTGACCCCTGTACTACAGTGAAATAGGCTACCAAATGCTTGACCAGTCCATAGGTACTAGATCATTTATCCTAGAAAGAACTACAATCAACTATTAGCAAAACCATATGTATATATATTACTAAAACACCTAAATTTTAAAACGACACATAATACCGCATTTATTATTCACCAGAAATTCAAGGTCTTCAAAACATGTAAAGAGTGAGAGACAACTTACAATAACATGATTATTCCATTATGAACGTGCCCGCACAAACTCCTCTAGTCGCTCCCATACCTCAAGAGCAGCTGGTCTGTCTTGATGCCTTTTATTTTTGCTTATCTGCACCACAAGTCCATAACAAAACCAAGTAACTGTAAGTGAGAGCAAAATAAAAATTGAATATAAATAACAAAGACAAACTTCCAATTAATCCCACACTCACAGATATGATTTTCACATTCCATTGTTTGACCACTTTTGCTGCCTCCACACTATCATCTTCAAAACGTATATAGAAACCAATAACTGAAACAAGTTTAAGATGTTAATCCACAGATGGTAGCAATACCTCATGCTGAGTGATAAACAGAGCATTCTAAGGATTTACATTCCATCAAAAATAGCATTTTCTGACCAAGTTACTGAGACACCTTGATAGGGAGTGGGATGGATAGGGTTAAGGGGCAGCCAGCATTACAATATGTGAATAGCCCATAAGTTAGTGAATCGCCCGTAGTATTAGAATAGTGCCTATTAATTAGAACTTGGTTACATTAGGCTAGTTACTGTCTGCATGGCAGGAGTCCAATCTATATAAACCTAAATGGGCTGGTCCATCCATATCAATTAAGCAATGAGAACCTTAGTATCCTCCCGGAATGTCGCCACCCTCGCCTATGTTCTACCCTCATTCGAACAAAAAAACTTCGCCCGGTTATCTGCATGATGGTGTTCATCCCCATTATGTGCCTTGGGGCATACCCATGATAAGCCCTGTGCCATTGTACCTTTGGTAACGTCACTGACACCAGATGATACCCCTTTTAACGAAAAATAATAGACGGTAATTTGTAGTAGGTATTACCTGATGCAACATTGAATACTATAGCAGCAATTATTTCTTCGAAACTAGTCAATGTTAATGCTACAAGCACTTTAACTAAATTGTGATAACAAAGTGATCATTCAAAGACTACTAGCTCTATACAAAAACAAGAGTAAACCAACCCTATCCTGTAATGCTGATCGACAATTCATATGAACATCAGTAGGAAAATCTTGAATTGCTTCAATCACTTATGCTTTTATTTCTTATAGTTTCTTGGGAGAAAAGGAGGCTATGAGATGCTAACACAAACCAAAGATGCACAAACAGTGGAGCACGAGAAACAGATGAAACACTCACCCTTGTTAAAGATGTCTACATGATCCTTGAAGGGCCAGTCCTTGAACTGCCACTCCTTTCCGAGCACAAACACGGCCACCACTCGTGCCCAATCGTCCGGCTTGAGTGAAGCCGGCTTGTCCCTTACCTCGAACGACACTGGACCCCCAGCTGCGCCCATCCTCTCCCCGCGATGCTTCTTCTGCACCGTGACACACTCAGGCTTCGGGCTCCCCTTCATCGCCCGCATCCTCTCCTCGCTCGGCACGAACACGAAGTCCTCTAGGAACTCCCTCACATTGTAGATCGTAATCAGCGTCTGCGACGCGCTAGGCACCAGTATAATGGGCACGAAGCCGTCGCCGACAACCTTCTCAACCTTGGGATTCGCGAGGGCGACCGCGGTCACGGAGGGCTCGTGCCGGCCCGAGGGGGGTGCGCTGTCCTTGTTGCGCACGCGCTCCTCCTCGCGGCGCAGCACGCTGTGGTAAATGGCGAGGAAGTCGCGGCCGCGGGCGTCGAGGATGGCGTTGCGGTCCTTGAGAGGCCGCTCAAGGGAGCGGATGTGGGCGGTGGAGGCCTCGTCGGCGATGGATTCCTCGGGCGGCGGCGGCTGGGCATCCTGAGAGAAGGGTGGGAGGGACGATGGGAGGAGGGGTTCGGAAGGGAGGGAGTTGTCGCCGTACTGAAGGAAGTCGAGGAAGGTCTTGCGGTCAGGGAGGGAGACGGGCGGGATGCGACGGAGGCGGGCGGCCTGGAGGAAGTCGGTGTGCTTGAGGTCGTTGTGCTGCGCGAGGAAGACGGCGGCGGAGAGGGGGTAGGGGCGGCCGGACTGCTTGGAGGTGAAGGCGGTGGGCACGTTGGCGGGGAAGGAGTAGTCCGAGCCAAAGAGGATGTCGTCGCCGGAGAAGATGATCTTGTCCAACTCGTCGCGGGCGGCGTAGTCCCGGAGCACGGAGAGGGGATCCATGGCTGCGCCTAGCTTGGTTTGGTTCGAGTTTGCTGGGTTTTTTCGTCTGGATCTGGCTCTCGGGTTTGGGAAAGCGAATCCTGGCACCTTTCAGGGCTTTGAGTGAGCTAGCCCGTTAACTAGAGGCCGACAACTGGGCTGTGTACGTTCAATTTAGACCATGCTAAATCGATTTTTTTTTTCAAAAACAGCGGACGATCACAAATAGGCACGTATCCTCGTGCCTATGACTGTAAACACGCGTATCCTAACCTTATGAGCACTTATGAGCACCTCCGAAAGGCTGACCGGCAGATTTTAAGATTGACGAAGTCATCACAGGAACTGAGCCGACCATAGGCATCTCGTAGTTGACGGGTACATCACTCCCACCCAAAAAACAATGCCGATTGAATCCTTGAGTAAATCCTGATAATGCGACCACGTATGACAAGCATAGGACTTGAACCTGAGTAGACTGATTTTGCCACAAGAAACCAACCAAACCACACCCTGGCCCCTTCATGTGCCGACCACCTTTGGTCGGTATTATTTTACCTAGCGTCCTTTCGTGGCATATGTAAATCAGATGAGGTTGAATTTTCTTTCGTTTTTGTGGTTTTCTTCGGCTTTGTACGTACTATTTGTTTTATTTTATTTTTTTGCTAAAACGCAGATGCCTTGAGTTTTTTTGAAGCTTTTATCGCTTTTCATTTCAATGGTGTTTTGATCACCATTTTATTTTGCTAATGGTGACAAAAAGAGACCGAAATTTCGCTCTAGTGCCTCGATCCCGCATAGAATGCCTTGGAACATCTGACGGTACGCTATTTCTGAATTTATTTTAGTTCATGAATTGCCGTACTTTCAAGCAGTAAGGGGCTGTTTGGTTAGAGGCCTGGACAAAATGCCTGAAAAAAATTGACGTTGCACTGACCCTAGATGTGGCTGAGCTGCCTGGCCGGACATCAACCAAACAAATTAATTTACCACTCCGGCAGCCATCAGGTCAGGCGACCATGCAGCCACGACGCAATCCAAACGAGCGCTAAACCCCCAAGATGGCAAATGGAATCAGGAAGAACTTTTTCCGCCTCGGTATTTCTGGCTCTTGATTGGCCGAAATCAGGTGTCTCAACAGTCAAAGTCAAACACCGCAGTTCTCTTGTCCGGTCAAACTCGCCGGCTCGCCAAATAGGTACCGATCGGAGGCGGAGCTGAGCACACGCCACACACAAAGAACATGGAGCGCGAGCCGGAGATGGAGGTTACCCTCCGCGAGTTCGCCGAGGCCGACACGGAGGCGCTCTTCTCCTGGGCGTCCGACCCGCGCGTCGTCCGCTTCCAGCGCCGCGAAGCCTACTCGCGCGTCGACGAGGCCCGCCGCTACATCCTCGACCACGTCCTGCCGCACCCGTGGTACCGCGCCATCTGCGTCGGCTCCGTGGTGGTGGGCTCCATATCCATCAAGCCTGGCCCCGCCGAGGAAGGCGGCAGCCGGCGACGCTCGCCGTCGTCAACAAGGGCGTCCCTGGGCTACCGCTTGGCGCACGGGTACTGGGGCCGCGGCATCGCGACGCGCGCGGTGAGGATGGCGGCGGAGGCGGCGTTCGCGGAGTGGCCGTGGCTGGCGCGGCTGGAGGCCGTGGCCGACGGCGAGAACCCGGCGTCGCAGCGGGTGCTGGAGAAGGCTGGGTTCGTCCGGGAGGGCGTGCTGCGGCGCTACCTCGTGCTTAAGGGGAGGCCCAGGGACATGGTCATGTTCAGCTCCGTCGACACGGATCGGCGGAACAAGCCCGTGGAGGCCCATGGGCTCTAGGAGTCGTATGATTTGGAAGGGATCACGTTCCCTGAGTTTATCGCGCAACGTTCTTCGCGCTGCAGTTGCATCCAAACATTTGTATTCTGAGCGATAAAAAATCGAGGAGAAGATAAAAGTCGTGGCTGGTCTATCGATGACAGCATCATGTCACGATCGAAGGAACCAACCACATGGGTTACTGCCTCGCCAAGGAGAGGGAAAGCCTCCTTTTTTCTGTAGAAAAGATGAAAACACGGAGAGAATTCCATATTTGCCGCTGAAATTTTGTTCAGATGCTCAAATGTCACTTAGAATTTTTTTCTCTAAATTTGTCACTCAAATTTTGCATGGAATATAAATATGCCACTACAGTTAATTGACCGCTGGTTCACCGTTGAATGAGAGACCGTAAAATTAAACCATCATATCCGAGCAGCGCCGCCGTGAACTCGTTTGACACTTGCGTGTTCTGGTCTGGACGCAGGTGGTGGGAAGGTGTTCGATGAGCTGCCGCGGCTGGAGAGGCTGGAGGCGTTGACGGAGGTCGGGAACGCGCGGTCGCAGAGGGAAGGGGTGCTGCGCAGCTACATCGTCTTCCCCGGCGCCGGCGGCGACGAGGCCAAGAACGCGGCGGTGTACAGCTTCATCTCGTCCGACCGTGCCCGGCTCACGTGACGGGAGGACGCCAAAGCTTCGTCGGCAGGAGAGACCAGTTAGTTCCTCATGTAAAATCTTCAATGGTAACAGGTTCAAAACCTGAAACCGTGATCATTGGTGTTATCATGTTTATCCAATTTCGATCGGCAGCGGCTAGTTTGGCAAGATTGCTCTGCTTTGGAACTTCCGAGCGAGCAACCCTCGAAATTCCTGGTAATTTCCCAGTGAAAAATAAGGGAACAGCAAACTGGAATATGTGCAGAAATGCTATTTATCTAGGAACTTATTCACAGAAGTTGGGCCTAAAAAAGTGTTTCATTGTTGAGATTAAAAAACGAAAAAAAAATGCCATGTGCACAACTGTAGCTCGGCATTGCCTCAGCGGATCCTGACTCAGCGGCTCAGCCGGAGGGTACAAGATTTTGCAATGGCCAGTGGGTGATGTCGGTGGGACTTGGACCGGCAGCTGACTTAATTCACCTGACTTTACGAGGCTGACAAGTGGACCAGCCAACCGTGGGACCCACATTTCAGCTTCACAAAGGCAGGTAACTTAAGTCAGAGAATCCACACCGGACTTGGACATTGCAATGTATGATAAATGACATTGTCGATAATTCTTGCATAAAATTATTTGATGATAACTACGGTATTCTGGCTTCTGTATAATCTTTCTGGGATACAGAGTACATGCAGCAAACATTAGCTGTCTACATTCCAAACATATAATAAAATTAAAAGAAATATATACATTTCATTCCTCTGTCAAGAAAGTGTAGTTTTGGTTGCTCAATTTCAATATTAGGACAAATTAGTCATACTTTTCGCCCTGTGTCCGAATTTAATGGTCTCCTAGATAGAGAAAGAAGAAGAAAATTATGATATGGAAAAGAAGACAGGAATTGTGTACAATGGCATTGTACAACAATTTGGAAAAGGGATGTAGCGCAGCTTGGTAGCGCATTTGTTTTGGGTACAAAATGCCACAGGTTCAAATCCTGTCATCCCTACCTAATACTTATTTCTTCTTTCTGGGCAGTAGCGAAGAGATTGATTAAAGGTAAAGTGGGTATAACTTGAATTTGTGCAGACTATACGTACGTGAAATACGTTAGGAGTAGAAAAGGGTTTTCTTTTTGAATGAATGACAGCGCTCTTAGTTCAGTTCGGTAGAACGCGGGTCTCCAAAACCCGATGTCGTAGGTTCAAATCCTACAGAGCGTGATTCCATCTATCTTATGTCGAACCAGAGTAAAGTAACTTAACAAAAGAAAGTTGAACTGCAACTCCAATTTGGCTCCTCCAAACCAAGGAGCAGATGTGATAAGTCCGGGCAGAAAACTTGCCACCATGGCAAAATGTTGATCGTGGACCAATGTCACATTATCCGGAGAGTCATCTCAAAACTTAAAAATCCCACTTCAAATAGAAAATACGATGCCATGAAGATTTTTTTTACTTGGATCTAACTTTTGACTGAAAATTATATAGCACCATCAACAGTCAATATTTTGCAATGGTATGGGGAGCGACAAAAACAATATGGTATTGGCAATTGATGTACTAAGTTCACCTGGTTTTAGAGTTGAGAGACCGATATTCGGGATGGAATAAATTGGTTCCGAAGTCAGTTCTAGGTTACATATATTGCATTGAGTCATATTTGTTCTTAAAAAAAAATCGAACCGGAGTCCGACGGACTCAATCCATTAATTAAGCAATGGAGATTAGTTTACAAATTCAGTACCACTCTTCACCGCCTGGCAAAACAAATAAGCAAAAATGAAAATTACTAGACTTTTCTTTCCAAAAGTCAGTCAGATGCAGTGACCAGCATGATCTAAATGCAAATGGAAGAGAAGAAGAGACCAAGAAACCTATCGGCCGGCCAGGGGTCAAAAGCTCGAAAGCCCATGATTTCACCCCTAAAGTACAGGTGCTTAAATTTATGTGCAGCAGTACCAGCTCCAATAATGCAGTAGTAACAGCAACCAAAAGCAACTGGAAAGGGACCCAACAGTACAAAACAGAGCTCGTGAATGATGGCATGACAATCATAATCATGTTGGTCCAGCACTCACCGATTACACAAACAGTGTGATGATTAGGAGCTGTTGAGCTCTCATTATACTTTGTGGGGGCTGTTTCATTTTAGTACAAGTGATTGGCCCCAATGGGCCATGCATGCCAAAGCTGCTAGCCTGCTACAACACACTCCACCCAAACCTATCAACCTTTTCAAGATGGCTGCTGACCCTAGCTCTACTTTTGTCCCCTGAATCACTGAAAAAGTTTTTTCTTTCAGTTCCATCTTCTCTTTTGATTAGTAAGCAAGTGAAAGGGTTAGTCTACCATGGTGATAAAACACATGATATGTCACTACTGTTTTATTTTGATCGAATGGAACCGTTAAGAATCTTACAAAGAAAAATGGAACTGATAAAACAAAAGCCATGGAGATTAGTTTACTTTCCTCAGTTTATCTAGCAAAATGATTTCAGAGTACATTCTGAGTATATGCTGTGATAAATGGCTTCACATCACATGATATCTTGCCAAAATTGACTTGCATGACAGGACAGGATAGAACAAGAGCATCAAATTTCAATTAACTGGAAAGTCACATAAACAAGTGCCCCAGGACATGAATCTTCAACAGTGCAACCTCTTGCAAAAGTGGGCAAAGGTCTTTAATCCGCAAAAGACTAAATCATTCCTGTTCGCCATGACCAAAAACATCATCCAATCTCGCAAAGTTGAGGACAATAAAATAAAAAAAGAAATCTCATCTCGGTTATTTAGGATCATGCCTTCTCCTCCACAGAAATTCTCCTACAAATGCCATTCCTTATTTAGCTAGCGCAAGTTGTCCACTGCTTCATCAAAAAGCATTTCCCGGTACCGGCACTCGTTGCTGCAGAATGCTTTATCACCTCTGAAGAAAGAAAATAACCAATTATGTCATAGATCAATGCTAATGGTCCAACTGCTGAAGTATTAGAAGCCAGAGCTTCTTTGGGGCAATTGCTGTTCATGTTACGTCTTTGCACAAATAAAACTACTCAGATCGAGAAGATAGCATCTTAAACCGTGAAGCTAAAAGTTTTTAAGCACATCTCCAAGCTAGGGTTATCACTTCAATCCATGGACCATGCAGAAAGCAAGGAAACCAAGAACAAGACATGGGACAGACCCCCTAGCCGTCCTATCGAAGCAAAGTGAGTATAATCTTTTGGCATCGAGGCTGTCAAACTAGCAACTAAGATGCCAAAACTTTTGTTTTGTGATGATAGCTGGTCATGGTCAGGACTCAGGAGTTGTAGCACAAATACTACCACGGCTTGGGACCTGGACCTGGTTTAGCATCTAGCAACATCAATGGGTGCAAATAATTTAGTCCCCAGCCCCAGGAAATTGTTAAGATAATCCCCGGCATTAGGATAATGAACTCCTTTCGCATAGTTTTCTATGTGAAAGCAATGTGGAATCAGAACATCTCCCTCAGGAAGAACTATTTTTGTTCCCAGTAAACAAGGCCTACTAAGAGCTCCATCACAAAAAAGGCCTGTTAACTATTAAGAGCTTAAAATAATTAAAGAAGAATCAAATCCATTCACAAAGATCAGCCAAGACTTACATAATCTTGATGAAGTGTACTGCAGATGCATAATATATGCCAACAATCTGTGAATTGGTGATTACATGAACTTGAAATGATGGAAGCCATGTCCATGCATGTCAAATGACAGAAAATAAAAATTGAGAACATCTCAGTACAAAAGGAAAAACAATCTCAATTTTTTAAGTTGGTATCATGATATCATTTAAAGCATGGTGTGATTGTGTCACTGGATTATGTTCTCCAATCAACTCTGGATCTGTCACATACTATTTGTTATCATGCAATCAGCAGTTCAGGAATTATATTCTGCTCCATGATGCCACTACAGAGTTTTGTGTTAATGGTGCTATTTCAATATCTGCAGTGTGTTATTGTTGCTGTTCCAAAGTTCACATCTAGCAGATTATGATCTCAAAATTGAAGTCCAAACTTCAGATCATCTTAGCTTACAGTTAGTATGGATAGACCATTCATGCATATAATCACGTATAAGCAAGCATCAGAAATAACCACACTAATCACCAAAATATATGCACTTCTGATCTATTATATGCAGTGTCTAAAAATAGCATTAACTTGGTATAAGAAAATTAGCATTCCTGCGAGCAATTAAGGAGATCCGCATAGATGAAGCATTACAACAGAGCAACAGAAAAAAAAAAAAGGGAACTCACCGATAGATGAAGATATCATTGGCATGTCCAAGTTGTTTGTGGCATGCATGGCAGAAGCTCAAAAACCGGTTCCCTGGCGCCGCGGCACCATCGGCGGCGGCGATGCCCGCTCCCTTGTCCATCTTCTCCACGAGCACATCCCCACTGCTCTCGACTATGCAGTCATCGAAGATGTGCATGGTCCTCGGGTTGGGGCCGCGAGAGATGACGCAAGTGTAGTCCTCCGACATGGCCATTTCCCCGGGGGCGACGCCGCCGGCGAACACCCGCGCGGTAGGAGAGTTCACCACCTCGGGCAAGAACCTCCTGGCCGGCGACAGGACGGCCAGCTGCGCGTCACGGTTCTTGACGCCGAACTCTATCGGGGAGGACACAAGCTCCACCGCCCTGCCCGAAGGGACCTGGATTCTGAGCTGCGACCCGAACACCACCTTGCCGCCCCCGGCCTTGGTGTCCCTGTGCTCCCGGAGCACGTCGGCGAGGCCTGCGCTGGCCGTCTCCGGAGCAGCTATCTCCATGTGAGCCTTCTTGAGGCTTCTCTCCGACAAGAACGGGGGCAGCGCGGAGCAGCAGAACTGCTTGGTCTCGAGAATGGAGGTGGGGCTCATGGAGGAGGATGGCCCCTCGGTACAGTCCAAGAACCCGGCCTGGGGGGACGCCATGAACGGCCTCGGGGAAGGAAACGCAGGAGGCGTCGCAGCAGAGGAAGAAGAAGGATTCCTCTGCCTCGAAGATTGGGCTGTGGCGAGGGGCTCAGGCTGAGGCACGAGACCTCCGCCTCCTCCTCCTCCTCCTCCTCCTCCTCCTCCTTGCTTGGCACCAACTGCTCTTCTCGATCTGTTGCGCAGCATCGCCTCGGAATCCCTGTGAGTGATGTGTGCAGGCCATTACTAATCATGAAAAAGATGGCAACTTCTGCGTAAGCTTTTGTTGTGTAGCTTTAAAGAATAATCAGAGACGGCGCAGAGGCCAAAAGCTCACCAGAAAGCAACGTCCTTGGATGGATCAAAACTGGAACTATAATGGCTGCTGCTTCCAACACATTTACCTCAGTTTAGATTTGATCAGGAACCACAATTTTGTTCTTTAATTACTCGGTCTCCTCCCAGTAAATTAAGCAAGAAAACCACTCAGCAAACCAAACGGTGACAGGTTCTGAGCAAGGAATGGGAAGGCGGACAACGAGGAAAAAAACAATAAGAAAATCACACAAAAAACTCGACCAAAAAGGAGTCGAAATTTCACCGGAAACCGCTCGCATGAACACGCCCCCCGGCCCCGGATCGAAAAACTTGGCAGCAGAAAACCGCCAGAAAGAGGTCGCCTTTAGGCTTGATTTGCGGTTCGTGAGTAGTGGGTTTGTGTATTTATACAAGTGGGAAGCGTGGAGTTTTCTGATCCATTACTCCAGGGGAAATGGGAAGAAATGTTCCTGTGATTGTGATGTTCTCTTCCTCTTCTCTCTTGTTGCTTCCGCTCCTCCCACGGGGGAAGGGGAATGGGAGGAGAAGAGGAGGGCCTTATTTAAAAAGAAGTGTCGTGCACACCGTGAGAGAGGGACCTGTGCCTTAGTTCAGATAAGTAATAATTGAGCGTCATTTTCGTTTAATTCATTTTTCATCTGAACAAGTGCTATTCGTAAATTGAAGTGATCTTTGATGATGGGAGTGCAATGTCTTAACTAATACCGCTGAGTTAATTGCAGTCACGCTAGTGATCATGACTGCTACCTTTTGCACGATAAGTGAGACTTTGTAGAATTTTAGTAAGTACTAGTGCTCATAAATTTCCTACGGAGGTTGTTTCGTATGACTCAGCGGTATTAATTTCAAATGAAATTTTTCACTAATTCATACCTCTTGAAAACTTGTCTAGGGATCGTATAATCTAAGCCACTTCGGAATGCGGACCAAGATAAACATATGATCAAAATGTTACGGAGTACTTCCTCCATCCAGGTTCTCCCTTTATTTCAAAATACACCTCATATAGATTTGTGCACTTGGACCAAGGCATTCTCGTTTCTAGTGCCTGGCCAGTTATATTGGTTAATAATAAATGGATGTGAGTAGTTATTGGCCGAATGCGGGTACCAAGAGAAAAATGAGGTGTATTGTGGAATAAATGAGAAAAATTTATACACATTATATCATGGAATAGAGGGAGTATGTAAGGATTACGCAGAATTTTATATCAAACTTTGACCAACAATTGTATAAAGAATATTTAGTGCATGTATATAAAAGTTATACTATTGGAAAGTGTTTCTCTACGAATATAACAATATTATTTTTGTGGACAATAATATCATATTATTAATATAGTTTTTGGTCAAAATTTGACATAAAATTCCGCATGAGACTTACAAACCCGGCCGGAGGGAGTATGACTTTTTAAATACTACTTCTTCCGATCCACGATAAGTTTCTCAGGTTTAGTACAATTATGTACAAACTTTGTACTAAATCTGAGACGTTTATTATGGATCGGAGGAAGTACTCACTTTGTTTCAGGATATATGTGTAAACAATCTTTATGAAAAAATAAACAAAGAAACATATCATTGCTTGCCTTTTTCTCACATTCCCAATACAGTTAATTTTATCATTCATCTAATCCCTCTCTCCCCTCCATTTTTTCTCTTATCTACCTTAACTCAAAATAGGAATGGCAACATTAAAATCATTTGCCTAGACAAAGTAAACATAATTAATTATAAAGTGATTAATCACGCTTTAGAGGCTAGATGTGCAGATAGTTCGAGAAAAAGTTGTTGGGTTGCACGCACAGATATAGGCCCTGTCTGGTTAAGCCAAAACGTACCTATTAGGTGTTTTTAGTTTTGGCCTTTTGCCTTTTGTTTATACCATCATCTAACAATAGCCGAAAGCAAAGCTAAAATATATAAATAGGTGTTTTTTGGCTTTATAAGCCAAAGCAAAAAAAATCACAAATAAAGCATAGCCAGCAACCGGGCCACAGTGTTGCCTGGGCATAACAAATAATTCACTCATAGGATAAAGACCAAGTCAACAAAGAGTCTACATCCCGGGAGAGTTCCGTCTCTTCATAGCTCGATTTGGTCTCGGGAAGGTACCCTCTAAGAGAACTTGGTCGGGCCTCGAGAAGGTACTCTACAATGTATCTCTATCGGGTATCGAAGGCTAGTTCATTTTCTTTGATACCTCAGTCGGGTCTCAAAAAGGTTTCATCTATGGAACCTCGATTTGAGTCCCAAGGGGTCAAGAGTTGTAGAGCTTTGTGTCCTCTTCTCGACACTCTCATGACACATGAGCCCCGAGTGGGCGAAAGTCGTAGAGCTTTGTGTCCATAGAAAGAGGGAAGCAGCAAGGAGGCATGTACGTCATGTATATCAAGAAAGATTCGTGCGGCCGTCACGGATTGCATCTTTACAAGCACTGGCGGATCCAGGTTCTGAATATTGGGTGGGACAAACACACTGCGGTTCGATTTTTTTCCTAATTTTTTTGATAATTTCTAGTAATAAAAAGAGATCTCAAAGGTTATTGGGTGGGACACGCCCCACCCGAACACCCAACTGGGTACACCCCTGTTTACAAGTGTAAAATAATTTTCTCAAAAGAGTAAAAAAAATAAAAGTGAAGTCCATCTTCTCTAAACTACTCCCAGTTCCAAAATTTCAAGGCCCCGAGAGGTTTATCTTGAAGTTATAGGGTTCGGCACACTTGTGAAAACGGAGCATGACTTTTTTCTTTGAGTAAATTTTAGAATAGCACATTTTTCGCGTCTAGATTTTTTACAGAACCTCAGTTATCGCTAATTGTCTCAAAAAACCAGCAGTCTTCAAACGGACTTCCTCACAAAAATCCAAATCTACCCGCATGTCAAGTGACCCATATTAATAGCATGTGTGTGTCTAGGTTTTCACTGAATCCAAATTTCAGAAAACCACACATTTTGTGTCTATGTTTTCATAGACCACAGTTGTGCCCCGCATGTCAGGTCTGCCACGATAGTCAAAAACTTTGTCACATAGCTTTAATCTACCAGATTTGGGTTAACCGAGAACATCCGTTCACAAAGTGATGCTTCTCTGGGCAATAAGTAACACTGATTCTGTGAAAACTTTGCAAAAAAAAAAAAGTACTTTTCTGATTAGTATTATTTTCTCTTTTCGTTTTAATCTTCCGCTCCCCACAGGTGAGTGAGGCATGGTAATGGTTTGGTTTTAAACGGTTTTAATGGGTCGGGTTCTTAAATGGATTTTCTTTGGGCGGGAAGGAATGGGTTATGTTCACAAACGGTTTGTTTTGGTGCGGTTCTTAGGAGAACTCGGTTTGGTTCGGTTCGATCTGGGGGGCAAATGGTTCGTTTCAATCCATGGGTTCCAACGGGTTCAATCCATGGGTTCTAAACGGGCTGTGCATTGTCTACTCCCCAAGCTCCCTCTCTCCCCGATTCCTCTCTGACACCCAAATCCCAATCTCTCTCAGCTGACTGAATCGCGCCGCCGGCGACGTTGGCTGGCCAAGCTGTTGGAAATATGCCCTAGAGGCAATAATAAATTTGTTATTATCATATTTCATTGTTCTTGATAAATGTTTATTGTCCATGCTATAATTGTATTGATTGGAAACTCAAATACATGTGTGTGGATAAATAAACAAATACCGTGTCCCTAATACGCCTCTACTAGATTAGCTCGTTGATTAAAGATGGTTAAGGTTTCCTAACCATAGACATGTGTTGTCATTTAATAACGAGGTCATATCATTAGGAGAATGATGTGATGGATAGACCCAAACCTAAACATAGCTTTTGATCGTGTCACTTAAGTTTAAGTTGCTTATGTTTTATTATGTCAAGTATCATTTCCTTAGACCATGAGATCATGCCACTCTCTAGTACCGGAAGAATACTTTGTGGGCATCAACCGTCATCTCGTAACTGGATGATCATAAAGGTGTTTTTCAGGTATCTCAGAAGGTGCTTGTTGGGTTGTATGGATCAAGACTGGGATTTGTCACTCCTTGTGACGGAGAGATATCTCTGGGCCCTCTCAGTAATATAACATCCTAATGAGCTTGCAAGCATGCGACTAATGTGTTTAGTCGCAGGGGTATTATATTACGGAACGAGTAAAGAGAACTTGCCGGTAACGAGATTAAACTAGGTATGGCGATACCGACGATCAAATCTCGGGCAAGTAATATATCGCGAGACAAAGAGAATTGGATACTGGATTAATTGAATCCTCGACATAGTGGTTCAACCGATGAGATCTTCGTGGAATATGTGGGAACCATTATGGACATCCAGGTCCCGCTATTGGTTATTGATATTTGATCATATCCACATGTTCTCGAACCCGTAGGGTCACACACTTAACGTTTCATGTTGCTTGGGTTAGATGAGATAAATGATGATGATATCGAATTATGATTCGGAGTCTTGGATGAGATCCTAGACGTAACGAGGAGCTCCGGAATGTTCCGGAGATAAAGATTTATATATGGAAAGTTGTTTTCAGGTTCCGGAAAGTTCGGAATATTTTCCGGTTTTGACCGGGAAGCTTCTAGAAGGTTCCGGAGGGATCCGGAGGTTTCCACCTTGAGGCCCACCTATCCCTGGGCTACATGGGCTTGTGAGGGAGTACCCTGGCCTTAATGGGCCAAGGGGCTGCCCCCCACAAGGCCCATGCGGCCAGCCCACCCTAGGGCTAAAGGGTAACTTGGGGGGGGAGGAAACCCTATTAGGGTTTCCCTCCCCTAGCCGCCAGCCCCCTTTTGGAAAAAGGGGGGCAGATCTGGCCAGCCACCCCCTCCCCTACCCCTATATAAATAGAGGGGGGGTGGCAAGGGGGAGGATACACCAAGCCTTCAGTTGGATCTCTCTCCCCTGAGCCCTCCTCTCCTCCTCTTCTCACGTGCACGGCGTAGCCCTGCCCGTGGGGATATTCACCATAGTCACCACGCCGTCGTGCTGCCGGGATCTCATCTACCTCTCCCTCTCGCTTGCTGGATCAAGGAAAGGAAGAGACGACGTGAAGCTGAACGTGTGGATACCAAGGAGGTGCTGTCCGTTCGGCACTGAGATTAATCTCATTGAAAGTTCCACTACACCAACAACGATCTCGTGATCGTAACGCTTAGCGGTCTACGAGGGTATGGTGTTCATGATCCCTCTCGTTGCATACATCTAGTATATATATTCTTGGGTTTTCTTCCGCACTTCTCGTAGGAAATTTTTTGTTTCCTATGCAACGAACCCAACACAAGCCCCCGTGGAAGGCGGGCTTCCCCCGCGGGACGTAGACGGCGGCAGAAGGCGGCGGGGCGAGCGCCACCACGGCGAGGAGGAGGAGGAAGGCGATGAGATCTCATGGCCTCATGGCGGGGCGAGCGCCACTGCGGCGAGGAGGAGGAGGAAGGCGGCGGAAGGCTGCTTGCTTGCTTGCTGCCGACTAAGGCTCGCTCCGCCGGCCGTTGGTCCACCACACGCAATCCGGCAGGGGAAGAGAGAAGGGGGAAATGGAGATTGGGATTTGGGGGTCTGGGAATGGTTTGAAATCCATATGAAAGCAAATGGTCTGGTTTGGTGTGGACTGAAAAAGCCACGTGGTTTGAACTGGTTTGGTTTACGAGGGATGCTAAATGGTTTGGCTTGGACCGGTGATGGGAAGTTCCGTACGATGGCTTAGTCTGGTTATGGTGCAGATTACAGACCATTACCAGGCGTGACGACAGGCCACGGTTTTTGACTGTTGCTCGCGCTCGGCGCGGCGCGGCTGATCTCCATGTCGGGTGTAAACGAGACAGCGCAGGGGCGAAGCATGCAGACGCTCTTTTATAACTCGGGCCTACAGTGCAGGCACCACGCAGCCCAGTTTGCAGAATCTTACCAAGGGGTGATGAGCCCACACGCGCTGCAGCGCCGCGTGTTTCCCCTAAACCCCAAGTCCCCCAAGGCCCCGAGCCCCTCTCTCACGCCCTCCAAATTAACCCGCCTTTCACTGATGCATCCGCCCCACCAGGAACCCCGGTCCCATGTCTCCAGTCATCACAAAGAAGAAGGTAAACAAACCGCCCCAGGTTGCGGACTTATCACTATAGCGCCCGCACACCGAGGCTATCCGGTGAAAACTGAAAAGCCGCATACCACGGATGAGGCTTCACCTACGGCGTTCTCGTTGGTAGAACGTTGTGTTTGGTGTTTTGGGCCCGGGCAGGGAGTGTTGGAGTGAATACGACGCCGGGGGCACAGGTTCCGGGGCGAACAGTGGATAATTATGCGTCCGGGAGAGGGCAAATGAATGCAGCCTGTCCCCGGGACAGGGTGAAGCTATAGCCCTTGCGTGAGCCCATGTTCCATAGACTACGGGCATGTTTGGTTGCTATCCTGGACTCCATATGCCTGACTGGGAGCCTTCCTGAGAGCTGCCTGTGTGTTGTTAATTGCGTGCCTGAAAAGCTCCCTGGTTCAGGCCACCGAAATCGAGCGCCTGAGTCCGGCTTCCTATCAAGCAAGCGTGCCTGAGCCCCTACCATCAGACGACGTCGTGATCTGCACAGCCGGGGACCAAAACAACCAAGCGATTTCTCCGCGGTGACAACAACGATTGCATGCCCCTGCTTCCACCTCCAAGTTCTGTCCTCGTTGTCGTCGCTGCAAACGAGAAAAAAAACCGATACCATGCGGCCGCTGGCTCTGACCATGACGGTAACTTCAGCCTGCGGCCCCTTTCGCTTCTTGCATAGATGCATCCATCGCTTTCTTCTTGGATGCCATGGCCGCTGCAGCTGAATTGCTAGTGGAGCGGTGCCCCATGATCAATTGGAGTTTTGCACTTATAGGATCCGTCCGCATGATTGATTTGTGTGCTCGTGGTTAGTTCCACATGTTGGGGCTGCAATTGAAGAGTTGTGCTTGTTAATTTTACAAAGAGAACGAGATTAGATGGGTGATTCCAAGATTTTTTGTTAGGTGAATCGTGGAATTGAAATCGTTCTGTGAAAGGAAAAGGGGTTGAGCAAAACGTATTTCTCTTCTTTACGTTTTCTCGATGTTGAATGTTTAATACTCAGTTTACGTTTTTCCTCAGCCATAGGCTCCCAACTAAACAACTAATTTTGCTCATGTCCTGCTAGGCTCAGATTATCTAACTCTCGAGCTACTTCCAGACAACATATTTCGTCAGGCATGTTGGCCAGGCAGCGACCAAACAGGCTCTACGTTTGTGTACTGTGCACTGCCCTGGACTAGGCCGTGGTCCATACACCATAGACCACACCTTGCTAAATTTTCGTTTTGTAAACAAGGACCCTTGCACTAGTATTAAGGTCATCCACCTTGCTATTCTTTGGCCATCTCGCGTTTCTCATGGTCTCATGGCTCAAGATTCTCAGTGTTTCTTTAGGAGCATTCTCAGTGCATGTTTCCCTGAGTCAAAGATTTGTTTTAAAAGAAGATTCAGTGTTCCCGTTGGAGATTAAAGATAGATTGGGCACCAATAATGTACTTGTCCTTATAGTAGCATTGGGGCTATACCCACCTAGCAATTATACAGGGGCAACAGTACGTTTCTCTTGGAGGCTGTATTTATTAGTAACAAGCTTCAATGCACCAATTATTTACATTTCTCTGTTAGAGAATGACACTGACAGGTCCGTGGACTGAACTACTCTTGATTCTCCTAATCTCCTTTCTCTCCCTAATAAAAAACCAACGTATTACTGGGACATTGAGATATGCAGTTCAGCAGTATCCCATGATTATTCTGCAGCGGTGCAGCTAATAGTATAGTAGCAAAAAGAAAGTCCACAGTGCTTGATCAATTGCATTGGTATAGCTAGCCTAGAGCAGTGTTGTTGGCATTATAAATCATACATAATAATGTTTTCATGAATGCTGCGAGTAGAACAATTTACAGACATTATGCACTAGCTAATTGGAAAAGTTCACATGCTTTTTGTTGCCAAAAGAATGAAAGATGACCCCAACTCATATGCTGTGAAGATGCCAATTGGTCTGTTCTGGCCTGCTCTACTTAATTTGTCACATTGGCACTTTTTCCCCATCTGTGCATGTTACCGACTGTGGGGCTTACTACACAACCAAATTTATCAGAATGTTTATTGAACAAGAGAATGATCCTAGTACTATCATATTGGGCACAACTTCCACTTAGTGCCTTGATTTCTTTTTGCTTTTTTTTCTTGGAAAAGTGCCTTCATTTCAACTTCATAATGACAGAGCTGAATTTTCTTATGCATGCAAAGTGACAAAGTCCTAAGATAGGCCATGGTGTTAGAAGTGTGAGGACTGAGGATTTAGTTTCAGCAATTTTCAACATCATTCAAGCCCAAGATATTAGAGCTCGGCAAGATTGAACACAAAAATTTTGTAGCAAATAAAAAGTTGATATAACGCTGCTGGTCTATAGCCTTAACATGCAAGATTTTTCTGGTGGGAGCAGAAAGGGTATGGCACCATACAGTGACTAACACCAAGGGCTGTCTTATCTAGTGTTTTTGCTTAGTGCTTTAGTGTAGGCCCAAGGACAAAAGCTAGGTCAAGTGGATTAGGATCAATGGGCAGTACTGATGTCTAAATGCCAACAAAAAGTCATGAACCTAAAAGTAAACAAGCGAGCATCACATGATCGAGTGATAGAGGCAACCGCACACAGTAATCCTCAAGCTATTACTCGGCTATAAACAAACCTATCGCAACAATCCACTTTATGCTATTAAAATGCCATGAGAAATGTAAATTTGACTGAAGGTGATGTTGCACGGTGTAAAAAATTCTTAGACAAAGCAAGTTCCCCTAGCTAAATCCTCTTGATTCACTGTGAAGATGTATATATGCATATTGTATTACCGTTGAGTGGTAAATATGTCCGCATGCAGTGTTAAAGTATACATGATAAAGATGCATGCCAATATGGGCTCCATGGTGTTAAGCCATTAAGTCAAAGATAGAGACACGATGTCACCACCTGACCCACAAATCGATCATCTGAGCACCCAGGCAGCAGTAAATTTAAACTCACTCATTTAATTTATCATGATGTCATGTTTTGATTAGACTACATAGAAATGACTGTTGATATATTTAAATTGTCCTTGTCACTGCCAACAGTGTTTAATTCCTAATTAATATAAATTCACTATTTTTTAATATAAATTTTCCTAATCAGTGTGTACATGGTAATCCCCTCGATGATATCATCTCACTCCCTGAATTGATATAGCAGATGACACTACCATTTCTCGCTGCCAAATAGTATTGGTATTGTTCCTTTAACTTTTAGTAATGACACTTGGCTTGACGTTGGCAAACAAAAAATGACTTAAATGATCAGGCCTGACTACATACTATTACAACACATCTGGGCTCCCATCATATGGACCTGGAATTCTAAAATTCATTTTAGATTAATTTCAAGAACCAGCATGTTTGGCTTCCATAGAATTGGATGGAGGGGTAACAGCAAATTTTAATATATTAATATAAATTGTGAAAGTCTGAACTTAAACTTGAGACCTTTGGCTCTGATATCATGTCAAGCTTCATTCGCTAGCCAACGCAACCAAATGACTGATCTAATGAAAGGGCTAGGCAATTCATTTATACACTTCAACAAATTTAGATGAAATGAAAACATTATTATTAGCAAGAACTTTTAAATTTCTCTCTCTATACATATATACTTGCCATAATTACCTCATGAAGTGAACAAAACTCTATCGTATCTATTCTCACCTCCGATGAAATTTCTCTCTCTCTCTCTCTATTATATACTTCCATAGACACATAACTGCATGCATGCCTGCATATTGGTGTGGACTTAATCAATTAAAGGGTCCCACGATCCCATGAATTAATTCCAAATAGAAAATATAATACAGGCCATAATTAACCCAGGAGGTGAACAAAACTCTGTAGTATTCTCACCTCCGATGAAACTTCTCTGTATATATACTTCTCTATAGACACATAAGTACATGGATGCATGCATTTTGGTAGACTTAATAAATTAAAGGGTCCCATGGATCCCATCAATAAATTAACCAGTTAACCTAAACTCTTGAGTGAATAACTGCTGAGAAAAGAAGACATATAACCAACTCACTGCTGGCCTCATACAAGCTGATATCACTGATTCGTCTTGGAGAAAGCCAAACAATGCGTTCCTGAGATTGTTCTGAAGCTGATGAATTATAACTGTCTATTGGGGTTCTTCTGAAGCGCCTTCTCTGTGCGGCCATGCATGTCCAGCGTCGGGTATGACACGCGTACGCAGGCCATGCATGTCTCTGATATCTGCAGTGCAGAAGCTTAGCATTAGCTATACTTTCAGCCAAGCCATGGGCCATGCAGATTTTTTCTTCATTTCTGTTATGGCAACTTGGCAAGAAAGAAAAGAGAACTCCTTTTAATTGCTTTCTTGGTTGTGCAGCAACTCCTGATGTAACTGGACCAGTTTATTGAATTGAAACAATATACTAGTAGTAGATTATTGGAGAGAAGGCAGGCTAGACCTGGATCACGGTGGTACATCAGCTAACAGTAGCTGCACTGAAACCACGCATGCAATTGCTTCTGCAAAGTCTTTGCCCGGCAGACTCGTCAGCCAGATGCATGCAGGATTCCATGAACACTTCGGCACCCAATTGGCAATTGCGGGGCACTGCAGTAAAATTGAACTGCCGGTCAGGAGACAACTTGAGAAATATTTACTTATTTATTTATTTACTTTTGACGCAACTTGAAGCAGATATCACATCACCGGCCCAAGAATGGCATGCCACCATTCAACAAAGCACCGATGCACTTTGAAAAATGGGGAAAGATTCCCTTCTTCAGGGTTGGCATAGTGTCTAGTCAGTATGAAGAAGT
This sequence comes from Brachypodium distachyon, assembly GCF_000005505.3. Classification (NCBI taxonomy): domain Eukaryota; kingdom Viridiplantae; phylum Streptophyta; class Magnoliopsida; order Poales; family Poaceae; genus Brachypodium; species Brachypodium distachyon. Next base: position 9,820,414 of record NC_016131.3, on the reverse strand, counting down.
TTGTGCAACACAGCTTTGTATATGGTCTACTGCATCTGAGTGAACCCAGTGGCAAAATTCTAGAAGTCTCGTCTCTAAGCTTACAGTCTAAGGAGTCATGATCACAGGCCCAAATAATCATACTCGCTAAACAAGTAGTGATGAATTGGATAGATGCAAGTTGCAGGCATCATTGTTCATATCAACTTAAGTTAACTGAAACCATCAAGGGGTTACTTTTACTACAGTAGACAAACAGATGAATGACATCATGAGGGTGACAGGTGCTCATGAAGGAGAAGCAAGAGGACAAGGATTGGTCACTTTACATGACCTCACTTCACCCACTACATTTATTGGGATTTGCAGGTCACGCCCATTTCCTTTTGGCTCCCTTTCCAGGATTCAGAGCACTTGCATGGTTGCATGCCTCTTTCTCCATGATCTTTGTGAAGGTGTCTGTTGTACCAAAGGCATGCTCCACCCTATGTACTCTCGTAGCACAAATTCTTCCTCGTTTTATACTCCCTACGTTGGAAATATATTTTTTTGGAAGATCGTATCTTCTGAGCTTGTTTAGCACTAGAGTTGGTGCCCAGTTCCCTAGCCTGCCTTAGCATTTGCAAGAATGACAAAAGTATCATTTGGACATATTACACCTCAAACTGTATTTAGTGGCGACATTTTTTTTCCAAGAAAACACAAAGCTTGCGTCTCGTTTCATTAATAGAAAAGAAGAGTTATACACAAGTCTCAGAAGATATGCACACCCTTAATTAGATACATCGTGACCCACTAGGACTCCAAGGTCGACGGAAGGATCTCTCGGAGGCCCTTAGCTGGTTAGCCCCTGGCCCAAAGCCGAGCCTCCTCCTTGATGGTGGCAAACAGACCTACCAAATCCGGGCGCCCGTTCTCGAAGATGATCGTGTTATGTTGCTTCCAAATCCACCAAGCGAAAAGGAAGATCACTGTTGCAGTGCCCTTTCGGGCCGCAATGGGAGTCGAAAGGGAGGCCGACCGCCACCTGTCCACAAACTCCGTCCCCGTCGATGAAGGTTGTGCGAGAATTTTACACCATGCGTTTTTTCTATCAAGTTGTAACCGGAAGCAAGCTCATGAAGCTTTTTTAGTTGATATGACGATGAAGCAGTGTACATTTTTATTATTAGCTCACACCACCACGGTGTCCCAGGTCATGAGCATGATTGGTTGTTGGAAACGCAAAATTACAAAATCGCACTACACATATACACTAAAAAAAGTTCAGATAATGCGAAGCTATATAGTCGTAGCTAAAAAACGTACATATAGAAAAGTAGAATTAACTAATCACACGAAACCTAGAAGTACAAAAGTATCAAAATATTTTACTCCCTCTTTACTAAATCCGCGACAAGTAATTCTGACCGGAGGGAGTATCTTTTATGTGGTTTTAGATCGTAGCCAATAGTTTTAAGTTCACAACATATTGGTTGATCAATGTTTTATCGAACTAATTGGTTGTTTGAGGTGATATTAATTGTGTATCTGGAATTAAAGTCCAGATCACATGCGAGACGATGGTCCTTACCTAAGGTGACTGATTGTGCATGGTATATTAAATTGCATATGTTCACAAAAACAAAGTTCGCAAGCTGAATTAACCAATCACTTGAATGCACCGATAGGTCAGGTGTACTCCAAGCTATATTAGTAGATAATATTTTTGTTGAAACCAATATGTGAGATTGCAATTTTATGTGATTATGCTATTGATACTTGTATTTAAGCTTAGATCGTGAGCTAGTAGTTTGGTTTTAGACTTTGTAGCGATATTTGATTAGTAAATGCTTTTTCATTTGCTATCTAGCTAGCCGCTCATATACGATATTAATTAGTAGTCAAAGATAAATTTAGGATCATGTGTTGGTATGTGTAACTATAGTTCTTTTAATTTCCGTTAATTATGTTACAAAATATAGATTCTAGTGAACTGAATGAGTTTACTACTTCATATTCCCATGATTGATGAAAAAAAAGTTGTCATGACTTACATATTTATCGGCTAATGCAGTATGTTGTGTTTGACACCCCATCAGATAAACCCACCTCATTAAATCTTACCATCAAATATAAGATCTAAATATCTAATTAATTCAGATGATGTGGATTAGCGTGAAGCCTCTTCTCGGTACATCTCATATTGCTTTTAGTATATAATGAATACAAAGATATATGTCACATGAACAGTGTTCAGCATAAAATTATTTTGCAGTTTGCGCAGATGAACAAAGTTCTTGGGAGGAGTGTTTACCCTGCATATATTTTTCCTTTTCCCGAAAAAAGAAAACGACTTCTTCAGTTCAACGGGGCCTAGCTTACGTTGAGCCCACCTTCTGACCTTCCCAACTCTATCCTCATTGAAGCCCACGACATCATGACCTCTACATAGGGCCGTCAGTCATGGGCGGATGGGCCACACATTCCTATATCGTGATTCGTGAATTTAATACAGTACCTGGTAAGAGCCTCCAAATCTCCGATGCTAATGGTTTTGAGAAGGAGATCTGTGGAAATGAGACATGCAGTCTTGCATTGCCAGATTCCCTTGGTAAAAAGTTTCTCTTCTTTTGAGAACTTGTTTAAACTCGAGAGTAGGAAATAGTATTTTCTTGGAAAAAATCTTGAGAAAATCCTAGCCGGAAAAAATAAATATGAATGCGTACCTCTTTCTGTCTTGCGTACCTCTTGCTATCGTAAGTTCCTGCATTCTTCGCCAGTCTCTTGACCTCTTGTAAAGACATAATAAGTGTCATTCTAGCACATCTGTAGATTGAAATGTCGGAGTTCGGCAAGAGCAAGAGCACGTGGGGGCTGCATGTAGATCAGGGATTCTCAGCATTAAAAAAAATGTGGCGCACGTTGCCACCACAAAGATGAAAGCAGCTGAGATTTGCCACTGCTCGTGTACGCATACCCATGCCCCGAAATCAGTCCCGACGGGGAGGATTAGGGGGTGGTCGTGAACTGGGTTTCAAATACCGGGACGCATGGTGAGGGGTAAAGCTAAACTGTTTTTTATTTACATTGGCAAATCTTCAATTGCAACGGGAAAGTGGCAAATCTTCTTTCGGATGCATACAAGGCACCAAACCGAAACCGAGGATATCTGTTAGTATCAGACTAGATATATCATAAGAGATCATCTGCTTGGTTGTGGTGCCTTACCCTTTTGTAACTCCATGTGCCCTATCATTGGCATGTGCCTGGAACTATGGAAGGATGGATACGGTTAAACCGACTCAACTAAAGAAATAGAGAGAGATGATAACATAGCAGATAAACAAATGGGGAACTGATAAGAAACTTATCTCTGATCAGATGGAGAATGTGCAGGGCAGGTAAAGAGCATGTTCTGTACTTCCAACTTGTGATGATTAGGAGACCAAAGTCAAATTAGTCATGGTGCCTAAACCCCCTGAAATGACATAATGAATTTATTAGCCATGACATGGGTGATCATGTGAATGCGGTGTGTATTATTTATCAGTTGATGTCTGCACTGTAAGGTAGAGGAGATGATGCTATATTTTTCAAAAAATATTTCACTTTTCAACAGAAGTGCAGTTGCCAGCTACAGTACCTTAATCCGTTAGCAAATGAAAACCCCCTCATAACACCCCAGATGATGCTCATAAATGTGCAGTCTCTCCTACGCCTGTGCGAGGATAGGAATCACTGTTATCATGTGAGCTGTGGCCACCACATTCATAACTTCGTATCAAAGTGGAGCAGCGCTTTTCTGAAGGGCCTGGAAATCTTATGACCCGTCTGTCACCACAGTAATAGCATCAATGTATCCACAAAAGAAGACACAAAAGAGGAGACAGTGCCCATGAAGATGATGAAGAGTTTTCATGTATCTCATGACAAAAGTATCTGTAGCTCCTATAAGCTCCATACCAGCCCACGGTTTGGCGAGAAACCGCCCGTTCTCTTCACTTGGTTGGCTCACATGGAAACATATGCATTACGACAGAGTGCTAAACCATGCAAAATGTCTTCTTGTTCCTGAGATGGAGATGTATGTGGCCTGTTAGAGTGAGCACGTACAGCCACTACATTCCACATGTATCCAGTTGCGTAGGACAAGTTTGGTGCATCCGCACACATCACATGGCTTCAGTTCATCAGGGCGTAATTGCAGCCCCCTCCTGGTGGGGCCATGTTGCCATGCATGACTCGTCTCGGGATGCAGACCTGCAGAGAAGGCAGGCATCAGGCATGGCTGTGTGTCTGATCTTGTCTTCTGCAGCTGATCCATTGGTCCCAGAAGGAATTATTCATCCCCTTTGTAAGTGGAGAATGAAACAGTCCAGGGACGAACATTAGCAAGTGGCCATGAAAATTGGATAATATATAGGAGTATGTATATAGAGAGGTGTGGTTAAGTGATGTGGTATCGGATGACTGAAATGCAACCACCAATAGCCATGGTCTGTTTGTCATTGTGTCTTCGTCATTCTACTCCCCTTTTGAACAATAGAAAAAGGATATTGAAAATGGCAACATTTACTGAAATGGTGGAGGTTTGTTGTACAAGATGATGCAAAGTATTTTGACAATACAAAAGATGTCAATTTTTATTTTCTCCTATTTCTTGTACTCCCTCCGATCCACTTTGTACTAAATCCCGGACACTTATTATGGATCAGAGGGAGTATGAACAAATCCCCTCTACCATGTACTTCAGCCACCTAATTTTGACACAAGCAGGTAAAAACTTTTACTCATAAAAATACCCACTAATAGTTTGACTAAGCCATAAGACTAGAAGTTAAATATATGTTCCTCTATGTTAATTGCAAAAGAAGGCATCCAACTGTTAGCACCTTTCAAGCACTGACCTTCTAGATTTTCAAACATAGCTCCTAACCATTGGTTTCAAATTGATGATTAGAGTCAGACTGAGCCATCTAGCATAGGCTTTTGACCTTGTTATCCTAGGCCCTCAAATAAAAAATAATTAAGCCTTTTTAGCTTGACTCGTTGGCTTCAATTCACTTTACTTTTAAAATTTTACTTTTGTTACTTAAATGTAGAAACAGAAGAAGCTCATGAAAAAATAGAACAATAATTTAGCACCAACCAAATGCTTCAGCATTCAGAGAGCGGCAGCATGTGCTGCTACTGATACTCCCTATGATTTTCTGCTCAACCACAGATTAACGTGCCAACCAATTTACCTTTATCTAGATTGATTTACACACATCGACAAGTTACTTAAAAGTAAAACAAAATGTACTACCAATACTACAGCGAAAGGTACCAAGTACCAACTACTGGGGGGGTGAGCCTAGCTCACTTGGTTGGGGGAGTGGGTGTACAATCACAACACCTGAGTTCAGATCCTCTCGGATGCGAATTTAGGTTCCTATTATATTGTAGGGGTCTCCCTAACAGTTTCCTATCAAAAAAAAAGTACCAACTACTAGGCAGTAATGGATAATAGAACTGATGTAGTCTTGTAGTACTAGTGTAGTTGACATGGAAATTACTCCCTCCATTTCGTCAAAATAAAATAAAATTACTAACTCCATTTCATAATGTTAGGCATATTAGGTGTAAGACAAAGCTTTGATAAAAATTACTTCACCGGTATGTGGTTTATACAACATGAAATTGTTATCACTATTTTTTTAAACTACTTAATATAAGTATGGTTTTATACCATATAACCTATGCATTTTTTTGAGGGAAATGCTTGGTGAAACCTATGTATTAACGCTGTAATTCTTGGTGAGATGCTTGTTTTAACGAAACCTAATACCCAAGCTTTGACCTAGAGCTAGTTCCATAAAAATCTTTATGGAATGGAGGGAGTACTTGAATGGTATCTAGGGTTTGGAGGTGGAGGGATTATACGGTAGTATCCCAGCAATGATCTATCCCTTATATTATGGAACGGGGGATATATAGTCTTGTTTGGCTCTCAGTTCTATTACTGGCCTAGACCCCTTAACCTGAATTCGAGTAAGCATGTACATATTCAAGTTCAGGAAAATAAAAGTGTGAGCGAGTGTAAACTTGGTAGAAAATGAGCTCTAGGTATGGATAGACCTCACTAGGACTCAACTTTCTCCAGAGAGTTTACTCTTGGTACTTGTGTAATCTTCTTGGAAACGAACATGAAACATTATTAACTTGTATTCTACTAGGACTCAACTCTCTCCAGACAGTTTACACTTGTGCCCTATCAGAAAAATTAATGATTATTTTATAGATGATGTCTGCAATTGAGTAGCATCACGCGCATGGGCCTGAATAGCATATGGAACGAAAAGGACTAGGAAATTTATGACACCCCAAATTAAAATTGACGTGGAACTACTTGCATGCTGCACTATGTGTCTATAATGAGCATCGTCCTGGGGAGCGAAATCATTACATGGTATAGATGAGCCTACTTATGGCCAATATAAAATGCAGACCTAAATTCTAGTTGTCAACCAAATTACAAAAAGAAGAAGCACCATGTGCTCATAAGAACATTTAAATGCAAGACAACGACAGATGTTTGGTATGGCTTCCTGACTAATGGATTATGTTCACATCAAAATCTAATGGAGTATGCACTAACCAAAATGTTGTTAAATTTTTTAAAGCGACATAACATGAATATGAAGATTACTGTTGCACTGTCAAGCGTCCTGATAGGTTAACAAACATGTAGTTTGTTTAGTTAATAAGTTGTTAGCCGATAAAAAGGGACAGATAGTATGGAAGTAGCGAAAGACTTCTTCCAGCTAGCAACACGGCCATTAAGCATAAATACGAAATTTGATGACTGAATTTGTGAACAGGCCAACTGGAATTAAAAGAATGAAGGGGTCCAGTAATCCAGTGATCGCCTTTCAATAAGAAAATCCTCTATGTAGCCTTCATGATATTTTTAGGTCTCTAAAAAGTTACTACCTATTTGGAATATCAGTTGCTTCAAACACAAACTTTAGCGGTACCAACACAAACAGTTAAAGCAATCATAGTCAATATTTTGTATCATGTAATCATGACTCCATAATATAATAACCAATTCAACTTCATCTGAAAAATTATTCACCTCCAAGCAAAGATTCCATGGGCCAGTCTAAATCGTGGGAAACATTTTCCATCATTCAAGAGAAGAGGTATCAACTGACTAAAGTTAGGCATTAACTTTTTCAAATAGAATTACACTAAAACAGCGACAAGAATTTAGAAACGGAGGGAGTACCATATAATCCCTCACCATTGGATTTTATCTTGCAAAATACTTCCAGAATCTATATGTTTTAGTTATTTTTGGTACAATATTATGATAAATAGATTTGCATTTTTTAAATGTTGCATCAGAGCTTAAAATATCGAAAATTACTTCTACTGTTTACGGAGTATGTGTGCTCCCTCGAGGACATGCAACTCATAACTATGCTAGGTATAACTCAGACTGTTTCAAGAACCAACTGTGAATCAACCTATCTCTTATAAAGGAAGAACAAACATGGCCAGTATCGGTTGACAAGAACATCTAGGTTAAATAGTCTCTCCTTTTCAGTTAGGGACAGTGATCTGCTATGATTCTACAGCACATTGAGTTTACGGAGTGCCTTGTGTTGGCGCATTAACCTAATCTGGTAGCAGGGTGAGATGTCCTCATTCTGACAGCTGGTTGGCTCATGTTACCAGAAACATAATAGTCTTGCTGAAACATTGTAGAAATCCATACCTACAGGATACTCGAGAAGACTGAAACTTGACAAAGAACCAACTCCTTTTAACCTGCAAAAAATGTACAGGTGGCAAGAGTAGATTGATTAGCACAAAAAAGCATGCCCTTTCTCAAAACTCAGCAAAGGGACAAATTTTGCATTTCTGTGTGGGAGGGAAGAGGCCCCCAAAATTCCCACAGCACCAGCAACCCTTTCTAGCCACCAACTGATGCCAGAGTTTTTAAATGCCAGGAAAAGGCCAGCAAATGAGGCTCACCCAACTAACTCTGTCTCAGATCTCTCACCTCAGAACATGCACCAATGCCTTCCAATCATAAATACCCTCCATCCCTCCCTCCCCACCCCTTGCCCTCACAACCATAATAACATCCCTACAAATAGCCTCCAAGAAACCAAGGCCAACACAGAGCAATAGAAGAAATGGAGATAGAGTCAGTCAAGTGTGAGTGCTGTGGCCTGAGGGAGGACTGCACCCAGGATTACATTGCCAGTGTGAGAGCAAGCTTCTATGGCCAATGGCTGTGCGGGCTGTGCTGTGAGGCTGTGAGGGACGAGGCTAGCAGGAAGAAGACTCATCCAGGCGTGGAGGAAGCTGTGAGGGCGCACATGGCATTCTGCAGGATGTTCAAGTCGAACCCCGCCGTCCGAGTGGCTGATGGCATGCGCCAGATGCTCCGGAGGCGGTCTGGCGACTTATCGAAGCCAGACTCCTCCAAGAAGTACAGCACTGCGCAAGTTGGAGACGATTCATCCGTGTCACTATATTGAGAAGTACGCCATCCTATGGCTTGTAGACTGTCTAGTGCTCTTCTGAGGCTTAAATCTCTTGTTCCTTTTGTCAGTTTTGGTGTATGTTCTATCATGGAAAGAATTTTGAATGTACATAAGTATAAGATTTCTTGAAAATAGGTGCTAGTATTGTTTGGCTTTGAAATGGCGCTGCCTTCTTTTTAGTTTCAGTGTTGCCCTCTTTCTATGTTCAGAAAAGCAATCATGCTAATATACACTCAGATAAACTAATTGGTTTCTTGTTGCAACCTAACAAAGACAGGGAGGAGGTTAGCATGTGCAAGCAACATTGTTCACACCTAAGGTCATACTACTCGCTGTGTCTGAATTGACTTGCGATGGAGACGCTGCACCAAAGAATCAAGGTATCTATGTACCGGTATTACCCAAACCTGGTGGCTGCAGTTGCATCACTATACTGTGCTCACCAGTGCTGCATTTGGATCACCGTTTTTCCATTCCAACGTTCACATTATTGGGATAACTGGCTAAAGTACGTGTACTTTGATAACGAAATCGTAGCAGTGTGATATATCAGATTAGTGTATGGACCAACTAGGACAGATTGAAGATAATTTGAAGACACTAAATCTTCACTCAGATCACGACCACTATCAGTTCAACAGTCCTTCAGACAAGGACAGACCATGAAGACGTCTATGCATTTCAAAGCGAGACTTTACAATTTACAGTTTACACCACCGTACCATGCTTACAATGAAAACTGCGACAATGTCATATACCTCCATTCCTAAATGAAAGATGTTGGTAACTAGTGGTTAAACTGAAAAGCTACTTAAGTGACTGTGATAGCGATATCAGTTCAATTCATGACCCAAGATCTGCGAATATTGGATACTGTAGAAAACTAGGCACCTTATCGTTGACTGTTATCTGGATGCACAGAAACAGTTTGGTTTTTTATCTCTCTATTTTGCCAAAGACCTCATCCGCACAACAGGCACAGAACTGTTGCCAAAAGATTTGCTTATGTGTATGCATAGTGTCTAAGACAACATACCAAGGAGACTTAACCTGTCAGTTTATGACCAGTGCTTTTCATAGTCAGACTGTTATACTTTCCCCGCACAAAAAAGAAGAAGCAATCACATTACTATTGAAAATCACATCTGCGTAGTACTAACTTCTAATTTTGGAGCACGGCTTAAGCATGCTAATCATGCTTTAATGATTGAATCCATCCTTGTACCACGGTTCCAGAAAAATGACATAAAACAGCTGCAGGACATGCACACTAGCTGCTTTTACAGGTCTTAATTCAGACAGTTGCCGTCGATACAGTTACCGCATAAACTATGACAGTGGTGCATCAGTGGCGTCCAAGAAGCGAGACACACGGGCAAGTGGCGGTGCCAGACCAGCAACCCTGTGATGTCATTCCTTCCAGAACTTCATGCTCGTACGATTTTCTTGATAAATGACTAAAAAAAGTCAAGGGAGTTTTTGGAAAGCTTCCTCGATTTATTTATTTTTTGACATCACAGCTTACACATGGAGCCGCCACTGACTCCGGCATATGTGAGACGCATTTCGAGATGATATTTTTTTTCTATACGATCAGGAAAGGGACATATCGACATGGCAGGGACACTAGCTGGAGGGCCCAGCTGCAAAGAGGAAAATAAATACCAGACATGAAGAAACACACACCTGTGCGTCTGCCCGCGCAAACCGTCGAGCACCTGGCGTGCGTGATCCCCGCCCGCATGCGTCCCTCCATGCGGTCACACCATTTCAAGCCGCCTCCATCCAGTCATTGATCCCAGGACAGCGAATCTACATTTATCCATAGCTGGCAAATTAGAATCATGGCGGCGTTTGTGGATGCCGATGGAGCGACCGACACTCAGCCGTCCGCAAATTCCACCCACGAGAAAAAAAGAAGAAGATGAGACAGCAGTAAAGAGGAGGGGATAATTGCGAGAGCACTATGACGTCAAAGGATTGCAGAGGAGGAAGCATCAAGCATCGCCATGCGAAGGGCGGCTGGCAAGCGGTTGCCATCGCACTCGAGTGCGCAGTTGGTATGGATGGAGTGATCAGTGAGCATTATCTAACGCGGATCAGATGCAGAGTAAATTACCTCGGGGGCTCCCCCCGCTGTTCACGGCGCCACCCCCACACTGCCAGGACCAAGGGATGATAACAATGTGCACGTTGAAGGTGAACAGATGGGATGACTCGGAAATGATAGCAAGGAGTTGGCCCGGCTAGGAACGGGATGAGATAACAGCCCTTCTTCCATTGCTTGCTTGTTTCGAGAGGCATGCATGATTTGGGTTTTCATCGATTGAGCATGGTCTTCAGAGATAAGGACGTGGGATTGGGACACTGTCGTCCATGTTGGCACAAAAGTTGCTCGTATTAGTCCTAGTTCAATGGTCCGTGTACATCACACAGAAGCTGATCATGTTGCTCAAGCTCTTGGTTTTCTTTGAGCAAAAAATAAAATAAAATTCAGAGAGGGATGTTAGTCTCCATATTGTTTTCATTCTTCTCACAATGAATTAATCGTAATAAATTTGGGGTGTCAACAGTGAAAAAATGGGCAGCATATAGACAGAAATAATGACAAGCAAATCAATACAACAGCATTATATAGTAAACCATAACAATAGCAGCATGCAGCATTTAAGGACTGGAGTTTCGATCAGCACTACTAAGTAAGAATTACATCACAAATATTAAATTCTCCGGTGTCCTCATACAGAAGCAATAAATAAAAAGTTCAACAAATCATGCAGCTATGCCAGCATCCACCAGCCAATCCACAAAGCAAAAGGCCATTGGTTCGATCGACAATAAGCTAAAGTCAAATTAATAACCAAACGAGCATACTCACGAGTCTCACCGGCTCTGCTCGTTAGGCTCTTTAGTGTTAACGAGTTTCAGGACGTGCTCTACCCTATTCGTTAGCCTACCGAGTCGAGCTCTAAACGAGCCGAGCACTTAACGAGTCGAACTGCTCACCGAATACCGAGTAAAATGTTCCGGCCTACAAGTAATTGGTCTTTCCCTCTAGCTTTTGAAGGAGGCACTCCCATTGTATTCATCTATTTATTTTTTATTTATTTTGAGCAAAATACTCCTCTAAATTAGGATTTAACATATTGTGAAACAAACGCAAAAAGGCTAATCTCATGTCCAGCCCAACAAGAAGAACCATCTCGCAAAGGCCTAAACAAAGTCCGGCCCAACAAGAAGAACCATCTCGCGAAGGCCTAAATGAATCTAAGAAGCCAAAATTATCGCCTCTTCTTATCTTCTGAAGCCGTCGGCCCACTAGGCCCAAGATGCCCCCACAACACCAACTCACCATGCCGAGGCTCTCGCAAGTCGCGCTCCGCCGCCTCCTGTCGCCGCCGTCCGCCGAGGCAACCTCTCGCCTGACTGCGCCGATAGCTGCGGAGGCAGTATGTTGAGGAGGAACTCCCATACTACGCCGCGGCAGTGGCACCGGGGTAAGCTCTCGGATCTTCTTATGATTTGGGGCTTTTGGCTCCAAGTTTCCTCACTCGTCAAGCGGTTGGAGTCATGGACGAAGCACAAAAATACGCGGAGGTTGGCCGAATTCGTATATAACACAGATAACATTAAATGTTTATTTTATGATTGAAAAAATGTATTCTAATGTGTTTAGTTTGTATATTTTAATAATTATTTACATTCAATATTTGTATGTGTCGATTTTCTTTGTTTTTTGGGATCCACTTTGATATTTGAAATAATTTTACATTCAATATTTGCACTATCCGAACTCATGCAAGTACAATGTCACATTGCATATAAGTATATATTGTCAAATGTGTAATAATCTTGATGCTATATATATCTTTCTAATAATCTAATGTTTTCCGGAATGATAAAACACATGGCGGTGGATTATCAAATTAGTTCTTTATAAGAGTAAATATATAGTTGTATTTTTTTATTTCCAAAAACATCTCCATACTTACATATTAAGAAAAGATATTCGGGTTTGCTATATCTAAATCACATGACTTTAGTTAGGGATAAGTTGATTGTTCAGTCGTTGGATGTACATTTTTTTTAAGATTAACAAAAGAGAAGGAAGTGACTCTGATACTATCGACTAAGAAGAAAACATGTTGTTTAAAAAATCAACCACTTGAGATATGGACACATCCGTAGATATTTGACACCATGGTCATCAGGTCGGAGGAACGGGGAGGGGTCAACCCAAGAGGGTCAGGAAGACTTCGAGACCTCAGACGGTCTTTGCCGGTGACGCTGAGAGGGAGGGACATGCTAGAAGAGGTGACTGTCGACAAAAACGGTTGCTGACGGCAGCCACACTAGCAGAGAAGAAGAGAGATGTGAGGTTCACGGAGGAAAAAAAAACAATGTTGGCCTGTGGTTGCTGGCGGCGACGGCACCAGAGGAGGGTAGAAGAACATGACCATCAAGAAAATCGTCGCCACAGCAAGAAAATCGTCGCCACATGGATGATCTGGAGTCGGGGTGGGGAGAACAAGATGTGACCGTGTGAAGTTCGGACGAGGTCAGACAGACTTGGAAACATGAGCCGCGTCGCTTGTCTTCGTCTTCGAGCGAGCGCCGCCACCCCTCCCTTCCCATCCCGCTGCCTAGCAGCGCCCCAGCCTCCTCGCTCCGTCTCTCGTCTTCCTCCTCGTGCGAGCGACTCCACCGCAGGTATCTATATCCCCTCGTTTCTCTCGCTCCCGTCACCCCACGAACAGATCCCGCCCTTTAGCTCCCCGTTTCATCTCCTTAATATTCGCCAATTCGTAACTCAGGCAAAAATCAAGGTAGGGCGACCGCCCTACCTTGCCCTACCGGGTCCTCCGCCCTCGGTTGGAGTGGCGAATCGGGGCTCCGCCTGTACCGCAGGTTCTGCACCTACGACGAGAGAGGTATAGCCAGTTCCCAGTGGGTTCTTTTCAGGTTTCACTGCCTCAAATCACTACTGTTTTCTGTTCATGGGACGCCTTCATGGAATGAAGTAGTTACTTCGATTATCTAGATTCGCAAGAAACGGTCCTTGAATTATCCTGTGTTATCCGCTGTGGATGGTGAATTTTTTTTATTGCTGTATGAATTTCATGCATGTGGATCAGACAATCAGTGAATGTAAGCTTGGTTTATAGGAGGTGAATACGGAAGTGGATGTAATCATTTCTCTCTGTCTCACGGTTATAATTTCTCTAAGAAATTGCATGTTAACAGTGCGATCTGATTGCGCTGCTCTCCTACCGGTTCTCTCTGAGAACAACCTGCAGTTGTAGGCTTTAAATTCACCATGTCAGACTGGTTGTGGCGCCTGTGGAATTGCCTTACTGGATCACTATGACATGGCAAGTTCTGCTTCCATAGATTATGCTTTATCTCCGCGTACTGTTATGTCACCATAGAGCTATGCCTTGCGCCCATTATAACGTATGTTGAAAGTAATTGGTGAACAAGAACATGTGAACTTCCATTATTTTGATATTCTGTGAACAGTTTTCCGAGTGAAATCCTGATATAGACTTGTGAAATGATGTACAGATGACAGGGCACTTGAGGAAGAATTTGAGAGAAAATTTGGATGGATGTTAAAGATATTCTTCCTAGGAACCGCTGGCCTTGTTGGTTGGCAATTCTTTCCTTACATGGGTATGATTAAGACTTAATGATCTGCAAATTGAGATGTTTTTAGATATTTGACTCGTACTATCAACTTAGGACATTAGTCTGGCAAGTGGCAAACCTGAAAATGTTGTTATGTCTGACAAGTTTTCAGGGGATAACCTACTTCAGCAATCCATTTCGCTTTTGCATGTCAAAGATCCCTTGTTCAAGCGGATGGGAGCTTCACGATTAGCTCGTTTTGCAGTTGATGGTAACCAATTTTATCTAAGCATTTTTTTAATTTCTTATGTGATTTCTCTGTAAGATTCACCTGTTTAGAGAGCAACATTTAGACTTGCCACATATTACTTCTTGAATTCTTGTTAAAGTTGTCGCTACACTGAGGATGGTTTAGTTTCTTTCAAGAAGGCGTTCCCTGGATTGCTTTACTAGTTCGTAACAACATGAATAGGGGAGCTGTTAATTATTTAAGTCTTTTGATCACTGTTGTACTGTAATCACAGATTTATTTTCTTTGCTGAAAATCTGGACAGTCCAACTATTTGTGGCATTTTTTCTATTATGAAATTAAGAACCTTGTTAATCAAGAACCCTTCGAAGCTGCATTTTTGCTTTTTGCTTTGGACTTGAAAATTGTACTCCCTCCAATTCATAATAAGTGATGCTGATTTAGAACAAAGTTGTACTAAATCAGAGACACTTATTTTAACAGATTTCCTTAAGGCATGATGATGATATGTCATATATTTTCGGTCAAAAAAAATGATATGTCATATATTGATAAGAGGAATAGAAAGAAAAAAATTAGTGTTGAAGCACTGTAGCATAACTGAATATGCTACCAAGTTCTGTCTGGATGCTTAGAGTCAGGTGGCAGAGTTAACTGATGAAGAATGTTTAATTCAAAAGAGCTGAAGTTAACTGTCATGTACTACTAATGTTATAGGCCACCAAGTTCTGTATGATAGGCAACTCAATGCTGTAACTCTGCTACCTGACTCTAAGCATCCAGACAGAACTTGGTAGCATATTCAGTTATGCTGCAGTACTTCAATCATGAGTTTTGATTCCATTAGAGCTTTCAATATGCTCCTTTCTCCAGTTACTTTTCATGCTTTGGTCTGGTTTCTCACTTTAATTGAACTATTGTTGTCCAATGGCCTACAAAGATATACCACTTTGACAAGAGCACCCAAAGTAATCAAAGGTTTTGGAACGGGCACCATAGTGTCCACAAATAGTGCTTCATTGATTCTCTTTCACTTGTTCCTCTTGAAAATATTAATACGGATGCTATGAATCTCCTCCAAGATGATCTAAAAAAAATGAAGCCTCCTCCAAAAAAGGGTGTTAGTTTCTCTAGCTTCCAGCAGGGTAATCCTGTCAATGCCGTTTTCATACGAAGTCTGCAAGAATTAACATGACTGAAGTTAAAGGTTGGAGGTAGTTACTTGACATCTAGTTGCCTCGGTCGTGTTTCCCCACCAAGTTATCGTCCTCACATAACCTGCGGTAACCTACCTGTACATCTTGCCAGTTACTTGGACTCCTACAACGTGGGAGATGTTGATTGATGAGCTTCTTGACAAGTTGCTATCACTTACCAGAAATTCTCAAACCTCAAAGACCACTGCTAGTCTATAACATGTGCCATTGACCTATTGCGGATTGATATCTATGTGGTGTATGGTGTAGAAGTCGCTAGAGTTCATCAGTGAACGTGCCATGTGGGTTGGTCACCCACGTGCTGGGCCCAGCCGGCCCTAGCTGGTTCCAGTTTTGGAATATAATCCATGTTATCTTTAAGTTAGGAATATTTAATTGAAATTAGCAAGTTATCAATGTAAGATAGGTTATCCTTAGCTTGGCTTAAGCCAATTAGAGATAGGATATTTCCTTAGATTTAAGTTTTGCCCAGATTTGGTTGTTAGGCCAGTTCTGTGTGAAGATGCTCGGTGTATCTTTTTCCTTGAGAGAGACGAAGTACGATCTCTCCTCTCTACTTCATCCTTCTAGTCACTAATTTGACCCTCTCTCCAATCAGTCGTGCTGCCCTCCCTAACCCTAGTTCACAGCAGAAGGATCTATGTGTTACAAATGCAGGTCATGTCTAAAAGGTTTGAGTAAATTTCACAGAACCACACTTTTTTGTGGCGGCTGTCTCACAAAACCACGGTTGTTTGTAATAGTCTCACAAAACCACAACTTTTGAGGAAGTTGGTCTCAGAAAACCTAATCTCGATAATTAAGCTAGTTGATGGTGTTTCCGACAACCTGGGGCCACCAGTCAGATGCCACGTCACCTTTCCCGACTCGTTTTGGACGCCACGTCAGTTTCTACCCAATCCAAGACATCACCAGCTGTCACTAGAGCAAAGGCAGCTGACGTGGCATCGAAAACGGGCATTGAAAACGGGTTGGTGAAGATGACGTGGCATCTGACTGGTGGCCCCGGGTTGTCGGGAACACCATCAACCAGCTTAATTATCGAGATTAGGGTTTTCTGAGACCAACTGCCCTAAAAGTTGTGGTTTTGTGAATTGTGAGACTATTGCAAACAACCGTGGTTTTGTGAGACAACTGCCACAAAAAGTGTGGTTCTGTGAAATTTACTCAAAAGGTTTTGAGCTGATGGCCAGTAGCTGCAGAACATAATCTGAGTGCCAACCCTTTCTAAAACATATGGAGTCTTGTAGTAACTAAATCACCCATAGTGTCATTCCTACTCCTAAAACATTAGTAGTACATCACAGTTAACTTCATCTCTTTTGTATTAAACCTTCTTCATCAGTTAATTATATTTCTTTTTTACTCTATGAATGTTCTTCCTCCGTCCAACAAAAGATGTCTCAAGTTTGTCAAAATTTGGATGTATCTAGACATGACTTAGTGTATAGATGCATTCGAATTTGGTCAAAGTTGAGACATCCTTTGTTGGGCGGAGGGAGTACTAATTTCCCATGGGCACAGATGAAAGGAGAATGAAAGTGGTAGAGATGGGGGGAGCTCAAGAAATCCTGAATGTGTTGGAAGGTGCTAAAGATGATAAAACACGTAAAGAAGCTCTGAAGGCTCTCGTGGCACTCTCAAAGTCTGGTGAGTAAAATATTACTAGTTATTTCCTTTTATCATTGCGAGTTAATGTTATCTACAAGTTCCACCTCATGGTTTAAGTTAACGTTAGTTCTAGAGAATACACACCGTCAAGAAGGGAATAGCATGTATGTAGTATCAAGCTGCCATTAATTGCTGGAATTCATCCATTTCGATTTCCAACTGTGGTCTCTAACTGATTATGTGACAGGATCACAGGAAGGCATGCTAGAAAGGAAGCTCTCTGTTAGACCCATCATACCCGATGACTGTAGGAGTTGATAAACTTATGTTGCTAATCTCACACTGTTACGTGTTACGTACTAGCTACAGCACGTCCCATGTCCAAGCTGTTGTGCTTATTTCTTGCATCTCTGCACTTATGTCAGTTGAGTTCTTGTTTCACATATGATTCCCTGAAGATTGAGCATCTTTCTTCTGATGTACAGATAAAGCTGCGGGGTTTTTGGACAAGGCAGGCGCCTACGCCATCGTCAGTTCCACTCCGAACTCCCCTGAATATGCCGAGATCGAGGCTTGCAAGACTAGACTTCTCAAAGCGTTTGATCAGCTGAAGTCATGATGGTAGATGGCACCGAGTAAATTGAATCCTTCATCTATATGTTTTCTCTAGACGGAGACTTTGATGGAATCATTTCTTTTTAATGAAACAAGAGAATCCAGCTCAGCACACCCTTTTTGAATTTCTGAAGGTACCCAACTTTCCTTGTAAGGTCAATATGGCCATTTGAACATGATCAAAGCCGTTGGACCTTCTCAGAATGGTAGAATGACTTCTCATACGAGTAACTATTTTCAGTGGTGTTCTAACGATTGGCAACCTTGCCATAGTATTCACAATTATCCCAAAAAAGTATGAGAGAGAAAGAGAGGCGCGAAATATGGTTGCACGCCAATTGCTTCTTGGCATCACGTGGAGCATTTAATTTGTATAAATTTCTATTTCGGACTAAATAATAAAGCTCTTTCTTGAAAAAAGTTGTTACTACTTTATGCATTTTAAAAACAAATTTGTTTTCTGTTTCTTTGTAAAAGCTAATTTGCAAACTTGTACCATATGGAAGGTCTCGATAGATGTCTCACTTATTTTAAACTAGGTGATTCTTGGCGTGTTGCTGCGAAAAATTCTACTCTTTCTGTTCTTAAAAAATAGGTGTATTTTGTTTCATTTGACCGAACATTTGACCAAGCAATATTCCGTCAACACGTGACTTATGTGATAATAACCATGAACAAGTACTTTTGAATACGAATTCAACTATTTTATTTCTTCTGAAAGCCTCGGTGCATTTTCTCGCTATATCTCTCCTTTCTTGCTCCAACCAAGTATCACCTAATCTCACCAATAATGTGTTTTCTCTATGTGACATCCAAGTACCTTATTTGTTTGATTCAAGGAATGGAGAAAAAAACACGGGATTTCTACAATCCACTTGGACCATTTTTTTTAATTCAGTTGCATGAAGAATAGACAATTGTATTTGTGGCCTCTTCATTTCATACGAAACCATAGTAATGTGGATTATTGTTTCCCTTTGACGGCACTATTCACCCGTTTAATTCAAATGAATGAAGCAAAGAAAAAATACATGATTTTTTCCTTTTTTTATTAGTTTCAAGGAAAAACATGGATTTTTCACAATCCACTAGACTTTAAAAAAAAATCTATTGCAAGAACAATGACACGATGGTATTTATTATTGGCATGTGAACATTACAACTTTACTTTCAGTTGTGGTTTGACCATGTTTATGAGGATTTTGATACTTTCCTATTTGTAGGAATCAAGCACAGCCATCTATAAAATTCTTGTGTTTTTTTTAAAAAGAACTATTTTATATATCATCATATTCGTAAGTCAAAGATGTCCTCGAGCAATTCAGTGCTTTTGATTCCCGTGGTATTTATATCACTTCATTTTAATCATACGTTTCTCGTATTCCCGTGTTTGTGTTTTTGGATTCCAGTGAGCAGAGAAACACTCAAGCCATCGAGCATCGGCATGCCGAAGTCTCTCCCTGTGTTAAGACTTGCGCTTGCGTAGCCTTACACACTCAAGGTCCAATCATTCAATTCAGCGTGGCTGTCGCATTTACACGCATGCGTGTTCATTGATAAACTGTGTGTACCACAATCCATGAGGTGCAGGATACACCGTTGCCTGGGTGTGGTGGCGGGATTGTTATGTGAAACCAAAATTGTGGTTAGTGATAGAAAAATTGGTACGATTAGTTTTTTTTAGCCTTTTTGGACTGCACTATGTGACCTAGCTTAGGTTTTTGAATATCTCGCTGCACGAATATTTGAAAAATACGAGCCGCATAACCGTAAACTCAGTCCTAGAGTCCTGGGTCTTGGGCGAGGATTAGGAAGCGAGGCGTTAACAACTTGGCACCAAGTAAGCACGAAACACGGGCTTGACGTTCAAGTCCACCGCGACTACGCGAGTTCCCCCTCCCCCTGCTTTCTCTTCCGATCTCCTCTGCTTTCTCTTCCCCAACAACGCACACGGCGCTACCTCTCCGACGCGACGCCAGCCAGCCAGCCAGCCAGCGCGGGCGAGCGGAAAGAAAATTAAAGCCAACACGAGAAGGGAAAAAGGCAAGCAGGCACGCACGAACTCCCACTCCCCACTCTCCCCTTCCTCGCCCTCGCCGTCCACCACTCCGCCACTCCCCAGATCCACCTCCCATGCCGCCTCCCCACCTCCAACCCTAGCCACTCCTGAGCTGCCTCGGGTCCGCCACCGCGCAAAATGGGACGCCCCAGGCTGCTCAACGCGGGCGGCATCGACCCCATCGCCGAGGAGCCGCACCCTCCCCGCGCCGATGCCGACCCCGGCGGCCTCGCCTGCGCGATCTCCGCCGAGGCCAGCGCCGTGCTCGCCGTCATGCGCCGCAGCCTACGCCACCCGCGCGCGGCCGCCGACGACGCGGCCGCCGACCACCCGCTCGTCTCGTCCCTCAAGGCCCTGCGCCGCCTCGTCTTCTCCCCCGCCGCCGCGGCCTCGCCCTCGCTCCCGGCCGCATCGCTGCGGCCCTTCCTCGACGCCGTGCGCTCCGAGGACGCAGGCGCCGCCGTCACCTCGGCCTCGCTCGCCGCGCTCCACGAGGTCATGGCGCTCACGGGGCCGTCCCTCCCGGGCTCCGCGCTGCGGGAGGTCGTGGACGCCGTCGCCAGCTGCCGGTTCGAGGCGGGGGCGGAGGCCGCCGCCGAGGAGGCCGTCCTGATGCGGATGCTGCAGGCGCTGCTCGCGTGCCTGCGCGCCCCTGCCGCCCCCGCGCTGGGGGACCAGCACGTCTGCACCGCTGTCAACACGTGTTTCCGTGTGGTACACCAGGCCGCCGCCAAGGGCGAGCTCCTGCAGCGGTTCTCGCGCTACGCTATGCATGAGCTCGTCCGATATATCTTTGCCCGCCTCCCTCAGATAGGCAGCGATGATGGAGCTGATGGTACAGCCATACCAGAGGTATTTGGTTCGCAATGTGCACTTCTGCTTTCGCTATTATTAGGATCAGTCATGCACCAGTTTACAAATGCCATTTTCATCTCTCCTGAAAATAGCTTTTGAACTTTATGTACTCCGTATTTTTTTTTTTGCTGTATCCAAGAATTCAATAGCATTGCGCACAGCAAATGCTATTGTAGTATACTCCGTACTTAAGAAGCTAAGTAGATTGTTCAGCAATGTGGTGAACCAGAGATATGGTTATACCATGTCGGTTCAAACTGAGGCTGTAAAATATGAAACACAAGATGGCAAGAGCCTTTATTGGAGTTAATTATGTTAAAGTGCCAGCATGGAGGGTTAGAAGTTGGAACATTGAGACACATACATTAATAAACCTCAATCGACCATGCTGTACTGGTCCAGATCAAGTGATACTCGGTAGAACCCAGCGGGTAGGCCTGAGAGGCAGTGAAGTTGATTAATTTTCATATTTCTTGAAATATATAATGTAAATACTGAATGCCATGATATTGTTGTGTTTGTGGCTACTGCAATTGATGTTTGAGCGACCAGTTTTTAGCCATTTACAGCTGAAACCGGTTTAAAGTCGGATGCTTGTTTGTGGAACTTTAAATTCATGCTTGCTGGTTAGTGGTTACTTCAAAGAGTATCTATATTCTTTTAAATTCTGTTTGTCAAGGGTATAATTGTAGAAATTTTGACACAATTATCCTTTGATTCTGTGTGCCACATGAGTTGGTTTTGCACACCTCAGAGTTCACCTTTAATATGTGCAAGAGTATAGGTCTACCATATGAAATCTAACAAGCAGAAGATTATATGTTTAATTTTATTTTATGCCTAAATGCATAAGAGAATGATCCTAACATATTTATGTACGTTGTTGTGAGATGTTCTTTTTAGAGCAGTAAGCCCATATTATTCATTTAAATACACCACAGCTCCACCCTAAGGGCCTTGGATCTTTTGCTAACATCGTTCACAACCTCCCAACACATTTGCCAGTGTCCAATCTATGTGGCTTTGCTGCAACACTATTCTATTGGACTGTTGGTTACTTTGCATCTTCTAGCTTAACTGCTGTAGCCTGCAGTAGTGTTGACAGTGCAAATCATGCAATTTACCACTCCGCTGCTAATTAGGGTGTTTTGGTTTACCACCAACGGTGACCTTGCCGAAAAGTTGGCTAGCCCATGGTATTTGGCAGCTGTTTGGATTGGCGCTGAAATTTTGGCTCAGCCATGATGCCCTGGCAGTCTGGCACACCCAGTGTTGTTCTCGCTAAAATATGGGTGAACTATGGCGCAAAACGCTCCGCTAATAAATCGGTACCGTGGCTCAGCTGCTCTTACCTGCATTTTCTCGCACACAGGCACAGACAACTGCTTGGAAGCCTTCTGGCATCAAACTTAATCAGACCACCTCCTCTGAAGTGAATTGGTGGGCATGGTGAAATATATGCTACTGGTTTGTGTTCTTTGTCATTCGGCATTTTGTAGTTAATTAAGATTGGCGTGGAACTGAATTGAAATCAAACCGACTAACTGAGTACTAGCTGATTCAAGTTACCAGATACTCCCTCCGATCCTAAATTGTTGTCGAAATATTACATGTATCTAGACGCTTTTTAAGAATAGATACATCCATATTGGGCAAATTTGAGTCAAGAATTTAGGATCAGAGGGAGTATTAATTAAGTTAGTTGGTTGCAAACCAAAGGCACGCCGGCTGTAATCTAAACATCAATAACTTCTAACACAATATTGGTTCAAACCAAACACATCCTAAGCCAGTGTTTGAAGCTGCGAGTGAGCAAAACAAGGTCATGCAGGTGCAGTCTTTTCGGATCTTCCAACCATTTGCTTCAGAAGGTTATTGATCATAAAGATTACATTACAATGTGTATGTTAGTTTTAAGAGTATGCATAAAAAAGCTTCGGCCCAACAAGTGTTTGCATTTACAGTAAGGTAATGAAACCCGCCATTTTACATGAGTGAATCATTCTGTTTTACCCTTTGAGTAAAATGGAGTACTAAAGGTTTCCTTGTGAAGTTTGGTTAGCTCCTGGGCATTTATTTCCATACCGTTTACCTTTTACCAGATAGCATTTTTGCTCCATGGCACAGTTAATGATCTGCTTTTTGTATTGTACTCTCTGTAGATGGGTGGCATGGATAAGAACCATCCATTTGGGATCAGGGAAATGGAAAATGGAAATGGAAACTATGCACCTGAGGCAGGTACATCTGATGAAAATTCTGTAGATGGTAGTGGCCTCATCGTGGAGCCTTATGGAATCCCTTGCATGGTGGAGATTTTCCATTTCCTGTGCTCTCTCCTCAATGTTGTCGAGCAGATTGGGTTTGATGAAGATCTACCTTTATTTGCCCTAAAGTTGATCAATTCAGCGATCGAGCTTGGTGGGTCTGCAATTGGGAAGCATCCGAAGCTGCTGTCATTAGTGCAAGATGAGCTTTTCCGGAACCTAATGCAGTTTGGATTATCAATAAGCCCACTTATTCTTTCAATGGTGTGCAGCATTGTGTTAAATCTTTATCATCACCTCCGAACTGAACTCAAGATGCAGCTTGAGGCCTTCTTTTGTTGTATAATTCTGAGGCTTGCACAACCCCGATTTGGAGCAACATATCATCAACAGGAGGTTGCAATGGAAGCTCTTGTAGACTTCTGTCGACAGAAGAATTTTATGGTGGAGATGTATGCCAATCTGGACTGTGACATAACCTGCAGGAATGTTTTTGAGGAGCTTGCAAATCTTCTATCAAAGAGTGCATTTCCTATTAACTGCCCCTTGTCTTCTATGCACATTCTTGCTCTGGAAGGCTTGATTGCTGTGATTCAGGGAATGGCTGATCGGATTGGGAATGCAACCTCTCGCCCTGAACTCAGGCCTGTAGAACTTGATGAATATGCCCCTTTCTGGACAGTTAAATGCGAGAACTTTTTGGATCCTCAACATTGGGTGAGATTTGTCCGTCAGAGGAAGTATGTCAAGAGGAGGCTAATGATCGGTGCTGATCACTTTAACAGGGACCCAAAGAAAGGTCTGGAGTTCCTTCAAGGCAATCATCTGTTGCCTGAGAAGCTTGATCCTCAGAGTGTAGCTTGTTTTTTCCGCTACACAGCTGGTCTTGATAAGAATCTTGTAGGAGATTTTCTGGGCAATCATGATGAGTTTTGTGTTCAGGTACTTCATGAGTTTGCACAGACCTTTGACTTCCAGGAGATGAACTTGGATACAGCTCTGAGGCTATTTTTGGAGACATTTCGGCTGCCTGGAGAATCTCAGAAGATACAGAGGGTCCTTGAGGCCTTCTCAGATAGATACTATGAGCAGGCCCCACAAGCTTTTGCAAATAAGGACACTGCTTTGCTGCTGTCTTACTCAATTATAATGCTGAACACTGATCAGCATAACATGCAGGTGAAGAAGAAGATGACTGAGGAGGATTTCATCAAGAATAACAGGAACATAAATGGTGGTAGTGACCTTCCGCGTGAGATGTTGTCTGAGCTATACCATGCGATCTGCCGAAATGAGATCAAGACCACGCCTGAGCAGGGTATGGGATATTTAGAAATGTCTCCCAGTCGCTGGATAGATCTAATGCGGAAGTCCAAGTCAACATCCCCATATATTGTTGGTGATTCTCAGCCTTTCCTCGACCACGATATGTTTGCTATCATGTCTGGCCCTACTATTGCTGCCATTGCTGTGGTATTTGATCATTCGGAACATGAAGAAGTTCTGTTGACCTGTGTGGATGGCTTCTTGGGTATTGCAAAGATCTCAGCATTTCATCATCTTGAAGACGTTTTGGATGATCTTGTTGTTTCTCTCTGCAAATTCACCACTCTTTTGAATACCTCGTTGGTTGAGGAGCCAGTTACTGCCTTTGGAGATGACCTGAAGGCTAGATTGGCAACTGAAACATTGTTTACTATAGCTAATAGATATGGGGATTACATACGTACTGGCTGGAGGAATGTATTGGATTGCATCCTGAGACTGCATAAGCTAGGGCTTCTTCCTGCCCGTGTTGCTAGTGATGCAGCTGATGATTCAGAAGTTTATACTGAAACTGTCCAAGGAAAGCCTGCCCCTAGCTCAATTTCCACATCTCATATCCCAGTGATGGGTACGCCTCGGAAATCCTCTGGACTTATGGGAAGATTTAGTCAGCTACTCTCACTTGACAGTGAAGAACCAAGATCACAACCAACTGAGCAGCAACTCGCTGCCCACCAGAGGACTCTTCAGACAATCCAGAAATGCCGCATTGATAGTATATTTACAGAGAGCAAATTCTTGCAGCCTGATTCACTATTGCAACTTGCTAGAGCATTAATATGGGCTGCAGGCCGGCCTCAAAAGGTGGCCAGCTCGCCAGATGATGAGGACACAGCAGTATTCTGCTTGGAACTGCTGATTGCCATTACACTTAACAACCGAGATCGAATTGTGCTCCTCTGGCAAGGTGTATATGAGCATATTGCCAACATAGTTCAGTCCACAGTCATGCCATGTGCTCTTGTGGAGAAAGCTATTTTTGGACTTCTGCGGATATGCCAGAGGTTACTTCCATACAAAGAGAACCTTGCTGATGAGTTGCTGAGGTCATTGCAATTAGTTCTCAAGCTCGATGCACGAGTAGCAGATGCATACTGTGAGAACATTACACAGGAGGTTGCACGCCTTGTCAAAGCAAATGCTGGACACATAAAATCACAGATGGGTTGGAGAACTGTAGTGTTGCTGCTCTCCATTACAGCTCGCCACCCTGATGCTTCAGGAGTAGGCTTCGAGGCTATCATGTTTATCATGTCAGAGGGGCACCTTTCAAAATCAAATTATGCCATCTGCATTGAAGCGTCACGACAGTTTGCTGAATCCAGGGTTGGTCTGACAGACAGATCCATCCGTGCCCTAGATTTGATGGCTGACTCTGCCATTAATCTTGCCCGGTGGTCACAAGATACGAAAGGGTCAGGTGAGGAAGCTGATAAAGGATCGGAAGCAATCAGGGAGATGTGGCTCAAACTGCTGCAAGCACTGAAAAAGTTGAGCTTGGATCAGAGGGAGGAAGTGCGAAATCATGCATTAATTTCACTCCAGCGATGCCTCACAGCAACTGAAGGGATATGCCTCCAGTCCACCACATGGTCACATGCTTTCGATCTTGTCATATTTGCCTTGCTGGATGACTTGCTGGAAATTGGCCAGAATCACTCGCAAAAGGATTACAGGAACATGGAAGGATCCCTTGTGCTTGGCATGAAACTAGTAGTGAAGGTCTATCTTCAACTATTACCGGATCTCTTCGGACTGAGCAGCTTCTGCAAATTGTGGCTTGGAGTCCTTAGTCGAATGGAGAAGTACATCAAGATCAAGGTCCGAGGTAAGCGAAGTGACAAACTTCAAGAACTGATTCCGGATCTTCTCAGGAGCATCCTAGCTGCGATGAAGAGCCAGGGAATCCTTGCGAAGAGGAGTACAATAGGGGGTGACAGCTTGTGGGAGCTGACATGGCTTCATGTGAATAACATCTCGACTGGCTTGCAGTCTGAAGTTTTCCCAAGCCAGGAGTATGAGCAGCCGAACAATGTTGGTAGCCCGAGAGGGCTCAACGATGCTGAGACTAAGAACTAGAGGTTCAGGTGTTTTTGTCTAATAGTCCGGTGTGCTGTGGCATGTGAAAGTTTGACCTGCGTGTTTGCTAATCCATTGAAACGTAAGGTTTTGATATTGTAACTGCATTTCGCCTCCATTGTAAGTTTTTATTGTATGTATTTATTCTGGCGAGCTCAAAGACCAGTCAGTCCTTGCTCAGAGTTGCTGTCGTTCTGTAAAACTGTGACAGCAATGTGACCAGATTGACATGTCCGAACCGCTAACCTGTGGAGTTGTCATTTTTTTCATACACGTATCCAGCACTAAAATGCTGTTGTTTCGCAAGAGAAGGATTCATATTACTATTATTTCGAGAACAGACAGTATGACCTGCGTTTTGCAGAAGGTTTAGTGTGCTGGTTTAGTTGTGTTTGGCCCCATTTTCTAATTTAGGACTTGTTTGGATCAATTGATTCTTAGAGCTGTTTCAGATATTTGAAATCATATAGGAATGAAGTCTTTTGATTGTAGGATCTGTATCACAAATTCGTATTATATTATGAAGGATTTCAAACATCGACTCAAATATCAATACCTCATATTTTCTTTTGATGTAGTCCGAAGGCAGATTCACCAGGAGCATATAAAGGACACTTTTAACAACTTCTACGTTTTTAGCCCGACCCAGGTATTCCATCTCATGTGTTCTTTGTATCATGTGGTTTCTAAAGTTTAACGTTCAAAACAGTTTCTATCATTAACAGAAGTTGAAAAGTCTGACAAAAAGAGCTGAAGTGAATAATTTACAATCACACAACCAAACACTACCATCTTTTATTGAGTTGCATATTTAAATACAATGGACACACAACCCGGAAGCAGTGCAAATGCCTGCAACACCAATTCTCGAGAGGATTCAAATCCCTGCAAGTCTCCTCAATAATCACAACCACCCAAGAAAGTATTTGGCAAAAGGAAGACATTCAGGCCTTCAGGGATGTGTTGCCCCTCCCTGAATACAATCATTGACCGGTGGGGGATTGACCACAGGAATATCCAAGCTGCTGCCTTCTGCTTCTGGGGAAACCTCCCGCACGTCGGCGATCAACGCTTCTGACTGCTGGAAGCCACCCCACTCCGCATCACCAATCGGACGAATGTCCACCCCATCCACGGCCAGTTGAACTTCAGTGCTATCATTGGAAACCAGGACTGATCTTGAATCACTTACACAGGCTTTGTCCACGTCGTCATCTGATGCATCCACGTGCTTGGTCAATGGAGGGGAGTTGTCGGCACCAGAGCATGATTCAGATCTCTCTTCACATACTTGTTTTGTGCTGCTTTGCTCTCTGCATCAATACAATTTACCATTTAATCATCACCAATTATGCATAATGTAAAATTCATGTCAATAAATAGGTAGATATTCCATGCAGATTTCACTTTAAACTTGTATGTACAAGGAATGGGATGAGACAAAAACCTCTGCACTTGTGATTGGAGAACACCAATAAGGGCTAGAAGTTCCTCCTTTTCTTTCTCGACAGCATACAAATTTTCAGCAGCTTCCTTTATCCGAACTGTTGCATCTGCTTCACACACCCTTACCTTCTCCTCTGCTCGGGCAATAGTTGCTTCCTGTATCACCGCTTGCTCTCTAGCTTTCCCTAGTTCAGTGCGCCACATATGAGCCTCCTGGAATGCAGCGTCTCTTTCCTTGAGCAATTGGTCCTTCTCTTTGCTCAGGCTAATTACCTTCTCTTCAGATAGTCTTAGCTGCCATATAACCATTAATCATATTTAGCATTGAAGTTCAGAGCACTTAAAATCCAAAATTATATAAAAAATAATAATATTAACCTTAAGCATAGATTGTTCCATTTGTGTTTCCATTGCTTTTTTCAGGCGCTCGATCTCTGAACATAGAAGACGTCTCTGTTCATCCATTGTATGAGCTGCAGAAGCTGCTGCTTCTGCTGCCTCTGCAGTCTCTGTTAATTTGTCTGCTATTTCCTGAATTGTAGCATCCCGAGCACGAATGTCCTTAGCCAAATGCTGCAACTCCTCATCTTTCACTCGGAGAGTCTCCTGTGGAACATAATCACAGTACAGGACTATCAAATCAATGCTCACGTATATAATAACAAGGATACCGAATCATGTACCTACTATTGCACACCATATAATTATTGGCCAAAGATGTAACCATCTACTCCCTCCGTCCCATATTAAGTGACGAAATATTACATGTATCTAAATGCTTTTTGTGTATAGATACATCCATATTTGGGCAAATTTGAGTCAATATGGGACGGAGGGAGTATTACGTTTAGCGATGGTGGTAATCGTTCAAAAGATTATGCTGACCAGTACAGAGTCGGAAGGACGCCATGGCATAAGATAAAGTGGTAATTTTAGCCACAAAAGAAGGCAAGTCGCAATTAAATATAATAAGCAAGGAGCGTTATGTTCTTCTACCTATGAATATGCTCCAAATTTATGGAGAATATATTAGTGGCCTAAGGCAACCGAGCTAAAATTATTACCAAAAACTGAGAGCAACGACACATTTGTAGTTTATGATACTAATATAAGCACAAGCCATTAGAGAGACCACTAACACACACTATCATTGACTGCGGTTTGCAACATGTATGAAATTATTGCTAGTGTGCAAAGTGAAGTGGGTTTGATCCGTAAGGTAGGAATATGCACATCTGTACATCTGTTGCAGCACCCCATTTAAAACATGAATATTTTAAATAACAAAATTAATGTTATCAACAAGTAACTCATAATAGATCAAAAATGACGAATCATGCAGATTATATGGTCACACAGCACCACTTATTAACAGTATGTGGCAAGAGATCCAGATGACGTAATTGTTTATCTAGGGCTAGGCAGAGGAACAGATCGATACCTTCATGATGGTTAAATCATCAAGTTGACCCTCATTCAAATTATTGGTACCCAACCCAAAAGCTGCCCTCATTGAAACCTTCAATGCTGCTTCTATCTCCTTCATGGCCTCCAAAGCAGTTGCATTAGCATTAGCAACTGCAGTAGCAACCGTGCCTAATGTAGAAGGAGAACCATTTCCAGCCAGAGAATTTACTGCCTCTTTATGTGCTTGTAGTACTAACTGAGTTGCACTGATAATTATAGATATCATTAGTACCAAAAAGTTCGAGTATATATGAACTCAGATTATATCAGAGGACATAATCCCAAAGTTGAAAGCAGTTCATGGCGACATATAACTCTTGAATTCATTCAAAAGCTTTATCTTCTAGCTGTGCCTTACTAGAATAAACAATTCAAAAGGGATCATATCTAGTGCAAACATCACGAGCTGTTCTATGAATCTGGGAATGCACCACGTCGCTTATATCTGCATCACAGGAGTGCTAGCTTATACTGGGATAGTAGCGCTACTAGCATCCCATGATCAAATATAAGTGGTAATTCTCCATCACACTGTTTGGATGGATCAGATTGGGATTTGTGAGTTTGTGCTGAATTGATCGTTTGCACTAGATACTAATATAAAATAATTATAGAAGCATAAAAATAAATCTGCAAACATCTGTACAGAGCATATCCTTGACGGAACTTCCCTTTCATTCTTCCTCTCATACGGCTCGAGAAAATGATTTCTGTTTATGTCTATAATAATAGAAATTAGACTATGGCGTGCATTAATTTCCTTGCAGAATTGTTTTTTTACATTTATACTCATGGCTCAAGTTGGCTAATTTTGACTAATAGACTTCAAAGGTAAAATCCTTCTAAATGATTTGAGTCGTCTCTAACCTCTCTTTTTTTGTCTCATTTCGAACGAATTGACTGTTACTCCTTATTCTGATCTAATTCTGTTGTTGGGACAATTATTTCGAGATTTCCTTTTTTTTTCCTTATATTGGACAAGTAGTGGATGAGAAAACTTACTGCAATGTAGATACCCAAGCTTTGGCAGCACCAGGAGTTTCAGCGCAAAGAAAATAATCCTTTTTCTGAGGAGTTCCAATGTCTACTAGAGTAAAGGAATACAAAAACTAGAAGTGCACACTTAGCTTGTGAAATAACATAAAGACTTAAAGCTATTTGAGAATCATGAGACATATATAGGATACAGAAACAGCAGCCGTCATACTTTGGCATACCTCTGCAAGAAAAAAGTGGTAGTTAATTCTAGACATACAACCATTAAACTTCAGAAGAACATTCCAAAATAGTATATGTTCAGAGAATAATCTTACTGAAAATTTACAGGAGACAAAGTGATGGTACTTGAAGCATCAAATAGAATGGTTCCCTTAATGGCAGTTTCATTCCTCCGAAGTCTGCAACAAGAAAAAAAAAACTAAATAACGAGACGGCTGCAGGAATTTACCTGGCCTTCTCATTTGCAAAACACACAAAGTTTTATACTTGTATTCCATCTTTCCAGATGTTGGGTCCAGTATTATCCATCTTTCGTTCCATTTCCGTAGCTGTTTCAAGGAAGACAATAGTCATTCAAAACTCAAATTAGTAGATAAGTTTTCACAGGCTGGCTATCAAATTGTATGCTCTAGGTATGTCGCAAGTACGTGAAGGCCAAAGAAATTCCTCCCTTGTATGGTAGGTCTCCCTAACAGTCTGCCCCTTCTATCACTATCATCTCACGGTACATCTCATAATACCATAACAAGCATTTCCATCAGTTTCACCTACGACAGAAAACGTCCTTGTACACATGGAATAAGGTCCAGTTTCTCTCCCTGCTTGAATCTAATACAACAACACACTAATTGATGCATAAGGATACAGCGCATTAGCGCAATGCAGTACTCCTAGCTGCTACTCTCAAATCTCATAGTATAATCCAAATAGTATATCAATCAAATTATATTGGGAATTTGAACAGATAAGACACTCTGCTCATCAGACCAAGAACAAATTAAATCAACCACTTACCCTAACATTAAATTGAACGACTTACCGGTTACCCTAACATTAAATTGAGTTTTGACGCCTAAACCCTACACTAGACCGAATCTATCACCGAAATCGAACATTTACACGCCTAAGTGACCCCCATATAACCCATCACCCCAAAGATGATCGGGGAAGTACCGTCTCAGATCGCTTCAGCAGGGGCCCCTGGAGCAGGTACCTCCCGGACCCCGACGACAGCTGCCGCTTCACCTTCTCCAGGCTGCTCTCCGTGTCCCTAACCCTCTGCACAATCCCGCAGGGAAATCATCAGAAAAATCACCAAGTCAGGAAAAATCCAGAAATATCTGGACAGGGTTGAGAGGCCCGTTGGCGTACCGGGGAGCTGCCGTTGGTGGCCATGGCGGGGAGCGGCGGTGTGGGTGGCAGGGCTAGGGTTTTGGGGTGTGGAGGGAGGCTGGAGACGACGGCGGCGAAGGGGCCGGTAGGTGAAGACGGGGAGGGGAGGGGCGCTCGACCGGCCGGTGGGGGCGTTCAGATCGATGGAAAACTTCGGTGGCGGAAATGCTTCTGCTACTCTGCACGAGGCTACCCCGCGAGCTGTTGGCGTGGGCCCGCCGCTGCTGCCGTGGGGGTCAGTGGACAGCTTCTTGCCTTGTGTGCGAAATCTTCATTTTTGTTTTCCGTAAACCTGATGGTTTTCTCCGGTTTTCACCCGTAGAAACAGCAGACGAGGATTCCATTTCTCGGATTATTGTGAGACCTCAGCTCGTAGTAGTAGTCCATATGTAATCCGGAATCGACATAGCGTGATTTTTTTTGACGCAATCACGGAGGGAAAATATTCTCCACCCGAATATATTACTTCTTCAAGAGCAAGAGTTTACAAAAAGAGAAGGATAGCCACGTCACAAGTCACCTTTTATCAAAGCGTATCAATCTAAATGCATATATCTTTCAAAACATCCTGCAATTGGAGACAAATGGCGGACACCACGCGGTTAACAGTAGAAAACCTCAAGTTATCATCAAATTAGGAGTCGCAGCTCATCGGTCTCGCACCCTCTAATACCCACCACCGGAAAGACGATATAATTCTGAAAAAAGTGACGAAAGTACAAAAAGTCAAGAGAAGACTCCGGCTCTTCAATCGTGCACAAGAAGAATACACAACTTCTCCAATGGAAAGACGATAGAATCCTGAGGGAAAGTGGGAAAAAGAAGCATGAAAAAGGTGACATGATCTAAAAGAGCACCACTGATAGACTTACCTCTACCAACAAAGAGATTTGAGCCCTACGGAGAGTGTAAAAGAAGGGCACCACACAACAAGGAGCCGAATAAAACAGAAGCAACCAAGCAACGGTAAGGTGGACACAGCATCATTAGTTGCCGATGATCAGAACATTCGGCAGACGATAAGCAATATTTCACGAGGCAGAATGTGTTTCTTTTGTGCTAAATGCGGAATTGTGTGCTTTAACATTGCTCTATAATGTCATGGCCTGCTCAATTTAGACAATTCATCTGAAAATCATTTGTACTGGTCATAAGCCTCACCAAATAAAACATAAAGAGTCAATAACCAATTAAAACATAGAAACATAAGCCTTGAATAACTGATTTTGAGATGAGAACACCGAATTGAGCAATGTTATAATGACCTTATGTATAAAGCGAATGTTAGAGGAATGAATCCGCTAAATACTATACAATGGTGATGGTCGGGAAATACATAAAAGAAAATCTCCTATTGTATTTTACTATTATTGTTACCATATATCTATTGTATTCACTAACACCCGTGTCCTTGTTGGGAGACCCACCCAGCATCATTTTTCAAAGCAAACTAAAGGCCTAACAGAAAAACTACGTGTGCGACAATTTAGTGTACAAAAAGTTTAAGATGAAAAAAAAAAGTGTATGATGGTGTGGTCAATGGTGGCTCGTGTTGCAAAAGATTGTTATGAACGGTTGATATATTGAGTGTATAAAAATTGTACACAAATTGTAGTACATGAAGCACCGAGCATACATAGACTCCACCGGTTATTTGGTTCGTTTATAATACGAGTGGTGCTATGCGTACGATGCTTCCACGTCCGATTTTTGTACGATGCCTCAAAACCATTGTTGGTTTGCATCATCTTTTTCATCCATGCAGCTAAGAGTAGTATCGTACCCCAATGGTACAACAATGTGTCGTACGCACAGTTGTTTCGTTATAATACTTTTATTACCACGTTAATTTGAATGACAGCATACTGGTAACCTGATCTTTTCTAATAATTTTAGAACATACTCGTTAGCCTGGATAGCAAGATAGCAATATGATTTACCAAATTTTAATGACAATATTTATTTGATTCTTGTAATAGTTAAACCAAAATATATTTCAAGTATCTTTAAGCTGCTTGCTCGTGTCCTTTTAAGCACTTGAATGATTGACTTTCTCTTACTTGATTGGTCCACTTGCAATGTCAACTCATTCCCAATTAAGTTAAGGTAAGGAGTTCCCGGTACTACGTCATAAAGTCACTCCGGTGCATCATATCTTAAAAATCGCATCTTAAATATTAGGTGTTGAGATATAACTCCGCTAATGCACTGTATCTTGTTCTCCTATCTTAAGAGCCCATACCAATTACGTTTGGATCCTTTTTCTCTCCTTAAAGTCCTTTTCTTGACTAGTGGACTTGTTGATCGGTCTAGGTTTCTCGATCTAAACTCATTGGAAGCCTGACCGGATGAACAATGTACTCCCTTCGATCCACAATAAGTGTCAGAGATTTAGTACAAAATTGTACCAACTTTGTACTGAATCACGGCACTATTAAGGACCGGAGTAAGTAGTTGACATAGTCTTCGCCACATAGAATTTATGGGTCAGCCGATATAATGATTTATTCTAGGCCAAAACCAATATTATAATTTACTCTATGGCAACACTTGCATTCTTTTTTTCTATGTCTTTGATCCCTTCGTCGTATGGCCCATATTTGACCGAAACTTGGATTGTTGCCTTTTTTTACCAATCTTTGCTGTCTTGACCCTTTCTAATTGACATCTTAAGTTCACCTCCAAGGTTAACACTCTTGTAGCAAAGCTCCAATGAGGTCGGGTGGACGGTGGGTGCCTAGGGTCTCCCGGAATTACTCTAGGAAATCATTGCACCGTTTGCGAAGTACACTCTTCGGCGTCCTATTCCAATTTTTATTTAAGATGATCCTAGACACATGGATCGTGCTTAATTGATTACATATACTCCCTCTGTTACATATTAGGTGACTCAAATTTGATCAAATAATGATGTATCTATATCCAAAAAGCGTCTAGAAACATGTCATATTTCGTCACTTAATATGAGGCGGAAGGAGTATGTTTTTAAGTTTACTAGGTTGTACCACGTTTCAACAACCTTTTTTTCATATGATCATTTTCACATTCTGTTGGGCCATATCGATTTCGTAGTGGCCAAAACCATACGTGGTGAATAAAATAGTAGCAAGGTAGGCTAAGATCCGGTAATGTACATCACATGTCTCCTGGTCCCACACACACCGTTCTATGAGGCTACATGAAACGATTTCAATACATAGAAGTGGCAAATTATGAAGTGTTTACTTCTAAAGCAGCGGAACGGAATGGAACAGTTTTATTCTTATAAGAATGGAATGTAATGAAACGTTTTTAGTTTATGTATTCCAGGGACCAAAAACTAATCACTAGTTTCACTTAGAGTCAACAGATTTCTATTTTTTTTAAATGAGATGATTAGACATATTGAGTGAATATTTTTCTTTTAAGGATTTCATTCCAATTTTTCATGTTAAAGAAACCAAACACACGAATCATTTCACTTTTTAAAACCGTTTCATTACATTCTGTTACGTGACCTCAACCAAACACTTTAGGGTCGGAAAGTACTGAACCTGTTTAATTATTTTTTTAAAGTGCTAACTTCGGCAAATGTATTTTGATCTTCACTAAACAAGGTCGTCGTACTTTGAAGTTGCGAGTAACCAAATATTAGCCCGAACCGAAACACACATGTCGACTCGTCGGGCACGGGCGGCTACAGCCTACGGCTGCACGCCTACACAGCAATGCAACAGCAAAACAGAACCCCAAAGATTCCAACCGCTGTCACGGCCCTGTTGTACGCGCACGCCACAGAGCGGAGAGAGCTAGCTAGCATCCGTCGTCAAGCTGCTGCGGCTGCTGATCGACCCACGTCAAGGAATCGCCGGGAGTTCTTTTGAGTTTTCCTTTTGGCGAGAAGGATCGCAGGAGAGAGACACGACGACGACGACGACGTGCGCCGCTTTGGACGCGAGCGCGCACAGCACAGCTAGCCTTGACGAGCTCCAGCTAGCTCTGGTAGTGGTGGACGTGCCATTTGCCATTGCTGAGGCGCAGCAGCAAGCCAGAGCTAGCTCTAGGAACGCAGCTGCGTGCACTGTCTACCTAGCTAGCCAGCTACGGGATCAGATTCCTTTGACCACTCCCCAGTCTTCATCTGCCTGGTGGCTCTGTGCCCTGCCATTGCGCCAAGTACTCCCCTCTGCCCCTCTTGCATCATCATCATCACCACCCACAGCCCACAGGCATCCTCCCCTCCCTCTCGCTCTTTCATCAAAGAGTTCTTTTTTCTTTCTTTCTCTCTGCTCTGCTTCTGGTTCCCCAGCATGGATGCCAGCGGCGCATTGTGCAGCATGCGTGATTGTGTGTGTGGTAACTTTTTCCAACCCCTTCACATTTCCATGATGCTGCCGCTGCCACTCCCTGGGCTTCTCCAGTTGTCACTGGCCGGTAAGTGGTAACAATTTTGTCCGGCCTCTGACCAACGAACTTGGACGAAAAAAAACTTGCTAGTGCTCCTGACGCCCTGATGGCTCCGGTCAGTTGTTGCAACCCATGTTGGCCGACTCTTTGGTCTCTTCCCCTTGGACGGAGTGCTTGGAAAAGATGGGACTGTTTTTACTCTTCGAATATGTTCCTTTTCTTCCTGACTCTAGCTTAGTTACTCTATCCGATTCTAAATTGTTGTTCAAATATTGCATGTATGTAAAAGCTTTTTAAGAATAATTACATTCATATTTAGACAAATTTAAGTTAAGAATTAGAATCAGAGTACCTTAATTTGTTTATGATTCCTCGCTTATCTGACCTAATTCGTTCGGCAGATTAGATGGCAGAAATGACGTCTGAACGTATGTCCTTTTGCATCCGTAAATAATTAATGTAATGTTGGAATTTTTTTTCAAATAATTAGTGTGTGGAGACAAGTTACATCTACGCTGCTATATAATTTCAACTCAAAATTCTATTCACATGAACCATGAGAAAAAAAAGAGAGGAAAAGGTCAATCGTTAATAGTAGCAGGAGGTTGAAATTTGATAGACTATTCATGGTTGGGTTTCTTTTGTTGTTTCTTAGTGAATGAATTAAATTTGGAGCTGTATTTTTAAGTGATCTAGATATATCTTGTGACAATCTATTTTAATATTTTCATAACTATTGGCTTGTGCTATGTTGACGCGGGTGCACGTGGAAAAAATACCATACGACCCCTCTCCGAAGACCCACGGTTTGACCTTTGCATTGACCGCACGATCTAGACCGATGGAGCCAACAAGTGCAGTTGGGATTCGAGTGCAATTAAATTGGATGATCCAACGGTGAGAAGTTTGATCCACACACACTAGGTCAGTCATGCAAGAGTCGTGTTAAACAGATGATTAGAGGGAACTGGCTCAACCCTCTAGGGGTGGCCTATCACATATATTTATAG
This sequence comes from Brachypodium distachyon, assembly GCF_000005505.3. NCBI lineage: Eukaryota > Viridiplantae > Streptophyta > Magnoliopsida > Poales > Poaceae > Brachypodium > Brachypodium distachyon. The sequence goes on along the minus strand of NC_016131.3, from coordinate 9,783,303 downwards.
AGGTACCAAAGGTACGTTTACATGATACACGTATAGGTACAAGTACAGATGCTATACATGTCTAACACCCTCCCTCAATCTTAGCCACTTCCTAAAGAGTCTAGAAGGGTAAGATTGCGCCTACAAGCCTCGAATTGTGGTAGAGACAAAGGCTTAGTGAAGATGTCTGCAAGTTGATCCTTTGAAGAGATGAACTTGATTTGTAGTAGCTTCTGAGAAACACGTTCCCTTACAAAGTGATAGTCAACTTCGATGTGTTTTGTTCGGGCGTGAAATATTGGATTCGCCGAGAGGTTTGTAGCACCAATGTTGTCACACAAAAGTATAGGAGGCTGCGGTTGGGAGATTCCCAATTCCTGAAGCAAAGACTGTACCCAGATAAGCTCTGCAATGGCATTGGCCACAGCCCTGTATTCCGCTTCAGTGCTGCTACGTGATACAGTAGCCTGTTTCTAAGCACTCCAGGCGATCAAGTTGGAGCCAAAGAACATAGCATAACCCCCCATGGATCGCATGTCATCTGGACTACCGGCCCAGTCCGTATCAGAGTATGCCGAGAGGACCCCAGAGGGGTTCGGCCGAAGGTGCAGCCCGTGAGACACGGTGAGTTGAATGTAGCGCAGAATGCGCTTGATAGCAGACCAATGAGTGTCGCGAGGCGCGTGAAGATACTGACAAACTCTGTTGACAGCAAAGGAAATATCTGGTCGCGTGATTGTCAGGTACTGAATCCCACCAACAATACTCCGGTACTCTGTAACATCCTCAGAGGACAGAAGCTCACCATCAACATCAGTGATCTTGTCAGTGGTAGACATAGGCGTGGTGGTCGTCTTGCACTTAAGCATCCTAGCTCGCTGCAACAGATCCAAAGAATACTTCTTTTGTGTCATAACCAGACCATCATCACGATGGGCAACCTCCAAACCCAGAAAGAAGTGGAGTTTACCAAGGTCTTTGACAGCAAAATCAGCACCAAGAGCACGAACAAGAGTGTCTGCAGCCAATGGAGACGAACTTACAAGGATTATATCATCTACATAGACCAACAAGTACATAGTAACCTCAGGCTTCTGTAGAAGAAATAGTGATGAATCAGCAGTGGAGGGTGCAAAACCATGAGCACGGAGGGCAGTAGCAAGACGAGCATGCCAGGCACGAGGAGCTTGCTTCAGACCATAAAGCGCTTTGGTGAGACGACAGAGATAATCTGAACGATCAAGATCAGCAAAACCAGGCGGCTGCCGCATATAAACGTCCTCCTCCAATAAGCCATGAAGAAAGGCATTTTGCACGTCAAGCTGACGAAGAGACCAACCTCGAGTAACTGCAAGAGAGAGATGAAGTCTGCTAGTTGTAGGCTTGACCACTGGACTGAAGGTATCTTCATAATCAAGGCCAGAACGCTGCCTAAATCCCCTGGCAACAAGACGCGCTTTGTAGCGCTCAATAGACTCATCAGAATTCTTCTTCACTTTAAACACCCACTTTGAATTGATGAGATTGACTCGTGGTGGTGGAGGAACAAGTGTCCACGTCTCATTGCGAATAAGAGCGTGATACTCATGTTCCATGGCTTCTCTCCAGTGAGGAATACTCATCATAGCTTGGTACATGCTCGACTCAGAAGAGGGATCCGCAAGAGCTGCTGCCATGCAGGCAGCATACCAGGCAACGGTCCCATCAGTACGCACGAGGGCAGAAAATGCCACTGCGGCTGCGTGTGTGCGGACGCAGAGCCACTGGAGACGTTGATGGCGAAGGAGCAGCTGGCTAGGGCCTGGGTGACGGCCCAGTCGGCGAGGGACTGGACATCATAGACGGCCCAGCCGATGAGGGGCTGGTCGTTGTGCTGAGGCCGGGCCGCGCGGGCGACGGGGAGACAACCTCCGGCCGCAGAAGCGGCGAGAGCGAGACGGGAGACGTGGGCGACACGTAGTCTCCCGACTGCGCGGTTGAAGACAACGGCAGCGTCGTGGGCCTCGAGTGGCAGGCCGGTAAGACGGATTCCACGGCCGGCCCAGGCGCAGAAGCAGTCGGCACTGCATGAGCGACGTGCTCTGGCGGCAGTGACGAGAGAGAGTCTGACTCGAGCAGCTCTAAACGTGCACCGCGCCCAGTGTCTGCACCATGGTTAGGTAACAACACAGGAGAGTATGCAACATCTTCAAATTGGTCAGCAATAAGGGAGGATGAATGCATAGGTGGGGACTCAGTGTTGGACACAGGTAATTTGGCGAAAAGAAAAACATGCTCATCAAACATGACATCCCGAGATATGTAGACACGATTAGTGGTGACATGAAGACATTTATAACCTTTATGAAGAGAACTATAGCCAAGAAAGACGCACTTTTTGGATCGAAATTCCAGCTTACGTTTGTTGTAGGGGCGTAAATGTGGCCAACAAGGACACCCAAACACCTTAAAGAAAGTATAGTCAGGTAATTCATGAAGGAGAAGTTCAATGGGAGTCTTCATGTCTAGAGCACGAGTGGGAGTACGGTTGATGAGAAAACATGCAGTGGTGAAGGCATCACTCCAAAATCTAAAAGGAACAGATGCATGGGCCAAAAGAGTGAGACCAGTTTCGACAATATGACGATGCTTACGTTCAGCAGAGCCATTCTGCTGATGTGTAAGTGGACATGCTAAACGATGCGCGATCCCAAGCTGCTGGAAGAAGAAGTTGAGGTTGCGATACTCGCCACCCCAATCCGACTGAACATAAACAATTTTGTGCTTGAGAAGGCGTTCAACATGTTTTTGAAACTGAACAAACATATCGAACACATCAAATTTGCGTTTAATAAGATAAAGCCAAGTAAAGCGACTATACGCATCAATGAAACTGACATAATAATTATGGCCAGTGACTGAGGTCTGAGCAGGACCCCAAACATCTGAAAACACAAGTTCTAGAGGATGTTTAACTTCACGATGAGACTCAAAAAAAGGAAGTTGATGACTCTTCCCCTGCTGACAAGCATCACACACTGCTACATCTTTATTGCTAGGCATGCTGGGAAGCTCATGACGACGCAAAACATGGCGGACGATAGGAGTGGCTCGATGACCAAGACGAGCATGCCACTGGGACGACGAAGCGCGAACTCCACTGAAAACCCGAGAAACTCCAGGCGACTCCAAGCGATAGAGACCATGACAAAGGCGTCCACTAAGGAGCACATCTCTAGTGGCCCGATCCTTAATAAAAAGATCAAATGGGTGAAACTCAAAAAGCACATTATTATCATAAGTGATCTTAGGAACTGAAAGGAGGTTACGAGTCACAAGTCACAGATGGAACTCTAAGAACATTGCGAAGCTGAAGACTCCTAGTGGCATGACTAGTGAGAAGAGATGCTTGACCAACATGAGAGATATGCATACCTGCTCCATTGACAGTGTGAACCTTGTCGGGACCATGATAAGCCTCATGGGTGTGAAGCTTGCCCAGCTCACTCGTCAGATGATCCGTGGCCCCAGTATCCATTACCAGTGAGGGTCGACGAAGTAGGACTGAGTATGTCCCTGCTGATCCTCCAGCGCCGGGCGGTCAGCCATGGGGGCTTGACATTCCTTGTTCCTCGTGTCCTTTCCATCGTTGTTGAGGCCGAGGAAGCTCTTCTGGAAGCAGCGATGACACTTGGAAGCCCAGTGGACTTCGCGCCCACAGAGCTGGCACACACGAGGCGGGCGGCCTCCCCCAGATGAGCTCGAAGACGAGGGGATGGCCGAAGGTGGCTGAGGTGGCGCAGCAGAACCCTTGGCACTAGAGGGGCCGCGGCCCCCTCTGTGAGCGACGTGCGCCAAGGGGGTGACGTGACCACGCTGAGCACGGCGCGCCTCCTCGCGCTGCTCGGTGAGAAGGAGGCGCGAGTAAAGCTCGTGTGCTATCATCGGAGTCTTGCGCTCGTTGACGACCTCCACCAAACCATCGTACTCCTCGTCGAGGCCGTTGAGGATGTAGGAGGTGAACTCGGTGTCGGTGAGAGGCTGGGCGATGGAGGCCAGTGTGTCGGCGAGCGACTTGACCTTGTTGTAGAAGGCAGTCACCATCGTGTCGAGCTTCTCACACTCACCAAGCTGACGACGGAGGGTGCTGGAGCGGGCCTGCGACTGCGACTGCGACGCAAAGAAGCGCTCCAGGATGGTCCAGGCCTCATGGGAGGTCTTGGCGAAGACAATCATCCCGGCAACCTCAGGAGTGAGCGACCCCTGGATGGACGAGAGGATGGCCTGGTCCTGCCCCGTCCAGACACGGTGCGCCGGATTGTAGACCGGACCGTTCACGCTGTCCACCAGCGCGGGGGGGGGGGGGGGCAAGGCAGGGTGCCATCGACGTAGCCAAGCAGCTAATGGCTCCCAAGGAGCAGAAGAACCTGCGCACGCCAGAAAATATAGTTATCCGGCGACAGCTTGACGGTGATGAGGTTGCCGATGTGGAACGGCGCCGGCAGAGAGCCAGACGTGAAGACCGCCGGATCGGCTTATGCTGCAGAGGCCGGGGCCGCCGGCTCAATGGCCAAGGATGGAGCAGCAGCAGTGGCCGAGGAGGCGGCAGTAGACGGGACTGACGCCGACGACGCCGGCCACGGATAGGAGTGCATCGAGCCCACCGACAGCGTACCGATCTGTGGCGTCGTCAGGGCGGCGCGATCGAGCGGAACGTTTAGGAGGGTAGCGAGGGAGGCCGGAAGATACCCAGCTTGGTGAGGCCGGCGGAGGCGGCGCTCGTCATGGCAGCGGCGGCGGCGGCCAAAGAAGGTTCAGCGGTGGCAGCTGCGGCAGTAGAGGGCGGAAGCATGGAGTTGGCGGCGGCCAGGGCGGCGGCGACCAGATGGTGGGTGGAGCTGGGTGGATCGGTGGGAGAGAAGGCGGCGGCGGCAGCCAGGGGTAAAACCCTAGGCGGCGGCGGCTGGGGCTTCTTAACCTAATCTGATACCATGTTAAACAGATGATTAGAGGGAACTTGCTCAACCCTCTAGGGGTGGCCTATCACATATATTTATAGAGATACCAAAGATACGTTTACATGATACACGTATAGATACAAGTACAGATGCTATACATGTCTAACAAGTCGTATAAGATTTATCTCCCTAGAGCACGTTGCAGTAGCTCCCAAACAATGGAGCACTTAGATGTTTGCATGAATTCTACTAGGATTTCATATGAAACGACAGCTAAATCTCTTTCATGAATCTCGAAAAGTCACATATGTTCCAACCAGGGCATTAATTAGCTTTTTAATAATCTCAGCTTGATATCTTGCAAATCCATAAGCCCGTCACGAGTGATACTTCAAACCTTCTTCGTGTTCAGATTTGACCTTTCTACACGGATAAATGGATTTGTGATCAAGGCATGCAGGGTAATGCATGGCTGAACTCTTCACAGTCTCTGTAGTCCTTAGCGCTACAATGCTTTAGTTCCTGGCCACATGCACGATCAAAATGGTCAGTTTGCCACAGATCTTACATGGGATAAAAGATGGACCATGCATGCCTGGTGTGGACTGTCAGGCGTATATACGTGCAGTCGATCTTTACTTTGAGTTCACACGCGGTGTTTTGTGGTAAAATAATTCTACGCGCTACCTAGGTTGCTAGCTATAGTACCGATCACGGCCGCACTGCTTTTACAGCTTCAGGTCAGGACAGCACGTACATGCATGCATGCATGCAAGCACTTTTTTGTTCTCTTATGCCACGAAAAGCTCTGCTCAGTTTAGTTCACTGGTTTGGACCCACGTGCCAGTGGGACTTATGGTGAGCGACTAATTCTTGAAAGCTAAAAGATGGAGTTGAAAGTTATTAATCCTGATCTTCTGCCTGCTTTTTAAAGTACCACGAAATACCCACTTTTGTCCTTTTTTTAGATTGCAATTTATAGTTTTGCAAGTTACACAAAGTGGCCGAACTGAAATTACATTCCTCATTTTCCCCTTTTAATGTTGCGCGGGGAAGGCGGATCATTTAAGCAAGGGCAAACAATGGCATTTTATTGCAACGTTATATCAAACCAGTTCACAAATCATGGGTTGCACAAAGTAATAATGTCTTTCTCGTGAGTTAAAAAATAGAATCCCAAAAAATGCAAAATACTCTCTCCATTTCGAAATGTAATGTGTATAACATTTGTTGATTATCAAGCTTTTTAAACTTTGAGCAAACTTATGACAAAAAAAAACATACGTAGTGTCAAACCAAGATATTATAAAAATGTATTTCACAATAAATCTAATGATCTTTATCTGATACCTAGATGTTAATATATTTTGCCAGGTAACAAAATTTGTATGCTCTAAATATTGGAACGGAGGGAGCATGGTTGAGTTATCATCTCTCAAGGTTACGCTGGCGCAAACCTCCGGTTTCATTGACTGCACACGATCTCACTGGCGATCAAAATCTAAATCTGCCACTCGATCCGTGCATGTGTCTCCTGGGGGCAGCAGAATTGATATCTTTTGTCCTCGAGCTCGCGAGAGTCCAAACTTCGGAATGATAAAGGGTCTGCATGTTGCAATTCATAACTGTACATACACACATACCTCTGACCCGATACATATCAACGAGCTAGTTGTGATTCATGTAAGACGCTAGACCGTTCTCCCAACTGTTTCAGTCTAGTACCTGTTCTACGCATCAAATCCAGAAAAAACGCACTTTCTGACACTGAGAATTCATGCACTTTACGTCGACAGTCTCAAAAGATACGTATTTGAGACGCGTTATAAAGCCCTTTGCGCATGCGCTCGATCGATCAAAGAACCATAGATCCTGCATTTATGCATGGCATTCAGACATAAATAATCCAAACGATCGATTAGCACATGAACAAATTAAGCTAGCTGCCCTCTACGCCGATCCTAGCTAGCGACACCTGTCGATCACATGCACACAGCTCCGGCGTCTCGATCGGGCTCGCCGATCGATCCTAGCTAGCGCGCACGCACCGATCTCGATATGCATGCATGGCACACTCGATCACTGCACGCGCGCGGCATCATCGTGCAGAGATCCCCCGTTGGATTATTGGTCTTCTCTCGACTACTCTCTCCCTCCTGGCTCCTGGTCCTGGCCGGGGGAGCTTTGTTTTTGTCTCACTTGGGCGCGGCGGGGCCCTTGCGCTTGGCGGCGAGCGCGAACATGGAGCCGGCGAGCTGGCTCACGGCAGCGGCCAGCCCGGCCACGCACTGCTCCCCGGCCTCGCGCCGCGCCTGCCGTGCCACGCTCCGCCGCTCCTCCACGGCCATCAGCTCCCTGTGCCGCCGCTCCTCCGCGGCCTCCCGGCTCTCCAGCGCCCCCGACAGGATGGCCGCGCCCCGCCCGATCGCCCCGCCCAGGGCGTCTTCGTCCTCGCCCGAGCTCTCGTCGTCTTCCTGCAGGGGCTGGGCTTCTTGATGGTGTATTCCTGCCGATGCCGATGCCGCTGCCGGCGTGCTGCTCCGGGGCTGCCCGTCCAGCGACTGCCGCAGCCTCTTCCTCTCCGGCGACTCGGACGCGCTGCAGTGCGTTCCTTGCTCTTGCAATATTGGCCAAGAAATTAACCATCCAACCATCAGCACACGGAGACCGAGAACTCGTGATCAAGAAGAGAAAAACGCATGCAAGGAGATTGCAGACAGACGGAAGGGCGCGTACCGAAAGGCCGGGGCGGCGGGACTTGGGCGAGCGGGGAGGCCTGCATGGCGGGGATGTCGGCGCCGACGTTGGTGGCAGTCAAGGGCGCCCCCAAGAACAAAACGCCGGAGCCGGAGCCGGAGCCGCCGTAGCAGCTCAACCTCCGCCGGCTCTCGACGATCTCGCCCATGGCCTCGTAGATCTCGCGCAGGAGGTTGGAAGGGAGGCAGCGCTCCTTGCGCTCCGCCCTGGCCATGGCCCAGTAGGAGCTCGCGGCGGCGTGCTGCTGCTCGTGGGCGCGCACCTTCTTGTAGTCCCTCATGAGGTTGTCCCAGCGGTCGTTGCACTGGTTCTGGCTCCGGCGGCACCCGGCGCGCCAGCAGTAGTCCTCCACCCAGCGCCACCGGGCCAGGCCCTGGTCCGCCGGGTGCCGCTCCGAGTGCACACGCTTCTTCGCCTCGATCAGCACCATCGTCTCCGGCAGCGTCCAGTTGCCCCTCCGGTACTCCCTCACTGTTGCCAGCGTCATGGCGCCAGCCGCGCTCAGGTTCCTGCCCGCGTCCTGATCTCCTTGCTGGCCTGATCGCTCCATGACGCCGGCGGATCCCTGCTGCTTCATGTCCATGCCTGGCTCGGCTGCTTGTGGAGTGTGGTGCTTTAGCAGACTGAGTGACTCACTCACTGTGCTGGAGGGCTAGTCAGCTCTCAGCTGGAGGCATATTATTTGATGGTGATGGCATGGTGAGATCTCTCAATTCAAGAGAGGGTGGACCGGTACTACATATCAGTCACACAGTCATGCAGTTAAGTGATGGTTTTGTAGTGGGAGGCTAGCTATATAATGGTGGCTGCATGAAGGCAACTTGTGCTACTAATAACTACCTCATGCATGTAGGATCACAGAACTGGCTGGCATTAAGAAAATAGCATGACATGATATGAAGAGAAAAAGGGGGCATGAGCTCACATTGATCTGTTTGGCTCTTTATGCATATGCCTTTTCATCACCTCACACTCTCACTCTAACTCACACCAGAGCCTTTTGTGGGCTTTTTTGACTTGGATTATGGGGGTCTGTTAGGGTTTGACTATCTTGCTCCCTGTCCCTAATTAATGCATCTGACGAGTTTAAGGTTCAGAAAATGGGTAGGGACTTGGCTAGCTAGGGTTGCATGCATCATGTGATTTGTCTAATATCTGCTCCTCCCTTCTCAAGAAAATTTGGTACATATGTATAGTTAACAACACCCCTCATGAAAGATCATCTCTTTTTGGGAGAATGAGGCAGAGCCAGCAACAGCTAATCATTTGGTCAGACAGTGAGTGTTATCATGTATGAGCATGCAAGCCCCCCATGTTAACACATAAGTGGCATCTATCTTTGGTAATGTTGGTCAATGTGTAGAAGGGTCTTGGGGGGAGCAAAAAATGCGTACAACAGGTTGATCAGAGGCATCACATGGAGGCCGTGGTGGCAGCAAAAAGTCTGGGAGAGAAAGGATGAAGGAGCAGTCTGGGTGTAGAGTGCAGACAGCTAGCTACCTCATGTGGAATTAGGTGCATGTGATCAAGTAGAAAGATGTGCTTCGACTGACACGCAAGATGGTCTTCAGCCCCCGGAAAGGTAGTAAAATTGTACTCCGTAGATGCTGATTTTTCAAGTTATTGCTTGCATGTTAGATTTGACTTGAACATCGATCCATGTATATCGATTTAGGAACAATGTAATTGATCAGTTTAGTGGTGTGCTGGACGGGTTATCCCTTCTTGCGTGTCGGGTTTGATCTTCTAAAACGAACCCTCACGATGTGCAGTGGCATCGATGAAGATCGCTGCAGCCGCAGTACAAAACCACAAGGTCCTGCGCCGCTGCAGGGATGCTGCATGCATGACTGCATCCATCACCAAGAAGTTACCAACTCACCACCCGTGCGTCAGAAACACGTGAAAAAACTGAGAGGGCACAAACCACAAAATGTTTTTACCAAGGCATATAACATTTGTTGCATAGGAGGACAACGAATCGAGCGAAAACTCAATGCAAACTTGCAAACTAACCACTCGTCATTGAGTTTAAGTGGTTGGTGGGACTTCAACTTTTTATTAGAGCAGTGCATTTTTTATCTAATCGCCTACAATGAGATACGTCATCTTCTAAGTATATGGTCGTAGGGACGAACGTCTTTTCTTAAGCGATCCAAGTCAATTCCAAAACATAATAAAACAAGTTGCGTAATAAATTACCCCTTTCTTGTTATCAATACATACATTGATACTAAAATTTATAATGGTTGTAATTCCTTTAGTTAAGAGAAATCAAACATCTTCTTTCATTTTTCTCCTATCAAAGTCGACGATTATCATACACAACACTCCTAGATAAATCCATTGTATACGCCTAATAGTCGTAGGATCTGATCACTTCTTTTTTTAGAGGATCGGATTTGGCAACTGAGATTCATGCAAGTACAAAGTGACAAGAAGATCGCCATCACATGACCTAACTATTTCTATGTGTTTGAGAAAGAGCAACTGGAGTGATATAATAATGGCAGGCTCTCTTTTTTGGAGAAGAAAAAACAGTGCTACGGTATTATGCAATTATGTAGCTCTACAAGGGTTAGAGTGAAAAATAATTTTTAAGACAAAAAATTTAAAGAATTACATTATTCCACACGCGGAAGCGAACAACTACAATTCCCCAATTCGCTTCCTTGCGTGCGATTTGATCTCGTCCAAGGTTCCGCGGCCGCCGAATTCGATGGCAGCCAACGCCGGCAACAAGATCCGCAACGCCAAAGTGGTGCGAATTCTAATCTCTAGTATTCAACCGCAGTTATTGATCGAATCGCCTGGACTGGATCTTGATCGCTAGCAGTATTTGGCTAATTTTGGTGTTACCTCGTGGGAGTGGTACCAGTCATATTTTTGTGTTGAATCCTCTTGATGGTTGAGTGAATTATGATTGGTCCAGTCCAATGGTGTCACCGCTATTATTACTCCTAAGATACATATTTACGGGGGAATTCTCCATTAGTGGTTTCTGCGCCAGTAGCCAGACTTCTTAAATTTTTGCCAGCTTAGCGACGCAGCTATTGTTTCTTGAATGCTAACTCGTGTCTTGGCGATGCAAAATGTATGCCAGTGAGTAATTTTTGTCAGACTTTAAATGTTTCGCAAGCACCTGTGTATATAGTATGCTTTTGAGCTCATAAGTCACAACTGATTCCAAGGTCATGTCTGACTTCAATTTTGGCACAGTCAATTTTACAGTGAATCACTCATTTATGCCGTAAATATTTCAAAATTCAGTGTTATATTAGAATCTCGTTGGTTTTGAAATGCTATTTTTATTATCGTGCTTGGATTGTCAGGTTCTTCTTGGTGATGTGGGTGCTGGCAAATCCAGCTTGGTTCTTCGGTTTGTAAAAGGACAGTTTGTTGAATTCCAGGCAAGTCTTCTGATATATTCCTTTTGTTCAACTCCAGGCAGTTTTGTGCTGAATGATTATTATGTCTGTCTATCTGTCTGCAGGAGTCGACAATTGGTGCGGCTTTCTTCTCACAAACCTTGGCGGTTAGTGACGAGACTGTGAAGTTTGAAATCTGGGATACCGCTGGGCAGGAGAGGTATCATAGCTTGGCCCCCATGTACTATAGGGGTGCCGCTGCTGCGATAGTTGTCTATGACATCTCAAATCAGGTTAGTAGAATGGAATTGGTTTACCTGTGATAGTGATAAATTGTAGGTCTTGATGATACAAGCTCGTGATTTGCATGTTGTCTCCTTTGGCGCATGAACAATGGTTATGACTCCTTATGGTAGTGTTACTGAGTTGTAAGTTCGATTTGGGAAATAAGAGGGAACCAAGAGGTAAAATTTGATGCTGGTCAAATTCTTGGTATACTTGCGAGCCATAAGCTGTTCTTGGTGGGAACATGAATACATGATACAAATATCTAGTAGCTTCTTTGCATTCTATGGAAAGTGCTGAGCTTTTAATACACTTGAGCACTAGAGTTTGTACGTGGTTACTAGTGGTGGATCACATAGAATATTCTTTGTTGCACATGAGTCCCATAATCCATAGTTGAAATACAGTGATAGATAATACTTCGTCAAAACTAATATACTGCGTTCCTCCAAATAGTTCTGCACTATGGGCGCATGACTGTAATTTGTTTGCTCTAGTACTGTTTGAACAGGTTTATTATTATTATTATCATCATCACATGATCTGTATTTGAATGTCGTATATTCTAGCATATTCATACCGTGTATGCAATTATCCATGTTTGCTAAGTATACAGCTTCCATATTGGCATTCAATGGTTGAAATATGTCTACCTTAATTTTGAAGCAGTATAGCTACCATCCTGGTTAAGAGTGATCAGTAGTCGTTTTATCTCTCGTCCCCGTCTTAAGTGAAACTGCACAGAGAGGGATGCTCCAGTTCAAATTCTTTTAACTTTGTCATTCCTACCTTTAGGCATCCTTCATACGTGCGAAGAAATGGGTTCAAGAACTTCAGGCTCAAGGTACTCCACTATGATTTGAGGACATGACATCGTTCTGATGCTTTATATGTCTGTTCAGCCTTCTTTCATCACATGACTAACCAGCTCCTTAAATTGTTGGTTTGTGTGAAATCCATCTTGTATGTCCTCTGCATTTCTGGATATGGTGATGAGATTAATAAACAGTTTAAATAACTTCATATTTATGTTTTCCACAGGGTTATTCAGTTAATTTATGCATTGTTTAATTTTCCCCATTGACTTCATTTAGTTGTACTAGACTACTAGTTCTTCTATTCTGGGTATGTTTTTGTGAATTGACTTCTTATTCGCATTTGACTTCCTTACTCATTTCATGTTTGTGTTACTGGATCTTCATGTTTTTGGAATATTCATATTTATAAATCTGATTAATGGTGGTGCAAATATGAATAATCAACATTATCAAACCATATGAAGGTTATGTACCTCGTTTAAACAAATGTAACAAATTTATCCCTTTGATGTAGGAAACCCAAATACAGTAGTTGCTCTTGCTGGCAACAAAGCCGATTTGCTAGAGACAAGGCAGGTTCAAATAGAGGTATGCAATTTCTCTTCTTCCCGATTTCTCAGAACTTTCCTGCTTTGCATGCAGTACTGTGTCTATGTTTCACTATTTACATTTACAGAGGTATAAATTGTCTTATTTTAAAACTGATATAGTGTAGTCAACTAGTGATTTAAGTTTCTGCCTTTTCAGACTATAATATATACTACCAGCATCACAACAGATCATTCTTAGGGTACGAAAGTTGAATACACAGAAAATACTTCAGTAAGGGGATTAAATGCACCTTGCATAAATTAATCTGTTGGTTAGTTTGACAATGAACTTTATAATTGGGAGAAAATACTTTGATGATATTACACATTCGAATTGGTTTTATTGTTCAATACTCCCTACTGTAGCACATCCTGATGCACATGTCTGCTTTGTTTGTTGAAGATGTTATACCACCAGTTAATCTTGAATGCGCTTTAGTCATGACAGGGACTGATATCACCTGTCGTTGCTGCAGCATCTGAATAAAGTGTAAAAAAATTGCAGATTGTAAAGATACTATTTAGTATACGCGCCCATGCTGTCTGAATCTGTGTTGCTTTGAGGAATTTCTCTTGTAGCAATCCCTTATAATTTAATGGCGCTCCTCCCATTTAAAGTTAAGGCATATAATTTTCTCCAATTCTTCTCACAATAAAAGGCATGTTATCTGAATGTATTGATATTTTCTTGTTTTTTCATTTACCACATCTCTCATGCAATTGTAAGAAACACTCCCGCTAACAATCCCTTCGATTCCCAAGGTATCTAACTATCTATGCAAGGCTAACCTTTTATTTTCAGAAACAAACAAGGATAGCTTGGTCATTTTCTCTTTTTTTCCCCATGATTTTATAGCATTGTTAACTCTTGTGCCCACTTGGATTATGCCTTGGTGTTACAATTTGCCATGGAGGTATTAAAGACCTGAGCAGGCGACTCGAAGCTATGACATGAGAATGCACTGCTTCATTTTGCTTGTAGCATTTTGTTTGCTTTGGGTGTTTCTATCACCTGAGCTAATTGCTATCTATATATGTATATGCCTGAGTCCTGACATGATGTTAATTTTCTGCAGGAAGCTAAGACATATGCTCAGGAGAATGGCCTCTTCTTCATGGAAACATCTGCTAAAACTGCAACCAATGTGAATGACATATTTTATGAGATTGGTGAGTTTTACTTCCATACTGTTTGTGGGTTGCATGGTTGATGGTCTGAAAATATGTGCACAGTTTATATAGGTAGATCTCTAAGCTGTAGCACAACCTACCATGACCTCGCTCTACTTTTCCTCGCTTACCAACGCTAGATGATCTTGTTTGCATTTAAGCCATGATATCAGGTGTAACATTTTTGGCTTTCATGTATTTCCGTTGCAGCAAAGAGATTGCTTCAAGGGCAACCGGCTCAGAACCCGCAGGCAGGGATGGTTCTCTCCCAGAGACCCAATGAGAGAGTGGTCAGCTCTGCTTCGTGCTGCTCCTGAAGCATAGTCTCAACCTCATATGTTCGTGTGAAATCTAGGAGCGGAATTTCGGCAAAAAAAAATCCTGAAAGGCCATCGATTGGGCTGCCTTCATGGCTGATCTGATACACTCTGAGAGCTTTTCTCTTCATTTTCTTTCATGCGTTTGTGATGTAAATGCCCATGCTAGAATGCTACTGCAGAGATTCGCAAGGATTAATGAAGTGTAAACATTTGCTGGTCCCTACGTTGAGTTTTCAGATTTGCATGCTAGCAGAGATGCAAACTGTGGTTACTGTACAGAAGTACTCTCGCTCCATTCATAATATAAGATGTTCTAACTTTGTTCTATTCAAATTCTTAAGGTTTGACCAAATGTATAGAAAAAATTGCCAACAACCACAACTCTAACTTAGTTTCATTACGTCCGTCATGATATATATTTTCGTAATATACTTATTTGGTATTGTAAATACTAATATATTTATCTATGAACTTGAATAAGTTTGACAGATAAAGCTAGAATGTCTTATATTTAGGAACTACCTGCGAGCAGAAAATTCAGAGGAAAGGTATTTACTTCTCTTAGGTTACAATAAAAATTTATTGCCAAATATTAGGGGTAAGAATGGAAGCTACAAAACAGCCAGAAATGTGTGTTCACTGGAGGGGAAATCATAATCCAAGTCCACATGAAGTTTGGAGTAAGAAACTCGTAAAACATTTCATCCAAAATTACGATCAATTACCAATATAAAGAACTGCTAAGGTATTGTCACAAATCAGATTTTCGAATTAGCATCGGAAGTCTTACTGTGGATAAGAGATGCACTGGAATTTTTACTGGTATACACAAGACTTAAGGATGGGAAAATGAAGTACGGAACAGCATGCTGGAACTACAGTACATGCCAAAGTGGCTAGGAAATTCCAGCTCACTGAAAAATAGCACAATTTTACCTAATAATCTAACTTGTTTACTACTAGTATTTTACATATTCACTTTCCCTAGTTATGCTTATATTCTTAACTTTACACATCGAGAGCTCACGCAGCACCAGCGGAACACCAAGGTGGATAGTTCTGGTCTGAAGCCCCCAACTGATCATGACCATTTTGCCAGTGTTTTCTTCACCCCTTTCAATATCTTCATAAACCACATTGCGTTCATGATGAAGAGCACAGATGGCACAGTCAATGTCAAGTAGTATCCGAATGCATGCATCTGCGTTATCTATGAAGTCAATTGTAAAAGAATATCAGTAAGAATGTGCCAGGCTGATAGGGATGGTGTGTACTAAGGACAACAGAATAAATGCATTTACAATGAAGGCCGTATTACCTGACTGTAGTGCAAATAGATGTGGTAAAACACGTACACAAACAAAAATATCCTTGCCACCTGGAATAAGAGGTAGACCAATTCTATGATCAAAAGGAAAGCTCCACTACCAAATAGTATTGTCGGCTCCATAATGCTATATAGATTATTCACAAACTTCTGAACACAAAGCAACTTTTCTATGAATTCTACTGATCTGATTCCTTTATTACACATTTTACTGAAATGCTAAAACTTTGCATTTTCTTTCTACAGAACATTGAGCACAGTTCAAAGAAACGCTGTGTTTTAAGTTAGTCAATGCTGTATATAATCAGATCGAACTCACCAGCCATACAACAAATATCATAATGCCATTAACCAGGTAGGCGCTTGACTTTTTCAGTCCAGCAGTGTCAAGGAACCTTCAAATAAAGCAGACCAACAATGCATTACAATCAATAATACTGTAGACCATGAATAACTTGTGAGGAAAACAAAACTGAAATTTCTTCAATTGCTTACCATCTCATGTTGATTTCAGGGGTGGTTGTTTCTGAAATAAGAATCATGTATGTGTAAAACTGTCCCTCCCCTGACAGCATTGTGTAAGCTATTGCAACTAGAGAAAGAGTATGGTGGAGGACCTGAAATGGCAACAGACAACTATAAGCTAATGCTAGGCAGACACCAGTTGACAACTTTCTAGATTGTTGCAAATTATAACATGTGAATTATTTCTAACCAGACTAGATTGAAGTAAAATCAAATTCACTAGCAATTTTCTCAGCGCAAATATGCAAAAGTTGAGCACCTACATATTCCATTCCACCAAGGGAAGGATACAACCAGAAGATCATTGCAAGATCGGTGATGAAGTAACCCACAGAGACCTGACAATCATATAACCAGGACACACATGTTAATTGAAAAATGGAACAGAAGTCTAGAAGGAAAATTAGGAAATCAACAGTAAATGGTTTACGGTTGAGCTTTATCCAGTACCCCTAATGCAGAAGTGGAGACGACAGAATTACGGTATGTAATAGGCCCCTTAAGGCGATCAGAGAAAAGATCTGTTGACACAACAAGATATAATGATATAGCTGCAATAAAGATCGCATGTGCACTGGACATACCCCTGAAACAGGTTAATTTCCTGTCAGTTTGCATCTATAAAATTTATTGGAAACAAAATATCAGGACCAGAGCAATGTAGATATAGTAGCTAGCTCTAAGACTGACCTGTTGTTCCATTCAACACGCTGTATCTTTGTCAACGAAGAATAGCCCTTGAAGTAAAATGAGCTTAATATCCGTGTGAGATCATAAGCCTACAAGGATAAAAAAAATACCATTTATCACAGGAAGAAACTAGAAATATGCTCACACATAATCACGAACTGGTTTATGTGATGTAAAAAGTGGTTGATGCTGGTCCAAAACTCCAAATTGATATGGATAGAAGCCAGCAAATACTGATGAAAATTGTGTTGCATCTGAAAGTTCTGAGAAGATTGTATTGTCATTGACAAAGACAGAACAAACAAAATCTGGTTGAAGGTTATATGACATAACTACTCAAACTCCAAATACCATCTTTGTCTTGTTCTGTGCCCTTAAATGGACACACGTTCATTCACCTTGAGATTAACAAAATGGATTTATGGTGTTTAAGCTTTAGCAAACTTATTTAAACAGTCACTTGTTAAAATTTAGTTGAATGATAAATTGCAATGATATTCAGAATAGGTGGAACGAACGGGAAACCGGTATATTCAACAGTACATACCTGTACCCGATCACTCTAAAAAGGTAGTGATTTTTTATTTTGCATACACAGTTGATCTCTGTTTCTGCTATTTGTGGTGAAGTCAATTGAAAAAGAACATTGTGTTGCCAAATCCCTAAAATGAAACTCTTATTCTCATTAATCGATAAGTAAGAAATACGGATCGCCGGTTACAAGCAGTACGTCAATGCAGTCACCAATCCCAACTTGGAAATCAGAAAGATGGATAAAATTACCATCTTGCACAAGAAAACTCCAATGAGCACCGAGGTGTACGGAACGAGTGGATCAGCTAGCAAGTAGTCCCTCATCATCGCCTGAGCATGATACTTGTAGGCCGTCATCGCCATCCTTGCGGCTTGAGACACCTACATGGATAGGCATATGTTTAGATGAACCTACATACAAAGAACATCGCACAAAACACAAAAGAATCGTGCGGTGGCTTGGCAACATAGATCATGGCACAAAGACATTCTAGACAGTGTTTCTCCCTGATGCCAGAAATAACCCCCCTAATAAATCAGTGTCGATCAAAAGGTGTAAGAACCCAAAACCAAGGTATTAAGCTCTGTCTATGAGCAACCACATTGAGAAACTCCTATCGCGTAAATACTACAGATAGTCAACAGGGCGGCGCTGTGTCGGTGCCACAAGCGGATCTCCATGAACGGGAGCACTACACGCAAAGCAAGTCCAGGGGCGGATCTACATGGCGTGCCGTGTGAGCACCCAAAAAATTGCGGATGCTAATTGGTTTGGATTCAAGTAATCACTAGATGAAGAAGAAAAAGCTCATACCTCGAAAACCAATGCCCTTGCGGACGGGGTGGAGAAAGCAGGGGGGCACGAGCACGAGCACGATGTGATAGAACGGGATCAGCAACGCGCGTAAGAGGTTTGAGGCGGCGGCGGCGGCTTGGGAGGATTGGAGGTTGGGTAGGTCAGAGCACAGGAGGCAGGCGAGGAGGAGGAGAAGAAGAAGAGGGGATTGCCGCACCTGGTAAAGAAGGGAGGGAGTCAGGGAGGAGAAGCCGCGCAGTGAGGGAGGGGAAGCGTGGCTGCCGCTACACGCGCGGCGCAGGGACGGGCAAGGAGAAGGCGGCGGGGAGGAAGGGAAGGCGCGGCGGCTCCATTTCTCTCCCGGTGGTGCGTTGCGCTGGCGCTGTTCCGGGTTGGCGGTGAGCACCAAGGCAACGCAAGGCAAGCCAAGGGGGGAGTGGGGCAGCAGTAACCAGCAAAGAAAGTTTCTTCCTTGAACAAGGAAAAGCTCGGTGCCACCAGACCGTCCGGCCCCGCCCGCCCCGTGCTCCGGCTTCCACATTTGTAACAACCGCATTCATTCGCTGATTTGATGCGATGAAACCATCGTGTCATGTCATCATCCAGTGAGATTAACTGGTAATACTACTGCTTTGTTTGGTCGAGGGTGCCGTGCTGAGCTAATCATTGGGTGCGCCGAAAAGTCTGGTGCCGAGAAGGGGGCAAAATGGTCATTTTCAGATGACGATGCGGGGCACCTGTTAGCTGCGTTTCGCCATTTGATTTCGCCGTATCGCTAAAAAACCGTGCAGTGCAGCAAAATTACCACAGTACCCAGCGAATCTCCTGTGACCAGCTCACTGATGTGCTAGCCCACGACTCCAGGTCGACTCGAACCACTCTGGCCATAAAGAACTCATCCAATAATCGAAGAGCCGAGGGTTTCATGCGCCATGCACCACAGGAAATCCTTGATCGAAGAAAAACAAGATGAAAGAAGGGGCCGAGTGCTCTCTGTGATGTGAGCCGATACCAACGTACTTGTACTAGCTAGCAGTCTCGCTCTCACTCCTTGGCTCTTGCTCTCGGGTACCAATTGTTTCCGGGCCCCTCGAAAAGTACTTGCAAAATACGAGACCACCCCATCCTGCTTGTTCCCTGCCGCTACTCTTGCTCGTCGTTGTTGGGACCGTTCCAATCAAGACCACATGCGCTTTTGCCACGATCCACGCAAAGCCGGTGGATTGGATTAGACTCCGCATCAGGTTACGTGGAGGCGACGGGATGGGGCACCCCTCATCGGTGCTTTTCTGCGACGGGTGGTGGCCTGCGCTTCCTCTGGAGCCCTGGTCCATAAATCCGGGGAGGGGGATCCATTCCACTGTGCATAGTGTGAGCTGAACTCGCCTGAAAAAGTCCGTGACTCCACTATGTGCCTGCCTGCCGTGGCACGTACTCGTGTTTGCGTGTCGGTGGACATCCCTCCAAATTTGATCTTGCTTTTTTATTTTTATTTTTGCCTTGGTTTGTTTGCAGTTGGATTATGGGTTTCAGCGTCGTTCTGGCATTATAAAAGTGGGTTCAGCGACAGAGTGGTGGTAACGTCGGTGAATCAGCCATTGCAAGGGAATTGTCTTTGCCGCATGTTCCTCTTTTCTATCTTGGGCAGGTTTGCAGAAGGAAGGGGATCTGAAGAGCTGCGTGCTGACGCCAAGCAGCTTATTCATAATGCAAAGGACATGATGCGTTAGCTGGGGGAGGGCGCGAGGGCTGTTGCTGGACCAACTGATGTGCTCTCAGCGCTGCGGATCGCTGAAGCTTAGTCATGCCTGCCGGTGGATGCTTTTGAGATGCTTGCTGTTGGTAGATAGATTGTTGTGGTGCTTGTTGTTGGTCTGTAAGACTTAATGCTGTTTTGCTACATTGAACTCTCGGTTGCTAGTAGGGCTAGATCTTAGGGAGTAGATTTTTGTCTCGTAGTCAGTCCTCGATTGATAG
This sequence comes from Brachypodium distachyon, assembly GCF_000005505.3. NCBI lineage: Eukaryota > Viridiplantae > Streptophyta > Magnoliopsida > Poales > Poaceae > Brachypodium > Brachypodium distachyon. The sequence continues at coordinate 9,763,230 of NC_016131.3, read as the reverse complement.
GGCTGGTCAGCGAGTTTCTTACTCCATGTAGTTTCCTGCGTGTTCTTCTCCCCTCCTTTCGAACTTCCTCTACACTTCTCTGTAAATGGTGGGGTGGACGGCGTATTTCCATTTGAATGAATGGAAAGGTGAGAGATCCCAGGTTGAAAAAAAGATAGAGATGGCGACTATCTTCAAAGAAAAAAAAATGTTGACTAAACCAGCTTCTTAAGACCTTTTAACTGTATAAAAACGTTATAAAATAAGAACCGGTGCATGCGGCCTCTCTGCATCGATTACTATCAAATAATTAGATCATTTTGTGTCTAGTCATACCCGTACTGTGTTTCCAGATCGGTCTCTATAATTTATAATTTCTTGACTGACACTTTGTTAATCACTTCTTCAGAAAAAAAGAAATGTCATTCGTAAGATATTTTTAGTAATGAAATTGCTCGGTGAATTATTTTCTTAAGTCTAGGTGGATCTAGCTTTACCATCGCCCTCACCATGGGATTCATGTTTGGGCGAGGTGGAGCACTCACCAAAGACCCTAACGGTGACAGAAAAGGATGGAACTGGCCGATGGGACCCCACTAGTTAGGTCTTAGGGTTGGGTTGTTTAGCGGTGCCCGAAGGACTAAGGCCCATGTTTTCTTGTTTGAGCTTTTAAGCTAACAGTAGAACCAAACGGTCGACTTATTAGTGTTACCCGGACCGCATCCCCGGTTTGGGTGCCCGGCTCCGGGTATGGTATGGCCGGACCCGCCCCGAACCCTGCAGGTGCCATCCATAATCACTTCTGGATGTGTTTTTTTTCTTCCAAACCTTCTCCTCGGATTGCCCCATCTTTCACCTTAACCCCCTCGTTCTCCATTGAACTGACATGTCATCGCTAGAGGGGGAGGAAGTAGGCTTCTGGTTGCATCCCTCACCAAGGCTCCGGCAAGCCCCTAGAAAACTCCGGCAAGCCCCTAGAAAAAAAGGCGGCACCAGCTCCCTCCAACCTTAATCACTTAGATACATGGTCTATTAGCAAAAGCAATTGAAAATTCCAAGATGGAGGCTGCGATGATGTGGATGCGAGCTTCGATTGGAAGCCAACGATGGTGATGGAGGTTGAAGACCAAGGAAGAAAGTAATGGATATGATGTTACATCCAATGGTTGAAAAATGTAAGGAGATTAAAAACCAAAAAGGATGTTGATAGTCCTCTTTCATCAAGAACACGTCAAACTAACACAGGAATCAACATAATACTCCCTCCGTCCACAGATAACCGACTTGGATTTCTATAAGAATCTATACAAATACAAGTCACTTAATGTGAAACTTTATAAGTGCCTCCGATATACTTGCCAGGCACACCAGCCTTGCAAATTGTACAAGTGCGTAAATGATCACACGATCTTTGTAGTATACTCCCTCCGATCCTAAATCCTAGTTCAACAACGACAAGAATTTAGGATCGGAGATAGTATTATAATTGAGTTCCTTTTCGATCAGTTTTACAATGGTTGGCGATTTTAGGAACCGTTCAACCTATTTGATCCAACGGTGGGAAAATAATAAGTACTGGAAAGTACTAAAATAAAAGTACTGGAAAATACACCGCTGCTAAGATTAAAAAATTTGATCCAACATATTCCCTCCTTTTTTAATATAAGGGGGTAGTTTTTCCCCAGATTTCCTAAACTGTAAGACGCACAACCTGTTGCATGTGGTGAGAAAAATCCGCAGCCACAAAGCCGTGCTGCATGCATGCGTGGAGAAAATCAGCGGTTTCCTTCATTAGTGAAGAAAAATCAGCAGTTCCCTACATTAAGGGGCAATTAACGGAATACATGCACCGGAGAAGGCGTGTTTCCTAATCAATCTAAGCTCCTGCGGCTCGCCGGAGCGCAGTTGGAGCTAGAGCTAGAAATTAAGAAGAATCAAACCGTCTCCATCTAGCTCCGGCAAGAGAGAATGGCCTCGGTTGATTAGCTAGATTGATTCTCTCTGCTCCGCCGTTTGGCTGAGATTTTGGAATACCGAAACGCCTAGGGAGTACCGAGAAGTACTGAAAAGTAATTGCCAATCAGCCTTCCATCGTTTCTTCCTTATGTGAAAAAAGTTTGACCCCAGTCAGAACCAATATACGCGTATAATCCGTTTTGAATCTCTTGCTGTCATCCTAGAGCCTTTGGAACAAGCCCCACTTGTATAATTGTATTCATCTCTCTCCCGCCAATACCTAGACGAGTTTTTAAAAAGCTGGTTGACTTGGTCCTCCCACTCCGACGAACATGCCACGCAAACCGATACCAGTTCCCTTCCCTCCCGCCGAGCCAGGATAACATCGTGGGTAGGCGCGAGCATGTGATGCCCAACGACTCCAGCACGAGGCCACACGCGGTCGGTAGATTAGTGGGTGCCAAGCGCTCGTGCGAAATGGACATACGACCACAAACACCTCCCGTATATTTTTGCCTCACGTACTAACCGGGTGACGGGTGTTTATGTTAATGTTAGCGGGCAGTACTTGGCTGGATGGCTGCCCGGACATCGACAGCAGCAACTGCAGACGGAAAGCAGGGCGCCGCACAAGCACCAACGAGCATCGATGATCGATCTGCCTTTCTCCCCCGAACTGCGCAAGATACTCTTAATTATGCGCGTCCATAATTTACAGCAGTACTACCTTGTAGCATGTCGGGGATCCTCAGCTTCTGCTTCAGCTTAAATGTCCTTCAATTTTAAACTTTTCTAATGGCTATTTTCCATTTGTTATGTGACAGATTTGAGTTATAAAATAGTGTTCCCTTTGCCATTTTTGGAGGAGCAAATGCATGATTTGCAAGTTTATGGACTAAACTAACGAGTTTAAAGACCTCTGGCGCTATTTCTTCTAGATAAAAATATACTAGAAATCACAAAAATGTGAAAAATCATGGAACTAATAATCATTAAAATAAATCGAAACAATCAGATTTTTAGGAAAATAATTTTGAAAACCGAAGGATTTTTTTTCTGAAATATAACAAAGCATGTGAGTTAGCCCCCCCCCCCCCCCCCAATATTTCTATCGTTTGAGTAGAAAACTTCCTAGCAAGATAAAATTAATTACTATAAAAGAGCTAGACACGTGCATCTAGCGTTCATGATTCTAAGGCATGTTTGTTTGGGCCTCTGTTTCAATTTTTGATGCTTCTAACCCTCTAAAAGGCACTTCTCCCGTTTACACATGAAGTTTAGAAGCACGTTCGGAAGTGAAGTGCTTTTTAGAGGGCTAGAAGCACCAAAAGCTGAAACACAAGACTAAACAAACAGGGCATAAATATGCCTTCAATAATTTTATTTGTACAAGTTTTATTATTTCCCAAATTTGTTTATGGTTACTCTTGTTTTCATGATTTTTAAATTATTTCTCCAGTTTGTACTTTGTAGTTTTCTTATTTTTGTATTTTTTTGGATATTTTATGTAGTTTCAAATTTCTCTTCCTTGAGTGCGCCAATGTTCTAATTCCACGGGCCTCTTCATAATTAGTGAAAGAGATCCGGTAAATAGATTTTTGTGTGTCTTTTAGATCCAGTAAGTAGATAATATTCCCTCCGATCCTAAATTCTTTTCGTGGTTTTAGTGAGGGAGTACTAGGTAATGTCTTCAAATTTGTAAATAGAAAAATCTGGAAGTCCAGTAAAAAGATCCATGCACAAACTAATCTTCTGACCACGTGTTTCCCAAATTCTTGTATTACAACTTGGTGTATTTCTGTTGTGCTTTGCACAAGTAAGCAAAATGCACATTCCTGCTCGAGAAAGGAAGAAGTTAATTATTCATTTCTACATGCTGGAAGTTACTTCATACCAAAATGCTACTTTACCCACATTAAACTGATGCACTAGAGCATGCAAGACTACTAGAAATAGAATCATTGTGAAACTGGCCAGCCACCACAGGCGATTGGATTTTTTTTACTAAAGCGTGTCATATGTCAAAGCACAATGATTACAAGAAATGCCCCAAGCAAGTAGTACAATATAACCGATCTGCTTACTGAGCTATATAGTTTTTCACTGCACTACACATTGTCAACAAGGTCCAAACCTTGCTTCCCTACCTTTCTGAAAATCATGTGTGCTTGACACATTGGATTTAACTGACCGATATTACCGCAATAGCTTTGCTCTCTTATTGCCATGCCTAACCTTTCCGTCATACCTCGGCGAAGAAGATGAGGACGTTGAGGAAGCTATGGCTGCAACTGCCTTATCTTTACTGAAGGCCTTCAGCACATCCTCTTTGAGTTCAGAAAAGCGCATCCTCTTGATTCGTTGGTCCTCGGGAGTGCCAGTTTCAAGGAAGAACAACTCAGTGGATTCTTCGTTCAGGAACTTATCAAGAACTTCTGAACAATGCGGGAAATACCCTCGCCCTAGTTCAACTGAAGCATAGGAAGTTTGTTTAACAAATAATACAGATTACAGAGCATCAATTTGTCTATAGAAAATACCGGGAAGTTTTTAAAGGGTCTTGCTTCAGACTCCTCTTTTCAAATAGCTATGAACTTAAAGCAAAACAGGTAATGTAAGTTGAGGGAACATATGGTACACAAAATCTAATCAAAGCAAGATTGAAGATCAAATATCTGTTACTTCAAGCAAACAAGAGTATCTTATTAGCTCCTATTTCTATCCTAGTCAACTTAACTTGTGGTTTCAAATATATCATTGCATACAAGCACAACAGTGCAATATACATGTTCCTTTAATTAGTTCATATACCGATAGAGTTAACTATCTCATAAGCTGTATATATAACATATAAATTTGTCCCCGCCCTAAACTAAAACCTTCGCAAACAGAAATACTGAAGAACTCCCCATTTTGTACTACATGCATGATTATGTTAAACCGACCTGTCTTTGTCAACGCGTCAAAGCGTTCACGCAACTTGAGGTCATTTAGGTCATCCTTCAGTTTAGCGAAATTAGCCAATGTGAGACCAGTAAACTCTTCGGTTGAGTCAGCTTGTGCTATGCGCATGACAAGCTTGGCTTCGGAAGGGAAAAATATTCTTGCAAAGGAAACTGCAGACACAAAGAAATATATTTTAGCAATGACTTCAAGAACCAAGGCTGTCTCAAGCTGGAAAAAGATAAAGAAACAAAGTAAAAGCCCACACTCATGGTGCTTTCACAATTAAGAATTCCCATTTTTGTGCTACATACCAGTAGTATTACACCACGAAAATGAATAAATAAATCTTCTTTTGATAAAGAAGAATACTAGCAAAGTGTTCATTCTTCCCTACCGAACCGTAAAAATAAGAGAACCTCTAGATAGTAACCGCATAATAGTTTGGCATAACAGTTCGATGCAAGAATTTAGAGATGAAACGACAATAAAGTGAGACCCGTCAATATTTACATAATTCCCGGTTACATCTACTCAACATCTACTGCAAAGTACAAGTATCATCAGTTCACAAAATTGCAACAACTTCCTACTATTCTGCAAGGACAGAGAGACAAGTAAGAGTTGTGGTGTACATGCCAGTAGGAGTAAAAGAGAGGAGCGAACTCACGACTAACACCAAATTTCATAACTAGGAAAGATATATATAACACGCTTCTGCTAAAAGAGCATATTGAGAAAGTAGAGCAAGAACCAACTAAGCCTGTCAGAACTTATGCTTCTAAATTCATGAGAAGGGAAAAGTACCTTAATAAAAATATCATTAGGCACAAATACACCGAACAATGTTTTTGCCGACATGGCTAACTGCAAAACATTAAATCAAAATAAATAATATATGCAAACCTCTGTTTTCCAAGTTCAAGAGTCTCATGTGAAAATTATCTGCCAGCAAAGGAGTGGCAATTTGAACCTCTTCACATAGACGCTCCTCTGAGATGGACGACTTTGTCTTAATCACCTGCTCCAAGATGTCAATGCACAAGTAGGCCTTGCTTCTCTCCTTACATTTCTCTAACTTCTTGCGGCAGTCTTTCTCCCTTGTTAATCTCTTGCAAATGGTAAGAGCATCACGTCCATCTCGTGTCCTTTCCAGCACGGAAGCTCCCTTCTCTATAAGTGAAACAATGATATCTGGTTCTCGCCTCATGCAAGCTATATGCAGTGGTGTATATCCACTGTCATTCTTCAGGTTCACGTTAGCGGAGTCCAGATTCAGCATTCCAGCCAACACTTTGGGCTCACAATAGGCAGCAGCATAGTGTATGGCATGTGCATCATCCAGAGTGATTGCAGATTCTTTTAGGAGCATGCCAACAAGGGCAACATCATCAGAATCCAAGGCCTTGTGAATGTTCCTTACCCTCTTGGCATGCTCAGGGTCCAGAGTGGACTCATCTGTTTCATCATGCAGGGAATACCGACGAATCTCCTTGACCCTGGAAAATGCTTCACCTGGAAGTTCCTTCTCAAGGTAATGCCTGTCAACACTCGAGTCTGCAACCCTTTGAATACATTGATTGAGCAGGTCTGGAAGCTGGCAGGTGGAAGCAACATGAATAATCGGCAAGATATCCTCCGCCAGAGCTTCGTTAACAAAGTCGGACAGGCGACGCTGCAAAATTAGAATGTCGCAGTTATAACTTAGGATTGCAACTTCCACACTTCTAGATGCATAACTCCACAACTATTTTCAGCAAAAAGGATGAGGAACAGTTACACATTTCCAATATAACTGGGGCAATGCAGTGTCAGAACTCAGACGACTCACATATGCACTGTGCAATTTCTCTTGGAAGTATCTCTGCTTATTACCTGGAAGAGCGAGACGAGCTCGGAGATCTGGAAGCCGGAGGCGGCGTACGTGGACTCAACAACGAAGTCTATCGCCGGACGGCACGCCTGGTGCCTGCACCGGTCGTCGACGCAGATGGCGGCCTCCTGCGGCGGCGGCTTGAGGCGCCCAGTGTAGAGGTACCCGAGAACGGCCACGAGGGCTTCGTGGCCGACGTGGCGCCCGCCTGGGACCAGCTCGGCAAGCTCCAGCCGCGGCTTGCCGCCGCCGGCGGCGGGGGAGGAGAGCGAGGAGAAGTGGTCGAGAAAGAAGTTGCTCCTGGCGGCAAGGATGCAGCGGTGGACGGGGACGGTGGCTTCGTCGCCTCCATCCGCAAGGACGACCTCGGCGTCCGCGCAGTTGAGGAAGGCCGGGTCGAGGAGGCGCTCGAGGTTGGCGCTGAGGCGGCCGAGGCTGACGGCGTCGAGGTTGGCCGGCGGAGCCTGCGGGGCCTGCGGGGACGGGGACGGGGATGGGGATGGGGGCGGCGAAGAGGAGGAGGTAACGGTCGACGTCTCCATGGAGGACGACTAGAAGGTTCTAGAAGCTCATGATTCTTGCCCCCAAATAGCAAAGCCTTTTGTCACATGCTCTGAATGAAGCCTTCCGCGCAAGATAGTTTATGACTTGCTGGGATCAAATGATTGCAAAACTGGATTGGAACCAAGTCTAAAAAGGGGCAAATTCTCCAAGAACAAAACTAACATGCAAAGAAAAGACAAAAAAACAAAGGTTTCAAGTCAAGAAGGAAGCATGAATCTCTTCAAAGAGAAAAAGGTCAGCAACTTGCAGATTTCTCGCAGTCGCAGCAACCGGGGCCCGGAGGAAGAAGAAGAACTAACCCAAAAGAACCCCAAAATTCAGGCGGATTTGGGAGCAAGGTTGCTGCTCTACCACAATCTGCACCCAAAACACATGAAGAACCAAACGCGGAGGCGCCGCCCGCGCTTGCTCTTATCAGGAAATTTCGCGGTTAGTCGGAAAAAGGTTATCCGCGCGTTCCCCTTGTTATTTCTATTCCCCTCTTGGCCAGTTTTCCACGAGGTAAAGAAAGGAAGAAAGGGACGAGAACGTGCAACTTTGCTTGCAGTGGTGATCAGGCGAGGGGGCCAGGGCGTCAGCCAGGTGACCCCTATTCGACGTCACCGCGTGTGACGTCGTCCGGAGAATAGTCGTGTGAGAGGAATACTACTCCGGTAGAATTGCGAGGTGTGTCGACTGAGCAGCTCGCATCGGCAGAGTGTGGGCGCATCTCGCCGGTACGGCCGGAAGCGACGACCTTGACCAAGACTTGATGGGAGGTGTCCCAGCTGAGCTTGAGCTGGGTGGGGAGTGGTAACTGCAGAGCGGACATGTTCGCCAGCCTTTCCTCCACACACACACAACACAAGCACGTGCTGTAAATCAATGCACATCGGCGCAAACTTCCAATTTTAGTGTCTCTTCGGATCGTAGAATTTTCGAGGAATTTTCATTGAATTTTTTTTCTTACATGACTCATCCTCTAAAATTCCATCGATTGATTTCCTACGCCCCTATAGGAACTATAGAAAGAGACTATATTTTTTGAAAAATTCATTTGTGTCCATGACAACTATGCAAAATTCATGAGTTTTTCGTGTGATGCAACCAAACAATTACTACCGATTTCTCTTTTAAATTCTGGAGGGTTTACTATGTCATGGCATCTTATTCTTGCGCCTTTCAAATTTATGCGTTTAGAATTTCTTTGATCCAAAGTGGCCCTTAGGATTTTTCCACTCACGTCTTTACGTATTTATATTGGATTTAACGTAAAAATAATAATTATACATTTATATTGTGGCTCAACACAGCTCACCGCAGTTTTAACCAAGTGCAAGTATGCAAGTATCCCTCAATTTCGAAATATTTGTACATTTTGGAATTGTCACAAGTTAAACTTTGTCATCTCTGATTAGGTTTGTACGAAAAAAAATTAACATATGCAACACAAAACTCAAACTAGTATTATTAGGACCATTATCAGATATTTTCCATATTGCATTTGTTTGTATTTGCTATAATGTTTTTCTCAAACTCGATCAAAGTCAGCAATGTTTGACTTAGGACACCCAAAAGACATTAAGAAACCGAAGGAGTAATAATCAAAGATTCAATGTCAATCATGCAAATAGAATAGAAAAGTTGGTGCCTTATATATATATTTCAAAAAATCAACATGTTCTACCTCTCCAATGATACACTGATGTTTGATCTATTTTTACCCTCAACTTCTATTGTTGCACTAACAGTAGAAGGGGTACCGATGCATGCTGATTAAAGCGTAACAGTATGTATACGACGGCCTTATGGGCGAAGGTCATCGTATAGTCAGCAAGGTTGACACAAAGATGGTTTTCGAATAGGTTTTAGTCGCCTCCATAGAGTGCGACCTAGTCCTATGTTAGGAGAGAGTCAAACGGATTGTTAGCCTCGAGCTAGGACTGAATAAGTCTTTTCGGTACGAGACAAGAAGTACTTTGGGCCTCTTGGGTTCGGACCAAACGGGTCTTTCCGAGCAACGAGGTAAGGACACCCTCTGAATTCTAACGCAAGCCGACCTCAAGTCTAGACCGAACATGTCTTCCCGAATCTCGAGAATACAGTTCCTTTGGAGTCCTAGCCTTTTCCTTTGGTTTTTATTCCATGTGAGCGTGAATGGTTATATGCCCCATGTGGGGTTATATAAGATATGATCCATGACAAAAAAGACCATGGTTACACTTAATGTGTGAGAGAAAGTGTGGGCAAGAGTGAAAAAATCGGTCCAGCCTTATGGTGGACAAAGTGGATAAGGGATATGGTTCATGGTCCATAGGGGACCATTTTGCTTATCAACTCGAACATATGCCACTCTTGTTTCTAGCCTCTCCTTTTTTTTCCTCTTTTTTTTAGACCTTTCAAATTTACCATGGCTTGCCGATGCCTTGCTGGCTATTGCCATGTCTCGTTAGTACATTGATCGGAATTGATTCTTGTCGACTTATCGTTTCCACGTTGGATTTCAAGGTCTAATCCATATAAGAGATTTTTTTTTCTTACTACCGTAGGAGCCTCCTTGAGCTATAAGAACTTGTATAGCTCTAGCTTTGTTTCTTGGTCTTGGAGATTTTTCTTTGAATTTTCTGGAACTTTCCTGGCTTTCCTAAAATTTTCTAGGTCTTTTTTGAATTTTTCCAATGTTTCTCGTTTCTTCTGTTATTTTTCTAAGTTTATAGGCCTTTCTGCAAAAACTTGTCTCTTGAGCTTCTCGGCCGAGATTCCTCCGCAATTTGTTCCAGAGGCCCATGGCGCTTAGGTCGGGTGAGAGGCCTAATGACCTTAGGGTGCGTTTGGTTTGGCTTTGTTTTTTTAAAAAGATGCTATGCTTTTTTTCTCCTAAAAAACTGCTTTACTTTTTTTACTGTGGAAAATCACAAAAGCTTGGTTGGTTCAAATTTGCTTTTCTTTTTTCATCTCCTCCGCACCACCTCTCCCCTTCAAGGATCTCCTCCGCATCGGCCAAATCAAAACTGGAATTGATTCCCCAAACAGTCCCAAATCAAGCCTCTCAGCTTCCTGGATTTCATCACATGCCCAACCATCTCCTCGCTGCATTGTGGGGCCTGCGCATGGGAGCATCACTGGATCCCACGCGAGCCAGCCACGCCGTCTCGGCGCGCGGTTGCCTCGGGACGATGCCGGATTTTGGCGGCGGTGGAGGAAAAAGGAGAGGTGGAGGCGGGACTCATGGATGGCAGTGGGTAATAAATTCCAGAGTTATAAATTAAAAGCAAGTGAAAGTATCTCTGGAGGTGCTTTGTGAAATGCACTACAAAAAACAACTTCCTTTGCTTTGCTTTGCTATTCAAAATAGCCCTTTGGTTAGTTTTTTATTGTTTTCGAAAGCAAAAGTAGAAAAACAAGCTAACCAAACGCACCCTTAGCTTGCCGTGCCTCTTGCTTCCTTTTTTTGTTTTATTTTGCATTTGCTTGGCTGCTGCCGGACTTTTGCCCACCAATGCTATAAACTTGGTTTAAATTTAATTTTTTTAAATTAGAACAAAGATGGAATATTTTATATTTAGAAATGGAGCAAGTGGGCGTCACGGAGGAGAATGCATACACGTACACGTGCAACGTAAAGATACACAGGTACAGGGTGCGTACAAGGAGCGAGCTGCGTGCACACGGGGACTCGTGCATATTTGCCCCATACGTGGTCGGTCACGCCCACTTGGCCATGACGGACATGCCGCCGGCGCCGAGGAGGACGGCGAGGAAGCAGAGGAGCTGGAGCCTGACGCTCCCCTGCAGCTTGGGTCCCATGAAGTCGGCGGCGAGGAGCTCGACGAGCGCCATGTAGTGTAGCAGGCCTGCGGAGGCGGCGTTGAGCAGGCCCACGACGATGAGGGCCGTTGGGCTGTTGTCCTTGTAGACCTTGGTGAGCGCGAGGCCCAGCGCGATCCCGAAGGGCGTGGTGGTGGAGAAGAAGAAGACCAGGCCGGCCTTCATCTTGGTGCCGTACTCGGCCTGGAGGATGCAGCCGCCCAGGCCCATGCCTTCGAACATCTGGTGGAAGCACATCGCCGCCACCAGGGGACGGATGGTGCACACGCTCTGCGACGCGCCCATGCCCAGCCCGATCACCACCGAGTGCACCACGATGCCCATCTCCAGAACCTGCGCGCCCAAGGCCCAACCGGACAAATTAAAATTAGGCTCCATGCAAGCATCGGTAAATTAAAGAGAAAAGTCCGTTTTCAACCCTGTAGATTGATTGCTTCAGAACGAAAAAGCTCAACTAATTGCAAGGTTTCAACAGTAACTTCAACTTGATTCCCACAAAAAAAAAACTGTAACCGCAACTTCAAGAGTGTTTAAACTTTTATTAAGTATTTTTTTTAGGCCAAGAGTGTTTGAAAAGTGATTCGAAAGCTGCACATATTTTGCTGCCCTATTTGATTTAAAGATCACCAAACGCAATTCCCTATTTTGGTCCTCACAAAAAAGGTGTACCTACTAAAATTTTCAATGTAAAAAACTAGTAACAATGTAAGTGATCTGTTGGAGTGTGGAGTGTTGGAGGAGGCGAAGTACGTCTAAACTGAAAGTCAATCGATAAGAAGACAAGTTAGTATGATCGTGACCGCTAATTAGTTCGATTTATTTTGGCAAACCTAAGTCAAATATGCAATATATTCCTAGCTTAACGGAGCTAATTTAACTTATCTTGCTAGTGTTGATATGTCCAACCAATACTCTATTAGGCAGACAAATGGAAGATTACACCAAAATCTTTGATTCAGTTGTCGATCGATTTCTAGTTGCGACAAAAAATGGCATTAGCTGCCTTGGTCAGGGACTCAGGGTTGCTCCTTGCTCCAAATAGATGTCGACACCAGTCGGAATAATTAATCAGACGACTAATTCTCGTGTTAATAAAATGACAAAGATTGATGCTCTACAGGAGGGAGATATATACTAATCTACGCGTCCCCTTCGCCTCCTGAAGGTGTCTCCAATTACTTAAAGGGTATTGCACACTTGTACTCTGTGCATACCAGTTTGCATCTAGCCATATATGATAACTTAAAGCGTCGACACATAGTTGTTTAGCCAACCTTGACTTTTTGTACTCATTCATTCAGACATTTATATGAGGCATGTTCTCAGACTGTTCAAATTTAAGCTTTCATTGTACAATAGTTACAAAAATCATTACACGAAGTACATTTTTCACAATTATGGATGTATCTGCTATGCCTAAAAAAAACGTCTACATACATGTAATAGAAAATCATTTAATATGGAACGGAGTGAGTATCACTTATGAGTCAATGTGCTTGGTGGTCAGATCTTAATCCAACGATAGCACGTGGGAGAGAAAAGAGTGAGGATGAGCCTCGGATCTTAATCCAATAATACGTTAACATTTGTACATGGAGAGAAACGTACTGTCTGAAATGGGTGGGCCGCTCTTGGTTGTGGACGTACAGAAGGTTAATCAACTTACTAGGGGTAGATGGTTACTCCTAGTAGTAAATAAAGCTATCTATACTCCTACAGCAAAAAATTTGTTGAAGAATATTCTCTCCGCATGGCATTTCCCCCCTTCAATATCTGTATTCTGAAACGGGAGAGGGGGGGGGGGGGGGGGTCTTAATACGGAACGATGCGTCGCTCTCTTGTTGTGGACTTGAAATACTAGAAGGCTAGCTACTTCGAGGCTTCTTCTGCCTAGATGGTGATTTGTGGAAGATCGAATTGCATTCCTAGTAAATAAAGCTATGTACCGCAAAAGATTTCCTATGCGGTACAGCCGTACGTACGGAATCCATCCCCATCTATGGTTGACTTTATCAATTTAGACCCAGGTTAGAGGTACAAGTTCATTGATTAGCGTCAGGCCGGCTGACAGAACGAGAAAACCAAACAATTATTAATTGGCGCGCAACTTGCAACACAAGATTACCTGAACGACGACGCGGTTCCGGCGCAGCTGCATCTGTGCGGCCTCGGCGTCGTCGGGCTTGGCTACCGCCATGCCGTGGCCGTGTCCATGGCCGTGCCCATGACCGTGCCAGTGTCCTCCACCCTGCTCATCAGGGCTCTCGTGGTCGGCGACCACAGCGGTGCTGGGCACTTGGCCGCCGCCCTTCTTCTTCCGGTTGTAGAAGGTGAGCATGAGGGAGTCGACCATGAGCGTGAAGAGCGCCGCGAGCATGGCGACGAAGGCGGTGAAGGGGAAGTCCCCCCATGGCTTCTTGGGGAGGCATGGCGAGCTGAGGTTGTTGAAGGAGTCCGGGAGCACGTGCATGTACCCGGTGGCCAGGATGACCCCCGACGCGAAGGCCTTGACGACGGAGAAGGCGGCGCGGTCGGGCTGCAGCGCCGGGACCGACCGGGCGAAGAGCGGGAGGCACACGCCGATGATGCTCGAGATGAGGATGGTCGGGATGGCGATCAGCTTCAGCCGCAGCGCCTTGGGCACGTTGTGGCACGCGCCGTCCGCCGCCGCCGGGTCCGCGCACACGTCCGCCTCCGTCTGCGCGTAGGCGAGGAAGGGAAGGAGGGCGAGGAACGAGAGTAAGGCTAGTGTTTGCGAGGACGACGACGCCATTGCTCGATCTTTGGACTTGGCTTAGTTGCGGCTTTACCCGTTCCGGGATGAGTATTAGCTTACTAAGTGAGCAACTGTACGTCTCCTGTTGCCTTTTGGCGTACACAGCTATATTAGCTAGCTAGTTGTACTTCAGTACTTGTACGGGTGTGTACTTCTGCTTCCTATTAAATGATGAGTAGTGCGGTTTGAGCTTTGTGTAGGCCAGCGAGCAGGTTTATATAGGACTTGGAGTGGGCAAGAAGCTGGAGTGATCTTGCGACCAGCGCGCTGCATACGTGGGTTAAAGGCCATCCACAACAGACATAAGGACCCCACTTGCAGGCTGACGTGGACAGCCAACTAGGAGGCGTACCGTACGCAAGGCGCTTCCGATGTGGCTAAATGGACCACCCCAGTTCAACTGAACCGGTCCCGAGCCGCACGTAGGGTGTGTTTGGTTGGTGAGTATAGGAGGATGGATTGGCCCTAACCAGATTTTAGAAGCGGGATCAACCAAATTTCATGTTTGGTTGGGGTGGGTGAAACCAATCGGTTTTGGTGTTTGGTTGGCTTTTTTTTCTTTCTCCTCTCATGTTCCTCCTCAGGCCGGCCCCGACAACTACCCCAATGCCCTCCTCCACACCCGCCCCAGCCACTGCCCCAATGCCCTTGACCACACCACGGCATCCACCGGTACCTGCTCCACGCCGTCCTCCCACCGCTCCCGCCGAAGGCCGCCGCCACCGCCAGCTCGCAGGGCCCTTCACCGGCGGCTGGCCTCGCGGAGGTAGCACCGTGGCTGCGACAACCGACAATGCCTCCTCGCTAGTCTCGCGGAGTTGGCTTCCCTGGCACAAGAAGGTATCCTCCTGTGCTCCCCTAACAAAATAAAAGAAAGAAAATGTGACGCCATTGATGCGTCGGCCGAAGCTCCGTGTCTCCTCCGTTGACCGCGGGAAGCAGCAGTTCGTGCATGAGGGGAGGAGCTCCGGGGCGACGGGACGGGATCCGACGGTGACGGGAGAGCTCCTGCGGCGAGGGGGCGAGATTTCACGGCGATGGGAGGAGCTCCGGCGGCGAGGGGGTGGGATCTGGCGGCCACAGGAAAAGCTCCGGCGAGGAGGACGGGATCCGACAGCGGAGAGAGAGAGAGAGAGCGCGCGCGCAGCCAAGCGAGAGGAACGACCGAACGTTACGAGAGAGCGGCCAGAGCCGCGTCAGCCACGTGAGCCGGCCAAAAACATCGACTCACCCGAACCGCTGTTTCGAAGGAATATTCCCTCGTGGGTGGCATCGCTCGGGAACCAAACAACTGAAAAAGGGATCTGGGCCAGGTGACACCGCGCGGGGCGGCTCGACCCGCTGAACCAAACACACCCGTATTGGTTGGGCTCATCGTGCTCGTGAGTCGCGTCCTATCTTTCCCCTCAGTCGGTCCCTCCTATCTCTCTCTCGCGTCGTTGGTCTACGCGGCGGCGGCGGCGATCTGGCATCGGAGGAAGCGAGGCCGGCGGCTGCTGGGGCGAAAGCGAGATCGAAGAGCTCGTTGATCCGCTGCTGCTGCATTTGCTCCATTGGTGAACCAAAACGATCGACTAGATCTTCCGTAGGCTCTATTCTCTGCATCCACAATTTGAGCAGGTCTTCTCCCTACTCTTCCAGCATTCTCTTTTAGCACTTGAAGATGCTGCCTGCGAATGAATTGCATTGCAGCCTTGCCCCTGCTCCTGGACCCTTAGGACGAACAGCAGGAGCAGAGCAGCCCTGCCTTTACCCCTGCCCCTAGCAGCAAATTTAGGACCTGAAGCTGCTGGTGCAGCCCTGCCCTTGTTGTTCATCGGAGAAACGAGCCAACTCCGGCTGCTGTTCGTCCGGCCGGCAGTTTCAGATGGGTTCGTTTTGGGCAAGCGCGAGATGTGCTGGGAGAGATGGGTGCAGGATTCTGTTTAGGCTCCACCAGGAGAAGGGCGGGACCGGTTCGGTTCACTGGGGTGCACGGGTTCGGCTAGGTCCATTTAGCCACATCGGAAGCGCCTTCCGTACAGTACTGCCTCCTAGTTGGCTGTCCACGTCGGCCTGCAAGTAGGTCCATATGAAGGAATTGGGCAAAATATAAAGTGGGGGTAATTCCTGGTACAAGTTTTGTTAAATGGGTCAAAAAATAAAAACCTTACTAAATGGGGTAAAAGCTGTAAAAAAAAACTGACATTTGAGGATAAAAAATAGAATTCACTCTAACATTAAATATGTGATGAATGCCGAAAAAAATGTCTCTTAGCTTACTTCTAGTCGATTCTTGACTAAGAGTTTGATTTTTCACGATGAGTCAATCCTTTTCTCTCTTCTATTTCTATTTTTTTCACATCAATAAAATTCAAATAAAAGTAAGCTAAGAATCCACTTTTGAGGATTTATGCGAGCCCGTCCAACCACAACAAGCCGTAGTATCAAATCCAAGTAACTTGTTGTCAAACGGAGGGAGTACCAAAAATCCTGATTAGCTAACTTTCGAGATTTATACTTGACGAGCGATCGTTTTTCCATCTCTGATTCAACCGATTTGATGCGATCGATTTTTGGATCCTATTGCATGGGCATGCATGCGCTAGCTTGTTGAGGTTGCGGACTGTTCATAAATCATAACCACCAACTCGGCGCGTCGTAGTTCTTATTGTTTACCTCTCTCTGAGCATGTGATTTTCTTTTCGTTGGTAGAAGTGCTTTGGGTCTTTTTTTTATGGGAACTACGGTTGGCTTTAGCCAGCCTGAACAAAAATCAAACCGAAGTTCGAAAAGAGTATTCGCAAAAATAATTACAAAAGCAGCACCTAAAAATCAAACTACGGTTGACGACACTAGCTTAGCCAAATGGGACAACATCGTCCCCCAATCTTGCAGAATGGATTTACGGGGAGCCGAGTTGCATCTGTGAGTAATGAGACCAACAAAAGATCCTCGGAGCATCGTTTAATTGCCATGTGATTGTCTTCATCTTGGTTCCTGAACACTTTGGCATTGCGTCGCTTCCGAATATTAATTCCAGAGAATTGCTATTAGCACCGTTGACCTAACTTTGTCGAAAGGAGGAGGACTCCACAGCTCGAGGAGGGAGAAGCAATTAAGAGGTTGCACGTTGAGAGCTTGAACGCCATCCCAAGTTTCCAAGAGGGAGGGAGTCACAGTGGAGAAGCATGCGTGCCGTTGATTCCGTAGCGGCAGAAAGGGCATTAATCAGAGGTCACAATGGATATTATTACTAGTGAATATCTAGCCAGATTTAAGAATGAATTTTAAGTACATTTTATCCCGAACTCGTTATGTTGTGTCAAGCTTTATTTTTTAGAATCAACATGTCATCAGTTATGCACTTATGCTCCTTGTTTAACCGGAGCTCATTGCAATCATGCGTGGTTAACCGGAGCCACCCGTATTTAATCTGCCCCCTGCCGCTACCACAGCACCACTCACCACTAGGCCCTAGCTTAGAAACTCAAGCTAGCCATCTGCGTCCTCCCTGGATCAGACCTCCTCGCCGTCCACCTCTCCTTCCATCATAAAGTCCGTGATGTTGAATCTACTAGTTCTTCCTTCTGCATCAGATTACGTTTCTCCAAAATTAACTCCATGGCTCCATGCGTCGCGCTCGACGTGCATTTGACGTACGTACATATGCCGCGATGATACCGGCGTAAACGGCGGCCCATTGAGAACCACCCGGTGCGTCCTTAAAAAAAGAGAGCCACCCGGTCGACCAACCCAGATCATGCTGCTTTGCTTCGCTTTACAAACGGCGAGAGAGTTGACCTGCAACGGTGGCTAACTAACTGCCCTCGTTGGAATCTTAGCAGTTGACTTCTCGTTTTATTTTTTTTCTTGATTATATCTCGGGCATCTCCGTATGATTAGGGAGGCCCAAAGAATTGTGGGCTGAATTTTTTTTAACAAATTAATCCGTGCTTGATCGAGATGTGCAGGTACCATGTGCGGTTGGGTGTTAGCGTCGATCGGCCGGCCGGCACCTGCGGGTTTCATTGTCCTAATCCTGTTTGACTTTCCGGCTCCTCCCCGTAGACATACTGTCCCCATCACTACAATGTTAATTATGTCTAAATTAAGTTCCTCTTGAGATGACGTCGTGATTACGATCGCGCCGAAATGGCATCACCCGGTTATCTGCATCAAGCTAGCATCTAATGCTCCTTGGTTCATTCCTTTGTTAATTTTCACTAATAATGGTTTAATCAAATGTACTTTTACTGCTTTGCTGTTCCTTAAGGCCTTGTTCGTTTAACAATTTTCCGGTGGGCAGGGATTGTTGGGATTTTAGTGCAAATTCCTGCCAATACTCTCCAATCCCCCGAGGGATGGGGAGAACCGAACGAGGCCTAAAAATGGTTGTTTTTCCCCACGGTCGATTCATCAGGCCTCTCAATGCTTAGCTTACGGCATCTCCGGTCCTTATTTCAGAACTAGCCATAAGCTGAATCGATCCCAGCTTTTGTTCTATAACAAACTAGAAATCTGCAATGTTTAAAATCCAGAGTGGATCTTAAGATGGCACCCACCTCCCAGTATTCCCCCCTCCCCTCCCTCATAAAGCCTCTTTGGGTCATATAAAATAGTATTTCCTATTGATTCAATAATTGGTACAATACAAATATTATAAATATCACTCTGGATTGTGTGCGGGAACATTGGTGTCCGGCTTTGACACTGCGGATGAAAAATATATGAAAAAAATTTAAACGACCATTTATACACACTTCGACAAGTTTGGGACAAAAAAAAAATACTTTTTCTCTAGAAATACACAATAAATAATGGCGCACACGCATTTTGAGGTCGAATTTTGACCAATGATTAGACTAATAATCTGTAAACTACTCCCTCCATTTCTAAATTCTTGTCGTGGTTTTAATTCAAATTTATACTAAAACCACGACAAGAATTTTGGAACGGAGAGTATACATTTTATAAAATGTGTTTCAGTCATGCCAAGATTTTGCTTCTATTTTATCTATGTTTTTCCGGTGTAAATGCTTCCGACGGAACAAATATTTGTTTCCATCTAATGGTGAATCCAAAAAGATTAGGCTGGCAGTGTCGTTGTCGCCGAGTGCATACCGCAGAGGGCAGACGGTGATGATGATGTTCATGGCATGAGGCGCTGATCGGAGCGCAAGGTGCAGGGCGAAGGCAGCGAATAATACGACTGAAATTTGGATTTCAGGGCAAGATCCACGACTGCCTACCGCCTGCCGCCGCTAAGACTCCTGTCCGGGATCACTGCAACGGGCTCGTTCTACTCCACAACGACTACGTCGTGAACCCCGCGACACGGTGGGCGGTGCTCTTGCCTCCCTGCCCGGACCCGGGCACAACGACGGAGGCTGATTTCTACAACAGGTACCTTGTTTATGATCCCACGGTATCAACCCACTTTGAGGTGTTCAGAGTTCCTTCGGGTTTTCGTCCCAAGAGAGAGCCTGGAGATGTCTACTACGACAGTTCTATAGATGAATTAAACCATGCGTTCGAGGAATCAGAATGGCCGCCATCTTTGTATACCATGCATGTCTACTCTTCAAGGTCAGGTCGCTGGGAGGAGCGGCCTTTTGTCCGAGAAGGAGACGCTGCAGGCACCGTCTCTGATTCGCGGTTCTGTGGGAGGAAACGCTACGCTGTATGCTGGCAAGGAGCACTTTACTTGGATTGCGAAAATCATTTTCTTAGGTACACAACACTTATTAATTTTTTACTCTATTCTACATTATTCTCTTATTGAAACGACCCCTGGCTTCTTTTAACTAATGATGTATTTTGCGTGCATAATCTGGTATCGCAGGATGTCCTTGTCAAATAGTAAATACCAAGTAATTAAATCAACAATTGGACTTGGAGCACGGATAATGTATCAACAAAGATATCTAGGAAAATCAGAGAAGGGAGTGTACTATGCATCCGTAGATGATAGTTTGCTCAGGGTTTGGTTCCTTACTGAATCATCTGGTCAGATGGAGTGGGTGTTGAAGCTCAACAACCTTGACATACGAAGTCTTTACTATGACAGCCAAGCTCATGGACCCTGGGTACTACAGGATGTTAACTATGAATCTTATTTTCCAGATGACGAGAAGAAAGCACAAGTTGAAGAGAATTTTGAATGGAGCTCCGACAATGATGATGCACTTAACAGTGCAAATAGGCCGGTGAAGGAATATGGCCTAAGAGAAATTAAAATACTCGAGTTTCATCTTCATAAGGAAATTATTTTCTTCAGTGATTCTGTGAAGACAGGATACGCTTATCATTTAAAGAGCTCAAAGATTCAAGCCTTGGGCAACATATACCCAACACGTTATGAAGATATTGCATTTCCAATTGAACATGATATACGAGGGTTTTTTCCATACACGCCCTGTTAGATTTAGACGGCCGCCTAGGAAATTTAGCATATATTCATTTGTCTGAACACGTGTTTTTATAATATAATTATTTTCTTGTAAGTGAAGTTTGGATGTTTCCCTAGTTTGGTCTGAAAATATATTAATATATCTTCGGTTTCCCTTTGTCCAATTGTTTTGAGATTGGTGCACTTATTTTCAATCTCGTAGGCCATAGAATGTGCTAACATCCAAAGTGTATTATATATGTGTGTAAATGAGCGTAAGTCTGTAGAAATATATTGGACACCCTTCTTCGCCGGCTCAAACTTTTAGTGAACCTAAGGTGCATTAAATATGATACGAGAACCAAAAGGTCTCAAGTTCAAGATCCGGCCAACACACCATTAATAAAAATAATCATGGTATTTATCGGAATATATTGAACACCATTCTTCATCAGCTCAAACTTTTGGGGTAAACTGATTAATAGGTACGGATCCATCTTGCATCCTACCGGTCAGGGATATCTATTAATCACACTACCAGGATCACAGAGTATGATGGTGCACAACCATCATAAATAACCCAAAAACCCACGGAAATATAATTCGTGTCGGTCAACCGTCACACAAATGCCGATAGAACTGGCGCGTCGGAGAAAAAAGAATTTGTCACAAATATAATTTCCAGCAGATAGGTCTAACGGTGGCCGACAAAGAAACATTTTGGCATATGGTTTCATCAACTTTTGTTTTGTCGACTCATCCGTCAAAAATAATGACATGAAAATAAATCGTGTTAGTTCACTCGACACGAATATGGTATTTTCTGTAATTCAGTGACCGACAAAAAAATAACAATGCCGTGAGAAAAAAGTGCTTTCTGACGTTGTCATAATTTATATCTATATAAAAAGTACGGACCGTTTCTTTCACCGTCGTCAGTCAAACTTTCCATACTGAAGCAGCAGGAATTATACGGTCAAGATTACGTCAAAGTTATCATTGGGTCAAGATTAATTTGACAAATAAAAAGTCGATATCTAATTAGAACTAGCGTCAGGCAGCCGAACGGGTCACGATACAAATTGCTAATTACCGAGCTGTCAGGCAGCGGCCAGCCGGTTCACGACACATCGCTGCCCAGCCGGTTCACGACACAAATTGCTAATTACCGTTCCGGCTGAGGAGTTGTAGACATCTGCATATGCTGACATCAGCATGACATCAGCACATTAACATACTTCTTTTTGCGAGTTTTTTTCTATTTTGTGAATAGATTAAATTATTTGACCTATTGACAATCAATGTATAGGCTGAGATAAAAAAGAAGCATACTCATGTAGTCCACGTATGTTATGTGATGCATTTACGTGTTGTTTGCACGTACAAATCTTTAGCGGTTCGGCATATTAAATTTTAAATAAAAATAATATGTATGTCAGTATATTGTTACCATAACAACTACGTATGCCAATAAAATAACAAATCTTTATCGGTTCCGCATATTAAATTTCCGTGCAATATAAATTGAACCTACTATGCATAGGCTTTCCCAGGCAAGATGAATTAAGTTGCACGCAAGGGCATATCTTCGAGTTATCATTTTATTTTGTTGTTCCGTTGCAACGCACGGGCATCTCGGCTAGTCAACAAAAAAATATAGACATTCAGGAAAATGGAATTTCATAATTTCGAAGCTACATAAATGAAATAAATAGTTCCAGATCATTTTTTATAGCAAGATATGTATGCACAGCCATTAAATGCATGACATCAACAACACATTGCATTCATCCAAATCAGAACCAATAGAAATCATACACATAGTTTTGTGTCCATACATCATATTACAACTGCTAGGTTCAAGCATCAAAATAAATACTAGATTCATGGGTAGCTAGAAGTTCCACACATCCAAAAGTCAATGGTGACTACACATGACCATTGTTAAAACTCAAGTCACCAAAAAGAAGACATTTTGTGATCTTCTACTCAGTGGGCACGTCCAGCCAGCACTAGCTAGCATCACGATCAGCTTCACGCCAACATGAGCATCATCATTGGCTTTAGATCAGCAACTACATTTTGTTGCACCAAAAAACATCAACTAGATTGACGCATTTGATAAACTAATCCGTGCTTGATCGGTAGTGTCGATCGGCCGGCCGGCACCCGTGGGTTTCATTGTACTAATCCTGATTGACTTTGCGCTCTTTCCCGTAATCATACTCTCCCCACCGCTACAATTTTAATTAGGTCTAAATTAAGTTACTCAAGATGACGTTGTGATTGCGATCGTGTCCAAATGGTACTAGCATTTTCAGTCACAACTTGGAGAATTTTCTGAACCTAGGGGAATAATTTTTATGTTACACGACGAACCAAGGAGCTCCGACAACGATGATACACTTAAGTTCTTAACAGTGCAAATAGGGTGGAGGAATATGGCCTAGGAGAAATTGAAATACTCGGGTTTCATCCTCATAAGGAAATTATTTTCTTAAGTGATTCTGTGAAGACAGGATACGCTTCTCATTTAAAGAGCTCAAAGATTCAAGCCATGGGAAACTTGTACCCAACGCGTTATGAAGATATCACATTTCCAATTGAACATGATATACGGGGATCTTTTCCATACACGCCATGTTGGATGAGAGGGTTCCTGGAAATCTAGCATTAGATGGTCGCCTAGAAAATTTAGCATATATTCATTTCTCTGGATCCCAGTTTTTATAATTTATTAAAAATTGATACTCCTGCTAGACAAATATAATTTCTTATCTTTGTATCTTCTTTTCTGAGTAAATTTCAAAAAACCACACATTTGGGGGTTAGGATTTCATTCGGGCTCAACCGTAGGGGTTTGTAACAGAAAACAGATTAGCGAATTTGACAGCAAAACCGACAAGCCGAGCCCACATGTAAGGTCTTGCATGGAAAAATAATTGCAAATCCATTTATTCAACCAACCTCATGAGTTCTTCTATATTTCCAATCCCTAATCTTTTCTTATTGCTCCTCATGGTTTTCCCCGAATCCCCAATTTCTCTGTTGGCCCGCGTGAACGGTGATTGGCAAGTCGCTTCTCGGCCAGAGGCCGAGCAAGCCACACGACCGCCGCGACACTTCTGCTCATGCTCGTGTTGCCGCACTTCTGCATAACACCATGGAGATCCAGGCGACGGCGCTTCACCACTTCGCTTACGAGGGGCGTGTCCGGTCGTTGTCACTCAAGCCGCCGCCGGACATGATGGCGCAGGTGAACCTGTGCTTTCACGTTCCTGCTCAATTTCATCCGGATGACGGCATGTGCCAGGTCTTTTGGCGATTTGTCTAGAGCTTCGGCAGTGTAGACAACTTCGACCTCAACTTCCAACTGCAGCGTAGCGTAATCACTATCATCTCGACTTGTGCGGCGGCCGCGCTGGCTTCCTCCGAGGAGGAGGACGGCTGGCTTGGATGGCAGCAGTGGGTCCACGGGTCGGCAGCGGCGGGTCCACGAGGTCGGCGGCTCGGGTGGCAGCAGAGGGTCAACGGGGTTGGCAGCCCGCTCTGATGGCAGTGGCGCCCCTGCTATCCGGAGCCCCCGAAGAGCTCGCGCTGGTCGGGGGCCGGGGGGGGGGGGGGGTCTGCAGATCTCCGGGAGCGGGGCAGCGGCCTCTAGGGCCTGGATGCGCACGGTCGAGATCCTCTCCTTCGCCGGCAGGGAGGCAGAGGCCACGGTCTTATGTGTGTGAATATGGAGGAAGCCAGGGATGGGTTGATAAGTGGATTTGCAAGTCAGTTTTGCTGTCAGATTCGTTAATTTTCTGAAAATAATTACCATTGAAGTTGTGATTTTCTGTTACAAACCCCTCGGTTTGTGCTTGAATAGCCTCAAAAGGTGTGGTTTTTTTAAATTTACTTTTCTTTTCTTGTAAGTGAAGTTTGGATGTTTCCCTAGTTTGGTCTCAAAAGATATTTATACATATCATCGGTTTCCCTTTGTCCAATTGTTTTGAGATTGGTGCACTTATTTCAATCTCGTAGGTCGTATTAACACAACATTGAAAGTGTATTACATATGTGTGTAATGGGCGGACGTCTGTGTTGAAATATATTGGACACCCTTCTCCGTCGGCTCGAACTCTTAGTGAACCGAGGTGCATTAAATATGTTATGAGAACCAAAAGGTATCAAGTTCAAGACCCGGCCAACACACCATTAATAAAAACAATGGTATTGATTGAAATATATAAAACACCGTTCTTCATCAGCTCAAACTTTTGGGTAAACAAATTAATAGGAATGAATCCCTCTTGCATCCTACCGATCAGGTTATTGGAAGACTAAGATATTTACAGAGTCTTCTAGTGAATATGAAAAGATTTTAATATTCTAGAAGGCTTGAGAGGTTATATGAAGAGGGATGCTATCTGCCATTGAAGGTCTTAAAAGAAGTTTCGTGAGTAAGTAGGAATTCTCTAGAACTAAGATACTTGTAGAGTATCCTAGAGAATTGTAGTAGAATGTTTAGGATGATGATGATACTTGTCATACATCTCATGGTCTTGTACAACTATAAATATGGTTGCTCTCCCATCCCTTGAGGTGTACCACAACCACCACAACAAGTAATGTATCACTACACAAAGAAGAGAAGTAGGTTGTATGTGTAATACTAGGCTAGCCACTAAAAAAGAATGATATACCAACATTGAGATTTTAAATAAAGTGTTGAGTTCCCACAAGTGTGTTATTTCAAATAGTGTACATGTGCGAACGTCCTCAAGAGTGGGTGTTACGGTCCCCGCCGAAATCTCTACACATGCAATGAATGATTTTGATCCTATTGTACCTTACTCTACCATGTTGCCGTTTGGGCAAACCTACGCAAATCTCTTAGGTCACGGAAAAACACGTACTTCCTCCGTCCCAAAAAGAATGTCTGGAATTTGTTTAAATTTGGATATATCTAGACACTAAAACATGTCTAGATGCATCCATATTTTGAAAATTTTGCGACATCCTTTTTAGGACGGAGGGAGTATCGATATTTATAAAGTATCTTTGGGAAGGGCTTCGGCTTTATATATGCATTTAAAATCCTCTCCGAATGTTGCCATTTGGGAAAACCTACGCAAACCTCTTACGTCACGTAAAAACACATAATGATATTTATGAAGTACCTTTGTGAAGAGCTCCAGCTTTATATGCATTCGAAATCCTCTCCAAATACAATCATCGGACAACCAATTTTGCAGACTTGAAATCGGCATTGGTCAGGTTTTGTGTTATGATTTCAGAAGGCATTACTTCTATGGTCAGATTGAGATCAAATTGGAAAAATGAGACTAGGTTATTTCGTGCTCTGAGAGCTGTTGTCACGGTCGATTGTAGAGTTTGACAAAACTTACAAATGGGATAGTAAGTTCAATGCCGAATTGAAAAAGATAGGAGTTACTAATGTCTTGCAAAATCTCGACATAATTGCTTATATAAGAAATGATGCACTGTAGTTTATGATACTTACCATTAAATATGTTTTCAATTGTTGTATGAGTTGTGGTACATGTGATATGTTCAGTTATAAAAAAAAATATCGTCATTATTGTTTGAGCAGAAGGAAGGTGTCTATACTTCTTTTTTTAGGGTGAAAGGTGTCTATACTTTTGTTTGTGTTTATAGTTACGCGGCTTTGGCATCTCTGCAACACTCACTTCTCAGACCGTGAGCCTAGTAGGGGGCTCATCCCTATCTTGCCGGAGCCGAAAGTGCTTCTGATTGTGCGTGTTAGACTCCCTCGTCCATGGCTCCATGCGTGAAATCACGATTCCAATAGTCCAACTTCTTGGGGAGGTCACGGAGGTGGATGTGAAAAGATAAGAGTCCTGTAGCAGTCTAAGTTGGCGAGGCGGCTCATCACTCGTTTTTTAGTGCAATCACACGGCCTTCATTAATCAATTACCATAGGAATACAGGCATCCTTCCAAGACTGGATAAGCCAACTGAATCGCCCATGCTGACGAGGAGCTCTTCACAATATCATGAGCATCCAAGTTTGAAGATCTATTCTTATGAATAAATGAAACATCTAAAAAGTCTTTACCGCGAACTACCATCTCGGGTTAAATAGCGTCGTGGCTGCATTGATTACCCTCAAGAATACCCTTGATAACAGCTTGAGCATCAGACGACACACGAACTCGTCGGATAGTCAAATCTTTAGTCAATGCCAAAGCTTCGCATCATGGACATGGAAGAGCTTCCAATCTGTGATGATTCCGTCTCAACAAGACACCAACTTAATTTTTTTAGTGCAACGATTTGGCTTTATTGATTAAAAAAGAAAGTGCAAGATACCGATACAAATAGACCAAACACAGACCAAACACAACGAAGACACAATAAAAGTTATATTATAGTCCCTCGAAATCAATTTCTCTAGATCCATCATTCGCATCTTAACGTTTCTCCACGTATTCGGTGATAGAATTGCAAAATATCATACTTGCACAAGCTGAACTAACCAAATAGGTTTTGAAAAGCCAGAGGGGTCGCCCACCTCAGACAGTGAGAGCCTAAAATCATTGAACACGCGGTTACCTGAAACATGGCCCTTGCAAGACAAACTTTGAAATCGCTGCTCCGTTGGTGAATCAACAAGTAAAAAGAGCAAAAAGCCAAAAACATGAAAAGATGTGCTGAGAGAACCATTGCTTCCATGAAATAAGTTGCAACACCTAGACCAGGACGAGGACGGATTTAGGGTACCAATCTTCTAAACGATGATGTCTCCATCCCAAGATGCTACCACGAAAAACACACAAACCTAAGTACCTAACATAAAAGATAATAAAACTTAGGTGTCAGACATTGATTCGTGATTTCCTCTATCTCTCATCATCAAAATCGGTTGTAAAAAACGTGGGAAACCGTCTGAGATTTTGAAACTTCCATAAAAAACGGCAGCGGCTGGGGTTTTTCTTGCCTGCTCTTGCACGCAACGCTATGGTATCTTTTTTTTAGAAGAAAACAACTACGGTATCATTACGGGAGCAGCACAATACTACTCCCTCCGATAATAAATTCTTGCTGTTGTTTTACTTCAAACTAGCAAAAGACCCGTGCGTTGCTACGGAACAACAGAAAATTGTATCAAAAAATCAAATTAATGTTGACGTGTTTCATGAGCACATATGTATATAACTATTATAATATGTTTATTTTCGTAGGCTATACTTTGCTCTCTTTCTCTTTTGCACATGTCTTATTTTTATATCCCGTGTAAAGATAAAGTGACACATGCTCAAGTCTTTTGATTTCTACCTCCAGGTTATCATTGTTCTCACATACACCATACTTGAAAAGTCATGTGTGAGCGTTTTTCAACTTTTTTGTTGAATTCATGAAGTGATTCTCAATATAATCATGAATAATGAAAAACATGTAGCAATGATAACGTTTATCACTCTCGACCTCCCGTGTGGTGATGATTTAAACAGTAAGCATCGGTATATCAATCAAGACAACAAACAGCAGCAGCAACACATAAAGCAAGCGGCAATATAAATTTTTGCTTAATGGATCCTTGCCCTGCTCTCCTATTACTCCTACTCCGTACTTTATTTCTCAAATCCTTTCTTCCAATTTCTCTCGCTCTCCCTCTGACTATCCTCTCCATTCACCCGGAGTGCAAACTCCTCTTCTTCCCGTCCCGATTCATCCCGTCACCGAACATTGTGCCACCATGCGCGGCCCCCCGCTTGTGCGCACCGCCTCCGCCCGTAGATTTCTGCCGCCCATCCACTCCCGTGCGCTGCCTGCTACCACTTGCCGCCCGGTACGCCTGTGCGCCGCCCGCCTGCGCCTCTCTCGCAACCTTGTCCGCCCGCGCGCTGCCCACACATCGCGTCTGGCCACTGCTCGCCGTCAAAGTCTCGTGGGGAGCCACCAGCACGCACGAGCCGGTGGAGGCGGCGGTCGGGGCGCACGACGGAGCCGCTTGTCCGCAGCCGCCTTCCGCACATGTATGCCGCTGGTGCGCACGAGCTGGTGGAGGCGGCCAAGAGGGGTGGCAGGCGTTGGCGAGATCCGGATTGGCAGGCGGGTGGGGGTGAGATTCGTAGGAGAGGAGGAGCGAGGAGGGCTCTGCTTTTTCTTTCTTTCTTTTTTGGGCGGTACATGTTTTTTCTGCGCTTGAGTACCGTGGGAGCCGAGATTAAAAGGCGCGTGGGGACAGCGGTGCCAGATTCATAATTTCGGTAAAGTGATGTACCGCGACGCCCTGATCATCATCACACTCTAATTTAATATATTGATATAGATTTGAAAACAACAACAATAATTTAAGATTGGTGGAATATCATTTTGTTGGGCCCAGCTTCCCGGCCCAAGTCTCCCTACCGATCGACCCAAGGGCGCTCGGTTTTCTCAGATAAAAGAAAAAGAAAAACCAAGTGCGCTCGGTTCTCCGACCTCCGCTCCTTACACGCCGGAACCAGTTTCTTCTCCGGTTCTCCGCCACCTCCCCTGCAGCTGCTGACTCCCGCTCTATGTCCTTCATCCCTGGTGCCTTACTGGTTGTAGCGCGGTAGCGCCACGGCCGCAATCTCCCGGAGGGCCGAATCGCTCCTCACCCACCGGACCAATTTATTCACTCGATTGCCGGCGTACGGTGGCGCTACAGTGTCCAGTCGGCCGCTCCGGCTCGGCTCTCGCGCAATCTCCTGCGCGCCTGGCCACGCCGACACCTCTATGATCCACCCTGCCGCCGCTTCTGCTCCGTGTACTGGAGTTCGCGAGGTCCGTCTGTTGTCTCCTCACTCTCGATTACATTGGCATTTTTATTTGTAGCACGATAGCAATTGCTTTTCTATCGCGCTAGTTTTGTTTACTGCTCTCTCCGTCCCGAAATAACTGACGTGAATTTGTATAGGTTCTTATACAAATCGACATCACTTATTTTGGGACGGAGGGAGTATGTTTTATTTAGGATTGTTAGAGCAACTCAACTTATTTCCTACTCCCTCCGTTCCATAATTCTTGTCTCAAATTTGCTCAAAAATGGATGTATCTATTCCTAAAAAGTGTCTAGATACATGTAAGATTTCGACAAGAATTATGGAACGGAGGGAGTAAATTTTATTCTCTACTTCTGCATATAGGAACCACACAAAGGATTCAGTTCTCTGTTTCTCTTTGCGTTCCAACCTTCCCTGCATCTCACTATTTATTCTCATTGCTTAACTATTTTATTACTATCTTGTACAGTTGTACTAACTACTAAAACACATTCGTTTTCCAAGTTTTATATAGAGAAACACATGAAAGTATCAAGGAAAACCTTCACTACCTCAGTTGATCTAGTTTTGCTAGACTTCATGCCAATGTTTTTAGATAAAGCTTTGTCAATGCCAAGTAACATGTTAGGATTGGAAGTGATTAAGCATAGGGAACATGAGTTTGAGCGTTGTGAGATAGAAAATCTTTTTTCAAAGGTGGTTCTGAGATAGAAATTATCTGTTTGGTTTGTGGAACATGAAATGAAAAGGAGTTGGACATCAGAGTCTTTTGTCCAACTCACACCGTTTTAATAACTGAGGAGAGGTGGGAGTTGAGGGAAAAATTCAATGGTAACTTATGGTATCCTTTCTAAGCTACTGATTTCCCACCAACCAAAAAAAAGGCGAGACTATCCCTCTTAAATTTTCATGAGTAATTTGAACTTAAAAACAGTTTCCTCACCAAATGTATGTTTTCCTTTCTAATATTGACAAGCACACTGTAAATGAAATTAGTTTCACCGCGTGCCCCAGTCTCTTAAATAAGCACCCATGTCTTTGCTCTCTGTCTGGATCATTTCCAATCTCTCTCCCTCTCCCTCCACCGATTCCCCTACTCCCCCCATCCATAATAGTGGTGTGCACGCATTGTGAAATTTATCTTTGGTTATCAATTACATCATTAATATGTGGGTTTCATGGCATAAAAACTACTAGCCAAAATTCCCGTGCGTTGCAATGGAGCAACGAAAAAAATGATACTCCCTCTGATACATAAAAAGTGTCGCCCATTTTGTATTAAGTTAGTACAAATTTTGTACTAAGTGGACTTTCTATTGATCAGAGGGAGTGCAATAATATACATGCATCAAAACATTCTCGCTTTGGTCTTGATCGCGTAGAGGGAGGAGCGTGGTGTGGTTCTGTTTTTGTTCCATTCCCCGAATTCTCCCCTTGGTACAACTGAAGGCTATGTCCTCATTCTCGGCTCGTCATGGGCGACGACCGGAGAAGAAGCTTTATCACCGAGCCTGGCCTCGGCAAGACCATGGACCTCCAAAAGAAGCCTGCCCTCCTCATTCGTCTCCGCATGCTCATCCTGGCTCAAAAGACAGGTTCGCTACTGGTATGAGACCTTAAAGGGGTTGGCTTTGTCCAGAAATGGAACTTTGCATCACTTATCAGCGCCACCCCAATGTCTTCCACGTCTCTGGTGGTCGTGCATCACGAAAGCCTATTGCTGTCACACTTACTGAGAAGGCCAAAAGTATTTCCAGTGAAGAGCTGCAAGCACAAAAGCTAATGGAGCCAATCTTGGCAAGGAATCTTAGGAAGTTGCTAATGATGTCGATGGACAGCCAGATCCCTGTAGAGAAGATTCAGCTCGTCCAATCTGAATTGGGTTTACCTAATAACTTCAAGAATAACTTTGTTCCTAGTACCCTGATTTTTTTTCAATTCGTGATGTACGAGGATTGGACCATCTGTGTTTGGAGTTTTGGGATTCTTCACTAGCAGTCACAGCACGAGAAGGAAAATTGAATTTGGATGACTTTCAGATGCGCTACAGTGGGATTCCTAAACATGGAAATATACAAGGTCCTTTTGCTTTCAAGTTAAAGTATCCAGGAGCATTTAGACCCAACAGGAAGTACCTTGAAGAGGTGGTCTGGTGGCAGAAAATGGCATTTCCTTCACCATATTTGAATGCTAGGTGAGTAGAACTTGCAACTCCACAGGCTCGGAAGCGATCTATTGCTGTTCTACATGAGATTTTGAGCTTGACAATGCAGAAACGACTGACATGACATCTGATAAGCTAGAAGTCTTCCACAATGAGTACAGGCTGCCGTGCAAAGCTGCTTCTTTGTTTAGTAAAAAATCATGGGATTTTCTACATAAATAACAAGGGAGCAAGAAGCACTGTCTTCCTCAAGGAGGCCTATGATGGCACAAACCTTATTGAGAAGTGTCCTCTGTTGAAGTTCCATGATCAATTTTCATCTTTAATTGGCCGACCATGCTCCGACACAAACAATCCATTGGCAGTACAGTTGCAGTATTGCTTTACAGTTGGTGTGGCTGGCGGATGTAATTTCCTTAGTTGATGCTCAGCTTTGGTATATAGGGGTTGGTATGTGTTAGGTTTAGGTATTTTCCCAGAGGATTAACTCCAGTTATGTAGCTTATAATTCCAAAGAGGAAGTTATAGCGTCAATTTACCATTATGCTAATATACTTTAATGTTGAGTTACTTCTCTTACTTGGATGGCTTCCTGACCATTTCTCATAGATTCAGTCAGATATTCGTTTATTTGAAACTGCATTATTGACTTGGTCTCATGTGATTCTCCTTACAGAAGGAGGTTATTATAGGCAGCTACATACATAGACTTAATGCTGGAGATAGTATTGTTCATTTTAGTCAGAGTAGGGCAGCATAACTCATTGACATTTGTACTAATTTGATGTTTCCGTACATCATTTGATTTTAGCCTGAACTTATAAATGTATTGTGTTTCAGATGATTGAGGTTGGACCTTGATTAGTTATGAACAAGTTTTTTCACATCATTGTGTGCCAGATGTCAGATATTTTGCTTACATAGATTAAAAATGCAGGAAGAACATGAAATGGTGATTTCCTACAGACTTGTCGTTCTTGTGGAGCAACAAATATGAGTATCCCACGCTGATGCTGTACATGCAAAATATGATGGCTTGTGCTACAATAATGGGCATCAGTTATTCCCAACATGTGCTCAACCATGTCTTTGCACTGTTATTTATAATTTTCTTTGTTTCCAGGTAATAATTATCTCCATGGTTATTTGGTACCTATCTTGAGTTTTTATCAGAGTGTAAAATGATGTAGTACTTATTTGATATTTCACATGACAATCATGATTTGAAACAAAATGTGAGTCATCTTAGTTAGTTGCAGCTTATGTACATAACTTTGTTAGATGAACTTATGTACATAAGTTTAGTTTCAACTTCAACTATAATTGTGTTGCATTAGCACATTCATCATATGCTCTATGGCACACTTATGGGAGGATCAGGCCTATTCAGTGCTCCATGTCGCTGGTCGTGTTGCCCTACTCTGTTGTTTCTATAGTATTCAGGTTATTTCAAATTGCATTGACCCCGTAGTATACCGACATTCCATCTGGTCTGGTACAGAAGGTCTGTTTCGTTGTTGTGTGTTTCTGAACTGTTATTGCAGCTCGAGCTGCAGGTTTCTACTATATGATCAACCGTGTAATGCACATAATCTAGGTGCAAGCACCTTCTTTCCTGGCATTCTGCTACTTCTGTGCTCAGTGTTTTATATGGAACAACAATGACGGACAGGTATTTTAATACAAAACTGTCAACTAGGATTACTAGTGGTTTGATCTATTCTGTGTAGATGGTTCTGGTGTTCTCCGGCCTCATTCATAGATTCTTCCTTATCAAAGGCCTTCTAAGGTTTACACTGATAGCTACAGCCTGTGAATTTGAACAGTCACCACACCTTTTTTTTTTGCTACAGTACCCTAGAATTTTTGGCTACAGATTACCCTAGATTTGTTAAGCAAGACTTGGGCACGTTAGGTTATGGTCCCTGTTTCACATATTTTTGTAATCTATGTTCGAAATTGTTGAGCAGAGGGACCTCACAGAGGGTCAACTGTAAGCACTAATGGACAGCCAATTACCACACAATCTATATCCAGCAGGGACAGGTATGCAGCAAGCTAACAACAATTTTTTTTTCTCATTAATGTCCTAGTTCCAACATAGCAATCCAGTAGCCAAGATCAGTCTTGTAGCATGTGTTTGATGC
The DNA here is from genome assembly GCF_000005505.3 of Brachypodium distachyon. Lineage (NCBI taxonomy): Eukaryota > Viridiplantae > Streptophyta > Magnoliopsida > Poales > Poaceae > Brachypodium > Brachypodium distachyon. Next base: position 9,729,871 of record NC_016131.3, on the reverse strand, counting down.
TTTTAGATTATTCTCTGGCAAATGTTTAGTACTAATGTTGTTTTTGTGGCTTTGTGTCAAAATCAATATGCTGTGGAGTTGTCAAGGACAGAGACATTGCAATGTAAGTGCTTTGACAGATTGAGGGCTGAATAATGGCATCTTCGTAAAGCCTGTAGGTTGGTCGCTTGGTTCTCAATAATGACTGGTGAAATTGGGCAACACTGCTTGCTGTTGATCTCGGACCAGATTCTAGACATTGGGGGCTTTACCAATTGTTATGCCGATTCCTGCAACAGGCTATTCATCAGCACAGGTTTGGATCCCTTTCAAACATTGCGAGTATGTTCTGATATTCCTGCATTGAAGTGGTTGTCGACATAGAAATTCTTGGTGGGGGATGCATCGATACTTAACTGCAACGCTAAACTAAGCTCTCAGTGGAGTCCACTGAAATAATCAGATGAACATATGCTAAGTTAAGATCAAGCGACAATGCATGGTGCAGACACATGCCGGTGAAATGAGACCAACTGGCTGCTGCTCATTGTGCCGCTCAATTATAAACCCTGAAAGTGAAGAGCATGAATGGGTGCAGTGATTGAGACTAGATTCTGCAGACACTAAGAGAGCACCTATGAGGCTATGATAGTGGCCACGAGCCTGGTCAGGTGCACTGAAAGCTAGATTTGGATGGGCGTTAGTGGCTATTAGTTTAGGAAGGCCTACCCAGAAAAGTCATGGAAATACAATGGATGGAGACTAGAGGCCCTTTTCTGATCCTTTTTGCTTCTTCTCCTGGTAAGCATTTATCCCTCCTCCTCTGCAATAGCCTTTTCAAACGATGTTACTTCCACAACATCCAATGTGATCCTTGCATTGGCATGTCGTAATTTTTTTTAGCTCTATTATTGGCATCCAATAGCGCATGCTTTTCTTTGCCCTCCAGTCACCTTCGGCTTCTATTGACCCATCTTGATTTCCAATTGATGCATCTTTCTTGTACACCAGTCTTTGCCTCTCTGTCCTTGTCCTTGAGTAGCATTACCTGTTCCATAAACAACTTTTTTGTGTGGCTTGGGGTGCCTTTTTAAGTTGGCAACTTCCACAAAATCCATGAGTTGTGACTGCTTCAGGAACCGGCTTGCTTGCTTAGTGTTGGTGTCCCTTTCTCCGGACCCTGCCTTGACTTTAGGAGGCTACCATTATCTTTACTTGTCTTTCACTTTGATTCTCATAGTTACCACTGGATTTGGACCTAAATCTTATTTTATCTATCGAATTAGGTAGAGTTTTAGTTTCTTGCAGCTTATTTCTTCGATGGCATCATTGGTCTCTTCATTTATGATGAACTAGCACGATGGCCGTGCATCTGCACGGCTAGATTTACTTTAAATATATTTTCATATTTTGTATTACTATTTATCTGTTGATTATGTGCACTGTGATCCACTATTGTTTGTTTTTATTGGGCACTATATTGATAATTAAACACAATTTGATCTAGCCAAGTATCAATTATCAAGCTAGGAGTGTAGCATATATATGGTGGTGCATGCGCAAACGTGAGAAGGTAGAGTTCCTATGTAGGAGTACTTCCTCCTGCATGGAAATTCATCTGGCATTCTACTTGTCCGATAGATTATATGTAGATGGCTGTGTGTGTGTGTGTTTTTTTGCGAAGAGCAGATGGATGTGTTACCAGAAGTTATGTAACAATTGAATTTAAATCACAGCCGTTATAATTTATATCTATGGATATAGATATTTCAGCATGTGTGAACTGGTGGCTTGTTGTCCTTTTTAATTATATAACAGATGTCTCCGTTGCTTCTTAACTTTTACATTGGGTGTCTTTTACCTTTTCTACTCTTGGGTATAGTAGGTTTTCAAACTTTAGATAAAGTTGGCAATGAGAAGGTCCTGTGAATTCTGCTGTTCGACTTCTCTTTGATGGTCAGGCGTCACAATTAGAGTGGCCAGTCCATACCTCCCCTGTTTCGGTCATCATCTTCCCGGTGTCTATCCATTAGGAGGAGAAATCACCCCGTTTAGGTTGTGTAACAATCTCTATTGCTTGCTTGAATGAGCAAATTGGTGCTTAGCAAGCAATGAATCCTGAATTGGAACATCAGAACGACCTGGTCAGCTATCACCATCCCTCGTTCTGGACAAATGTTTGGACGGTCTATCAGCATCATGCTGGAGTCTCATCTCTTCCTACTACTCCATAGTCTCTACTCTAGCAGCAAATTATTTTTATAATTGTCTCATCTGAACTTCTGAAGAAAATAATGTGTGCCTGGGTATATCCGTCTGGAGGTATAGTGGTACATCCATCGTGGCGTAGCCGTGTGCAAATTAGTTGGTTCAGATTTCGCAATCTCGGCATGTACTGAGTCTGTCTGTCCCTATGCATCCAATTCCTTGTTCCCGTTCTGTTTGCAAGTCTCCCTGATCTTTCTTTATCTGTGTCATGTCTGTCAGGTAAAGACGTACTGGAGGAAGATTATTCGAGCCCAATACTCAAGAAATGATTTTATTCCACGTCAATCAGAATTGCCCGTGCCATGCTTAGCTCACCACCAAACCCACAAGCCATGTCAATCAGTTCAGTTCCATTCTGTGCACATTTTGTAGGGGAACCCTTTCTTCAACTCTATGCTATATAATTATATTTTCGACTCTAGCCTATAAAGAAAATAGCATTGTTATACCACCCATGGATTATGGTTGCCAAACAATGTTTTGGTGAGGTAACGTGCAGTTTGGATGGTCATAAACTTGCATAGATGAATATAGTACAGTGCAAGGCCACCTTTTGTTAAATCTGAAACAGCTCTTGTCGGTTTTAGCTTGGTTTCGTTGTTGGGACAAGAAGGTGATGACCACCCGTAATGCTCTACCATTAACCGCTAACTACCATTTGCCATCTAACAACGACTTGTGCAAAGCTGCACTGCGGTTCTTGTCCGGTCGCTGGTCGATGAAAGCCACACCTGCATCTTTCTGCCAACGAAAAATTCTCGGAACTGTTTGCGTTTTGTTGCCATGCGTTTGGTCTCTCTCCATCTTTCTGCTACTTTGACATGAATGAATCTACCTCTCTCTTCTTTTTTCTGGAGGCAGTCCTCTTATCCTGCAAGGCCCGTTGTCATGGCCGTGCTAAAACACTGGCCGGTAGCATTCACCGATGTGGCATCTATAGTCCATTTCCAGGGTTATTTCGTGTGCCTGCTGCGACAATTTGTGGTGCTCGGTCAGAAGAAGAAGATAAACACTAAACAGAGGGCGATGATGGATGGAGACCGACTGTTGACGGAGGAGGCGTGTGTGGTTGCGCCGTGCACTGCATGCATGTCTGTCTGTCTATCTATCCACACGGCATGATGCATGTAATGTATGTGCAGTACAATACGACAATACGAGTCATATTCGTCGTGTATTTCAATCTTTCTTTTCTCTGTACGTGTTGTGACTCCGAGCCTGACGCGAACGGTAGGCGGCACCCCGCTGCCTCTTTCGGCAGCACCACAACGCAAGCGTTTCTTTCTTGGCTTTTGCGAGGGTTGCAGCACGGCCGCTGCCCCGTACGTACTCATGCGGCTGCCGTGTTGTGACATTACCTACATGGCTACAGGTAAATCCAAATGTGGATGCTACGCTATTTTCGTCCGCATGAGGCTGCAGGAAGCAACAAAGCTCATGAGGTCTGCTGCTGCTCTGGACTCCGGACCGCTGATTGCGATCTCAGCAGTCAGCACCACATACCTAAGATGGTCCCTCCTCCCTCTTGGATAAAGTGATAAACAGTCGAGAGAATTGCAAAAAAGTATGTGTCTACAACTATGTGTTTATTTCGTGGGAATAGATGCTAGCTCCAAATCTAGAGTGTGACTTCTGGTCGCAAGGACTCCGGGGGCCGTTTAAAAGTGGGGATTTTTCTCCTTCTTGTTGTTGCTGTCGGAAATTGAGTGAAATTCTGCGCTTCGTTCCAAAGGCCTCGTTTGAAGCTGGGGAAACTTTTTCCAACCTGCTAGGCTACTACAGAAGGAAATGAACCGAGTCGCGTGAAGTTTCTGCATTCCACTTGATAGATGGCCTCAGAGATGTACTGTTTGACTGATACAGTGTGCAATCTAGTTACAGTGTGCCCGCCGACGGACACGCGTCGTCCCAGTGTACAGCTTCTGCAGAGACGGCGGCACTCTATTGTCGTCAACAGGCCATGCATGGTGGCCAGGTCAGCTAGCTCAGGATATGGATCATAGTACAACCTTAGCCCTGAAACGCATCACGTACTCCTGGCCAAAGGGTTCCCAACTCGCGCCTTTTTTTTTTGTTGCGCTGGTCTCGCGCCTATTTTTTGTTTGTGGAACCAAAGCATCTGATCTAGGGGAGACAACAACAGGAAAAGAAAAAAAGAGGAGGGAACTGAAAATGATGGAAGAAGTAAAGATGGTGGTAGCAAGACCCGAGGATGAGGTGATTCTCACCAAATGGAGGGGTTGGAAGAACGAACGGATGGCGTAGTCATCGTTTGTACCAAAAGGGGCAGCTAGCCACCCATCCAACTCACAAGTTGGATTTGCATTTGGGTTTCTTTTCAAGTGGGAGTGTATGTGTGATCAGGACAAGAATATGTCTCTGTTTGATGCCAAATTGCGCCTTAGATGTGGGAAGCATGCACGAGCGCAAACAATAATACTGGTATTATTATTTTGTGTGATTCTTGGCTTTTGCGAGATGGGGTGCAGGAATCCAGTGATCTACACATAACCACTTTCTGGTCGAGTCAGATCTGCTAGCTATAACCTCTCTTTAGTTTATAACCTCTCTTTCTTTCCCTTTTCAGAACGTTTCCTAGTCTTACTAAACTTTCTTTCATCCTCCATTAGGTTATCATGATGAGTTTTCTTCCTTTGTTTAGCACAAGCGAAGTGGAGGGTGATACGGGTTGGGGTCCATATGGGAGGAATTTTTGCGAAATTGAGGAGGAGAGATGAAACCCTGTCCCGTTCTTCACCTACGTGTCTACAATCTATCTACGCATGTTGGGAGATCGGCGTGATTTTTACATGCCTTTCCCTTCTCCTTTCGGTCTCTCTCTCTTTTTTTTTTGACTTTAAACTGTAATAGCTGCGCGATTGCAGTCCGACAGTATATAGATATATAATTTTTACAAAGTGAGACACCGAATTACAATCTTCGAGAATCGAACTCTGGTGGGCTACCAGTACACCTGACTGGCTGACCACCCAAGCTATGCTTGGTTCTCTTCGGTCTCTCTCTCTCTGAAAAAAAATACTCTCTCCGATTCTAAATTCTTGACTCAAATTTGTCCAAATATGAATGTATTTATTCTTAAAAAAACGTTTAGATACATGTAATGGGAGAGAGTAGTTCCCTCTCCCTTTGTTCATCTTCTCTCCCTTTGTTCATCTTTTCATTCATCTCAATTCCCTGTCTCTTCTCCCATGGCAAAAGGCTGAAAAGCAGAGAAGCGATTCCATTGGGGCGATACTACTTGCCTGCATCTTTGCGCGGCCCTACCGTACATCGATCCATCGGTCGATGCTCTCGCGTGGCCGTACGGTCTTCGTATCGCAATGATTACGGATGATTAATGGTAATCTTAAAGCACAAGTTAATACAGTTAACCTCATTTCGAGTTACGGCAGTGTCACGGAGCATTTAGGTACACCAGGAGGAAGGGGAATTAGTTAGTGTGGGGAGCAATGCTGGTTACTGGTACTAGCTAGCTTAGCCACCAACTCTATATATAACATGCATCTCAACCATGAAAAGAGGTGGGTGGATATAGGATAAGTGATGGTGTTTTCTTCATGATCGTGCATGCTCTCACAAAGCAGACTGATCTGCACTTGGCACATCGCACGGTCGATATAAAATTGTGGGATAATCTTTGCCTTTTTGCTGATCTACACATCGATGCTTGGTAGATCCAAAAAGGATAATAATTAGCGTTAGTATATGGACACGAGAACAAATATGTGCCATCTTTGTTGGCAGGAGTAATTAATTACTGCTAGTGGTCTAGAAGCTATACATGTAGTAGTTCTCCATTTGTGTAGTCAGCATGGTATGTGTAGGACGAACCAGGAACCAAAGATATTTCTTCCTTTTCATAGAGCGAAAATTCTTCCCGTCAACCTTTTCTATTGTCAAACGATGTTCCATCTCTTTCCTTTCACCCACATATTATTCACCTTTGAGCTGAAATAGAATATGGTCCCTCCTAAATGCATTAGGTTTAGATGTGACGCTTGCTGAAAAAAGGAAGAAGCACCGGTAGCAATATTAGGTGAATTTGTTTTGTTTTGTGAAAGGTCATTCCATCACCTGCGGGAGCTTTATTTTGAAATGATTCTGTCCAGGCGTACCCTGTCTGATTCCTGAAGTAAAAGCATTTAATCTTCTCTCTAGAAAAACTAAGCCCTGATATTCCTCAAAAAAGAAAAAAGAAAAACTAAGCCCTGATAAAGCATGAAGAACACGATGGACTAGGATATAAATAAAACCAAATATAAATGGCTGGAATGGTTTTTCAGTGGTAAAAGCCTTGGATTTCAAATCACATGCATTTAGTGTGGCGCTCGGTAAACATTGTGGTGAGACTTCTTACAAAATTCATAGACTCAAAACTAACACATAATGCCACTGCTTAAGAAAAGACATTGTGCGCCTGAGAAAAGTGTAAAGTTAACCGTGGCATTTTAGCTTGGGGAAAATTTGTAAATACGTGTTTATCATTTGGTTTGTGCGTTGCGCATGCCCATGTAAACTTTCATGAATAATGAATTTATGCGTCATGGGTAAAAAAATAGAGGTTAAGCATTAAACTTATTTTGACACGGAGCACAAAACTTATCCTTTTGTGAAAATTTGAAGGCGTATAAAGAACATAAACACGCACCTGTACGTGTGAATTTTTGAACTTCTGGAAAACGTAATTTGCACTTTGAATCACCGGATGCTATTGCCATCTACATATAGCCGAAACCACACAAAACCAGTTGCACACCGAGCTGGAATAAGCGGCTTCGGCAGCAACCACCCAATCGCACGTTAACCCAGTAAAAAAATCTCGGAGGAACAAAGCTATTTGGCTCTCCTTTCTGCCTCCCTTGCCTTTATTTATTTCGTTACTCCAGATAAACGGAAGAATCACGGTCCCTGATGTTGATATAGGAGAAGTGGACACACGGGAAATATTTTGCCGCCATGGGCATGAGTGACGAGCGACCGTACGTGGACGATACATAAACATGGGGATGATCCTGACGGTTAACCACATCTCGATTATCCTTTTGCTGGCCGGCCGTGCGATTAAAGGGGGGCTCGCGAATCACGAGCGTACATGCTAAAAAAGACAGATCAGTAGTACAGATGTGCTAGATTGGACCCTGTGTGGCTGTGTCGACACCTACAAGAAGAGCCCGAAAGGCGCGCAACCGGGAAAATGACAGCGTCCGCGCAAGCACGTATTACCTGCGTCTGCGTGGTGTACCTGTCTCCACATTTGCACACATGTCAAATCGGTGTTTAGATGTTCTACTACTTACTCCTGATGTGGATTGATATATTTACTTCAGTTAATACCGCTTCCTGTTCTGCAAAGGAAGCAAGAGAAACAAAAGAAAAACGTGTAGTACTTGTTATTAGTGCCTATTTGTTGATGTCTGTGGTTCTTGGAAGGAACATGGAAGGCAACCGATCGACATGACACCAGGTGTTAATTTACCACTCTGTTAGGGCTATGACAGGAACATTTTGATTAGCTGCTCTCATTTTGAGTTCAGGCCATATTTTCCTAGTGTTCTACCTTTTGCCCTTTGTTGTGACTTTGTGATAATTCGTACCCCTTTTTTTTGCCATATTTTACCTTTTAGTTGTCACTTTGTGATAACTTTTCCCCCATTTTATTAGTTTTGTTAAAATGACAAGCTGGATTCACATGTTGCGATGGCGTGAGAGCTAATTAGACAATATTCACATGATGCTCTCATTTTAAGTTCGGACCATCCTTCAGTACGTATCAAAATTTGACAAGATAGTACATGATAAATAAAAATTGATGAAATTCATCATAATTCATTGATTGTGCTTCTAGGTGTCAGTTCCTACATCATCTTTATACGTGGATGCAGTTTGTCAGCCTGAAAAAATAATTAAAGGGGTAACAGTAGAGGACAACCATCATCTAGCCGTCGACATAACAGATGCTTCATATATAATTCATATCATGAAAAGTTTAATTCATACACGTCTCTAAGCTAAGCTGTTCCAATACTGAAGCAACTGCACTGAATACTTGTCACCAAATCCTTTTTTTTTGTCGACCTGTTGTGCAATGTAATAAACAAGTTAAAGAAAATAAAATGAAGTCAATGGCCATGTAGATAAAGCTTGACATGATATGATTCCACTATAATAAGTAGCTAGAATCAGCTAGGGGCCTCTAAAATAAGATTCAGCTAGGGGTCCTGATTTAAAATAAGACTAAATCTTACCTCAAACCCCTTTATATTTTAACAGCCGCGAGCTATCCATGCTCCATACACAAAAAGATAATCACGTAGGCACGATAAATATAATACAGTACAGTTGAACTGTTGTGTTGAGATGGGAATATATCCATTGATTCATTAAGGAGACGTAACCTAGTCGCGATTAACCCCATTCCCCAGCTTCAGTGACAAACTTGACCAGATAGACTTGGTTCTACGGCTAGTACTGCAGGTGCAGGGGCTGGTATACGTGCTCCATGACGCCCGGGAAACTAAATTAAATGGCGCTGAGTTTGATGCGCCAGAACGGTCCAAGGACGCCGTACGTCCAGCTAGCTGATGACCAGTTGGGACTTTGGATGAACTCTCCAAGTTTCAACATATCCAAGCGGTAACCCGGCCTCGACGGATGTATGATATTTGATCGAATCATTCTGCGCGCTTCTGGTTTCTCTCTCTTAACTAATCTTAAATAAATTATGTCATAGAAATAAAACATGTACTTGTTTCAACAACAAAAAAACTCAAGCATGTTTGATATGATTGGTATTTGGTATCAAATATAAAAACGCTTTGATAGGATTGGCATTTGGTATCAATAGTTTTGCCATGAAAATATATTTCTAACACGAATGTTCATTTTACTCCACTAACTTATAAACCGATTGTCGTTAGTCCTGAAGTTGGCATCTGTGTGCACATCACAGGATCAAACGTTAAATGGCCATGTGTGGCACCTGACGTGGCATGGGGAGAGGCACAAGAAGTTTTATTTGCATAAAATCTTTCGCGTTTTGCCTCTCCTGAGATATTATTTCAGTTCGACCTGCCACCCTAAAGTCTCCAAGCATGGAAGAATAGGAACTTAGATTTCAAAGTTGGAAAAATAATGCAGCAGAAATTATACTAAGATTTCAAATTACCTATTAAACACTTCACAGGTGTTGTTAGCATGTCACACTTTGAAAATTCTTAGAAAAAAACCTTCACCCAAGTATTTGGCTTCGACTGTTGAACTGAAAAAATATCCGGGGAGCAAAATGCAAAAGATTTTATGCGAAAACCCCCTCCAACGCCTCTCCCCATGCCACGTCACGCACCACGTGGTCTTTTAACGCGGATTCTGTGATTTGGACTAACGGCTCACAGTAATGCCGAGTTTAGGACTAACGGTGATCGATTTATCAGTTAGTGGGGACTAAAGTGAATATACGTACCAAGTTCATGGACTAAAGGTGCAATTTCTTCGAGAAATATTTATCATAATTTTGTACTCGCTCTGATCCATATAAGTGCCTCAAATTTTGTACTAGCTTGGTACAACGTTGTACTAGACTTGAGACACTTATTGTGAATTGGAGGGAGTAAGAACCAAGCATTGCCTAGAGTCGTACAAATTTTCATGAATTTTGTGTTCGGCCGTGTACCCGTACTTATATTCTAGAGTTACAAATATTTGGCTCAAAGTTCAAATCAATATCATTCTTAATTAGTCAATTTGTATGCGGAAGGTGATGATGGATCCGTCAACGAGCCACCATAAACAAAGGAGAAAGGCGACGATGTTGTGAGCAAAAGAGGAGTGGCATTTAGTGTTAGGTTATAAGAAAAGAACGGGACAGATTGATTCATTAGATTAAATTTTGAGAATCCAACAGAAAAAAATAGTGACATGAAATTGCCAAGTTTGTGTCCTGGATGTCCATAAAAGAGCCCATGGATTGCTCCAAGACAATGGCGTCCTTGGGGTGGAGAGTTGGTGTCGTATAGAATAAAGGTCTCTTAGCTCAATTTCTATTCGGATCGTCATCTAGTCTACTCTACTAAAAATTCGGTGCTATCGTGATTTTGATATTCTTCCTAATCAGGTTGGCGTTGAAGCAACGTTTGGTAGCCTACCGTGCGACGAGGTGTGTCACTAGGCACAATAATTCATTTAGTCATTTTAGGTTCTTGCCTATTGTGTCGGACGGCTCATGCGGCTCTTCAAAATTTATGAAGTTACCCCAGCTTGTGCAGGTTTAGCCTTCTTCAATTTTGTCATCAGAAAATGGAGTAATATCAAGATGCAAAACATGGAGTTAGAGATGATGATTCAAAGAATCACGGTGTTATTCTTGCTTTTATTGTGGCTCTTTGTCGTTATATTCAGTTTTAATCCATTGGCTTTGTTTATTGAATCAATGAATCCAATTGTTATTCCAAAAATATAATCTTGTTCATAACACTATCGTAATCAATATCTCTTTCTCTAGTTCTTGGAGGCTTTATGTGTGTTTCTATTGGCTAGATTTTTGTGCCCTCTCAATTAAAACCATACTAATTTATAGAGTTGCAAATATGGGACTGTCTTGATGACAATTGATGCATGAAATACTCTTCTTATGTGCACTTGTTAGGCCTTCAAGCACAAAATGATGTAGAGCAACATCTAATTTTATCCCAAGTAGTTGACCTGGGTATTATCAAACCATTAGAGCACTCCACACTCAATCAATCATGCAATCAAGATATTAGAAGTCTCTTGTGTCCACAACACACCTAAAAATATTTTCAATATTATAGGTCCGCAACTTTGGCCGAGAGATGGATGAAATATTCGATAAGCCTCATGAACATGATCATACCATGGGTCATAATGTCATATGATCACTAAAAGAGAATAGACCACTTGGATTTATGGTGGCAATCAAGGGGGGCAATCAAGGCGTTTTATGATGGTGATCAAAAGATAGAGATTGCTACATAGCCATTACTTACGAACACATAACCTCGAGGGGGCAATCAATGCATTTTATGGTGGCGAGAAGAACTGGGATTGGATCGAAAATTCTCTCTCTCTTTGTTGACCTTCCTCTAATGAGTTGTCATCAGTTATTTTATAGCGAGAGTTTTCATAAATCGGAATCATGTGAATTCTTACAGGCACCATCACAACTACGGGGCTCGGCTAGGAAAAGGGCACTGACATTCGAGGTTTGAGGCCCTGGGGAAACTTGCCTAGGCGATTTGGACTAGTTGTACAACCAGGCTGCCTAGGCCCTTGTGTGGTTCCAGGTTTCGTCCCACCATGTGTCCTTCCATCATTCCATGTATATCTCCATAAATTGATTCATTCACGTTCTTCTGAAGTTTCCTACCCACATGCATACCAAATAGAATATGTTAGGTTCTAGAAATAGTTAGTAGACCCATCATAAAAAACAATTGCTTTTATATGAAAATATATCATTAAATTTTAAAAGTAATTGGTAAGTCTTTAATGTACCAACAGTGGATTGTTTTTAAGTTATATGGAAGTACTTTTTCCCCCTTGGTTTGATCCCCTATCCTTGGAATCATATTGATTTGTTTTATGATATATCTTTTGTTGGCCTTAGAAATCTGTGTTGGCCTTATATATTTCGAAGTAGATATATAGAACCATTCTAAAAGTGCAATCGATGTCCAATGGAGAGGAACAAAAACATAAGCCATTCCAACTAGCCTGCACGATGGATCTCCTCTCGGTATGGTAGCACAATAGTGGGACCGGAAGCACCAATCACTGCTAAAACTAGGTGCAAAATTGTTTTAAACCCAAAATTCATATGCAGTTTTACCTGAAATTTCTTAGACACAAATTGCATAAAAATGATTATATGTAGTTTTAGCCTTCATTTCTGAACCTAAAATCACTAAAAATAAAACTATTTCATGGAATTTCAAGCTTAAAAAGTGCAAAAAAAAATTGCACATCGAACCAAAATTGCAAAAAAAAGTTGCACTTTTAGCATTTATTTCTAAACAAAAAATGACTCAAAAACCATATTATGTGTAATTTCAAGTTTCAAAATTTGCAAACACAATTACCCATTTTAAACCCAAATTACATAAAATAAATTGGCTATACGGAATTCATGCACCATAGTCTGCAAAAACCCAACTGCACATTTATAAAACAAAAAATGCACCAAACAATTATGTGTAATTTCATACTTAAATATGCGAGCAGTAGAATTTTAAAGATATTAATTGGAAAGGAACATAAAAAACAAAAGTGAGGACAAGCTAACGCAAAACTAACTTACATACACAAAACTTCATAGCAAACTAGTTATGATCTAGTCTAAGTGTGCGTCAAGGTGTGAATCCAATTGATAGAAGTTCAATTCCACTAGACTCTATAATTTTTCCCTTTTCTTTTCCAATACGAGTATAATACAAAACATGTGCAGATCGCGGTGCAAGATATGACTTCTGCAAAATCGACTAATACGAGTTAACAAAAGTGCAGTTTACTAAGACATAGCAATGCCTTTCAAATATTTTGTTCAGATTTCAAACAAGCACACACTTATTCGGTCCAACCTTCAACAATATTTAGATCATTTTTTTTAAAAAAAAAGGCATAACACAATCAATCAACAATTTGATAACTACGGGATACTACTGGCGCCAGACGCGGTCCCCATGCGTGACACGTCACCTCGGTGCCACGTTCCGGGGCCCGGCCAGCACGGCGCAGCGCCGGTCGTGCGTGCCAGGGTGGCGGGCGCCGGGGTTATTCGAGCGGCGCGCGACACGTACGTACCCCCGCTCCCGTCCGAGATCACGATTCTCCCGTGCGTCTCCGACTCACTCTCTTGTGCGCTTCCTTCTCTCCTTTTCTTGAAAGCTGTTCCGTTCCCTTTTCATTTTCGTCCCTTGCAGGTCAGCTGTTTTGTTCTTCTTTTTTCTAGAAGGAATTAATTTTTTCTTTTAAAACGTATCGATACGTGATGTACGCAGCAGGACCTGTACGTCTTCTTCCTTTGGCATGTCCTTCTTTCGGCATACAAAATCCGCAGGGAATTAAAAGGAAAGGAAAATCGCAAGATATAAAGCATATGCACCGATCCGATCGCACTTCCAAGAAAATACTTATTTTTCATTAATTATTAATTTATTATTTTCCAATGATAGTATTCCGAGTAACGCGTTGTTGTACTAGTAGTTTGTATATATCTGCGCTGTGTCAGTACTGTACAAGTAATGTTTTCAAGGGGCTAATTAAACCGGTGGCGTGATTCTATTTTGGTGCCGATTTCCCCTATACCCGCACAATTATCTGTATCCCGCAATAGAAAGACAGGACACCTTCTCAGGGAAGCAAACTTTGCAGAGATTTTTTGGTATACTACCAGTTAAGAGCTGTAGTTTTCTTCCAAATTAAACGTACAGATCGATAGACCGATTTGGATGTCCAGGCAGGAATGAACCGCCTGTCTTTCTGTTCCCACCGAATCGTTAATCAGCTCATTTATCTCCTTCCTAATTTTGAGCCATTGTGCGTTACATCTCATGGATTGATGTGTAAAGCTTTAACTTGCTGCCTTATTTGCCTCCCATGTTTTCTTCCCAGCAATACGTCCATAGCCAGCCAAGCAGCCAAAAAAACGCTTGTCTCAGCACATTAATGTACGTGCGTTGATTTTGATCAGGCATGCAAATATTGCGATACGCAACGCGCCAGGGGTGTAATTTCCTTCCGTATTGCCCTCCAGTAACTCCGGTATTGTGATTTCCGATCTTTTTTGCCGGGTCCAGGGTCGCCCTGCAGATCGAGCGCGTATAATTTGTTTTCGTCCTTCTTTACCAGCCCCAAGACAAGATATATTCGTGCAGAATCGGAGCTGCTTAACCACGTAATGCTGATTCGGCGCCAGATAGAACAACTCCGTGGGCGTTTCCCTTTGCCAAAACAGACGCCAGCTATTCCCATGCGTGCAGATTTGTAAAGTAACACGGGCGAATTCTTGGTTTCTACTCCAACGGGGAGAGATTTGAACGGGGGGGCAGAAACAAAAGGCAAAATCTCCCCTGAAAAGGAGAAGGATTATTTGGATCGATTGGGTCAATCTCATTTTCAGTTGCTTCTTTTCACTCCAAGGCACGTTGGCCAGGCCAGGCCAGAGGAAGGGAGCGTGGAGCCAGCAGGCCACAACCGAAACCCCCCGCCATAAATACGCGGCCCCTGCCATCCAAGGACCTCGTTTGCCACCCTTGCCGTTCAATTAGCACCTCACTCTTCCCACATCTGAATTTCTGGCCGGCCGGGGACGCATCGATCGTCCTTGGCTTTATATATACGTACCGCGCGTCCACGCCTCGCCTAGCTATCCGCGAGGCCAAAAGGAAAAAAACGGACGCACGCCGATCGCCATGGCCGTGGACGCGCAACGCCTCAACCACATGCTCGCCGCCACCGCTCGCCGCCAGCCCGCCGTTCCTCAGGGGCTCGCCAACCGCGCCGGTGCCAGGAGTGCCGCCGCGGCGGCGCCTTGGCATGGCACTGGCAGGCTGCAGGCCCCTGCGGCCGGCGTTGCGGGGAGCAGCAGCCAGCAGCAGCCGTTGGCGTACATGGGCCTCGGCGCGCCGCGGCCGGCGCCGGGGGCGTCGTCGTCGTCCGGAGCGGATCAGTATTCGGAGTTCCTGAAGCTGGCCGCGGTGGACCTGGTGCAGAGGGGCGTCAAGCTCGAGGGCGCCCAGGAAATGGTGGCTGGGGCCAACAAGCGGAAGAGCGCCGCGCCGGAGCCGGAGCCGGTGCTTGGGGCGGCGGAGCTCGCCGCGTTTGCCCACGGGCAGCTAATCGCCGTCGACAGCCTCCTGCTCAACCATGTAAGTGCCTTGATCGATGCTTCTTCCGTTCTTCGCCTTTGCGTACTTAATTATTTGGAGTAAGTCTTGATTTGTTTCTTACGTCTGTACGTGATGGATGGATGCAGGCGGCGAAGATGTGGACTGGTCTGGCCGAGCAGAGGCATAAGCTCATGAGGACGGTCGCGGAATCTGTGGAGGCCAAGGCGGCGAGGGATCTCAAGGCCAAGGAGGAGGAGATCGAGAGGGCGAGGAAGATCAACTGGATGCTGGACGAGCAGCTCAGGAACGTCTCCCTCGAGTCCCAGATGTGGCGCGACCTCGCGCTGTCCAACGAGGCCTCGACCAACGTGCTCCGCGGCGAGCTACAGCAGATGCTCGACGCGCAGGCGTCCCGCGGCAGCGTCCGGCGCAACGACGTCGCCGACGCCGGGTCCTGCTGCTATGGGGATAACGACGTCCGCGGGGATCAGGATCAGGAGGTGACGGCCCCAGTGGCGGCGGCGGGTTTTGGGATGTGCAAGGGATGCGGCGCCGAGGGCGCGGCCGCGGTGCTGCTGCTGCCGTGCAGGCACCTCTGCCTGTGCGCGTCCTGCGCGGCCGCGGCGACGGCGTGCCCGGCGTGCGGATGCGCCAAAAACGGCAGCGTCTGCGTCAACCTTTCTTGATGAGGCTAGGGAGGAATAGTATTAGGAGTCGTCGACTTTTTAGTTTTTTGTTTTTCTTGATGGGGGATGATGATATTGGGCGATGGTTGAAAATGACTTGGATGTATGTGAGAGGATGAGTTTCTCCCCTCTGTTGTTCGGTTTAGCTTTTTTCTCAGGCTGTTGGATCAATTGTTCAACAATGAGGAAAACCAGTTAGTAATGTTCATTGCTTCAGATTGGATTACATTCGTTTGAATTGTTTTGACCATGTCGTTTTTCTCGGTTTTAGAATGCATCGATAACTCAATTTGACCGGTCAGTAATGTTCATTGCTTGAGATTGGATTCCTTCCTTTGAATTGTCTTGACCATGTCGTTTTTCTCGGTTTTGGAATGCATTGATAACTCAATTTGACCGGCCACAATCGAACCCCGCCGAAGAGGCGGTCAGCCGCATTTGTGACCGGAACGCGACAATGGGGGATGGCGTGTTCAATGCCATCGAGCCATTGAAGACGAGGTAGATGTCGTTTTGCGATGGTTGGACGGCGATGGATGGGTGGGCTTATGAGGACCGGTGTAAGCTCCCTTTGGAGGCGGAGGCACGTTAGGGAGATTTGCTCGGGCTAGGGTTTTGGTCTTTTCTATATAGCGGCGGGGGTGGGAAGGGAAGATAGGATCCAACGGTCCAAACGCTTGACTGATGTTCGCAACATGTGGACGGTCTAGATTTAATACACGTATCTTCCTCCATGGTGGTGGTGACTGACACGTGCCCCTGTGTGCGGCATACCATGGTCCAAGACACAACTTGTTTCCTTTTTCTTTCATTTTTTATGTTTTCCTTGCCTAATTTATATGAGGCATCCCTTCGGAAAAAATAGGCAGTAGGATTTTTTTTATCACATTTTCTTTTTTGAAGTGTTTCTTGTCTGTTGAAATTCATGCTACAACAAATGAGCTCCTCTCTATATGAGACCAGACGAATGGTGGCGTTTCATCCCTGTTCAATGCTGACCTTGGGCCAAGGCAAGAGGGGCAACGGCCTGGGGCCCAACCAAACCAATGGTAGTGTCCGAGTGCATATATATGTACACAATATGTTATTAGGGACACAGCCCAATGTTGATGTAGAACGATCCATCTATCCATCGGGTCTTTTATAAATTTACAACGATTTCACCTATTGGTTAGATGTCATCGATTTTATTTCTCCTCTGCAGCCGCTAGGCCCATTCATGGAGTTTGTAAAAAAAAACGCATTTATGAAGTTCGTTTCAGGGTCTTTGAAACTCTTGGACCGGTCCTGTTCCCACGTGTGCAACCATGGAAAAATACACCGCATGTGGTGGACGAAGGGGAAAGCCGGGGTAGAAATGGACGTATCGCGCATGGAGCTATTTGAAAAAGAGAGTGATGTGAGATTACAAATGTTCCGTGGCAAAAAGTGCACCACTTGTTTTGGCATGTGTGGAGGAAATGAAGGAGGTTAAGTTAGGCATGTGTTTATGGCTTTACATATGAAGTGAATAAGAGATATGTCTGCATCTTCCTGAGATTTAGTACATAGCCAACCAACTGAGAAATAATTAAATTCGCTGTCAAAAAAAGAAAAATTAATTAAATGGGGTAAAAAAAAAGAGAATGACGTGAGATTACAAATGTTCCGTAGCAAAAAGTGCACAACTGGTTTTGGCATGTGTGGTGGAAATGAACGAGGTTAAGTTAGCATGTGTTTATGGCTTTACATATGAAGTGAATAAGAGATATGACCAATTGGATCTACATCTTGCTGAGATTTATTACATAGCCAACCAACTGAGAAATAATTAAATTCGCTGTCAAAAAAGAGAGAAATAATTAAATTCCTTTTTCTTACGGGCTCTTTGATGATTCCCAGGGAACCAACATGTGCAAAACAAAGAATTAGTAATCCGGAATCTCTTATTTACCGGCACCACTAGGTACCGGCAAAGGATCGGCCACCCATTAACGCTGGTATCAGCTGGGGATTCGTGCTGGTCAAACCACACATGCAGGAGACATCAGGAGGGATGCTGATCTCAGCTGATGAACGGAGTATACGGTGCCGGTAGGTACCGGTACCGGTACCGGCACCGGTATATTCGCCGTTTTGATTAGTAACCACACGAACTTGTATGTTTTCTGCAATACAACATTGTTTGACAAAGACCCACACGAGCTTGTATGTTTTCTACACTATTGCTTGACAAAGAACTTGGGATGGATGGATTCATTTGATTTCAGACAGATAATGTTACTATAAACCCCAAAAATTGGATTGGCTGATTCCTTTGGATCGGTGATCGTACACGCACGGTGCAAAATTAGATGCCTTTGAAATCTCTTCAAATAAATTAAGAGCCACTTAATCCGTTGCAACCGGAAGTAGATGCGAACCGATATCAATGTACGTGCGTGGGGCTACGTTGAGCTTTAGTTTTGATTTTGTTTATCACGACTCAAGGATCTAAAGGTTTTGTTGAGATTATTTTTCCTGGAGATTGCCCGGATCGAGCAGTATACAGAATACCACGAACAAGAACAATGAAGGAAGAGGAACGATCAGCTAGCTGTTAGAGACAGAGATCGATAGGGTCTGAGATGCATGAAACAAACACACGCACTTGCCGACACGCATCGCACGAGAGAAGACGACAAGGAGGAAATAGCCATCTCATAGCTAGAAGAATACATCGATCATGCATGCCGCTCTATCATACAGTGCTTGTTGCTAAAGCAGTGAGGCGCGGAGAGAGAGACTTCCTGCCTGCCTGTATATCTGTATGACTGTATATATATTGATATCGACTGCTTCCTCCTTTCTCGCAGCGCAGACAAGGCCGTCAGATTTAGATTCAGATCGTCCAAATACCCGCATGCAGTCATGCAGAACGATTCAGAAGGCCGGCCGGCCGGCCGACACCATGCATCCAGTATTCCAGTTTATGATCTGCATGCAAGTCGATCACACACGCAACGCAGTCGTGTTCTCTGAGATCCCGGCTTCTCTCAGCCGGCCGGCCGGGGTGCATGCATGCATTGCGCGCATGGACTCTGGCGCTCTGCTAGCAGATCAGAGTACGCGGTGCACGAATATACGTGCGATTCGGGCTTATAGCTGTGGTGGCGTGGCCAGTGTGGAGTCTCTACTCCCTTCCCATGCATGTCTCGCCCTCCACGCGCGCACGTACGGCATGCGTCCCCGTCTCCCCGATCATGCTCCGGCCTCTGCATGCGGTCCAAATTAGCCCAGACGACGACTCTCATCCATAATCAAACACCATGCGTGTGCGTTTTTCGTGCTGCCGCCACGATCCGGCCGGTAACACTGGCGATCCGCTATCGCCTTCCCCATCGTAAACTTCGTAAGGTCAGCTCGGCCGGTCGCTTTTTTCTTCACATGCATGCAACCCACCCACGCGTCACTGAACGTGACATGGATCGAGTAGTATATGCATGCACCGGCCCGGCCGGTACGGCGACACGCCCGTACGCGTTCTACGGTGCCGGGTTGGCTCGGGAACTGGCGATCGATGTGTTGTTTGCTTGTTTTTTGCCTGACGAGAAAAAGGGCCTCTATAGCTAGTAATTTGATTGCGGATTTTGGACCGACGTCTCCTCCGGGGTCGCTGTACTAGTATTTGCCAATCTCATGCATGCGCGCGCATGCATACGAGAGTTGTCACCGACGATCAATCGATGGGGAGAGCGGCCGTGCGCGTGCCGGCTGCACGTACGTACGTGGTAGAGCAGCTTGTAGCTGCTGACGGCCAAATTAAGTCGTCATCGGTCGTACGTGGTCCGCCGGTCGGTCGAATTTAAACCACCGAAAGAGAACCCTTGCATGCAGCATGCCCATTCTTCCCCATGCCAGCCGATCGAGTACCGACGTCGCCTTTTTTACGCGGTCGATGATGATCCTTGTGGGCTGCGTTGTGCTCCTCTTCGAGACACGTACATGCATTTCTCCTGTACATGACCTGCACGGGCAGCCCACGCCCGAGTGCGGATCGAGCCTATATATGCCTTGGACGCAAGCTAGCACAAAGCTGAAAGCCGCAAACAAAGTTGCCAGGCCAGTACGTTAGTCGGTCGATCACCTCGAAAGATTTCGTGTGCGCACACTGCTCCATCCGGTTCCTCCACTGTCGATCTCTAGACTCTAGTGGCGTGCTCTCTGAGGTCTCTCCCCGCCGCGTGAGATCGGTATACGGTGGCGACGGGGGTTTGGGTGACCTGACGCAAACTCTCAAAAGGCACCTGGATGTAGCTTCGACAGCGCAAAAGCTCTATCTAGATATAGCTTTTGTAAGCTTTGCTAGCTCGTCCTATGCATGCACGCGTGATGCGTGCTTGGATAGATGCAGCCGCCCGGTCATCTCACGTACGCCTCTCGATCGCGTCCCACTCGCGCGCTCGTACGCGTGCGGTGCACCGGCGCGTGTGGTGCCCTAACTGATCGAGTTGGTTGATGATCCGTGATCCGACGTGCGGCACGTACTGGATTAATTTGATCTCATCTTGTTTCGTCTTGTCAGTTCACAAAAGGATGATGACAAAGCTAGCTGTTTCTCCGCACTACGATCGAGATTTGATGTTCTCTTTCATTCTAGCTTGCTTTACGTAGATGCATGAGGTCGACTCTGTTAGGATAGTTAGGGCATGTTGATTTTGTATCACGCCTTTCTAGGGGCAATATGCTAAACCTCTCAAGGGACAGAAGAAACGTGCCGCATGCGCGGAACATTGTATTTACATTTTGTAAAAATTATAAATTATGAGGTAAATCGCAATGTTAGTCCTCTGAACTAAATTTGCCTTCCATCGTTCATGCAAGCAAAACAACCTATGGAATCAATCCCAGTACGATTATTTGTAGTAGTATCGATGGTCATCGTTCAATTCGTTTCAAGTTAAAGAATATATAATTGGATTCATATGCCAATTTCAGCCGGAACGTTAGTGTTTTTTTTTGAGACAAGTTAGGTTTCTTTCAAGTTGGGTCTGTTGGGCGTAGTCCACAGCCCAAGCCCATCCGTTGCCACCAAAGCCCATCAGTATCCATTTCCAACGCTTGGACGAACAGCTCTCCCCTGTTTTCCACCACACCACCTCCATTTCCGTACTTGTCTAGTCTCTAGTTGTCTTCCCCACCTCCGAAGCTTCCAGCTCCAGGGTTTAGCTAGGGTTCTTCTGTTCTTCATCTATCCCCAACCACAACAGCAGCCATGGAGGATGACTCCGCCTGGGAGCGCGCCATTAACGCCGCTGTTAAGAGCGCCCCGCTTTCCCCCTTCTCCGCCCCCAAAACCCTAACCCTCGACGGCGCCGTCAAGTCCTCCACAGGTCGCCTCCCCTCGTCGGCCCTCTTCGACCGCTTCCCCTCCCTCGAGGAACTCTCCATAGCCGGCGCCCGCCTCTCCTCGCTCGGCGGGCTTCCCCGCCTACCGGCCCTCCGCCGCCTCTCCCTCCCGGACAACCGCCTCTCGGGCGCCGATTCCCTCGCCGCCGTCGCAGAGTCTTGCGGCGGAACCATCCGCCACCTTGATTTGGGCAACAATCGCTTCGCCAAGGTCGAGGAGCTTGCGCCTCTCGCACCAATCCAAGTCGAGTCTTTGGACCTGTACCAGTGCCCTGTCACCAAGGTGAAGGAGTACAGGGAGAAGGTGTTCGCGCTGATTCCCAGCTTAAAGTACTTGGATGGCGCGGATGTTGAGGGTAACGATCGTGTGGAGACCGATGAGGAAGAGGACGAGGACGAGGAGGATGAGGAAGGGGACGAAGAGGAGGTGGAGGGAGGTGAGGAGGGTGAAGAGGAGGGAGAGGAAGAGGACGGAGAGGGAGGGGAAGGAGATGAAGAGGATGGGGAGGAAGAGGAAGGAGATGACGAGGAAGAAGGTGATGAGGTGAGATTTTGTTCTAATTCCTATCCACAAAAAATCAGTGTCGATTATCTAATTAAAGGTTTCTCTTTTTTTTGCGGGTAATAATAAGAGGTTTCTTGTATGATGTACGGAGTAATATATATAACCTTTACATAGTTATCTATACTAGTGTACTGCATGCTTCGAATTTCACTTGATCCATATATTGTTGCTCGTAGTTGTAAGTTGTAGAAATGGTCATACGAGGATGCGTGATACTACCTTGTACCTTGTGTAATCTTATAGCTTCAAGTGATTGGGTTAAGCATAATTCAGTTTGTAGTCCTTACATATATCACTCGTCTAGTGAGCTCCTCTAAATGTTTGTTCACTGTGTATCAAGCTATTGGTTATTCAGTTTTTTTTTTGCTGTATCTTCATGTTCAGCCCATTTTACATGTTAAACAGCTGCCTGTTGTAGCAATTCTCCAAATTTTCTGATAATTCAATACTGTAGTATGATGTACATTAAAATGAATGGCTAAAGTGACAATAAATGAGTTGACAATTTTACATTAGTGGCAGACAGAAACCAAAAGTATAGTAGTTCCATGATTATGAGTCATGTTTTTGGTATGGAGAAAAGTTGCCTCCTTTTTCTTCTTTTGATAGTTCTAGTAGCAAAAGCCACAAATTAGATAGTTGCTCTACTACATTGTGCTGTTTGTCAGGGCTGAAAGTTGATTTAATACAAAGTAGGAACAAATGATCCAAATATTTTTGTATTCGTTTTGCTGAGCAATCTGCAGTAAAATCCTATAAGGAAGATTTGCCTTGTCATCTCAGTAGTTTGTTAATTCTTTTGTGTTTCCCTACAACTCAATTACAGTGGGAATTGTAAAGTTGTGAAATGTAATTTGCTCTGTCCAGTGTTATGCATTTCAATCTCTATGACCTATTACTTTCTTGTTTGTCCTGAAAAATGCTGTTGCACTCCATATTCTGAGATTATAGTAGCAAGACCTCCTGCTCTCGAGCCAGTTTTACTGTTATGATTTTATTACATCATGCCTTCTTGTTTCTCAGCAAAGGTTGTAACAGTGACTGAGCTGAGTTTACACATTTGTAGCTTGCTCTTGTTGTTTCTTTGTAAAACTTGTATCTACATGGTCCATGGCTCTATACATGGCCAAAATGGGAATGTTTTGATAGAGAACCATTTGTATATAGTTCTCAATCGGCTTCCCTGCATTTATTTCAACGGATAACCGAAACTTGATTTTTTCTGCGGGGTCATATAATTTACACAGCCTGATGGTGTAATAATACACATTACATTTTGCCTATTTGCTCTATACTTCAGGTAATTCAGTTGTCACTTTTGCAGGTTGAAGACGAAGATGGTGAAGCTGAGGACAATGAACCAGATTCTGGTGCGCATGAGAAAAGCAAAGTAACCAACGGAAGCAAAGAGTCCACAGGATCTACCTTGCCAAGCAAGAGGAAAAGGGACACTAAAGATGACGCTGAAGGAGACAACTAATTTGGTTTCGGCAGTGGTTTTTGTTTGCCCTTGCAAAGGTTTTGGTCTCTGCATTCTTTTCAGAGGCTCCTTTGCGGTGAGTGTACAAGACTTGGTAGTTTTTGTTAGATGACAATTGCCAAAGGATTTTCTGAAAGTTCTCTAATTCATGCTCCTTCCTGTGTGAATCTTCCGATGTTACAACTGAAATGCTGGTTCATATTCTGCTGTTGCTGAACTATTATCATGAGTGTATTATAAAAGGTATTCTGTTTTCTATCTAGCCTGCGTCAGTTTTAAATTTGCTGTCGACTATGAAATGTCTTGTTTTTTCTGACTATGAATTGGGCCGTGCGTGTTCTGCACATCTGCGCACATTAACTTTTGCGTTTCTTCATCGAGTGAAACAAGCTAGAGCAACTCAAATGCGATCTCACGTGGAGTAGGAGCCACTGGATATCATAGATCTGGCGATGGATCGCTGCCATGCGTTGCTCAGATATATCCACGCTGGCGACGAGGTTGGCAGGCTGGCGACGTTTTCCCGGCACAGTCAAAGCCCGCGTTTATGTTTTCGCAGACTGAGATGGACTTCGGAATCTCAGACGCTATCCCTGGATTTCCTTGAACGAGATGTCCGTCTCTGGTTCCGTCCTAGGTAATGCTCGAGTATATAGGCGGGCGAGTGAGGCAGAAGCGCGATTTATGAAGCAGTAACATTCGTCCTCTTGTTCGACGCTACACGGTTGCTGGATCCTCGACCGTGTAGCATCAAGTGATATTACCAACAGCTGTTGGCTCATACACGAATACACGATTAAGGGTAGCATCAAGTGGCCTTCTTAAAGCTGTTGGCTCATACACGAATACACGATTAAGGGTCACCATCAAGTGATATTACCAACAGCTTTAAGAAGGTCAGGTGCTTCTTCCTCTCCTTTTTTTTTTCATCATAAACTTCCTTTCTGTTTTCACCAACCGGTTTCTTTCTATTAACAGTTAACGAGAATAATGCGCAAAAATTAGATCCCCCGCCACACACACCAGAATACGCCTAAGGCATATCGTCGATTAAAGAAGAAAGTTTGCTGCGTCGCAGCTACAGGCCCGAGGGCCAACAAGAACAAAAGGAACTAGCTAGCCAGTGTCTCTCCACTCCACAAGGAATCCTCTAAAACCACTGAATCTAGGACCTCTAAATAACTTTGCCGCTAATTTGCTTTCTTTTTCGGCCACAAATCTTGCAATTGACTGAGCTTGAGTCACATCTCTATCAGGATGGCAATGGAGAGGGTCTGAACCGGCAGACCACATCCAATCCATATCTCCATCCATTACCCATCCATGAAAGTATCCATCCATGGAGCAGTAAAAATGTCTTAAAATTGCAAATCAATAAAAAAGTTGCGGCGTCAGCGAAGGTAGGGAAGGGGCAGCGGCTCGAGAGTGAGCTAGGTATTGAGAACTGGGACATTTAGAGTTAGAGTTGGGGTGTGAACTTATATATATGAGTATGATTCAATGGGCCCATATGTCAGTAATTATTTAATTTCTTAAATAATCAGATATCCGTAGAGCAATTTAACTATACGTGCCCGCTCCACCAGTTGGCTGGTATCCATCCGCGGATATCCGTGGAGCGGAACGATGCTCCATATCCACGATCCATGGACGAAACATCCGTGGATATCCATTTTCTAGGTATCCATTGTCATCTTGACCTCTCTACCACACCGGGAAACAAGAATCCAGATGTCAAAGCAGATGGCAGCACGAAGAATGCAGGAAGGATTTTTTTCACTATGTGTAGCATTAATTTCATAAAAATGGGGACATTAGATTCTTAAGGATTGTGTCCAAGTTGGTCTAGTTCTTAAGGATTCCGAGCATTACATAAGACCTCATTGAAAAAACATAAAAATTTAAATGTACTCTCTCCGTTTCATTTCAGTTTATTTGTTGTATTAGTTTTCATGGTGCGAAAGAAAATTCTAACACGATGTATAATTTAGGAAGGAGGGAGTACATAACAATTCAATTCTCCACTTTTGCTATTTCTGTGATTTCAAAACCTTATGAACCCCGGCAACTTAATAATAAATGAAAAATGGCATAACCAAGAGGACGCTTCATCAATTCCCTTCAAATCCTTCTTCGCAAAAAAAAAAACTCCCTTCAAATCCACAAATAAACCACCATCAACGCGAAGACTGGAACCACACCCGAGTAGACGTTCGGCATCCCCACGGGCCACGCCGCCCGCGAAAAGAGAGGGGGGATAGGAGACGACGACGCGTTGAAGACCGAACCACCCCGCAGCCCGGCCGATGCATACTGGAGCGGGAAAATTATATGGCGGGAGAATTTGGCGCCATCTCTTCCACTTCCCGCCCCGTCGCCTCCCTATTTATCTCCCGGAACAACCTCGTCGCCTCAATTCCTCAAATCAAACCCCTCCTCCACAACTCCCTTTCTCCCGTAGCCGCCGCCCAAGAATCCCCACATCCATCGCCATGGCCGCCACCAACGGCGCCGCTGCCGACTCTGTGCAGGAACCGCCTCACAAGATCACCAAGATCGCGCCCCTGCTCAAGGTGAAGAAGCTCTCCGAAAAGGCCATCCTGCCGTCCCGCGGATCCGCCTCTGCCGCCGGCTACGACCTCTCCAGGTACTCGATTGTCAAGAACCCTCCCATAATGCCTCGCGGGTAATTTTTATTGGTTCCTTACCGTTTTTTGTTTGATCTCTCAGCGCGGCGGACGCGGTCGTTCCGGCCAGGGGAAAGGCGTTGGTGCCTACTGACCTCAGCATCGCCATCCCGGAAGGCACCTACGCGCGCGTCGGTGAGTTTGCTACTGCGCGAGATGACGAGATGCTTCTTTAGATCTGTTTTTTTGGGTCTCCTTGTGTGCGCCAAAGGTGTTTGATGAATGCTTATCCGGTTTTTGCAGCGCCAAGGTCAGGGCTAGCGTTGAAGCATTCCATCGACGTGGGCGCTGGAGTGATCGACGCGGATTACCGTGGCCCGGTGGGCGTCGTGCTCTTCAACCACTCGGAGGTGGACTTCGTTGTGAAGCCTGGCGACCGCATCGCGCAGATGATCATCGAGGTTATCGTGACGCCAGAGGTCGCTGAGGTGGAGGACCTCGACGCCACCGTCAGGGGAGAGGGAGGCTTCGGGTCCACTGGCGTCTGAACTCTGAACCTTGCTAGTTTTACCTCTAGAGTCCTGCTCTGTTTGGGATGGTTATGGAACCCTTGGTGTCTTTTGATGCTTGCGTGCGTGTGATGAAGAATGGAATCTTATGATCTCTTCCTAGAGAAGATTGTGTTTCGTCCATTAATGCTGCAAATGATAAGATGGTTGTGATCGGAGTTTGTCTGCACTGCCTGTTTGCCTCCACATATACTAGCAATTTTGTAGCTATCTACTCCGTACAAACCAGCAACACATAAAACATTTAAACAGTAGTTTTTCTTTTGCGGGGAAGGCTTAACAGCAGCAGTAGTAGAATTTCCAAGTTTAGTCAGTCAGTCAGTCACTATCAAGGTTATAAACTGCTCGCATGCTTGGCCTGTTTGGGGCCAGTTCTGGATATTGACCTGGACAATAGGTGCGGTGATAAGGATTGGTGAGAGAGATTCATAGGATAGTACCCCTTGCACCGACATTATAAGAGGGTGGAAAATGTCAGTCCTATCTTTTTTGTAGGTCTTGGTGACTTGGGTGTCTGGAGCCCTCTCCTATTTGACCAGTGGCTTTAGACCGAACATCTTTTATTCGACGACCACAGTGATATCCTATCCTATAAAAGCAGAGCACTGAAGGTTGCTCAGGCGTGCTCTTCAGAGCGAAAACCAGAGGACGAACGTTGCTCCCTCGCACAAATTGCCATCACTCACTCTCAACCTGTCCATCTATGGTCTTAAACTTAATATCTGGAGACATTGTTCGAGCTTATGTCGCTCTGTGGAAACATAAACACTGGCTTCGTCGGCACCGGGAAACCCAGAAATATCGAAGTGAAGCATGAGGACGCTCAGGTGGCAGGCGCCCAGCATCGTGCGCATGTTCCTCGAGCAAGGACGCGGCTAGAGTAGAAGAGTGAGGTGAGTTATACCCGGGACGGCCTGACCTGCTTTGAAGTACTCCCTCCGTCCCTAACTAAGTGACTTAGATTTGCATATATTCTTCGACAAATCCACGTCACAATGATAACATTTCAACATGGCAACCAAAATAGCAAATAACAATGCACAGAGAAAATGCGGATGATAATCCTTGCTCGAGGAACGAACAAACTGATGATAGTTTACACAAGCCAATTAAGGTAGTACTTCTCTACAGCTAAAATAATTGTACAGAGAAGGGGCAGAAAAGATGACGTGGATGCTGATTTCTGGTAACTCTATGAACAGAACGCTGACTTAACCAGGTAAGCCTCGGGCAACAGACTGCATTTTCAGTTGGACAAGGTATGATACAGAAGATTCTATACTACAAAACAAACAACTTACATCTTCCGGATCCTGTTGAGTTCTCAACACACAATGAGGAACACACAACCCTGGGAGAAAACTGCCATTCAAACTATTTTGCGGTGTCCACTGAAAGCCCAAATCTGAAAATTTTCAAGTAGCAACTTGAAGGTCAGAATGCTGAAGTTGACTAAAAATAGCAGTAATATTTATTCCACTGTCTCTCAGTGAGTGCATATGGGAAATGCTGAACTCAAGACTTTGAAATTCTCTGGGATTTCAGTTAGTGGTTAAATACCTTGATGAAAGGGAAAAACTGTATATGGACACTGAGAACTGAGAACTGAGAAGTAATTCCATTGATACTCGCTAACACTAGCTAACATTCAAGCATGCAAGACTAAACATTACCGCTAATCTAGCAAAATGTTGAGGACTCAAAGTATCCCTTCATTCAAGCACGCAAGACTCAACATTACTTCTTAACTAGCAAAATGTTGCAGACTCAAAGTATCCCTTATCTAAATATACCGGAAGTGTTTAACCAAACAACACATGTACCTTTTCAGTATGTTAAGATGTACCACTCCCTCTGATCCACAATACGTGCCGTTGATTTAGTACAACTTTGTACTATCTTAGCGACACTTGTTTTGGATCGGAGGAGTACAAAGTGCAAATTGATTAAAAATAAATTAAAGCAATGGACATGTGATTAACTTGGATAAAAGCATAAGATGTCCCTCTGTTCCTAAATATAAGATGTATAAGTTTTGTCCTAAGTCAAACTTCCTGAAGCTTGACCAAGGTTTATAGAAAAATCTACCAACATGTACAACTCTAAATTAGTTTTATTAAACCCGACATGATATATCATGTATTTCTTCATAGCATCTTTATTTGATATTGTATATATTAGTAAAAATTTCTATAAACTTAGTCAAACTTTAAAAAGTTTGACTTAGGACATAGCTAGAACATCTCATATTTAGGAACGGCAGGAGTAATAACTTTCCGACAACTGATAGTTCCAGTCTAGCACAATTTTGAGTGTTACAGCACCGCAGTTCATGCCATGCTATGCGATCGATCAAGTAGTCACTTCCTTACCTTCAAATTTTTGTCCCAACTTCCTGTACACAATGCGCTCCCATCAGATGACAGCCCAAGGCAGCTTATACGGCCATCATGAGAGTTCTGAAGGGTTCCCAAATTAAGCACCACCTGGGCCGTTTTCAAATGGATTCACCAGTCAATCACATAGTGGTAACAGTACTAACAATACAGAAAGATGGATGATGCATCATGTGAGGCAGATGTTGGCCCCCTTCTTTTGGGTTTAATTTCAACTTATCCCAGAAACTGCCCCTCCCCCAGCTTCTCCCATAAGCTGAACACAAAATTCGTTTAGGCTTCTAAACTAGTGATGACTGATGAGCCCAAAAGAAGGGGGCCGTTATATATTTCACCAAACGCCTGGTCCTAGTAGCCTGAGCTCACAAAAAACTGCAACATGCAATTCAACTAAGCTTTTTATGGGCACTTTCTGCCTGATCAAGTATACTTGGTATATGAAAGAGAGAGAAAAAGGGGGTTCAAAAAGGGGCCTGAGTTCCAAAATAAAAACATGGCCAGGATTTGCTGCAAAAAACGACAGCTAGCTATGGATTAAACATTGAGGTCACAACCATATCAACAACTAGCCTAACCAAACTGCACTGGGGATAAACCGAGAACTCTAAACAATAAGGGATCAGCTCTCTGTTGCCTATAGCGTTTTAATACAAGGTAATTTGCAACAGCATCCCCCAATGCATGAATTGCATTACTGCACATAGAGATGCTGCAGAAACTAGTAACATATGATGGGACATGTACTACTCAAGCAGATTATAACCCAATTCAAACAATTATTACCTGTAGTCATGATTGTTATTTGTAAGGTGTATCTCAAAGAGAAAAATGCAGCTAGTTCTTACTTTTTGCATGTGGTTAACATCTACCGAGTACTTGCTAATTACAAAGGTATGATTGCATCTAAACGGCTAAATTATTGCTGAACTGTAATGGAGTTAAGGCTATGCCATTTAAAGATTAAACTAGTAGTGCTACTAACTAGGCTTCACAATTTTAACTTTAACCCATCTTTTACAGTAAATAAACATGTATCATTTCCTTTTCAACAAAATAAAATCGCAACTGTGGCGACACAGTTAATAATGACCAGTCTTATTTTTATGCGTCTGGTTTTCTTCCCATTATCTAAGCTGTAATAAAATTTATGGAAAACGGCTAACAATACAAACCTCAGCAAGAAGTGTATCCCACACGTAACAGTCACCATTAGAGTATCCAGCAAAAAGAAGCCTCCCGGATATAGAAAATGCAATTGAAGTAACAATAGGGAGCTCATTATCATTTCTATCTGGCTCCCTGTTGTACACTTGAAGTTGATGCCCTGTTCTCATGTCAAATAGTCTGCATGTACCATCATCTGAACCAGTACCAAACCTCTGCCCATCAGGGAAAAATTTGACACTGTTAATGTCACCCTCATGTCCATGATATGTTCGAACTGCCCGGCTTGCAATTCTGAGATCCCAAAGTCTTACAGTCGTATCACATGAACCAGAGACAAACATATTTGTGTTTAACGGGTTGATGGACAAACTGAAGAGGTTAAAAAAAGATCAGCGCATGGTTAGAAAAAAATCAGGGCACTTGAAAATCAAACCAGTACGTGAGCAGAAGTATAACAACTTAAACATTTCAAGATTAAAGATCAAGTTAGACCAGCACTTTCCGCAGTTCATTTTAAAGCTGCAACATTACTAACATAGCACTGTATTTGCCTCATGCACAGAGCTCATTCATATTTAGTGCGTCAGCCCTGTTTAGAGTTCAGGCAATTCTATTACCATTGATGATTTATATCACCAAGATTGAAAGGAAAGTCTCACAAACCAAATGCTGGTTGTGATATATGCAACAACATTTCATACTGTTACTAAAAATCAGTTTTATTTTCTTTTTGACTAGCTAGTTTCATACTGTTAGTTTATTACTCCCTCCATCCCAATTTCGTATTAGCAAAATCACATATACCAGGGAGCAGTTTGAAACGCTAGAAAATAGGATCTTAGGATCTTGGGTATTAATTAAGTGGCGAGAAACGCTTCAGCCGTTGAGCTCGCACTTTTCCTGCGCCTCCTCCACACACGCATGCACCTCTTAATCAATGCATGCAGTCCTCTAACCACTTCTGACCACTAATCGCATGCATGCCGCCTCCCCCGAGCCAAGTTTTTCGCTGCTTTTCATCTAGAAGTTGATGACCACGTCGGCCAGCACTAGTACAACACATTGGGAAAAAAACAAAAACCTAATACAACATATAAATTGGGATGGAGGGAGTACTAATCAAACCCAGCTCTTAAAAGAAAAATTGCACCATCAAAGGTCTGCCAAGTTGGAGCAGGTGTAGACTAAAAGGGTGATACTGTAACACGAATACCATGAAACTTTTATGTCCAAGTGAACAAGTCATAAAAAAAACAATTACCTCAGCACATCAGCTGTATGCCCTGATGGAAATTCACCTCCAAATATTGATATCCTTTGGCCAGTAGTAACATCCCACAGGACACACGTTTGGTCACCTGAACCGGTAATTAGCCGGGTTTCCTGATCTGGGACATACTGACAGGATGAAACATAGCCTTTGTGTCCAGTAAGTATTCTTGACACCGGCATGTTCCCATCTCTGTCTACTTGTGAGTTAAGATTGAATATAGAACATGCACTATCAAGACCACCACAGGCAACAGATTGACCGTTGGGTGCAAAAGCACATGTCATCACCCATGGACAGTGCAGTTTTATGGCATGTGTTTTCTGGCTTGTTAAAGCATTCCATACAATTAATCTTCCATCTTGCGAGGCGCTGACTATCCAGTTCTTTTCAGGAGTCCAATCAAGAGAATATACCTGTGTTGAGTCAGAGCAAACACTAATTACAAAAACATGAATCCATTCGAGATAAGCAATTTTGCAAGGTAGTACTCTACAAAGAAATCTTAAGTGCACAATAACAAACGCAAAATCACATACTCCCTCCGGCCAGAATTACTTGTCTCAGATTTAGTACAAAGTTGTACTTAATCAACAACAAGTAATTCCGGCCGGAAGGAGTAGCATAAAATCAGGCATGAGAGAGCAGTTGGAACTTGGAAGGATCAACTGGTCATAAATTCTTAGCATCATGCCTTTTCCTGTTAACTGGAATGTTCTAAAAAAACATGAAGACTCGCCTGCCACCTTCTTCAACCTTAAGTTTTTGTACAATAAGCAGTTTACATTTCAGTTGGTTTTCAAACAATTATATGACCTTAAATGAAAAGAGGGATTTACACGGACAAACTGCAAATAACATAGTAGCAGTACTTTATAACAAAAGAAAAGCATTCCCAAGGAAATGGATAGATTCAAATGAGTCGCTCAACCTTGAGCTGTGGTGATTGCAGGTGGTTCTGTGTGGGACAGCAAGTAATGGATTGCAGTTTGCATGCAAGGCTGACAACTTGCTCAATGCAGATTCTGTACAAACCTAAGTACAATAACTGATGTGCTTGCATCATGCTTCGCCCTACTTAAATGCAATCCAGTAATCATGATGAGCATCTGATAGATTTTTAGTGTTAGTATTTAACCTCTTATTTGTAGTGTTGACTGATTGACTGAGGGATGGAGCAGTGGGAGGAACCGATTTGAATATATTGCTAATACCCATTATCACTTGTATTATAAATATCCTAAAAAGGTAAATCATGACAATCAAATTACAATCTAATTCAACCTAGTCGCACATTCTATCCATGGGAAGCATTATCCGATTAGTTATACAATGCCAAATTAGTTACTAAGAACCAATGCATGCCTAAAGCCTTAAATACTTCAGTGCACCAGTAATTTTAGAGGAGATTTTGCTCAAAAGCATCCTGAAGATTGATATTTTGCTAAATAACATTGCAATTTTCTAAACCAAGTTACGCATCCAAAAGATGAGCAATCTGAGCATTTGCATTGATTTATGTTGCCTAATTACCATGCACCATTTGGTTTCCAGCAATGTCATTTGGCACAATTTCACGTGTTTAGGATGCTATAGTGCAATGTGAGACAATTGCAATATTATCTGGCAACATATCAAGCTTTGGGAGCTACAAAGGCAATTTTCCCTATTTTCTTTGACATGATATGGTTCACATAACCTTCTAGAGAAGTCCACTGATAAATATGACATATATGCAGCAACTGTACACATGGTGGCCAAATTTAGTAAATGTTTACATAGGTTTGGCATACTTTGAAACAGAGGGAGCACCAAACGTTCTCAAAAGCAATCGATGGACACTCAATGTCAATGAGCAAAGCTTGAGCAAAGCTCCAGCAAATACACCAGATTCTGCCCGAGCTCGATTCATACCTTGAGCCGAATACTGAACTCGTGCTCAGCTCGTCGAAGCCTAGTTCAGCTGTCCAAGGATCTTTACCGTTAAACAATTGTTTCACGCCTAGCACACCTCCATCCAGCCCAAGTGTTTGGTTAAACCAAATTTTTGCCCGCACCTTAGTTTACAGTTGGTGCTCTAGCTACGGGCCTAGCGCTTGGCAAGGTGGTACTAAAGATTACATGTGTTTGTTCTACTTGCTCCAGACTGGCACGGTAACAAAGATGGGCCAGGCCAATTTGAGGATGCATTTTATAGTCTCCACCAAATGGGCTATATGTGCTTGGGCCTGGAAATTTGAAATGTGAGGTGCGATGTCTCAGGTCTGGGAACCTTAGCGCTGAACTGAATTCTCAATCGAGCTCCGACAAAATATTTGAGCTCAGTGCGATTAAGCTCACGAGCTTCACATCAGGCTTGAGCTTGGTTTGTTACAAATTTGAGCCGAGCTCGAGCAGAGCCCATAGCGAGCAGAGTTCAAGTAGCTCGTCGAGCTCAAATATTTTTGACACTTTAATTGACTATCCATACATAAAAGGGTTAAAGAATGGAAAGAGTTTAATCGAATGACAACCAAACTTTGCTATTCCTAAACAGCATGCTGAATTCAAATTATTCCTACAACCATCCCCAAGTTAACTTCACTATATGCTACCACAGCCTGCTTCAAGAAAACTCAAGCAAATGCTAAATTCACACCAAATTAGGGCAAATGTCAAATGTTTTACAAACAAGCGTCCAGCTCGATGTCAAGGTATGCCACTGGAGGGGCTGAATCTCGTATCCTTATCAGATGCTTTGTCTTTACATTTCAGAGTTCAACCTATGGCCAAATCTTACTCTCCACGATCAACCTCAGTTACTAATTGACACCTACCACCCACCAGCTAGTTCTAATTTCCACAATTGGAGGCGAGTGAAAATTATGAAATCGAACTCGTCTACAATTCCAAAATTAACTTCTAAAAGTGCGCAACTGAAAGAAAACTTGGGAAAATGTGGGAAGAGACCAAAGTCAACTAGTCAACAACCTTCCCGCTGTGGCCCTGCAGCGTGCGGCAGCACACCAGATCCGTCTGGTTGAAGCTCACCGCTGTCCGCCCCTGCGCCTTCGAGTACCTCTCAACTGCACAGCCGCCACAAAAGCAGTCAGCAACTGTTCCCAAATTAACGAGCCCTGAGCTCCCTGCCGGGGATGGGAAGCCTCACCGTCAGTGTCGAGGAGCAGCTGCCGCCGCTGACGGAGCCTCTCTCTCAGAGAGTTCACCGAGGCCGTCGCCGCCGCGTGCTTCTCCTTGAGGTCCGCCACGGACGCCATGGCCGGCCGCGCACCAGGGTCTGTCTCGGGATTCGTGCGCTGGTGGGGATCTACTTGGCTCTGGGCATGTAGGGAGAAATCGAATGACTGAGGTCAGAGTCTGAAAGGACTCTGGAGCTCTGGAGGGAGAGGAAATGGAAGCGGCGGCGGCGGAAGGAGACGAAGTGGCCGACGACGAGAAACTGACGAACTGGTCGGGTCGGGGTGAGTTGTTGGGGGACGCGTTGGGTTTAGGAACGGGAGGGCCGGAGGGGGTCTTCTGCAGTTCTGCTGCGGGGGCCCAAGTACTTAGTACTAGGCCCAGTTGGCATAGGCTTGATTTATGGCATAACCCGGGAAGTTTTCATGGGGATGGGACCGGAGGGAATATGACCGTTGATGCCTGCCTGAAGAAAAGATTTTACCGTACGAATACGGGGAGGAAGAGGAAAACCAGATCTACCGCTAATTTTAATTTTAGTTGTGTCACAACATTGTAGTTTGTGTTTTGTTCATTGTCATATCTGTGTCTTATTATAATTTGTTACTCATATGGCCAACATGTCACAAATCATGTCATACTTATGGTGGCTATTTTGTTCATCATATTTTTCATGGCAACCAAAGATGCCTAGATCACACGGTGAGATGGTGAGGCAAAATAGGAAAAGAGGGGGACGACTGCCAGATGCGGGAAGAGAGAAGGGGATAATGATGTGGCAGAGAAAAGAGAGGGAGTAAAGAAAAGTGAGGGTGGGTGGCGGCCAATATGCAGTAGCACATGCTCTGCTTCGAAAGGTCGTTAGCACATGCTCTGCTTTGAAAGGTCATGGTCTGATGGGAGAGGGCAAGAGCAAGGCGAGAGTTTTCGGGTTAGTGCGTGGTAGAAGTGGCTAACATCCATGACAAAGAATGAGGGGAAAAAATCAAATTATTCGGTAAGGGGCTGGATGTCAGTGACAGCTTGTGTTCAGTAACTTGTTACAGGGGTTTGTGATAGGTTGATGGAGTCATCATGGCGAGACAGACGGCCTCAGGTTTTTTTTTTGTCGACTTTTTAACATTATTGTCTAATGTTGCCTGCCATTTTTAATTTTTGAATAATATTTAGTTCACGTTACTTCCGACAACCATAAAACCACCGCAAGGGATTATTTGAACATAATTTAACACGCTATAGCAATCTGGCTACATGCATGGTTCCGTACATAGAGAGTAAAGTAGTCGAGTGACCGAATGAGCATATCTCATAGGAATGTAGAAGTTAATGAAAAAACCCTTTTCGCCTCAAAATGTAATCCTCACTTTGTCTTTTACAAGCTCCTATTTTTTCGTGGTACAAAAGAAATTAATGGATTAGTTGATAATTACTGATGGCTGCAAGGTTCCAAGCATGCATGCATATATATGACATGAAGAAATGCAACAAATAAAACGCCACCCAACACTCACAACTCTAGACCATTTATCTTCGGCTTGGCTGCTCTTTGGGAGCTGTAACATAGGCTCATTTGGATAATTGGAGGGTATATTTGTTAGATATATATTGTCTAAGGCGTAATTTGTAGGCCCATTTTGCATCGGGACCATACAAACAGCTGAGTCATCCATGTTGGTAGTAATCTAATACTTCCTTCGTCCGGAAATAATTGACTCATTACAAGAAATGTGTTGATTTGTGACCTTTATTTAGTGACGGTCTCTGAACTGGTGGAGCACTTGGGAAGGTTTAAGCCCAAGATGTTTATGACAATTTGTGATTTCAGTTTATGTTCCTACCTATTGTCTGGATATACCAAGAGAAATCTACGGTCTAATGAGGCTACTATGAAATATTTACTCATGGGTGGACAAGCTCTTCTATTATGGTTCATCTGCGGTGTGGGCGGCAGGGCGGGGATCTAGCTTCAAGAAATTGTGAACTGTCTTATCAATACACAGATGTATAACTCCCCACGAATTTCAATTGCGCTTATATCCATCACTGTAGGACTTGGGTTCAAGCTTTCCCCAGCCCCTTTTTCATCAATGGACTCCCGACATCTA
Organism: Brachypodium distachyon; assembly: GCF_000005505.3. NCBI lineage: Eukaryota > Viridiplantae > Streptophyta > Magnoliopsida > Poales > Poaceae > Brachypodium > Brachypodium distachyon. The sequence goes on along the minus strand of NC_016131.3, from coordinate 9,693,352 downwards.
CGAAGGAGTGTGGTTCGTTTGATAAAAGGTCATAAAATTCACAACTCGGATTATAACGTTATATCTTGTCGATTATGACCAATTTAGATGGGAATATATATAACGAAGAGATAAGCGGTGACCTCGGTGATCTCATGAGCTATGGAAATGCGTCCGGGGAACGCTACTATCTTTTCTCCTAGAACCGTGTGCTCGCGGTGTGTTTGTGGGCGTAATACGGGTGGTAGAATGACATCGCGTGAACTACAAGAACACGTCCTTAACAAGGTACTATGTATTTTTTTTCCTGAAATCGATCTAAAAGTATATTGAAAAGATATGCACCAACCTGTTGATCACATGAACAGTGGAAGCGTATCCAGATTCTAGGATATGTTGCTCTCTTTTCTCTTGAAAACCGATTACTCATCACAAGATTGTGGACGTAATGTCGATGGCATGATAGAACATTCATTGAACAGTGGAAACACCTCAGGAACAAGCTACTATTTTTTTAAAGCCACTCACTCGGGCCGGTGGGCATAACCGCGTAGTGTCAATGGTATATTAGATTTTATTAAAAAAAACATAGTATTACTCACACAAAAATATCACAAGCGGTGAAAAGTCATTTCCATTTTACTTTTAGCAATATGTAAAGTATATCATAAGGCATGGCATGGTGGAGCTCGACGTGAAAACTATCTTACAACTCTCATTTCATTTTAGGCCGGACAAGGCAGTGGCGTGGTCAGACAGCGATGAAGGAGAGCTCGACCGAGGGCTTAGACTGTCGCCTCAGGCCGCGTTCTGCATCGCTGTCGCGATCATTGTCGTCTGCACGGTACTCATCGTCATCATCTGCTTCCTGTGCGCGTGCGACTCGTGGCTGAAAAGGGCCGCCGCTGCTTGGGTACACGACGAGGAGGAGTTGCAAGACATCGTCGCCACATGAAGGGCGATGAATTTGTTAGACTAGAAAGGATACACATATGTATCCTTGCAACTAGAGTTATGTTTGATACATGTGTAGGAGATCGGTTGAGATAAGGCGATCGTACTGATGCTCCATAGTTTGTGAGCTTGCACCGTGGTAGATTTGAAAAGCGGAAATTCTGCAATGCACTTAATTAGCAGCTACCTCTGTTTATTATTCCACGCTAATTTCGTCTTTCAGTCCGTGATAAGCGGTTGTCGTCTAAACACTGAGCAATCCGGCGACATCAAAGACACGCAGATGACTCCAATAATCTCAACTAGAATTCTTCGAAAGATAAGCTTACTTTTAGCGACTATTTTGTTATTCCATGGCGGGGGGGCGGCGCCCCCCATGCTGAAAAGTAGCTCCGCCGGTGGTTACACACACAAACTAAGATGTAAGTGACCAAATTTGTCCAAGTTAAATTTGTACAACAAGTCCTAACTTTGCTCCAAGTTAAAAATTTCCGTGTTGAACCAAAATTATAGAAAAAACTACCAACACTTAAAACTGAATTATTATTTTATTAAATTCGTCATTATATATATTTTCATACTATACTCATTTCATATTGTAAATCTTACTTTCCGTTTTTAATTTTGTGCAGGTTTCAACATGAGCAGCGGCAGCGATGTGGACAACCAGGCAGGCGACCTCGGCCGATCACTCGGTTGGCCACCTCGGTCAGCGCTCGCCATCGTCATCGTTATCGTCGGCATCAACGTGGTGGGATTTGTCATACTGTTTTGTGTGTGCGCGGGGGAGCAGAGGCAGGAGAGGGTGGCTGCCACCCGGGTCCATCCCGACGGCAGCGACGGCGGCGGGGCATATCTTGTAGGATTTTGTACTGCAACTTTATTAGTTATGTCACTTATTTCCGGACAGAGGAGTACAGCCAGTCAAAATATATGTCAACTCAGTGAGACTGAGAACTACGGTTTACATGACCAAGAATCTGTTAGGTCCCATTTCGATCAATCACAATGTTACACCTCAGATTGGTGTGGCACAAAGGCAAATGAAATCCGACAAAACAATAAAATGATCAAACCTCAGATTGGCCTACAAGTATCAACTGTTTATCCCACAAAAGGACAGTGCACGCCAGCAGTTACCTTTTCCTTTGACAATCAACTAAACTTTTCAGATACTACCACAAAAAAGAGAGCCAGAAACAGCAACGACATCCAACTGTTTAACGCTTATATGAATAAAATAGTGGTAATATAATACAGCAGTATAGCACATCGAATTCTGGCTTAGCTAGTTTCAGACACACACGGAGAACAAACACACAACACTCGTGGACACGCACACCAACCAGTACACCACCCACCACCTATGCAAACTCGGCCTGACAACAACCACTCATACTACATCTTTACAGAGTCACAAAACCAAACTGCCCCAGATAAATATCCCCAATTAAAGGACTAATTAGCATGTACACAGGAGGGCAAACCAAAAAGGAAGTAGTAGAAAAAAAAAAGATGCATCCCTACAGGCCTACACCCAACCACCATCAAACCACTGTTTGTGGCTTTATTATTTCAATCAGCAGATCAATCATGGTACTCCCTGAAAGAATTTGTGCGCGTCGGGGTCAAATTGTCCATCCGTGCCACATCATTGGCCTCCAGTGAACACACATGAGCCGTAGCCTGCAGAAACCATAGATCGAGGAGGCGCTTTGAGTAATTCATCGAACAATATGGTTAATTACTCTGAAAGCTCATTTGGCACCCATCATTTGGGCATAGAAATCTGAAATTCATTTTGAATTTCAGAAACCAACTTGTTTGGGTGGCACGGAATTGGTCATAGGAATCCAATCTCAAATTCCGTGAAATTACTCTATAACTACCTCAATTCCTCTCTAAAAGCCATCATTTTTTTAGAATTGTCTCACTCCACATGGTAGACAAACATGATTTTTAAACCGGAACTCAAATTTAACCAAATGAAATCCTATCAAAAATTGGTTTTCATTTCATTTCTACCAAATGAAATGAATTATTGGTCGCCAAACGGGCTGTGAGAGATTAAACAGAAAAGGTTATGATCGTGTACGTTGTTGATGCAAAACATCTCCAAGAAGAAAACAGTCATGGAAAGGACAAAGGAGGTGAGCAAGAAAGTTGTAAACGTGTAGCAATCATGTTTTATCAGTATTGCAATCTGGCATAAACCAACAAAATGTACATGGACACCTAGATAAGACGACGCAAGGTTAAGAAGACTGAAGACCTGCACGGTAAGTCAAGCTAACTTGTGCACTACCACATCACACAGAGAAAATCAATAATGGGTATGCAATTCTACATGTGAGGTGTGCGTGAAGCATCTGGGAAAGCCTGCTGGATCGAGTACCTCCCGGCCCGCGTCACTGTAAGCCGCGCCAGCAATCGTCAGTGGGCACATGGACAATGAGTGAATGAAAGAAGAGAAGAAAGCTGACTTCCTTTTGGTACCAGCTGCTAGGACGTGCACATGCAAGCAACGGAGCGCAATGGGCAAATGCTTGATGAAAGAACAGTGCGCAGGAAATCAAACTCTGTTGCTTGCAGCGCATGATGAACAATTACAGGGAATGAAGGAAGGGGGAGCCGGGAGCGTGGTGTTGTTATACTTACTGGGGTTGCTGGAGGTGAGGGTGGCGGACTGCCGGAAGTCGCAGTTCCAGGGGTGGGCACCGGCGGCGTGGTAGAGCTGGTTCATGGCGTAGGCGGCGTGGGCGCGCACCGTGTTTGGCTCGAAGCACGCGCCCCCGGGCTGGATGGCGCCGCAGTCCACCCCGACCTGAGCGCACGCGTAGTCCATGTCCGTCTGCAGCTGCGCGTCCGTCGCGGCCACGCTCGCCACGCACCACCCGCCCTTGGTCGGCTGCACGGCCGCGCCTTGGCCATTGCCATTACTGCCGGACGCCGCCGAGGCGGCCAGCCCGGCGTCGTACGCCATGCTGAGGTCCGTGTGGTACAGGCCGAACGACCGCTCCGACGCCGGCCCCGGCTTCAGGTCCTCGTCGTAGAGCGCGAACAGGTACGTGTCCACGGCTTTCCCCGGCATCAGCGGCGTCCCGGCCCCGGACCTGAGGTGCGCCACCAGGTTGGCCACGTACGCCTTGGCGTTGTCCACGCTGGCGCCGGCCTCCGTCGGGTCGCCCTTGGTGGGCCACCCGGTCTCCGCCACCACGATCTCCACGGCGCCGTACCCGGCCCGGCCCAGCGCCGACTTCACGGCGTCCACCTGCGCGTCGAACATGTTGGTGTACTTGATCTTGGACCCGCCGTCGACGCGCCCGGCGTTGGGCTGGAAGAGGCAGAAGGCCAGCGTGTCCGGCCGCGGGTCGGACTGGTACGCGAAGTACGGGTACGGGTTGATCATGAAGGGCGCGCTGGTCTTGCTCAGGAAACCCAGGATCTGCTGCAGCTGGGCGGCGGCTTCCGGGCGGAACGCGCCCGTGGAGGGCGGGTCGGACTGCGCCAGCACGGCCATGGTGTTCACGGTGGAGAACTTGATGCCGGCCGCGGCGTCGCCCGCCGCGACGGCGGCCGCGCGGAGGTTCTGCAGGGCCGGGAGCAGCGCGGCGGCCAGGGAGGCGTCCCCGGACTCGAGGACCTCGTTGCCCACGGCGACCACGGAGATGGTCGAGGCCGGGATGAAGGGGAGCACGTTGGCGGCGAGCCAGCCGGACGCGGCGTTGGGGTCCGCGGCGAGCGCGGGGATGTCGCCGTTGGCCACGCCGACCACGAGGGAGATGCCGGTGCCGGCGAGCGCGCGGATGACCCCCGCGTCGACGCCGTACAGGCGGACCTTGGAGATGGTCGTGGACTTGAGCAGCTTCACCGTCTCGTCCGGCGACGGCAGGTTGTCCGCCACCTCGCCGTAGTTCACGCCGATGTACGACTGCGCCGCCGCACCTGGAGGACAAACCAAATCCAGTCCATCATGCAACTAATCCAGTTAAAGGCAATAAAATTCCTGCGCTTTATGGCTCGGAAAGCTGGTGTCACTCGCTAACTTTCCCTGCATCCCCCACTTCTAGTTCTGGGGAGTCGTGATGGAGATTTGCTGGGAAAAGCGGGAGAAGTTACTTACCCGATATGCCCAGGAAGCAGCAGAGCAAGATTGGCACGACGAGGAGGGGCTTTCTCGACTCCGCCTCCATGGATTCGCGCTCGGATTTGGATTATGTCAGAGACCAGAAAGCAGAAAGGGAGAGGTGGGAAGGGGGGGCGAGTGAGCAGCAGCAGGCGGAGGCAAGCGTGAGAGTGAGTGTGAGTGGAGCCGTTAAAATGCGGACGGGCACGGAAACGGAGGAACGGAAGCCGACCAAAATCACCCAAGAATCATATGCCTACGCGTACCCACCGCGCGCATCGGCATCGCTACGGGCTACGGCGGTGGTAGGCGCCCGCCGTTGCCGTTGCCGTTGCGTGCGCCCACGAGGCCGCGGATTCCAGGCAAGGTATTGGGTGTGGAAGGGGACTTGGGATTATTTGGATTCTGGAAAGGGAAGGACGTCCGGTGAGCTGTGGCCACGTGCCGTGCGGATTGCGTTGGGCGGAAGCTAGGCGCGTCGACAAGGGGTTCGGCGTCCGCGCGTGCTCCGACAAGGGTCGCAGACGACGACGGGGGTGTCTGAGAGAGAGAGAGCCGTTAAGTGCAGGCAGCTAGCTGTGCGAGGTGGTGTGACGAGAGCTGGACGGCGACAGTGCTTCCCACATTTGGTTTTATTTACTTTTGACGATTTGGTAGATTTGGCAGTGACGTTTTCCCTGTGTCGTCTGGTAGATCGGTGGCCAGAGAGGGGAGCAGGGCTATGACACGCTTCTGCACTATTTCGTGCAATAATTTGTGCACTAACTGTCTAACCACGGTCCAATACTACTCCTACTTCAACTTCCCAGATTATCTCCATCTGAGTTCACAGGGTTTTATGTTTGGAACTGGAGTGGTTAGCTGCGGATTGATACAAATTTGGAAAGCTACGTTGGAGTACCTTTGAAGGTGGAAGTTTGTCAAAATGCAAGCAGGTGATCCAGCTGAAGAGAAGACGTCGATCCGGTGGTGAGCTGTGCAAGTCGTGCGGCAACGTTCACACTACCAACCGTATTCTGTTTCGTCGTCCACTGGCAAATTTAGCGTGAGCTGCGACCAATCTAGCTTCTGAATGCAAGTCAGTTCCTGCTGCATCTGAAGATTTTATTTTATTTTTCGAGAATGAAAGATCCTCCCTGCTCTATTGATACACGCAGCGCCTGGAGATTTTAATTCAGGGCCGTCCTTCGGCCTAGGGAGTTTAAGACCAAATGCCTGAAATCATCTTGCCTATGTGTACATGATGTTCTCCAACTAAAATGTTAGGATGCGTACAATGTGGTAACACCAGCATTTTCTTAACGGTACCTCGTAAGATAATTGTTGGTGTGAAAAATAGAGAATAAAGAAATGCAAGAGGCTTCTCTTAACTAAGACCATTTATTGGCAAAAAAAAAACTAAGACAAAGTACAATGGCTGATAAAACTGCATTTTCTATATGTTGCACATCATTTAGAAAAAAGACAACAAAATATGTTGTACAATAGGTTATCTTTTAGTATCATATCTTAAAATTAATGATTAAATGAATAAAAATAATTAAATAAATAATAAGAGGGGGTGACATCTAGTAGTATTCTAGTACAATGGAAAATTGTCTTATATTTACCTTATCTTGTGAAAAGATTGTCTCTTAGTTAAGATAACACTCATGCCTTTCTTCATTCTCCCTTTTCTTCACATCAGCAATTATCTTACATAGCATCGTTAAAAGATGATCTATTCACAAGAAATATGGCAATATTAATCAAAGCATTAATTTTAAGATACTCACTTCAATACATAAAAAGTGTCACTCATTTAGTACAGAATTTGTACTAGTATATTTGGTGTACAAATCAAAGGTGACCACACTAATAAAGTTTCGCATGGACGTAAGAGATAATTGGTGTACGATTCAATAGCTGAAAAACAAGATAGACGTGAAAAGTATATTTTTCTCCGTCCTATTTCTCCCTATATATTTTCATAGCTGAAAATAGATACGCTTCGGGGACGCACGCCCCTGCTTCTGGCGTACTATCATCTGCGCTAAAATGCTGCCGAGCACTTCTACCTTGAGGAATCTTAAAATAATGCTTTGGCCTAAAGAGCGCAGAACACTTTTGGCATCTATCTACCACTTGGAATCAGGTTCTTCGCGATAGCTTAAACTTAGCTTCGGGCCAGTGGTCTGAGCAATGCGCATGTTATTTCAAGGCATCTGGTTATTTACTTAGTATGCTTATCATTTCTACGTGTTTCCCTCGCTCGATCTCGAAATATCATTGGCTTGACATAAGACATTGTCACATTGCTGATAATCTTATTCCCGTCTGCGTGCACCAACTTTATAAAGTGACCGTCCCCATACGGCATGCCGCAAGCCCGCATGTGCAGAAGCTGAACATCGTGCAAAAGTTTCTGCACAGTTCTTGTGTATCACCAACCGGCGCGCGGAAGAAAGGAAAACACATGTGTATGGAAGGAAGAAAAAGGCCCGTGTATAAAAATCGACTGTGGAGAAAACGAAATGAAAACCAAGGATATAAATAGGAGAGCAGAATTAGCAATCTAATGTGACAGTGCGTTAAACACCATTTATCATCTGAGCAATTTTTGTGTTGGGCCAGCAAACACCAAGATTTATTCGAATAATTTTTTTGTTGCCTCCCATCCATACTAATTGTTGCAGTTTTGTCTAGATAAACGCATTTCATCGTGTAGGTATACATGTGTATCTAGACAAAGCCGCGACAAATAATATGGATTGGAGAGAGTAAATATTTAACATGAATATCAAAATGCACCGTATGTCTCTCTGTTAACTGGGCCAAGTGGTCATGGAAGATGCATATCTAGATCGATCTAAACACATACTATTTACTTTTAACTATTTCACATCGGCCCGAGCTTCATATGGTAAGTCAACCGGTCCAATGTGACAAGTTGATTAATGCTAGTACTTGAAGAGGTTCTTTGCTGGTTGGGTCTTGGAATGGGGACCAATTTCTAATTCCTAAGATCCAAAGAAGTCCCTGATCCACCTTTGACATTACGGGACGATAATTGCTCCGTTTTACAACCTCAATAACCGATCAAGCATTAATCTATATACAACGAGAGGTTTCGGTTGAACATTTCTGACTCTAAACCCAAACTGTAACTCTAACCACTCTACGTAGGGTTTTCTCGTTTGGCATGTCGTTATTTTCCATACCCATGTTGACAGTTGCTGCGTTTTGTGACCCTAACGTTTTCAGCAAAATCTCTTCATTTGGCTTTGCCACCGTCGCCCGTTGTCGTTGATTTCGTCTTGCTGATCTTTCATCGTCACTGGTTTTGCTTGCCTCTTTTATCGTTGTTGGTTCGTCAAATCTGAACACTGTAATGTAATAAGCTCGTGCTGTTAAAAAAAAAACCAATTACGACTAGTGAAAACTACCGTTGAGCCGACGAAAAACAAGAGGTTTAAAAACCATGAGATTGAGAGTGACAAATGGTTAAATTTCTGAAAATACGATGCCAGAAACAAATTTCATAAAATATCTGGGCTAAACGACCTGTGAGGCTGTGACCGGTGGGTCAGTGCCCGAGGTCGAGAAGAACTTCTTCCCCTCGTGGCCTCCTCTGTTCCCTGAACGACTTTTCCCCGCCCCCGCGAGTGCCCCCAAACCCAAATCGAACCAAACCCTGACGCTCCAAATTCCCCAGCTCGGAGATCCAGAAGGATCTAGAAGAAGCAGAGGCACCTGAGCTACTGGAGCCCGGAGGAGAGGCAGGTGGTGGTGGTGGCGAAGCCGTCGGCGGCATCGACGGCGGCGGCTGGGGTATCTGCGATGATAACCCGGTCAAAGCTGGTGGAGCAGCTGCGCGATTACCAGATCCGATCACAGCACAAGTAAAGCTCTCACCTACTCCATTCTAAGAATCTCACCAAAAAATCCCGCCTAGGTTACGACAATTGACTATAGTTGTATGCTCAGATCTCGGATTAGCAGGGTGCGGTAACAGTGCTTTGGTCGTTCGGCTCGGAGTTCTAGTTGATTAAGTTGTAATGCGATTTACTCTGCCCTTGTAATTTTGTGGAACGATTTTCTTAGCGGCTAGTCAACTACTATGAAATCTGACGGCATGGCTGCATGTGTTAATGCGCCCATACATTGATATCTTGTAATTTTAGATCCAGCAAAAGGCATACATTAGTTGTTGGAACAATGTCTACTCTGTAGTGATCCTTGTCAAGATCTTTTGATGCCCTTTGCAAAGTATCGCACGACAGTTGTTAGGACCTGGATTTGTGTGCTGCTTTCACCATCTCAAAACTTACCTGCATGTGCTCCAATTTCTAAGGTTTCGTTTTACTAATTTTTAGTGCAACCAATTAAAGGTGGTTTGATTTGAGGAAACAGATTGTGAACGAACCATCCAATCCTCGTCTTCTTGATTGGTGTAAGGAATGGAATAGGTTAGTCCATCACCATGGTTCCACCTCATATGTTGGAAATAATCCAGTGCCTAAGAATAGTTTAATTCCGTAACACCTAGGAAAATGAAGGATTGTGTCATTCAAACATAAGCCAAGTCCAGTTGAAGTATGGTGTCATTCAACCAAATTTGATGGTGTATCTCATGATGGACCAACCTATTCTGTAGTGATTCCGCAAACCGAAGTGCAAAACCCTCCCATATACTTTGACATACTATTTACCTCTGTTCGTTACCTCAGGTGCACCATTCCAAATTTCTTGTCTCTTTGGTGAGTTTATAGCAAATTACTTGCTTGATTTTTCTGGAAAGGAAGTGTCAAACCATGCTAGCAGGCCGCTTTAGCTTTGTATGATGAGTTTATGTGTCAATTTAAAAGATGGTATATTGGTAATTCTCTTAATATATATGATGCAACTTTGTGGTGTGATGTATTTTCCTGTATTGATCTGAAAGGATTGCATCTCCCTGTTAGTCAGTCCTCTATCAGATAGGCTTGCATCTTCTATATATGATCTAAACATTGGTCTGCTTTCTATCTGCAGGCGCGACATTATTGGAGCTATCTCATGGGGCTTGTTGTGTTGTTTCCTAATAGTATCCTCGTACATGATGCTATACTTCAGGCACTTCTGGTTATCCGCTGTTATTATCTCCGTTGGTATTCTTCTTCCTGCCGGACTGTATATTTTGAGGCAGAGAAAGCTGGCTAAGAAAAGAGAGAGAAGATTATTGTTGCCTCTCTCTATGTAAGGTTACCGGTAGATTCCCAGATTTTGTGGTTATTCTTGACTAGATAGAATCCACATTCTTGGCTTGCTTAGCACAAATCCAAAAGTTCATACGCCTCTGTGCCCATTATATGTCCAAATTCTTTAGTCTCTTACTAAAGTGCTGGAAGTAACAGTGTCATTTTTTGTGCTCCAGCATTATGTGAGCAGATAATTTACAATGCTTTTGGGTATAGTGGCTGTGTTTTGTACCACAGTTTGTGTTTTTCTTCATTTTCGTTTCATTGGTGCTTGCAGCCTGAAACGGCATCTCAGTGTACCCCAACTACCTTGGGGCGTCACACTTTTGTAACTAAAGAAGCAACGGTTGTTTGTTATTCTGATGGAATTTGTAAGCTTCATATCCACTGTAGCTACTCTTACTCGAGTTGTTTCCTGCACTCAAGGTGAATGACACAGTATGGTTCACATTTTTTTCTTCTTCTGTATGTTTGTTTTGGCAAACTTGTGTCATGAAAATTCTGAAATTCATGTGTAGCTTAATAAATGTCAGCGCTACCCAAGCTGCCTCAAAAACTCTATTATGCATACATAGACTTTCGATGTTTAGTTGTATCAACTCTAATCAATTTAGCTTTCTTCAGAAGAGAAAATCCCATATTTCTTTGTGGATCTTGCTAAGTGTTTTGCATGTTATATACTCCATACATGGCATATCCCTGGACAAGTTTACTATGGAGTCGGCTGTACTTGAACTGCCTTGCGACGAATTCTGTGTAGTATTTAGATGCAGACTTATCTCTACCTGCATAGCTTGATTAGATCATTGTACTACTACATTATTGCGAACACACCAAAACACATGTACTTATGTTCTTGTCGTTTAACTGGCAGCCAGGGGCCGAACGATCTTCTTTCCTTGCATCTGTTGCCTATCGATCTTTCTGAAGTTCCAGTTGTGTGTAATACTTTAAATAACGTTTTTGTTCGAGTTTTAGATCTCATGTTCCAAGAACCGCAATGGAAACCATATGAACTTGATGATACACCCAAAACAGCAATCTCTTTTAACAGATGAGATCCGAGCATGGCGGCGTATCTATATGATGACGATCTTCAACCATAATTTCATTGCCAAGAATATTGTCACTGTCGGAATGGCATTCAAACTTTATTTCCACTTATTCCTTACTCTCTTACATTGTGCCCACCCTTAAGTTTACTATTCCTCTGATCCTAAATTCTTTACTCAAATTTATCTAAATATAGATGTGTCTATTCTTAAAAAAACATCTAGATACATGTAATAATTCGACAATAATTTAGGATCGGAGGAGTAGGTTTCAGTTCCCAAAGCTTTTCCACGTAGACGTAGTGGCCGGTGGCATCCATGAACATTTGTGCAGCATCCATTCTTATGCTTCAAAGCTATTGTAGATTTCGCAGTCCTTGAGTTTTAGTATTGCCTTACATGATGAGCATACTGATATTTTATTTGCGGTTACAGTTTTACATGATCGATGTTGGCCTAGACCTAGTCAGCCTTGCAGCTCGACCACGGTAAAGAAATTGGATTCCTGCGGCTACAGTTTCAATTCTACATGATGGTTTGCCTGCTCTGTGGAGAAAAAAGTCACGTGAGCGGAAAAACGAACGCGCCAGGTAGGGGTCGAACCTACGGCCTTCCGCTTAGGAAACGGACGCTCTATCCACTGAGCTACAGGCGCTTGATGCTTGTGTTGTGAGATAAAACATCAATATCTTGATTTTAAACTACCGCCCTCTGATCCTACCAGTGTTTTGACCGGTGAGACAGATTATGACATCCTTTCTGTTTTGTTTTTAACTTAAAATTCTCGTGAAAAAAGGTTCTCTTGTGGAGAAACCAAGAGAACCTTGGATGCAGGCGCGCGGCTGCACAGGGCTCGTAAGAAAAGTGCTCGCTACTTTTGTTGAAAAATAGGCAATTTTTTTTTGTCTCAATTCATTAATTAAAAAGGATGGCACAAAGTTAACTCCTTGGATCACTTCTAAGTGCTGAGCACCCGCTGATGCCCAAAGGCATACATCCTGCTTAATTTTTGCTACTCACTCCGTATGATAGTCGACATCCGGCCAGGTTGACATGCTGCGAAACACATACACATTTCTCTCCGTCCACACCTCCCACGCCACAAGCATAATCGTCAAAGGCCATGCCCTTACTAACTAGGCTCGCTGCAATGACGTTAATGCTGTGACCATATAATTCAAAATAGATAGACTTATTTTAATTGATTTAGGCCGGGGTCGGCTCAACTACTACTTGCCGGTCCTAGCTGGAAAAACTTACATGTCTGCATATTTTTTTTAAACATGTCTGCGATTCATTGGAACGATCGATAACTTGACACAGACGCACATGTCTGGGTTGTGAACGGTGCGTTTGATTCATGTAGTGCTGCTCTCATATAAAATACACTCCAGCACCCCAGCTTTTTTATTCTATCCCAAAATACATTTAGAATTCCCCCCACAATAAAATACATTTAGATATGAAGTTTAACAAACAATAAAAGTTTCCATCTTATGTTTTGCAGGAATTCAAAAAATACATTTGGTTTGTATCTTAAGATACTTGCTCCGTGTGTCCTGGAATCATGTGAAAAACAACTACTAAAGTTATGGACAATTTGACTAATTACTGATAGTCGATGTTAAGACTCAGGAGTTGCGACTTGCGACTGCTACCTCGCTCCGTGGGTCTCCTGTGATCGTCTTCTTGGGCATCCCACACACGGCCGAAGAGAGTTCCGTTGGATATCCATGTAGTGATGCTAGTAGATCAGTACAGTTCATGTTAAAGGAGCGCGAATATCCTCTCCCGAAAGCAACGTAAGTCTTGCTGCCTTGCTTACAAAATGTTCCCCAACTCTCCTTTGTCAAAGGGCTAGAGCGGTCCCATGGTCTAGTTGTTAGAACAATGTTCTCTGAATGAGTCATGTAACCCACGTTTTAAGTCTTGGTGGTACTCCCTCCGATGCTAAATTGTTGTCGAAATATTACATGTATCTAGGCACCTTTGAAGAGTAGATACGTTCATATTTAGACAAATTTGAGACAAGAATTTAGGATCGGAGGGAGTACCTTTTTCTTTTTCCACTTTTTTTGGCTGGAAATTGTTGTTCCCGTCTTGATGGTAGCAAAATGACATTAATCTTTTTTTGAGCTTAAAATGACATTAATCTGAGTACTAGAAAATGTCGTTCCATTCTTTATGATGAGAACAACTTTATCTAGAATAATAAATATCTCCATCAGCAGGAATTACTTTGTTATTTTGTCAATATATTCCCTTTTTCAAACCTTATCGCCATAAACTATTATTGCGCAGTATCTTTTTTCCAATTTTATTTACAACAATCATATGTTGTCATTATGTTCCCACCTCCTTTTTGGAGTTTGTATGCAGCCCTTCAATTTATTCGCAAGTGTTTTGTTTCAGAACACCAAAAAAAAATGCATGCTGTTTGGGTGTTTGTTTGGTTTTATCTTGTGGAAACAAAAATTTAAAGTTATACTCATGCTGAAAGAGAAAAAAAAACTAATAGGGTGGTGCATTTTCAATAAATGTATCATATTAGGTATCCGATGGACCATGATCAGCTCCGTGTCTTCAACTCATCATCCGTGTCTTAAAACATGATTATATGTTTTCTAAGCCAATGACGTACCCTCACTAAGATCACGCATACGCCCGTAAGAGCGATGATTTTACCGATCGTTGACACAATGGGGAAGGCCGTCCTTCCTTCCTTTGTCGTTCTCGCACCATCAAATATTGTCATACGTCCTTGTTCTTGTGTGGACCATTGTTTGAGGTGCGGTTTCTAAATCTGGACAGTCGATGTTTGATTGTTTGCTACAATCGAAAATTCTCTTTTTATTACTGATACTTGGGCTTCAATGGTTGAATGCTGGAAGCCCATGTCCAGCAAAATCATACTCCCTCCGTTCCTAAATACTTGTCGCTGTTTTAGTGCAAACTTGTACTAAAACATCGACAAGTATTTAGGAACGGAGGGAGTACTTCTTTGTAAATTGGAAAGGAGGAAAGTGTTTTCTGATTGGATTTGAAAGGGCTACTTATTTTTATGAAAGTTGGTGGGTTTTCTTGGTTGAAAACTTGAATTTTTTGGTCAAAGTTGTAGTTCATCGACATATCATTGGAAGTTCACCACTAGTATATATTTTGTTGAATGTTTGAATTTTGGAAGTTCTTGTCAGATTTATTGGAATTGCCAATAATATGAGAAGTCTTGGTGGCTAAGTATTCAGAAACAAAAACAAAGATGTAGAGCATGGCCATAGTCATGTCCTCACGGGAGACGAAAATACTTCATGGGAGAGTAGAAAGGAAAATGTTATCTGCTTCAAAGATGGTGTTGACTCATTTTGCATCTTATTGATGATTTCGATTGCACGGAAAAATTCTACATGTTATCATGAGTTCTCACCGTTCCGTCTCTCCATGGCTCGTTGTGATTTCCATCATCTGTCAACTCCAAGGTAGAGTTTTTGTTAAGTCGTAGATCTTTAATCAATTGTGCCGTCACTCGGGTGATAATTCGACCAATATTAAACAACACAATTTCTCTCATTGCTTTAAAAGATTGAGCCAAATCAGGTGTAGTTAGAGAGTCATCTTGATGAACGTGCTAGCACACAAATGTTGTTCTTCTCACGCCACGAAGGATCGGGACAAACTTCTACGCGGTGGAAATTTTGATCTGGTGTCACGTACAAAGAGCGTCTGTTCTTTAGCTTTTAAGAACGGTAGACTTTTCTCTATGTAAAGGATTAGGGAACTCGTTTACTAAAAACGAGAAGAAATCTGAAAATATCTCTGACTTGCTCATGCACTCGTCCATCCCAATACAGAAGCCAGCGCGTCACGGAAGGCAGCAGGTGGGGTGGCGGCGGGCGTGAGGAAGAGTAATGGAGCGAAACCCTAAACCCCCCCGAGATGCCTCTAGATGCTCCCCGGCCAAAAATATCTTCTCCAGAGTCAGGTCCAGATCTCCGCCAATAGTGGGCTGGCCCAGAAACTTAGAAAACTCCTCGAGCCCATCAAGGCGGCCGAAAATATCTCCTCCCAGATCCTTATCCTCCGGCTCGCCCGTGCGCCGTCAGATCCGATCACGACGGCCCCCGTGGCGCCGCGCGCGCTATAAATTGACGGGCAGGGCAACCTTGACTCCTCGTGCTTTCATAGAGGTGGGTTGGCTTCTCCTCCCCCTCACTAGTCCTCGGTTCCGGTTCCGGTTCGTTAGGGTTTAGTGGGAGGAATGGCGGAAGTTGAGTACCGTTGCTTCGTGGGCGGCCTCGCCTGGGCTACCGACGACCGTGGTCTCCAGGATGCCTTCTCCTCCTTCGGCGAGATCATCGACTCCAAGGTTTGTCTAGGAGCTTTCCTCTGTTACCTTCTCGTTTGCTGCATCCTCTTTTGGTTTTGCGCGTCTTTGTACAGATCTGGTGATTATATATGTTGTAGATCTCTGCCGTGTTATGCAGATGTCGTTGTTTTCCTATTTCTCGTGTTGTGTTAACTTAGATCTGCGTATCATCTGTTAGTTTGTACTCCGTACTTGGTCAAAGTCTTTGAATTCTAGATCTGATGTTCTACGTCTTTCGCTTTGCCATTGGCTTGGCAAACAAATCTGACCATGCTCTTTTCTGTCCACAGATCATCAACGACAGGGAGACTGGCCGTTCCCGCGGGTTCGGCTTCGTCACCTTCGCCAGCGAGCAGTCGATGCGCGACGCCATCGAGGGCATGAACGGCAAGGACCTGGATGGCCGCAACATCACCGTCAACGAAGCGCAGTCCCGTGGTGGCGGCGGCGGTCGTGGCGGAGGAGGCGGCGGCGGCTACGGCGGGCGACGTGAGGGCGGCGGCGGCGGCTACGGCGGCGGCGGCGGCGGCTACGGTGGTGGCGGCGGTGGCGGCTATGGCCAGCGTCAAGGTGGCGGCGGCTATGGTGGCGGCGGCGGCTACGGTGGTGGCGGCGGCGGCTACGGTGGCAGCCGTGGAGGCTCCGGCGGCGGCAACTGGAGGGAGTGAATGGTGGGGCCCCTCGTGGCCAGTTATCCTTGTTACCTTTTATCTGTGATGTTATCGCTCCCGAGTATCCTAGATCTCGCTCCATCGCGTAGGGTTTGAGATGTTTAAGGGTTACCATTAGGTGTTTGTCCGTGATGCTACCTGTCGTGTGTTCCTGTTCTGTTCCGTTCGCTATCCCTATGAATGAATGAAAAAAGAATGAGCAAAGTTTTGTTCGCATATCCTCTTGTCTTTCGTGAACTCTGTTCTCTTTGTTACTCAGCGAATATTTTGATTCGAGACACAAGAATACCTTTTTGATTAGAAACAAACATGGTTAGCTTTTTTATCTGTTTGCAAGTTGTTGATTCCTCCATCTGGTTAAATAGCAGTTTGTTCCAACTTGTCAACAAGGCACTGCGCCGTTGTTGCAACGGCCCAACTATTTTACAATCTGGGAAATACCATTTCTTTTTGCGAATAGAAATACCATGTTTAGGAATCACCAGAACCCAATTATAGTTCCGAAGCCTCCAGGCTTGAAGCTTAACTCTGAAATTGCCATGGTTGGCTTGAAGCTGGTATTGCTAAATTATCGTGGCAGAAGACAGCTGATTGAATTATGTACACCTGATGTTTGTAAACCAAGTCAAATAAAAGCACATAGGAGATTGTCATGTAGATTGTACTGTACATCACTGAAATTTGCTAACCTTAGAAATATCTGCAGGATTAAGGGAACGTTGAATATCTTCGCTTATTTGCAGATAACAGCAATGAAGTTCCCTCAAGTCTGTTTGATCAAATTTAAGAAATCATTTAACAGGAATACAGTCGAAAAAGGTGAAATTCTTGGATAGAGTGGGCAAAGAGATGATGCTAGTTGTATATGGCTTCAGTTTAACAGACTGGAAAATACACACTGGGGCACAGTGCGCCTTCCATTTACGAGTGATTTAGTTCAGGACAAAATCAGAAAACTCTCTTGCCCTCCCCATTGATCTTGAGCACGATTGTCGTCTTGTCCGAGTTGTCCAGTCCCTTTTGAATCTGTGATGAACCCACAAGCCTCATCACATGGCAATCAGCCCAAGGATCAAGAAACCAACAGCACAAATACTATTAGATCCAGAACCAAGAATCTAAAAAAAAACACACGAATAGGGACAAATGGCGCAGGTGGAATCCAATGAGAGCGGAGAGTGGAGGGAACCTACACCATGATGAGAATGCGCATCTCTTTCTCCTTGCGCTTGATCTTTCGGACGATGCTGAGTAGGCCCATCTTGGAGGCACCCGCAACGATCCAAGGCCGGAAGCAGAGAGCAGTGTTCGGAACGTATCATTCTAGCTTTTTTTTTAGGATAGACCACAGCCTGAATAGGTATACAAAAACCACCGGGAGGCTGGCCAAACCACACTCCGCGACCCACATCAAGCGACGAGGTGCTTCTAACTAAACTATGAGCTTCCACATTGGAGTTACTGCTCTCGTGACGAAAAGTACACGAAATAAAAGACTTTGATACATCATTCTAGCTAAAAAACGAAAAAGGTCCAGTAATCATTGCTTATCTGCTGGGCTCAAACGGCCCATTTGAATTGGGGCTTTTCCCATTTATACAAGGCCTGATAAACTCTAAAAAAAGGAAAGGGAAAAACTTGACTGCTGTTCCTCTTTGTTTCTGAGTGAAATTGTCTCCCATCTGATGATTACATATCGGCTATTTATCGTGGGTTGTTAGGGTACATTTTCTTTAAACAGTGATTACTTCCCAGTTTCATTGGAACGAAACCAGCCCAAGAAACTCGGGAGCAACCGATCTACGGCTAGAGATCTTAACACAGGAATTCAGAACAAATGCTTGGAGAATAACACAGGAACAAGAACATGGAACGAATCAAGCTGCAAAACAGAGAAATGTGAAAGTGCACGAAAATCTTACAAGAGAATACATGAAAATCTCACAAGAGCTTGTTTGGGATGCAGTAAAATACTTCCTCCTTTTCGGTTTATTAATCACATACTTACAACATTTTCAGTTTGTAATCTCATTTGCTTTAGGAATACGCAAAGTTGATTGCATGCACGCTTATTTCTGTGTAATTTTGATTTTGCATCTTGTTTTTCTTCTTCTCCACTCCTTCACCATAACGGTCAGTGCTCTTGTTGCTTCGTCTGCCCCGGTCTTCAGTGATTGGAAAAAGAAAAAGGAGACCAGAATGGATGATAATTCTTTCTTGGAATTTCCGTTCCTCTCGTCACATGATGCATTCCTGAATTATAATCGTATATACAGCACACTTTTGTGGTTTACTATTTCCTTCACTTTTCCTACTATAAGATTTCCCCAAACTAAACTTGGCCTAAACCTAAAATGTGGAGCTGGTGGCTAGGACGGCAATTTGCCGTAGGAGAGCTCAATCCCTGGAAACCGGCAACGGACAAAGTTCCCCCCACTAGGCCACTACCATCCTGAATTTTGGTATTTCTGCCCCACATGCAGCTTTATGTGTTCTAGGAAATCGCTTTCAGCTGATTAGGCTAGATTGCCGGCATCCAACAAGTCATTGTTAATTGACCATGATTGGCCCTTTTACAGAAGAGAGGGGGTCCGTGAGAGGCCTAATGTGAGCAAATATTACAGCGACATCAGACTAGCAGGCTGGAGGGGAATGATGGGATGGATACCTGCTACTGCGCTATAAGTTTATACCGGCTAGTGGGTTGGATGGATTGTCCATATCATCTGCAGAAGGATTTATGCGAGGTAAACGATTAACATACTGCAATTGTGGTTCAGGTGATACTATTATGCATCTGATAAAAAATTTCAGAGCTGTGACGTGCTTAATTTGCCATTTCTGTCTCGATATATATCGCAGGATGTCATATCAGCAGCATAGATTGCCCAGACGGACGGACGGCATGGACGACTCGAGCCTGTTCATGCAGTGGGCTGTGAACACGCTGCAGCAGGAAGACCCAGAAGCCGTCGCCCATGACGGCGGCAGCGAGAACGCCTTCACTTCTCTCCCTGGGCTCTGCGATGCCTCTGCTTCGCACGCGGGCTCCTTGGTCCAGGAACCTACGGAAGCAATTGAAAGCTGGGCGGCCGGCTTGGACGCGGCCATGGATCAGCAAGGCGGCTGGTCCACGTCCCCGAACTCGGGCGGGCCGCCCGAGCCCAGAAGCATCAGTATGGGCCGCGGCGGCCCTGCCAACAACCAGCCCGCCATGAGCTGGAGCTTCAACGCCGCCGCCGCAGCTTGCGAGCGCGGTGTGCCGGAGATGGCGCCAAGGAGGGCCGCCCGCTCGTCGTCGTCGCAGGGCCACATCATGGCGGAGCGGAAGCGCCGGGAGACGATGAACCAGCGGTTCATCGAGCTCTCCACCGTCATCCCCGGCCTCAAGAAGGTCCCTTCACAAATCAGAATCCCCTCTGCACTTGTTCATCTACTCCTACTCCCGATGGAGAAGAACATGATAACACATCATCATGGGGAATTAAATTCTTTGGTCAATCTTTGATCGAGCAGATGGACAAGGGGACGATCCTTACCGACGCAGCGAGATACGTCAAGGAGCTGGAAGAAAAGATCAAGTCCCTGCAGGCGTCCAGCAGCGACCGTAGGATGAGCATCGAGTCCGTGGTGCTGATCGCGCCTGACTACCAAGGCTCTCGGCCGCGGCCGTTGTTCTCTGCGGTTGGGACTCCGTCAAGCAACCAAGTGCCGGAGATCAAAGCGACAATCTCGGAGAACAACGTGGTGGTGAGGATTCACTGTGAAAATGGCAAGGGACTGGCCGTGAGGGTGCTCGCCGAGGTCGAGGAGCTGCACCTCCGCATCGTCAACAGTAATGTCACGCCCTTCTCGGCGTCCACCGTGATCATAACCGCCATGGCAAAGGCAAGTCGCTCAGATGTACTACTCCGTACTACACAAAAACTATATCCCAAAATTGACATTCTACTGTTCTAGACAGTATTTTAGGAGATACAAAACTATGCAAAAAAAACAAGATCAATGTAAAACGACAGATTATTACAGATACGCCTCCACAGTCCACACCACATACCACAAACACATACTAGCTTATGAGTGTCAGAGTGTGTTCCTCATCGGTGAAACCATGGGTGCACGTCTCATCAGCATCGATCTAGCTATACCACCAGAGACCGTACACAAGCTGATATATTCACGGTCCGAGGTCTGTTGATGACCCGATTGGGTCGCATCAAAACTGAAATAACGGTCTGAGCCGTTTAGCAGCGGCTTCTCAGAAAGCTTACAGCACAACTATATATAGACTATAGTGGCGCTAAGCCGTTTAGCAGTTTTGCTAAAATCATGAAAAAGTAAAAAAATCCTAAACTGGCAGCATCATATATCAAACGCTGGCAACAACTGCTTTTTAGGAGAGAAAGGGAACGGAAAAGGAGGACATAGCTCCTGTGGTGATTGAGGGAACGTAACGATTTTCCGAGCTGAATATTTTGGGATGGCGACAAAGATCTAGCGCTAAATCAGGTCCAATGTTAACGCTAAATGCAGCTTAGAGACGCTATTATAGTTTTTCCCGTTTAGCGCTAAAAAATTATACTCCCTCCGGCCGGAATTACTCGTCGAAATATTACATGTATCTAGACGCTTTTTAAACATAAATACATCCAAATTTGCGCAAATTTGAGACAAGTAATATGGGTCAGAGGGAGTAGCTGTAGCGGGATTACGCCCAAACTGCTATAGTGGCGCTATATAACAACGCTATAACCCGCTAATTAAAACTTTAATTAGGTCTCATAAATGATCATCTACATGGTCATCATCGAGAAGATGTACAGAGTCATGGATGATGCATGCATACAGGTATCATCGCGATGGCCTGTTCGTTAGGATATTAGATGACCCAGCTGATGTTTGTTTAGATGTACGGACCATGTGTACAAATTAAGCTAGTACTGATTAGCTACAATAAATATCATCTTAGGTGCACGGACTGTATAAGTTTAACTATACTGTATAAGTTTATCTTTCCTTTCGAGAGGTTGCCTATATACACCAAAAAGCGAATTTACATAGAAGTATCGTAGTAATCATACTAACAGTATCATCGTTAAAATAAATAAATCTTAGTTCTCTAGAAGGACGTGCCGAAGTGGTCTTCTCTACAACGTACTCAGAAGCAAGATCCATAATTCCATATGATCGAAACCATGCAGTCATGCTGTCAAAATGTAGGTTGTCGTATTAGAATCTGGTACCTAGGAAGCACAGATGCGTGATACGTCAATTTTTTTAAAACGCAGATATGACGATACGTTTATATATATATATGAGAAATAATAAAAATACAGTGAAAAAAATATAAAAATACAAAAAGTGAAAAAAAATTATATGAGAAGCAGCCAAAAATTGTATTGAAGCTGGCACTCTTCTTGCCATGGCTGACCTGGACAGAGAAGGAAGAATCAGAGAAGAGAAGTCAAAAAATCAATCAGCCATTCCATCTGAACAGAGAAGGGAGATGGATAGGATAGATCGATGGCCGATGGGCTTCTTTTGGTGTTTAGTTTCCTGTATCCCACAAGTATCGGGAGGTATCCCTCGCATATCGGATATTATTTATTTTCTTTTAATCGAAAAATTATCCGATACGAGCAAAATACGTACCAAAGAGTATCCGGGCGTATCACCGTATCCATGCAGTATCCGATACGGATACGCCGGATTAGAGCTGTATCCGTGTTTCGCAGTCTGGTACAAGTAAAACAATCTTATTTTTGATAATCAATATAAGAGAGTTGATATTATAATCCCTCGTGAAACTCAGGTATCAATGACACTAGTAGCTTCTGAAGAGCAGCGCACTTCTTCTTTTTACAACGTGCTCTTAAGAAATATTTGCACGCTTAATTCATCCCATAATACAGATGTGTGAATTTATTCAGTTTTTATTTGTATTGATTTCCAGCTCTTGTGCCATTTTCGGTGTCTTGTATCAATACCTTGTATCTTTTTCAATGTCACAAATATTGAGTTCCAGCTCTTATTTAGGTTGTTCCCCGTATCGCATAAGCTTCTAAGCACTGTACTTTAGTCCTGTTTGGCATTAGGGAGTTTGGCAGAGAATTTAGTGTGTGTAAATGAAATGTCCATATTACCAATATCTTTTTCTTCGCCAAGACATTAAGTTACCTTTTCCCCCCAAACCAAAGCACATGCAAGCGCTAGAAGTTGGATACCCATTAATGTTTTCTGCTCTTTTCTTGGTGGCATATATCGATAAAGGGCAAATAGGAATACAATGAGGATATGTGTACATTGAGAAAAATAAATAAAAAAGCTCTAAAAACATCTATTTTTAAACGGAGATAGTAGATTATCTGTCAATTAAAGAGTTTCGTTATTGCTATACCCTATTAAGATGATTCGTGAATAGTTGAATAATTGTATTATTTCATATCCCATTTACCTTTTCTTATAACTAGTCTTCACTTCGTTTGGTCCGTGCGCATCTAAGGACGAATGCTTTGCAACACAAAGAGGAGTAACTGAAATCATCTCTTCTTTCCCCCCACTCAGAAAAATGCTTATAGTGATCAAGTGTTAACCGAACACGTTCGTTAGGATTGGCTATTGAAACGAAACTAACACGCTTTAATTTGTTTGTGTCGATTGTCTGACTTTTACATTCAGCTGGACGAGGGCTTCACCATCAATGCAGAGGAGATAGTAGGAAGAC
The DNA here is from genome assembly GCF_000005505.3 of Brachypodium distachyon. Lineage (NCBI taxonomy): Eukaryota > Viridiplantae > Streptophyta > Magnoliopsida > Poales > Poaceae > Brachypodium > Brachypodium distachyon. The sequence goes on along the minus strand of NC_016131.3, from coordinate 9,670,264 downwards.
TCAACTCCGTACTACATAATCATAGTTAGCGTTTGTAGCAGCAGCAAGCAGCCATGATGCCGATTGCATGGAAGATATCTACGATGTTCTGAGCGGATGGTGGATTGGTGGTCATGCATGTGAGATTAGAGTTTATATTCACCACATGCATATGTCTTCAAGTGAGCTGCGGTACAGCATGGATGGACATATAGATCATGCGGTACAGCATGGAAGATATCTACGATGTTCTGACCGGATGGTGGATTGGTGGTCATGCATGTGAGATTAGAGTTTATATTCACCACATGCATATGTCTTCAAGTGAGCTGCATGCCTTGGCTTGATCTTCACCAAGACACCAATCCTATTCCTAGGATATATTTGTGTGTACCTTAGGCTGGTCATAGTGGGAGTAACATAACTAGTATCATGCATTGCCACATAAGCATTGGGATGATGTGTCATAGCATTAAATTAAATAGATGGTAGTGATATCATAACATGATACCACTAACATAGCTTTTCTCAAAGCACAATGTGTCTTGTAAAACAATAAATGAAGGCTCTATGAAACCGTGCTTATAGTATTATGAATTATATGATACCATCTCTATGCTACTCCCATTATGACCAGCCTTACTTGCATTGTGCTCGAGTGAAAATAAGACTCATCTCGCCCCCTTGTTTTGGAAGGAGAATAATTGGGACAACCGAGACTAAGATGACTTGGTCTGATGTGCTAAGCATGTTACCAAAATTAACAACTTTCTTTACAGGCCGAACAATATTTTGCATTGAAATCTCGTGACTCTTGTTTGTTTGCGTTTGCTTGGCATATAGACCAGGGGTTTATTAATAACAAATTGTTTATCAAAACGACACAATAAGGTGGAACCACCAGGCGAAGGCAAGACTGAATGACGCAGAGGCTCACGGGAGGGTTAGGGGCCGGGGGGATAGACAGGTTGAGCGATATTGCGTGATTTGACGATGGTGGCCGTTAGACAATACGCGGAAGGATGGCAATGAGGCTTGCCTCCAAAAAGAGGTGGCATCACGAGGCTGAACGATGAAAGCGTTTCATAGGAGGGTAAATGATTTACTGGGTTAGGGTAGGAGGGCTAACCAGAGCCAATAGGAGGCATTTTTAGGGATTTCTGACTATATCGACCGTGTCAATCGACCGAATCAGAAAAGCGAGGAGGAGAGCGACAAGGGAAGGCAAGGGAGAGAAATGAAGTAACGATTATTTGGGGTGGACTTCTCGCTAAAAAGATTATTTGCATTTGTGTTGGATAAGAATGAAATCTAAGCCTTGGATGAAGGTGTAACGATCTTGAAAATTCTGACAGTTGGCTGGTTCAAAAACAAATTGGCTGCTAGATATAGTAGGTGGGAAAAAAAGAAGAGAAAATACAAAGAGATTTGTAAACAGAAATCTAACTGTTGACAAATTGAACATAGTGGAGTGTTCATAGGTAAAATGATAAAATAAAATTTCAAAACCACGATACCCCTTTCGGATACTCAACATCCCGGTGATGGCCAATTAAAGCAATAAAACCGGATCTCGCATTCTTTTTCTTAAAAGAATGAACCCTGGCTGGCCATTGGCAGCACTGATGGTCTGAAGAACTTTTCGTTACTTTAGAGTAGACTAGATTTCTTTATTTTTGCTGGCCAACGCACGCTTGCAACACATGCTGACATGCATGCGCCGCTCAATTATTCATAGGATCGTTGGCATAGTCAAGTAATTTAAGTGCTAAAGATTTCAGGGACTCGTCCCCAAAGTTGCTTTAGAGTTTCATTTTTATTGTCCTCTTCTGATAGAATAATGTACCCAGGTGTTTCTTGCAGTGGATTCACCGATTCAGGTGTAACAGCAGACAAACTCCTTTTCAGACTTTTTATACCGACAGAAACAGCTCAAAGCTAGTACTGCGTTGTTGTTGTTCTTTTGGAAGATCACTACGTTGTTGTGTGCTAACTCCAAAATCCAAATGGTTAACCACTATCTACATATATCATCGTTACATCATACTAAGTGAGCCAATTTACTAGGGTTTACTGAGTGTCAATGACCACGCTAACTCTTCACATTGCAACACCCACAGTATATATAACATCATACTGAGCGAATCAATGAATTTCAGAGGAGTTCTTCCGTGCTTTAAAGCTAATCAAGCGGCTGGGATCAAACCCGACTAACCATTCTGTTCCTTCTGAAGGAAGGCCACTGACTGCTTTGCGTCGATCTACTGCTCTCGTCTCGTTGCCTCGCCTAGAAACGCAGGTACGCAGCTGCTCCGGCCACATCTTTCTCAGTTCCTCAACAGCGCCTAGGTAGTCAGAGCATAGTCATGGTACGAGACGCAAACAGAACGGCGGAGGAACGAAGCCAGAGGCGCATATAGTCATGGTACATCACACTGCCATATGGGACCCACATGTAAGTGATAGAGATTTTTTTTTGCCCCTCTTCCTTCTCACTCTCCTCTTTCTTCCAGCCACTGCCGGTGTTGCTCGTTCGTAGCCGCTCCCTTCCTCCTCCGGCAGCACTAGGCCATGGCGTCCGGCGGGGCGACGATCACAGGTGAGGCAACAGCCTCGATTCCGACGGTGGCGGCCCCAAATGCTGCCAGGAATTGCACCGGGGGTCTAGGCGGTGAGAGCCGGCGACGGGCCGAGAGGAGGAAAAATCTGGTTTGGAAATAAGGAACGGGGTGTTGGTTCTCTGTATTTGGGGAAGAGGAGAAGGAATTTAGAAAATTTCCAGAAGTTTCATGGATTCAAGATGAGATAGAGAATTGGGGAACGCTTAATCTGTTTCGTGCGTGCGCACTTTTTACTCGCACCCGGTGCTCACTTCCCCCTCCTCTAAGCCTTATCCAAAAGACCACGGGCAGTCCACGGCCACTCATTCACCCCTTTCTCTCTCTCCCTCCCGTGTCTTCTCCGATTCGCACGCCTCCTTCCACCCCGCCGACGTGCCCCCACCCCTGGACGCCTCCTTCCTCCCCCCTCGCGGCCCGCGTGCCACCATCTCTTCCATCGCCAGCTCCCCCATCCCCAACCCCGCCTCGCGCGCCGCCACCATCGAGATTGATAAGGCCCGTGAGAGGTGGTGGCGGTTTGATCCGCCGCCGGCCTGGCCCGTGGGAGGTGGCGGTGGCCCCCGATCCGCTGCCGCCCAGCCCGCCGCCGAGTGCCTCGATCCTCTCCCTCTCGTCCCGCCGCGAGGCTCCATGGTAGGAGGTGGAGCGGCTCCGCCTTCCCGCCGCTGCGGCCGAGCACGGCCCGACAGTCCCCCTCGCTGGACACGACGAGTGGCCGGCGGTCGCGCAGCAGCAAAGCCGTCATGGCCCAACCCTGACCCCTCCTCCAGTCTTTGCTCCTTCGTCCTCTGTCACCGCCGGGTGGTGCACTCGTTGTCGCGATGCAGAGGCTGGTGCCCCCTCCTTCCTCCTCTATCCTCCTCACCCCTCGCCTGTTGAGAGCTCGAGCGTCGCCGCGGCCGTGGAGAGGAGCGCTGGTCCGCTCGTTGGGAGGCTGCGGATAGGTACCCCGCCTATATTGTCCAGTGTCCCAACTCTATCTGCTTAATGGTGTGTCTGTGCGTGTTCATACTCCCTTAATCGAACTGTGTCCGTTGCTTGATGTAAATTCTGTGTTAAGAGTTACTTTATGATTCTGCTTGATGTAAATTCTAGATCAGAGTTACTTTCTTATTCTGTTGGATGTAATTTCTATGTATGACGGTTACTTTTTTGAGTTAAATAGATGTAGTTTTGATGTTAAAAGTTACTTTTTTGATTTTTTAGATGTAATTGTGATGTTAAAAGTTACATCTATCTGAGCCTTACGAAGTAACTATCGGTATTGTACCGAAGAAGAAGGAGATTTGAGAGTAACTTTTTGTTTGCGTTGAATCTAATATGTATTTTTTTTTAGTTGATGGAGAAATGTGTGGCAGCGTAGAGGAGGAAAAAAGCATGGGAGATGGAGGACCACGTAGGAAGAGAAGGAAATGTCACTGTCTTGTGCGGGGACCAAGTCATGACAAGGAATCTGGTCGGGGACACTTTTTACGCCAAAAAGTGCGCGCGCACTCCCTAGCAGCCCCCACCGGGGAATCATTGGTTTCAAATCAGGGTGAGCACTAGAAGAACTAAGCCAGTTACAACTAATTCAGTTTTTATTTTTCTCTTGAAAATAGAATGGGAACTGAAATCTCGATGAGGTTAGAAATTCTGCAAAATAACAGGCACATGTTTGGTGTTTTTTTTAAGAAGTAAAACTCCTTGGTCAACTGATGCGCACAGCCGTCATATTATTAAAGTCAGCACGACAAAGAAGTTTGAAGTTACCTTTCTTTTGCGCAAAAGTTTCAAAGTTTACATCATAAATAAAAAAATCGAAAACACATCAACTGGCTTCAAGTCTATTGCCGTGCGTCACCCAAACTGGTTGAAGAACTCCCTTGCGACCATCTCCAAACAGGTGCAGCCAAACTTTAAAATCCTTGGCCTCAGTCCGAAGAAGTAGGAACAAATATGGATCCAATGCGAAGTCTGAAGAACAACCTGCAAAAAAGTAGTTTTTTCTTACTGAATACCAAATCATTTATGCAGTTCCAAATAGATCAACAAACAACACAAGACTTTACAAGGATAAGCGATTGCAATGATCTACATTGCTTCGAGGCTCGCATTGTCCGCGCATGTGCACCTCATTCCTTCCTTTTTTTTGTGAGGAAACACGGCACAGACGCAGACGCTCACAAGCACGCACACACTCCTATGAACACATGCACGCACACGCTATCCCTATGAGCACCTCCGAGAGACTCGTCCCTATGAACACACGCACGCACACCCTACCCCTATGAGCACTTCCGAGAGATTGGTCCGGCACATTATCTTGAGATTGATGGAATCTCCACCGGTATCTCGTGGTCGACGGGTACGTCACTCCCACTAAAAACACAACGCCAGTTAGGTCTTGAAATAAATGCAGAAAAATGCGAGCATCCATGTCAAATCGGAGACTTAGCGGGGTGAGCTGGTTGCACCATTCCTTCCTTTTAAATCGCAAGAAATACAACTTTTAGTTGGCCAATCTGTTTGGCGTATACAAGAATTGAGCACCACATCATTTTCCCGTGAGGCACCAGAAAATATAAGTGGACTGTGGTAAATATACCCCCAAAATCCCCACTATATTTCGTCCTATGTATTTCTAACTTTATGCTCTCTCCATCTGCTAAAAATTCACATTAAGTTCTTTCTAGGAAATGGCTATGTAGAAACAATTCCTAAAACATCTTTTTTTCAGAACGTCCATAAAACATCTTTTGGGTGACCTATATACATGCCATTCGGTTCCGATCGAGTCAGCATTTGTTTTTTTTCTTCTTTGTCAACACTTTGTGCAGAAGCTTCTCTATGATGATTCGTTTTTGCTAGCTGCTAACCTGCTACACACGCAGATTATTTTAGCTGATCTGTTCCGCCAGAAATCAGAGGATAATCCTTGTTTGTTGCCAAGTGTGTGTAGCCTCTCAAAATCTAACATTGGTTTTATATTGATGGTCCGTACGCTCTATATGGTATTCAAATGCCAGGGCCATACGAATGCTGTCGTAGTACGTGTCGTTGTCTTCCAAAAAGAAATCTCACTTACTATATTGTGCTCCTGTCTAATTTACTGATCTTGCTCTAGTCCTGTAGGCCCACTCTATCAGCAACCAATCAAGATCATCCATAGCGCGTAGCTAGCTTAACCAGGACGAGTGGCATCGATCGGCTCCAAATCACGGGGATTTGACACGCATATGATTAGGCATCCACGGTGGCGGACTCCTGACCGACTCTTATATAAACTAGATGATGTCCCGCACGTCGTTGCGGAAATTTTTAGTTAACATACGTGAGCCCACGTTGTTGAAAACATACATGAGTACAGAGTAGCAACAAAAGAGTATCAAGTGAAAATGTATAATGGAATTGCATGATAGATTATACATTCTTCACTTAGTGGAAATAGCTTGATGAAAAAGTAGCATGCATTCATGTGCAAAAAATATGAGTTTTTCACTAAATAGGTGTGAACAAATTAATGATGTGATGATGTGGCATGCTTGCATGTTGAGAGAAATTAAATATTGGGTTTTTCCTACTTAGATATAGAAGATTTGTTTCTGTATGGAAATAAAAATAGGAGAGAGAAGTGAATTGAGCCTAACTCAGTTGGTCTGGTTCCTTGTGGTGGAAACAGCCCACCGAGGTTCAAGTTCTAGACTTGACATGGGTGTCACATTTCCCTAAATTATTCTAGGATTTAACCGCCGCTATTCTTTCAGTGGTAGGTGGCGTACCCGTCAATAGGGAGGCGCCTGCGGTGACTTCGTCAAACTCTCAAGACCTGTTGGCCCAGTCTTCCGGAGGTGCTCATAGGGGTAGGGTGTGCGTGTGTGCGTTCATAGGGGTGAGTGTACCCACGTGTTGTGAGCGTCTGCATTTGCACCGTGTTTCTAAAAAAAAGGAGAAAAACTCTTAAGAAAAGATTCGAGTAAGAGTTAGCTAAGAGTCGACCTTTAAACATTGCAGAGATATGGCAAGAACTGCTAAGGTTGCACGAAAGATGGAAGAAGCACAGTGAAGGTAAGAGTGAGTCATACCTACAATAGGCTAGAAAACATCCATTGTTATGGGTTGAAGAGGAGGAATCCGATGAAGATATCTTCATGCCAAGCAAAACGGGTAAGAGTTCTTCATCGTCCAAGGTGAAGAGTACTGCACCGTCGAAGCGAAAGAGCACATCATCGTCCAAGGGGAAAAGTACATCATCGTCTGATGAAGATATCTTCGTGCCAAGCAAAACGGGTAAGAGTTCTTCATCGTCTAAGGGAAAGAGTACTGCACCGTCGATGGGAAAGAGCACATCATCGTCCACTAAGCAGCTCAACAACGAGTGGTCAATTTGTAGCCGTGTAGAGTTGAAGCCTCGTCGCTCGCCCTTTACCATTTCCACACGAGTTGCCTCAACAAGCCGTGCGAAAGGTAAAAGGCCAGCCCACTTCAAACTGCATAAATAAAATGAACATGCAAGGGATGAATAAATAAAATGGACATGCAAGGGATGAATGAATAAATACCGCTGAATCCAGGCATGGTGTATTATCCAATTTTCCTTAGGAGTGCGCGTGACAAGGGGCTCGACACTCCCAGGATGCGCCACCAATCGAGCAGCCCGATGCTTACTCTCAATCTCCGAAGATAGCAATGATACTCTTCCATTTTGTACCTGCAACATTTATAAACATAGTTAGACATACAATACAAAGTTAAGCATAGTTAAACCGAGAGTACATATTAAAACATAGTTGAACAAAGCTTACAAATTAACACATAGTTCCACACAGAGTACAAATTAAAACATAGGGCACAAATTAACACATAGTTTCACAGAGTAGAAAATAAAACTTAGTTTCACAGAGTACAAAATAAAACTTAGTTCCACATAGAGTACAAATTAAAACATAGAGTACAAATTAACACATAGTTTCACATATAGTACAAATTAAAACATAGTTCCACATAAAGTACAAATTATAGCATAGTTCCACACAGAGTACAAATTAACACATAGTTTCACATAGAGTACATATTAAGGCCATAGTCTAGTTTCTTCCTCTCACTCATCGTCCACGTCTCCCTCTTTCACGGGCAGTAGCTCCGTCAGTACCGAAAGTTGGACAATAAGTGTCCCTATGGCTAAAATGGTTGCGTAGAAAATATTGTCGTGACGGTCCTCCGGCTTCAGATTCATCCATATCATTTCGGATGCGCCTGGACGGGCGTCTGCCTGTGCCTGTCCGCAGTAGCCCGGGGTCAGGGATGTACCGCCTTTCACCAAGGGTTACCTTGTTGAAATTGCCCATTGCACGAAACCCTAGCATCTCACTCGTCCATGTGTTAAGCACAGACTCTTTCAGGTAATAGGGAGACACAAATGAGATTGCGTCCATCCCTAGCTCCCCGCAAGCAGCAAGTACATGTGAGCAAGGAAGGTGAAGCAACTTTGGTTTGTTGCAGGTGCACTCACACGTTGGCCACGCTTCATTTCCAATCTTCACCTTGTGTCCTCAATTCATTTCCAACGCCGAACTTGTCAGTTGGCAAGCGCACCTCAAACCTGTGTTCTTGATTACCGATGGCGACGACAGTATGAGACCTAGCTTTTTCCATCTTCTCATCGATGTACTTCATAATCTTTTCACAGTATGGTGTATTTGGGTTGTTCATGATATGCATTTCAGTTCTCTGGCGTCTATCTCTGAAATAGTTCACCGTGCCATGGAAAATACCCTTGATGATGTCTCTAAGTGGTAAAGCCCTATTTCCCCTTAGGACAAAGTTGTATGTTTCTGCCAGGTTAGTAGTCATGACGCCGTACCTAGCGTCATGTGTGTCGTGCAGCAAAGACCACCGCTCCAGAGGCTCGTGCTCTATCCTCTGCTGAAAGTTTTTAATCTGCCTCCCAACCGTTCTCCTAGTGCCGGGTGGGTCAAACCTTGGCAAGTCACAAAGCCCAACAGGTTCTTCCTCAGATGGTCCTGTTCCAACTACTGTCTGTGCAGCCACTGCTGCTACATGTGCTGCTACCGCTGCGTTTCGTGCCGCTGTCCTCTCCCTAACATGTTTCTTCGTGAACTCATAAAGATAATCATGTATCCTAGTATACTTCCATTGTTGGTTCTGTTTGCAGACTTTCTTGAATAGATTCATAGACTTGTTCCTGAACTACGAGAAGAAGTTGGCCCCCAAATGCCGCATGCACCGACGACTCTGCATGTCCTGCCATGGAGTTTGTTCATCAGGCCCAGGGTTTGTCAGTGTCCTTATCGCACTGAGTATGCCTGCATGTCTGTCATGAAGGATGTACACATTCGGCTTATCATGCACAACTGCTCTCTTTAGCTGCCTGAAAAACCATAACCAACTTTTAGTGTTCTCACCCTCCACGAAAGCAAATGCGAGCGGAACGATTTGATTGTTGCCGTCTTGACCAATGGCAGTCAAGATCTGCCCCCTGTATTTGGCAGTGAGAAAAGTGCCATCTACGCATATCACCGGTCGACAATGATGGAAAGCTTGGACGCATACACCGAAAGTGAAGAACAGTCGTTGCAGCACCCTTACAGTTGGATACTCTGGGTGCACGAAGTGTTGGATGTCGACATAGATGCCTGGATTACGGGCTTGTAGTGTATGGAGGAGGCGGACAACCGAGTCGTACGAGTCATAAAACGAACCAAATCTTTCCTCAAGAGCCCTCTGCTTAGCCCTCCAAGCCTTGCCATACAAAATGTTGTACTTAAACCTTACCCTGACCTTACGCATGATGGCCTTCACTTCCATTGCTTTGCTCTCCACTATCTCCGTGTAAAGCAACCGAGCAAGAAGCGTCGACGAGAGGTTACGATGGTCTTGAAGGATACTGGGAATGACACATGTGTGCAACACCAAGTCAGTCACAACCCAATCTGTGTCATACTTAGGAACATAGCCATACACCCTTCCGGGACAATCTATTTGTTCACACTCCATTGTCAGATATTTTTGTGAAGAGACTGTTGTTTTGAAAACCCTTTGCGTGGACATTGCCCAAGCAATTATTGCATCCTGCAGATGTTTCTTGTCAGGAAATCTAGCACCCTTCGCAATGTTGTTCTAATGATATTGCCATGCAGAGTCGTGCCCATCGTTCACGGTCATAGCTGAAGAGAAGTCCTGATTCCATGATGCGGGAATCGGCACCTCCTCTTCGTCCGACTCATGAGACTCATTGTCATAAGAACTATGACCATCTGTATCTTCATCTTCCATCTGGTTCTGCAAGTGACCATCTTTTTCGTCCGCATCTGCCTCGCCAGTGTACTCATCCTCTCCTACTGTCCCAGAGTTCTGGCCTGATTCGTAACCACCACCTCCAGCATTCGACACAGAGTTTGCATTGGACAAGCCATAACCTGATTCACTCTCGCCTTCAGCTGGATTGGTCTCATGAGCGACAACATGGATTAAGGTGACAGGTGTAGTTTCCCTTTTCTCACAACTTTCTAACTAGCGCACCCACTTTGATGTCCAGTCTATCGGCCTCAAAACCCAAAAAATATTTAAACTTGACTTGGTCCACAATGCTTGCACACGGACGGTGTATGTTTTAGGATTGAGTGCTAAACATCCTACCAACCATTCCTGCAACTGACTAAACGTGCATGTTTGAGGGGCCGTTAGATTCAACTCCACATACTTAAACTGACTCAGATCAGCTTCGTGCTCTGTTGTTAAGACAGTACCGGAACAGTAGTAAAAAACAAACTTCACTACACCGGACATCTTTGATGCCTAAAAAAATGTTTAGACGCGTCAAATACTAAGCAGTACGGCATATAAAAAATATTAAGACCGTCAAATACTAAGCAGTACGGCATATTAAAAATATTAATACGTGACAAATGCTAAACAATACGGCATATTAGCGTCAAAAACTAAACAGTACGGCATAAATAAAATCTAGCCCATCAAAACATATTACTACCGGCCATACTATTTAGACGCGTAAAATACTAAGCAGTACGACAGATTTAAAATATTAATACGCTTCAAATACTAAACAGTACGGCATCAAAAAAAATCTAGTCTATCAAAACATTTTACTACCGGCCATAATATTTAGATGCATCAAATACTAAGCAGTACGACATTAACCGTTGCCCAAAATAATAAGCACTACCAAACGCTAAAACATACATTTTATATATACATACACACGTATCCTCACAAACATATACTTATAGGATAAATACGTGAGAGATTAGGACTTACCCTTAAAACGTGTGAACCCCAACCTCGAGCAGTCTCACAGTCACCGGATGAGCACTACCACCACCTCCAAACTCTTCCAAACCACCACCATTGCTCCAATTTTGCACCACAAAATTAGCTCTACATGGCCTATGAAAACAGTAGATCGAGGTGTCTTTGGGTGCCAACTAGGTAGGGGATGCGATTTTGTGGGTTAAATGGGATCAAGATGCACTAATTTGGGCTAGAAAATGGGAGCATTTGAGGAGAAAAGGAAAAACAGAGAAGAACGGAGAAGAACACGAGCAGGAAGAAGAAGGGGCTCGGGGGCGTCTGGGTGGGCTCGCGCACGGGATGGGAAGGGAGGAAGGGAAAGGGAAAAAAAGAAAAAGGAAGATTCCGCCGGCCCACCAGGTGCCTTTCGGCCATGGCTAGGCCGACTGGCCTGTCGGCCAAGGCTAGGCCGACTGGGCTCAGTCGGTCTGAGCCAAACCGAGCGCCTCGTGGGGCCCCGCGCGCCGAGCAGCCTGCCTCCAGTCGGCCTGGCCGAGGCCGACTGAGCCTAATCGGCTTGGGCCAGGCCGACTGGGTCCATTCGGCCTGGGCGATGCCGAGCCCATATTATTTTTGAAATTTTTAAAAAACGCGTATTATTTTTAAAAATGATTAAAAAAATCATATTATTTTTAAAAAAATTGCCATGTAATCGTGGAGTCAATAACTCACTCGGTACACACAAATGAGTTCTCATACATATCTTGATTTCCTCGGCGAACATGAGATACTCCACATATAATTAACAGTTGTGGTGCCGTCGATCCAATGATATTTTCTGGACAAACAAACCTTTCGCGTGCGCGCTGTACGTGGATACGGTCACGAGGACGCCGTAACGCTTAAATAATCCGGCAAGAGATTCTTACTGGATGGCCGCAATTTGCACAGCGCACTGCGTGCAAAGCAAGAGAAACAGAGCGCATGTGCACGTGATTCTTACCGGACGGCCGCCGGTGCTCGATTAAAATTTGTCAAGAATGATTCATCGCCGCGATGATTTTGTTAATTTAGAGCAGTAAAAGATAAGCAAAGCACGCAGCCACGCACGCATGCAGCAGAATATCATGCGTTTACTTTTGCTGGCACGTCCGAACAAAAACGGCACGTCGCTTTACTGCAAAAAGTCGAGGGATTTGACGGTCGACTCGACGCCTACACTCGCCCGATCCAATAATCGAGTTACTGATATGTTCAGGTAATCCTATCATAGTTTAATTTCCCGTTGTGAAACACGTTCCTACTGCTGTGTTAAACCATTTGGAAATCATACATGCTGCTCCCTCCGACCCATATTACTTGTCTCAATTTTACCCAAATATGAATGTATCTATGTTTAAAAAACATCTACATACATGTAATATTTCGACAAATAATTTCGGTAGGAGGGAGTAGGTAAATATCTGCTGGTTGCTACAAATAAAATTAGTTATATTTTTTGCTATAGATAAATTACACTATAAAATAGAGCTACTCCTATCAAATATTAGTGGAATTTGGTATAATAAAAAATATCACTATTGTAAACAGAAGTAAGTAATTCTTATTTTTACAATAAAATGAGACCACAACGAAAGAGAACCCCCCCCCCCCCCCCCTCCATAAAACCGTATGAAATGGCAATTCAATTTGGACGATTTATTTTCAAACATAAATTTCCTTATTATTTATTTCCCGTGCATGTAGGTAAGTCGCTCAATAAAATACATCACTAGTAATAAGTCCAAAATGATAATATGGAAAACTAAGTTATGTAGAAAGAATACATGAACTAGAGAAAGCTAAACACATGAGAAGAAATTGATAGAATTCAGACGCCCATGCAACACTACTGACAGGACAACGATGAAGCGGCCAAAGTGGCAACTGACTAATTTTTGCTCCATTGAGAACCTGGAAGTATTATATCGCCGTAAGCTAGATAGCCACACTACTACAAAACACAACATATGTGATGGGTCATCAGTGACGGGTCTTTCCCGTCCGTCACTGATGACCCTCATCAGTAACGGGCATACCATGCCCGTCACTGATAACATAACATCAGTGACGGGCGTGCCCGTGCCCGTCACTGATGACCCCTTATCAGTGACGGGCACACCACGCCCGTCACTGATGATTACTCATCAGCGACGGGCGATAGGATTCAGACGCCCATGCAACACTGCTGAGAGGACATCGGGACCAACGATGAAGTGGCCAAAGTGGCAACTAACTAATTTTTGCTCCACTGAGAACCTAGAAGTATTATATCGCCGTAAGCTAGATAGCCACACTACTACAAAACACAACACATGTGACGTGCGGGAAAGGCCCGTCACTGATGACCCTCATCAGTAACGGGCATCCCGCCCATCAGTGACGGGCGTGGTATGCCCGTCACTGATAACACTTCATCAGTAACGGGCACGGGACGCCCGTTAGTAATGGCCCAATTTAAAAATCTGCAAAATTCACAAAAATAAACATCAGTGGCGGGCCTTACAATTGCACCCGCCACTGATGTTCTCTAGATTTTCAGGAGTACTAAGAAGCACAGATTCGTCTGCTGTCACCCTATTGGCTGAGCAACAGAGGAACCGGATCCACAGGCCCACATCTCTCCCTGCCTCCCCGATATTTTCTCCTTTCCCCATCCTCATCCCTCCCAATCTCTTTTCTCTCTCCCTCCTCTTTTCCAGCCGAGCGGCGATCTCCCCCATCCACGGGCTCCCGAGCTCCCTCCCTCCTCCTCCGCTCGCGCCGCCACCGCTCTGACGCCGGCCCCGCTTCCCATGCCGGCCACCGATGACGGACAGGGCCGGATCCGGCAGCCCCCGGCCTCGCCCCACCGGATCTGGCCTTTCTCGGCCACCCAGCCACCGGTAAGTCCCCATTCCCGTCTTGGTTTTCTTTCCTCCCTCTTCCTCTCTCACTCTCCCACTCTCTCACAAATGCAGTCCGGCATCGAGTCGACGGCGTGGTCAAGGAGTCGACACGACGGTCATGGAGTTGACGGCGCCATCATGGAGTCGAAGATCTCCAGGTCGGTCTCTTACCCCTCTCATTTCTCTCTTTCTGCAGCCCCGGTTTCCCTCTCACTCTCTCTTTCTCTAAACTCTGAAGTGGAGTGCCATGGAGCCACCGTTGTTCTGCCGATCTCCTCCAGCTGCCGCCGCCTGCGGTGCGGTGAGGTCAACGCCGGGCTGCTATGTGGATTTGGGGCTGGCCAGGGGCTGGCCCTTTTTTTTATTTTTCCAAATCCATATCAGTGTCGGTCGTTGTGTGTGACCGTCGGTGATGAGGCACCCATCACGGACGGGCAGGCCGCCCGTTACTGATGGTACCCACATCACTGGCAACCACGTAGTGACGGGTGGTCTGCCCGCCAGTGATGTGGTTTTTTGCCCGTTACTGATGAATGCTTTTGTAGTAGTGCTAGTAGTATGTGGAAAATGAGGGTGGCTTGCCCTGGTCGACATGACGCGATTGGAACTACAGCGAGAGTGCCTATATTCTCGTTCTCGATTTTCGTCTTTGTTTCGAATGTATAGTTTTATCACGGTCCTTGGAAACAAACTTCTCTTGATCCATCCTTCACATTAATTTTGACGTTCTTCCACATAATCGTGACGAAATTGTAGAACACCATACCTTTTCAAGTTAGACTAATATCATAGGTTTTGAAAAGCCGCATGGGATGCCCACCTCAGACAGTGGGAACCAAGTATCGTTGAACGCACCATGCCGGGGACACAATCCTTACAAGAAAAGCTATGAAGTCGTTTCTCCGTTAATGAATCGACAGGAAAAAAGACAAAAGGACATGACATGAGAACAACTGACTCCATGGACTAAACTGCAAAGCGTATGCCAGGATGAGGACGGAACCAGACACCAACCTTCTAGACGATGTTTTCTCCATCACCAAGATGTCACCGCAAAGAATACATAAAGAGTAAATTTCAAGAAATCACAGTTCTTGAGGCAAGTTTCTCACAGAACCACACTTTTCGATAATTTTCTCGCAGAACCACACTTCTTCGGACTAATCTTCTCAGTTTACCCAAAACCAATGTTTAAGCGCATTTGACACTTTTCCTTATAGGTGGGGCCCACTGTCAGGTCGCAGCCCATTTCTGCATTAAGCCCATGCATATTTTCAATTTCACTTTTTAACTTTCTTCATCCTCTCTTTTCTCTCCCCACAGAGTTCCCTTCAACTCCTTCGTCCCCTCCAGTGCGCCTCCCCCCGCCGACCCGCGGCACTCCCCTGCTCTAGCCATCGCGAGCCGACCTGCGCCCGAGCGTGCCGTCCTCCGCGCCTGCTGCAGTGCCCGCACGAGCGGGCGGCGGTGGCTCTGGCAGAGCTGGCGGCGGCCGCACAACGGAGGCATCGACGGTGGCCGTGCGGAGGTCGCCAGGCACCGGGGAGGGCCACTGGAAGTATGATGGGCTGCCTAGGAGGTCGTGGCGGAGCCCCTCGACGTGGCAGCAGCGCGAATCTATGGTAGTGCCGGCCAAATCGAATCGACAGCGGCATCCCGTCCAGGACGGGGAGCTCGCGCGAGAGATGGGCCGAGCGCGATGCGGGTGTCGAGACGGCCCAAGATTGGGATGGGCTCATCCGCGGTGATTGCTTTTCAAGGAAATTTGATCCCGGTCTTTGTTTGTGTCGGAGTTGGAACAGGGGATGGTAGAAAACTAGAGTAGCAGCTATATACGGTCCATCCGGCGGGACTCCACGCGCAGTGCAACAACGAACTGGATGAGGGGCGACAGCGGAGTGTCGGGGCGTAGGCCGGCAGGAGACGGGGAGGTCCGGCCAGCGGTTAGGATATCGAGAAGGGAGAGAAGAGGAAGAAGAAGGGGGAGAAAAGTGTGTGAAAGAAACAGGGGGGTTACCACATAAATGGGCTGTGACCTGATAGTGGGCCCCACCTATAAGGAAAAATGACAAATGCGCTTAAACATCGTTTTCGGGTAAACTGAGAAGATTAGTTCGAAAAAGTGTGCTTCTGCGAGAAAATTATCGAAAAATGTGGTTCTGTGAAAAGCTTGCCTCAAGAACTGTGATTCCCCTGAAATTTACCCATACATAAACCTTACAAAAAAAATAGAAAAGTAGATGTCAGCCTTGATCTGTGATTCCCCTGCCTCTCAATGCCAGATTAGCTGTGATTCCCCTGCCTCTCAATGCCAGATTAGCCGTCAGTGATGAGCGAAACCGCTGGAGATCGAAACTTCCTGCAAAAATGACGGTTAGGGTTTTCCCGTGGCTATTGTTAGGATTGCCTTCTTTTTTGAGAATCAATTGTTAGGGTTAACCATTCTACGTCCATATTGTTCATGTTGTTTCATACATTGGTGGACCGTCCTTATTGGGCTTACCACGGGAGAGCAAGGGTGGCAGTGCGTCGAACGACATGGCGCACACTCTCTGTTGTAGTAATAGCTGTAACTTTCTGGTGAGGTCAAAAGAAAAAGGAGTTGTAATCTTTTGGTACTTCTCTTCAGTCCTCTCAATTCCTGCTGAATTATCTAGCTGCCCCGTTAACATTTATCTAGCTGGATCACCCAATTATTGCGAAACATATGTACAGTACATAGTATACCCTACGTTCAGAATTAAAAATTATTGCAGGGACTGATTTTCTTAGTCGTATGGTAGAAGCTCTACATTACTACACAGGCTCCACACATTGCACTTAGTTTTGTGGTTGGTTGGTCGGGTGGCAGATAATAATTTTTCTATTTTATCGTGGGGCAGCTAATTAAAGAAGATTATTATATTATAATTTTTCCCTTCCGTGCCACAGAAACTAAAGACATCAGCATTGAGTAGAAAATTAGTTTTCACCGCAATCAACTAAATTAGCACATCCAAATCTGTACGGATCTTTACACGATCCCTAGCATGGTCGTTTTTTCCTGCAAGTCAGAGGCGGAGACAGGCCTCAGGCAGTCCAGGCTGCGGCCTGAGGCGTTGAATGTTTTTTCTTTGTTAATTCTAGTGATTTGCTGCAAGTGTCACTTTGAAGTGAAAGATGTGAGCCCGGCCCGAGACTAATATGATGCCAATCAGGAACGAATTATACCACCCAAAAAAGAAAACATTGCTCCAGAGATGAATGGGGTCAAATCGACGTATATATCGGCCGTGGACATCAGCTGTTGTATTCTAGTTCACCTTTGCCTGGAGTGTATACATCACCTATATTAATATTGTGAGGGGGGGGCGGGGGTGCAAAATATCATTTTCCTGATCTGATTCAAGCGACATAACCAGAATCGCAGGAAATTATTGTTTACACCCAATCTCCCATCAATGGTCATTCGAAATTAGGGAGGGCCTCAAGCCCTCAAGTGAGCAAGCGCGCATTGTAGATTTGCAGTGACTGGTAGTACAGCTGGCTTTTTATCTATAAAAGGCAAGCGCACTCTGCTCTACGTACTCTTCTCTGGGTGTGCTTCTCGTCACAAAGTAATTGCAGGAGACTATCTAATCTTACTAAGGGAGCGATTTGAGGTAACTTCAGTTTTCTTATTCCCTTGCAAATATCTAAAGTTCTAAACAACTCCTGTATAAAAGAAGAAACAGGTTCGTCCTGGTCTTGTGGAATAACCAATGATCTGGTCATATGGAGCAGGTCGAGGCAAGGACATGGACGAGTCAGCCCTGTTCATGGAATGGGCCATGGAGACGCTGGAGCACGAGCACCTGCTGCCGCCCGCCGTCGTCAGCGGCGGCGGCGACGAGGCGAACTTCCCCTCGCTCCAGGCGCTCCGCGACGTCTCGCACGCAGCGCTCGTCCTCGAAGAGCTGCTCACGGACGCCCACGCCGCCAACAGCGGGAGCTCTGGCGACACAGACGGCGGCAGCGGAGGCGGCGTCCACTTCTCGTCCACGGCGCCGGGCGCCATGGATCAGCAGCACGATGTCTGGCTGCCGCCTTCGCCGCCCGCGAACGCGAACGCGAGCGGCAATGGCGGCGGCCCCAACGTTAGCCTGCCAGGGCCCGTGATGAGCTGGAATTTCAGCGCCGCGTCCGCGCAGCCGGCCGCCGATGCCGGCGCGCCGGACGCGGCCGCGGCCAGACTTTATGAGCCCGGCTTGGCGTCGTCACAGACATCGAGAAGAGCCTCGGCGAACAGCACCGCGAGCACGGGGCACACGCCTACTCCGGCGCCGTACGCGCAGGACCATATCATCGCGGAGCGGAAGCGCCGGGAGAAGATCAACCAGCGCTTCATCGAGCTCTCCACCGTCATCCCCGGCCTCAAGAAGGTGATCCTCCCATCAAACTGAATCATCAATTGCACTGGCTGCTTCCTGTTCTTCTAAGTACAGCACTACACGTCTTTGTGTCTTGCTACCTACCTAGCTCTCACATGGAAATAGTAAATCTCACTGCTAGTCTGCTACTGTTGGGTGCAGATGGACAAGGCGACGATCCTGTCGGACGCGACCCGGCACGTGAAGGACCTGCAGGAGAAGATCAAGGCCCTGGAGGCGGCCAGCGGCAGCAACAGCAGGAGCGTCGAGACCGTGGTGCTCGTCAAGAAGCCCTGCTACGGCGCATCAGAAGACAACGGCTCGTCAGGGGCGCCGGCGCCGGGGAGGAGCCTGCAGCCGCTGCCGGAGATCGAGGCGCGGTTCGCGGAGAACGGCGTGATGGTGAGGATCCTGTGCGAGGACGCCAAGGGGGTGGTGGTGAGGGTGCTGTCGGAGGTGGAGGACGGGCTTCGCCTCAGCGTCACCCACGCCAATGTCATGGCCTTCACCGCCTGCACTCTCATCATAACCATCACGGCCAAGGCAAGTGCTTTCTTCCTGCTGTTAATTAATTCTGGAGATTTTTATAAGCGACACATATGTTGGACCGATCGGAACCAAATTAGGGGAATGGGTTGGCTTTTTTTTTTTTGAACGCAAGAATGGGTTGGCATTTTTGTGTGCCGGACTTGGATCATACAGTACTACCAATCAACCACAAAATATTGAACCATACCCATAGTTGTACTATAATGGGCTTAATCTAATTTGTACGAGATGTGTAAAGCTATCATGCACTATCAGGAGACCAATAATTTGTCACACATGGCAACATATATACAAAAGGCCGGCCAGTACTATCATTTAGCATGCATATTGTAATCCCAACCATTTCTGCACGTTTTATTTTATCCTGGTTCTTGTACAGCACTAGCTAGCTAGCCAGAGTCCAGACACAAAACGCATAATGCTGGATAGTAAAACTCACTACATGTAGTTATAGTTTGTCCGACAAGTTTCTAAACAAGCTGGAAGGGAAATAGTGTACATACATGGCTTGTGGTAACAAAGAGATTTTTTTTTTGAGGCATAGATAAGTAATCCCTCCGATCCATATTAATTGTCAAAATATTACATATATATCTAGACATTTTTTAGGCATAAATACATCTATATTTGGGCAAATTTGAGGCAATTAATATGAATCGGAGGGAATAGGTAAAAAGAGTTAGGAGTACCTCTGTTTACTTTGTGACATTTTTCTTGATTTCATAATCGGGTCTGTCATCTCAGAAACTGCCGTTAGTAAGCCGACCAAGATACACATCATAATGCCGATGCAAACTTTAGATGTACAAGTGTGCTAATGGCAATTGTCTATCGATGATGTGCAAATAATGCCTAAGCACACAATATCTCTAATGATGTGCAAACAGAAGATCAATATTCAAGGCTCTTATCTCTCATTAACCTAGGAATAAGATTTGTCTCATTCTCAGCCTCCTCCGTGGTTAATTACAATTAATTACTCCATCTAAAGTATATTGATAACTGCATAGTAATTACCT
Source organism: Brachypodium distachyon (assembly GCF_000005505.3). Lineage (NCBI taxonomy): Eukaryota > Viridiplantae > Streptophyta > Magnoliopsida > Poales > Poaceae > Brachypodium > Brachypodium distachyon. Next base: position 9,650,531 of record NC_016131.3, on the reverse strand, counting down.
GGTAATATCGCCTCCCTTGTCGGCTGGCCAGTATTATGTCCTAGTTATGTTTTTTTTGGCCTCTTCGTGCCCGGATTGCACAGAACCATGATTTTATTAAAAAAAGGAAAAAACATGCATCAAGATTGCACAAATTATCGGCTTACAAAAAGAGATAAAAACCCAAGGCTACCAAGGTACAACACACATTTGTACACGCTGCCTGATCTAGCCAGAGAGGCGGAAGACCATGAGTTTTCACCCGGAGAAATTGCAAAACTTGTTGTATATGCCGATGCCATGCCTTCAATCCTCTCTACTGGACCGTGGCTACACACTCGTGTTGGCCATCTCACACCAAGAAGGCCCCAATCCACTCGCACCATGTGATGAAATGTTGGAAGCAGTTTTAGAACGCCGGTGTCCGCACAACAAATTAGTTGTTGCCGCAACAACAGTGATTGGTTCCCGCCACAAGAAGAGAACGGCACGCAGACAGAAGATCATGTATGCCTCAATAGGGAGCTACGTCAGATCCGCGCAACACCCAGGAGATCAACCGGTCGCTTCCGCAGCCACTTTGCCTGATCTAGCCCACTGCTGGCCCCGCCGCCGCGTGCTACACCACCGAGGAGGGACATCTGTGATCTGGACCTTAACGAAGCCAGGCAGTCGCTTCTTGGCAACGTTACGATGCCACGAGCACGTGGCCATGTTGTCTCCCGGGTCTGGAGCACCGCTCGTAATCCACACCGGCCACCATGAGAACCACCTATATATATTAGAGGTAGCCTTGTTTGTCGCCGCCATCGTCACTGACGACCACGGGAGCTCGCCTGGCTGTCATCTCATGCGGCGACAAGGGGGGAAGGAGATGAGATTAGAGTAGCGCGGCGGCTTATGTATGTGAAGTATTTCAACATATATATTAAAACTCACTCGATTTGATCTCATTTATTGTGAAGTCTCCATATATATCTGATGAACATCGTTGATGAAACAACAGGAACATGCATTTTTATCAAGCTAATCATTGCATTCGATCATATTTGCTACTCCATCCGTTCCGAAATAACTTTACTTGAATTTGTACTATACAAATCCACGTCCCTTAAGTGCGACGGAGGAAGTATATAGAAACATATCAATTAACTTGATTGTTCTCTTCAGGTGGAGGAAGGCTCCAAGGTCACAGCGGAGGAGGTCGTAGGAAGGCTGAACTCTGCATTGCAGCAGCATAGCACCAGCACTTCTACTGAAGAAACAGGGAACTACTAAGGACATATGATCACGACCGAGTACCTCGTTTTGCAATAATTAATCGAAAAATCTATGCTCGGATTTCGGTGTGATGCATCAACTAGCTGCACGTAGCTCTGTGTAATTATATAGTGGTGAGACGGAGTGCGTGCGTGCGTGTTGACGACAATGTCTGAACCACAGATTGGCAAGCTTTCGCGAGAACATCATCACCGTCGATCGACGCCAAAATGTGCTCGATCGCTGTTCACGAGGTAGTCGAGAATCGAGCCGACTGTCCCAAACGAAAACGACTGCCCGCGCCAGTCGTAAAGTCTGCACCACCTCGATTTGTAGGTGTATAAAACAATAATATATACTAGGAGTATTTTTTTTTAATACTTCCTCCGCCCCAACAATTATAAAGTCTGCACCACCTCGATTTGTATAAGTATACAAATCCATGTCACTTAATTTGGGACACATGGAGTATATTGTCCTGGAGTGTGTGTATAGACGCCTTTTTGTACAACCGGGAGTAATTACCCCCTAAGCATCTACCGGGTTAGTGGGTTGCGGTAGAATCCAACACGCAGTAACTAATTGATTTTGTAATTAAATAGTCTAGATAATTATGTACTAGTACAACAACCTCCTTCTTTCTAGCCGGATGGATTAGGATGCTATTGATTTTGCTTATATATACCAGACCAGCTGAGAAGGGTGGGCGGATGGGTGGCTTGGCAGAACATTCTGTTGTGAATGCATGTACATCACACCAACGATGGAAGTATATTCTACGCATGCATGTACATCTCCGGCCGGCCACACGCATGCATGTACAGCGGGGATTATCAGGAAGAGAATGGCAGTGATCTAGTAGTATGTTTAAGAGAAGTAGTATGCATGGTGGGCCGTGATCTAGTAGTATGTTTAAGAGAAGGTAGTATATTAGAAGGTAGTATGTTGTATAACAGAAGGTAGAAGGTAGTATATTAGAAGGTAGTATGTTGTATAACAGAAGATAGTATATTAGAAGTTAGTATAACAGAAGGTAGTATATTAGAAGGTAGTATGTTGTATAATAGAAGGTAGTATGTAGTATAAGAGCACGTAGTATATTAGAAGGTAGTATGTTGTATAACATAAGGTAGAATATTAGAAGGCAGTATGTATATTGATTCAAGAAGAAAATATGTAGTACTACATTCAAAATTAATCATGTGTGCGACGTATGCATCACAACCAAGAAGAATATTAGTTGCTTCTACGTGGCCATGTACACGAGATGGCTGGCTAGATATGATCTTCCCACGGACGCGCTGCCGTAGAATAATTTCAGGCCTCTCGAGTTACCAGTGGCAGACGACACACGCGGCACGCCGGAGAGCGCCGTTGATGTCGGCAGCGGCCGCAGCACAATCTAGCATCAATGAAGAATCGATAAATCAGAAACCGGGCGTATGACGGTCGGCAGCGGCCGGAGTAGTATGGTTTCGCCTGGCAAAGGTTTGAATAAACAAACTAGCTAGATTACAGATTGATTGATGCACGTTCAAAATAAATAGATGGATCAATAACACACAAGTACCTCCATGCATGGATCTCCCTTCATATGGCCAGCGGCCAGGAAACGGGATGGCAGAATCGAGGGAGGCTAGCTCCAAAACCAATTCTCTCATCGGCCTGGTTGCTTCAAATCTACGTGCGGCCGTACGGGCGACAGATAGATGGGAGGAGAAAATACTGTTTGGATCGATATATGACGTTAGCAGGCCCAAAAAAATCGGAACAAACCAGGCAAGGAATCGGGCAATAATTTGCAATTAATTAATTGATTTTACTGCGCCTGCAACCCGTTAAAAGTCAGGAGTAACTACACCCGAGAGTACCTTGTATTTTCTCTCTACATATATGGATTCGTCAGTGTTCTGGAGTAGCAGTACAACGAGTGGCCGCATGCAGCTTGTTCTCTTCCTCTCCGGACGCAGCTCCTCTGATTTTGCTGATTTTAAGTGACACGCGAATTTCTTATCCATAGTTTTTGCTGTCCGCACACAAGATTTTCTGCTGGCTGTTTCTCATTGATAGATTTAACACTAGAGAAATGCTCTTCAGGAAAAAATTCCACCTGCCATCCCACTCATGTGTTTTCTGCCAAGTGCCAACGAAACCTCACGGAGATTAGCGATCTTCTCTTTTTCCACTGTTTCATCAGAATATGGTTGAGATTATATATATAGGAAGCAGCTTGACGTGCATTTCTTCATGAAAATTGCCACCCTGGTCTGTTGGAGCATCCGAAAGACTCGCAACGATTTCATCTTTAACAATGCTCAGCCATCATCGAAGAGATCGAGCCAAAATAAAGCAACATGCCCACATGGGAGATTGGCTTACTACTACAAAACGGTGCATATGTGACGAGACTGATGACCAACATCAGTGACGGTCGCATCCACGCCCGTCACTAATGACCTCATCAGTGACGGGCGCGGTAAGCCCGTCACGGGCGCTGTACGCCCGTCACTGATGACCAATCATCAGTCACGGGCCCGAAAGGCCCGTCACTAATGGTTCAATGCAAAAAATAACAAAATTCAGGAAATCACACATCAGTGGCCTGCTTTACATCTAGGCACGCCACTGATGACCCCCGGAGACCTTGGGAGATTGGAAAAATCATAACTAATTCATAAAAAATCAGAAAAATGTGATTCTTTTTGCTAAAGTCTTATTTTTTCTTGCTTAACATAGTGGAATAATAATATCATATGGTAACATTTGAAAAAATGACATGTGTAGTACAATCTTGTTATTTCTCATAGTTGAACTTTAGATTTTAACCCAAATGGCAAAAGTTTTGTCAATTTCTATGCCACATTTCATGATAATGTATCCATTTTTGCACAAAGGTGAATCTTGTGATAAAAAACAATATTTCCAAAGAGGTTTACCATGTTTTGGTTATAAAAAGTGATTTTCCAATTTCCAAATGCAAAAAATGAGATATTTTGGTGAAGCAACTACAATTAATATTGTTCAAAATGAAACCTATCCATTTTTCACAAAAATTAAACCATACTGAAAATTTATAGGCCAATTTAATTATATGAAATACTTCATATTACAATAAGTATGAAAAATACAAAAAAAAGTTCCTGGACTCATCACTAACGGGTTTTAAAGTTAGACCCGCCACTGATACTACTGGGCGAAACCATTTTAGGCCCGACCCACTTCTTCCTATATAAAGGGACAACTAACCCGAACTCCCTCCTCCAATCCTCCGCGCTGCCAGCCTCCCTCCCCTCCCTCTATCTCTCCAATCTCCCTCTGTCTCCTCGCGCGCCCCACCAGTCCCCCTGCTCGATCTCCTCTTCCTCCCCGATTTCTCTCCCCGAGCGCACACAAGACGGGCACACCCACACCGGCACCGCCCGCGCCTGCGGTGACTAACGGCGGCCGCCATGGACGCCTCCCCTCTTCTCTCCCCGAGCGCCCTTGTCTTCTCCACCGCCGCCGTGGAGCTCCGCCACCACCGCCCCCGAGCCCGTCGCCGCCTCTCGCCCTCTCTCTATCTCTCCGTCGCTTAATCTCTCTCTGACTCGCTCACTCCCTCACAGCCAGGGCTCCCACGCCGGCGGATTCGGTCGCCGCGGGCCGGGATCCGGCCACCCCGGCCTCCATGCGGGTGGATCCGGCGGCCGCGGGCCGGGATTCGGCCGCCACGGCCTCCACACTGGTGGATCCAGTGACCCTCTCTCTCAGTTCTCGGCCATGGCTCTTGCAGGTACGCCCCCTCTCTCTCTCCGTCGTCGCACGGGGCTCAGACACCAGGGATGCGCTGGCACCCCCTTTTTGGTTCGGCAGTGGGCGACGGGGATCGCTCCGGCAATCGCCGGCGAGGCCAATGCGAAGCGTAGAGGCGCAATGAACACAAGAGCGCTTTTTACCCAGGTTCGGCCCACCCTGAGGGGTAAAAACCTACGTCCTGCTTCTGAGTTTGTTATTAACCAGCTGGGCGGCGAGCGCAAGGAGTGCCTCCAGCTCCGCACTCCATGCCTCGTGCGCCGGCGTGCCCTGCGGCGGCTCGTAGCGCACCATGACACGTGCGGCGATGATAGCCTCCGCCGGGGTCTGAGCGGGAGGCTGCCGGTTCTCAGAGCGGCTGCCCTCCGCCCTGTCCCCCGGCGCCCTCGGGTGAGCAGGGCGTGAATCGGTCGGCGTCGCCCGCGACGCGCCGTGTTCCTGGCGCAGCTGTGGCTGCGGGTCGTCGGCCCACGAGAGTGCTCGTTGACCGACGCGTGCGGCATTGTGGCCGCTCATGCGACTGGCTCCGGCACTGGGAGCCGCAAGCCCCCTCAACCGGTTATCCGTCGACGGCCGAGGGGGTGGCGGTGGTGGCAGCTGCGACTGCGGCTGCTGCACCCGGGTAGGCTCAGGATCGCCCTCCTGCAACGTGCGCTGCACGTCGTGCGACCGCGTGTGCGCCGACGGGGTGCCACGCGGGTTGATCCTCGAGTCACCAGCCCACTTGGGGGCATGATGGCTGGTTCGGCTGTCTGGGAAGAGGGAGCCGATGCAGCTGTAGACGACGGCGCCGGTGATCACCGGCGATCTCTCCTCACGCGCCCCCTACCTGGCGCGCTAGATGTCATCGCACGGGGCTCAGACACTAGGGATGCGCAGGCACCCCCTTTTTGGTTCGGCAGTGGGCGACGGGGATCGCTCCGGCGATCGCCGGCGAGGCCAATGCAAAGCGTAGAGGCGCAATGAACACAAGAGCACTTTTTACCCAGGTTCGGGCCACCCTGAGGTGTAAAACCCTACGTCCTGCTTTTGAGTTTGTTATTAACCAGCGAACAAGGGTTTACAAGTTGCCGGGAGGAGTCCCCGGGTGCTCTCTCTTTTTTAGCTAATTGCTACTTGCTATTCTCGGCTAGAGCTAGTATGGGTCCGAACCCTTTGACCGTTGGCGGGGGTCCTCCTTTTATACCGAAGGGGATACCACAGGTGCCACGATGCATGGATGACAAATGGCGAGCAAGGAGCTAGTGCAGCTCCCCCTCGGTGTGCTGGCTCACATGCACAAAGAGTAGCCCTGCAACTAGGGGCCTAGGTGCCTAAAAATTACACTCGGCCAGTCACTATAGGCTAACTGGACGGGGAATGCCCTTTCTGTCGGTGCATTCAATGCTCGCGTGTGCTTCACTCTTCATCCTGACGAACCCCGCGCACAGGGCGCCCGTCGAGCAGTCACGTGGCGCCGCTGTCTTGCCCGCTCGGTCCCGCTCCTGTAACGGGCGCCTGCGCCCAGGAACCCCCTTCTCGGCAAGGAGCCTCCCGGGAAGCGCCCAGGCGGGAATTCCCTTGCTACCCTCCAGGGCAATCCCTGCAGCCCCGCTAGTCCTTCGGGGTTGGCGACTTGCCGGGCAGCTTGTGCTGTGCTGCCTGGGGTGCGGTCCTCCGGGGAAGCAAGCGAGGCGGCCCACGCGTCATGCAGCGGTGGTACCCCGGGTGCCACCGGTGCGACACTCTCAGTTCTCTATTCCTCTTATTTCTCACTCTCTCGATCTCTCGTAGCGGCTCGCTCTCTCCCCGTCGGCACCAGATCCGGTGACCCTCTTCCACCGGCATGCGGAGGAGCATTAGCACGTGGGGCCTAGAGCACCGGCGGCGGCGGGCGGCAGCACCGTGTCCTTGAGAAGCCGGTGATATTATTTTTTTGATTTGTTAACATTCAACGGGCTACTGTGTGGATTCGGGGCGGTCTCGGTTTTTTTCCTTCTAATCCATATCAGTGTCGGGCGTGTAGCTTGACCGTTACTGATGAGGGACCTCATCAGTAACGTGTGGACCGGCCGTTACTGATGTTAAGCACACCAGTGACAGGAAGTTAGTGACGGGCGGTCCGCCCGTTACTGATACACTTTTTCGACCGTCACTAATGAGTCTTTTTGTAGTAGTGTTAAAACCTTTAGATAAGCCTTGTAATATATTGATGTTCATATTTTTGCAATAAAATTTACAGTAGAATAACTGATCTACTGTTTTTCTCTCTAAAAAATCCGTAGTTCTACACGTACTCGCCTAAATATGCAGACACATAATTAAATTATAAGTCTTTGCCTAGCATGCTTAAACTTGTAGTTCTATTGAACCTGTGTAGGTTTGCTTAATTAGTTATATTTAATTTACGTTTTGTCTCCGTTACATACAAACTCTTTTGTTCTCCCTAAAAAAATCTCTTTTATTCTCATGCATATCTATTATCTCTCTCCATGATTTGCATGTAGGGTTTCACTGAACTTAAAGTTATATCGGGTGCTAATTAATAATTTTATAGAGATGACATTTTGTTCTTCACAATATATTGTAATATTAGACATCTCAAATGTTTAAATATACTCTTCCTAAACAATTAGAACTTTGGGGTCAATTGGTTAGGTGCACCAATTGATTTGATTACAAGATTATTACATTAAAACCTTATGTAATAAACAACTTATCAGATCTAGGCTTCGGAAAACTCGTATGTACATGTGTAAAAGGTTGTGATAATGCCAATCACACACCACTTATTAAACCGTCCATGTGTGGACCGTATGCATATAGTATATAATTTTGACCAAATTTGTAGGAAAATCTAGGTGGGCTGTATCTTCTCCCTCTGGATCAAAATCGCAACCTTCAAACTTTGCTCTGACCCCGACTACCTCACCTGTCCAAACCCTCCTCTGCTCCCACCCTTGCTGCCGCCTGAGGAGGCAGCAGGGAAGCTGTGTGACCTCCGAGGAAGGGCGACAGCAAGGCCTTTCTCCGCGTCCTTGTTAGTCGAATCTGGCTCCACCTCGTCGATCATGCCGTCCACCTCCAGATTGGGTTCGAGCCGGCTCATCAAGTGTTACGCACGGCGTTTCTTGCGAAGGAGTCAAATCATGCCTATCTCCAACGGGTTCTACACATAGCGTCTAATGCAGAGGCGCCAAGTTATGCATGTTGCCAGCAGGTGCTATGCATAGTGTCTCCTAGGAGGCGTCAAGTCATGTCTTTTGCTGCTAGACGAAGGTGGTGCGACAATGGCTAAAAGTGAGGCGGTATGGGGCGTCCCGGCTTCTAGTATCTCTCGAGTGGTATCCGGCTAGTGAGGTGTCGTTAACTGGTCAAGTGTTGGTGGTAGAGGTGACTTCATGATGGGTATGTGCACTCTGGTGAAAACATATGATCGATCTGATCAGCAATGTCGACGCCATATGCATCGTGCACTTGATGAAGGTGGTGGTTCGAAGCTCGAATTCGGGGATTAAAATTCTGAGATTGACCTTTCGTTGGACTCATCATCATCGGAACACTTCGTTGGACTCATCATCATCGGAGCACGCGTGATGAGCCTTCTTGAATGCTTTACTTATGAGTGGTGTACTCTTCATTTGTTTCAGGATTTTACCATACGGTTAATTAGTCCGAGGCATACGGCCTCGGGTTTTTTTTTTCCGACTTGTTCGGCTTCAATACCTGGCGTTGCTTGGATTTTAGTAATTTTTCGTTATGTGCATCAACGCAGAGAACGAGAGTTACCCTTTTTTGAAAAAGGAAGAAGACAAAAACTAAGGCATTTTATAAAAAGGAATGAAGGGGGTAACATCCATGAAGAGTCGATCATCACGATATTGGACGTCATATTTGTACGCCAGTCCAATTTAATTCTAACCAATCAATCTGGTAAAACAAATTTAAGAAAGGAGTTGATGTTGGATGGATTACTCTAATAGGCGACTTGACTTGACACCATCTTTATTGATTTGGCGTTGCACCAGCTGCTGGATCCCATTTTATAGTGCCATGCATATACTAATGCAATTTGTGTACTATACTCCTTTTTTAGATCAGTACGATAGCTCACCACGATCTGAAGATATTCCAGTTTATTCAAGCATAGCTACTTGTTAATTGCCACCCTAGCTTGGTAAACAAAAAGAACCTCAACAAATTCCTCTTCACTGAGCAGTGGGTACTTTATTCACTCCAGGTTATAGATTTGAGGGCGTATACGATCACTACTAAGAATCACTTATTTCTGACGCTCCGAAAACCCTCTATGCTGACACAAATTGAACGCGTCATTAATCAAGTGTTAGAGATGACTCAGAAACTTCTGACGCGTCGAAAAGCGTCGCAGATGGAAAAGCATTTTGACGCATATTCCGGGACACGTGTCAGGATTAGTCTTTTCCGATCCTGAGTCATATCGGGGTATTTTTGCTGACTCTTTTTGGCCCGTAAGAAGCGTCAGAGCTGATCATCTTTGACGCCTCGTTGAACAAGAAGCGTCCGTGATGGTTCTTACCAAAGAAAAAAAAGTTACTACTGACGTGTTTTTCTGTCAACGTCAGCGTCATACATTATAATTCTAATTTTAATTGCAGGGAAACATTGAGCCAATCTGAATTTCGTTCATTGCATGCAAATTTTGCTACATTTCATACAAGATCTGCTACATTTCATACATGATCGACCACATTACATTGCATTGCAGACAAGATCTGTTGCATTTCATATAAGATCGACCACATTACATTGCATTGCGTACAAGATCTGCTACATTTCAAACAAGATACACACACCAGAGCGTTGTCGACAAGATTAAACACCGCCTTGATATGTCGGCAACATCATCCATGAGCAGCGCAGCGCCATGCCCAAGAAGGCGAGGTGCGCGGCCAGGGACAACAAGAGCAGCCGATGTTTTGGGGAGGAGGAAAGAGGAAGGTGCTTATGGCGGTGGAGGTAGTTGCGGCAATGAAGAAGAACAAGGAGGGGATTTGAGGAAGATAACCACGATCACCGGGGTACCTCGTGGACATCTCTCGACGCCGTTTCACCGCTGGAGACTCGTCGACGGTGAACAGCGGAAGCCTCGGCTGAGGTTGAGGCTGGGGCGCCTGAGGCAGCTAAGGTGCAGGCAGCTGAGGCTGAGGCTGAGGCGGAGGCGGTGAGCTTGCATGAAGACCCCTCGGAAGCGCTGGCTCAGCCAACGCCGGCGGAGTGGACGAACGAGGTCGCTCCAGGATCTCCCACCCATTGAGACGACAGTACGCAGCTATTATCTTGCGAAGGCCGACTTGCACTGCATTCGGCTGCTTCTATAGCCGAGGTGAGGTGGTCCATGGACCGAAAGGGGAGGTGACGGACCGGATAAAGAGGAGCACCTGCGTCTTCCTGATGCATCACCATGATTATGCATGCATCTATACTGAGCTCGCTCTGAAGCATGAACACATACGCTACCTTTTTTACCTGCGCCCGTGAACTTATATAGATTCCTAACTGATCTCTAACGCTGCGGATCTAGGACGTCTCACAGACCTCCTGTGACCACATATATTTCTGACGCTTGTTCTGTGCTAAGCGTTAGATGCCGTAAACCCGTGAATCTTATCCTTCGAGTAGTTCTTTGACATTTATTGCTACTACAAGCGTCAGAAGGTTATTGAGCATCAAAAGCTTACACCGCTGACTCTTGTCGGATGAAAGTGCGTCAGCGGTCTACCAACCTATATATATCCCCAGTCCTCTACTTATGGAAATAAAATTGCCAGAGCGACTGAAAAGGAAAAAAAACTCTCGTGAAATCTCTTCCTTGAATACTTCCTTCATGGGTTGTAGTGGATACACCAACAATGGTGCGGAATCAATGATGTCGTGGCTTAGGGACTCTGTTTCCTGCACCTCCTCCGTGAGTACCTCATGTGCATGGAGGAAGGTAGGATGGTGGAGGTAACTCAGGTGTCGAAGCTGCAAGCCATGATAGAGGAAGAAAAAAAAGGTGAAGAACAGATTGTCCGTTGAGAAGCTCAAACTAGAGTCCGATCTTGCTACCTAGGATGGGGTGATAGAAGATCTCAAAACAGAGATACAAGAAGCGAAGAAACTGACCGAAAATCTTAAAGTTTAGCTACAAGACCAGACCGGCTTTTGTGTGGCTTGTGTTAGCATTGCAGCGGTATTAGCTGCTGTTTTGATTTTTGTTTTTTCTTGCCTGTAGCGTTGCTTTAATTTGAATTAATTAGCAACTACGTTGTGCATGTAAAAAAAAAGCAAGTTACAACAAATCTCTGACGTGTGCTAGGACAAGAGGTCAGTGACCGTCAAAAGTATACTGCCGTGACGACACAAGGACGAGTCAGAGAATTCTTCGTGAACAAAGTTAATGCTCCCACAAAGGAGAGAGTTACAACAGCTAGAGTAGATCCCCTCTGACACTTACGAAGCAGGGAAGCGTCAGAACTGTAGAAGTTCTCTGACGCTTCCTTGTGTCGTCACGGCACAAGGAAATATCTGGTTGCCGCGGCCTCTGGATGCTACCTGTGACACTTCTTTTAAGGAGCGTCTGAGACAAATATCTGCGCTGACGCTTTTTAGTTTTGCATCAGTGTGGAGTTTCCAAGAGTAACGGATTCTGTAGCTGCGGATGGTTCTTCGCAAAAATATATACGATGGTAGGGCTTCTCTGTATGGTGCCTTCTCTTTTTTTTTCTTTTTTTTACAAGGAGATTTGCACCATTGTAGTTTTTTTCGATAATGGAAGTTTTATTGATCTCAATGGCATATCAATCGATACACAAAGAGTATCACACCCCCGGCCTCTGCTCCGAACATGCACACAACCAAAAAAGTACAAGAAAAAAAATTATTACATAGATAGAAAAAAATAACTCTAAGTAGACTCAATCCGCAGATTAGACCGCCACTCATTGTGGGTAAAAAAAAAATCCCTGACCACTTGTTCCAACTTGGTGCACTCCCTCAAAGTCAACTGACGATCCACCTGCTTGACAAAGATAGACCAAGTACAGAGCCAATGAGTGCAAGAATACAAGATCTTCAGTGGAGAAGTTAAGTTTTTTCTATTAAAAACAATATCTGCATAGCCAAATTGCCCAACATAAAGCAGCCGCTCCAATCATAAGAAGCGCTCCTAACCTTTTATTCACCATTTAACCCCACGTAGCCATGACCCAAACATCTGAGGAACATGTCCAGGAAAAAAAAATTAGAAGCTATTTGGACTATCAACCATACAGAACGAGAGACGCGATACCGGAAAAAAGAAGGTGTGTTATAGCCTCATCTTCATGACAGAAACAACACTTTGAGCTTCCATTCCAATTCTGTTTTAACAAGTTGTGTTTAGTTAATGTGACCCGCTGCCGCAGGAACCAAAAAACACTTTTAACCTTTAGAGGAATCTTTAGTCTCCACAATTTTCAAAATGTACCAACGTCTGGTACATTGAATTGACCAAAAATAATCCACCAGGATAGAAAGATTCCAAAGAAACTCGTCTCGCCCTAAGACTAGGTTCACGTTAGTCAATCGAGTAAAAAGCTCGGTCCAGACCATCGATTTTGGTCTACAAGGCTTCGCCTCAAGGACGTGTTGGGAGGGAAAGATGCGAGAACCTGTGCCATTGTAACTTATTTTTGATAATTTTTGTCCCTTTCTGTTTTGCAACTAAATGTGTTATGGGCATGGCTCTTTCTTTAGCATTATTTATCATTTTTGGCTGGCGTAGGAGGTTTATGGCGAGGTCAGGGCCACGCTCGGTTGGCGCTGTGCTTTTGTCAAGGGAAGAACACCGTTCCATTGTCATGGCCAGGCCGCGCAAATACGCCAGACACACAAGAGCATTTACTCTTGACACGATTGATCAATAGGGCCGGAGCTTGCATTCCCAGTACCCACGTGAATATGTCGATACACTGTTAGCAATAGCCACGTCAAAACAAGTGAAGGTATGCGCACTACCACGTAGCAACCCATCATGTCAACCAGCAAATTCTACCGTACATAGTACTTGATCAACACTTGTAGCGAATAGCATTAATAAAAATGAGATTCTCCACAGGGATTAATGTGCAATAGTTTCTAATCCTCAATCTTTAGCTAAACAACCAAATGGGGTGTTTGAGAACCAAAACAAACAATTTAAAACAGGCTAAGAACTATGTTTTTGGTTGTTTTCTGTTTACTGTTCACAACCTGAAAACAGACTTTCTGACTGTTGTAGTAAAATAAAACCCTTATTTGGGCCGGACCGTAAATCTACGTGGCGACGACTAGGTCAATTTTTTCAGCACAAGTCAAGACGCCAACGTGGCGTGGTCAATCCTACGTCGCAAGGGAAGACAAATCAACAAGTCAAGCCTCCCATGCCATGGTCAAAGGGAAAATTGAGCTTGAGTAGGGGGCAAGAAAGGTGCAAGGAGAGGGCTCTTCGTCCATGGTGGACCATGAACCAAGCCCCACTTCTCCCACTTGGTGCACACAAAAGTTATGAACCAAGAAGCTAGTTTTACCATTTTGCCCCCACTTTTCTCTCTCCCCCAAGGGTAGTCATGGTCTTTTGTCATGTACCCTTAGGCTATAAATACCCCCCATGGGGGCGTGTACCATTCACTCTCACTTGAATAAACTCAAGGGGAGAGGGCTAGAGAGTCTCTTTGAGAGGAGCTCTAGTTTTGGGTTTCGGGAATCCTCGTTCGGCCCGAGCCCGAAGGAGAGAGAATCGGGTTAGAGTCCTAAGGGTGTCTCGACCTCGCTACTTGGGAAGCCTCGTTCGGCCCAAGTATGAGGCGGCCCTTTTCGACCTCTCGCTAAGTGATTCGGGGAGCCTCGATCGACCCAAAACGCTTTGGCTAACGATCCCCTCCAAGCCTCTCCTAACATAGGACTAGGTCGCACCCGCAGGGTCGACCGAACCTGTTCAAAAAATATCGACGTGTCAACTTGTCCAAGTGTACGGCGACCTTCGCTATAAGGCCGGCGTACACGCCCTACTTTTATACTCGCACTTGTGCCATCGAGCTTTGGCACCCCTTACTCTAATTGTTGTCGAGAAACAACACTGACGAAACTGAATTTTAACACTGACAGATAAAACTTAACACTAAAGAAATTAAGACAGGGAAGAATCTAGGAAGATGCAGAGATTAAGACAAGGAAGAATAGCAAGATTAAGGTTCAGGGAAGAAGATTCAGCAAGCAATAGACAAGGAAATGATTTAGAGCAGGAGATAGATAAAGATCAAGACAGGTAGAAAGTTAAAGGTGCAAGAAGTTCAGAATCAGAAGTGGATAAGGTTCAAAGATTTAGACAGCAAGTTTAAGCAAGATTTAGGGGTTTAGACAGTGAAGAACAACAAGAATTAGATTTAGGCAAGGTTTAGAAGCAAGTTTTTAGACAGGGATTAGATCATAGTATATCAAGGTTTAGAACAGCAGGAATTCAGGGTTAGGAGGTGCAGAATTAAAGACAGGAACAGATTTGAGCAAGAAATTGAGAATAGCAAGTTCAGTGGGATGTTCTATTGAGTAAAAACAACACATAAGCATCTACTAACATCATAGTAACATGGATCTAACACAACAACGAGCACGGGCACAATTCATGAACAAATTACAGCAAAACATGACATGAACAAGAAAAACAACACTGAACTGCAACAGGCCTGAATTTTAAAGACAGGGAAAAATGATCTAACACAGCAAGCACGTCACAAATAAACACTAGAACAGATTACTAAACAGGAACAAGAGTTTTACACGCAGGATCAAGAGTTTACAGCCAAGAACAGCAAGAATTAGCAAGGTTCAGACTAAAGACAGGGCAGAGATTCTGTTACAGAGGGATATAGCAGCAAATTCAGCAAAGGAATGGAATATGGGAAAGACCTGTGGCTTAGAACACTATGAACCGAGGAAGAGAAGAAGAGAGGAAGCCATGAAAAGGTGTCTTCGAGCTTCAGATCTCACCAACCCATCCCTGGGCTGGCTTGGAGAGAAAGTGAGTGCTGGCTGTGGATGCCTCGAGAGAGAGGGGCTGCCTTTCCTTAATGCCTTTTTCCTTGGCCCTCTCTAATGGATACATGAACAATTAACATCAACTTTAGCTTATGCACTTTACCCCTTCCTAATTCTTCTTGACACATAAGCAGATCCTCTTCTTTTTGCATCCTTTTGCATCTAAGTACAGCTTCTAAAGTGTTCTTCTCTACTTTTTGCTTAGTTACGTTTTGTTCTCTTTTCTTCTTCTTCTTCTCTTTTCGTCCCTGATGCAGCATGATGTAGAGAAAAGGTGCCTTTTCGCACCAAACCTACATATAAATGTAAAAGTGTTGTAGCATGCAGAGTTTAAGTTTTTTTTGGTTTAAATAATTTGAATTCAAATTCAAATCTGCCAAATTCAAATATGATCAGCACCAAATATATTTGAAAAAAGTGTGTAAAGTGGGTACTGATCAGTACTCCTACAGAATCTGGAAACAAACAAAAAGGGAACTAAGGACCTCTTTTGATTCGTACGATTGGAAAAATATTGGAATAGGAAAAATGAAGAATTGCTCCTCTTTTGATTCGTAGGATTGGAAAAATATTGGAAAGGAAAAATGAAGGATTGCTATGTCATGTCCACTTGAATACTATAGATTTTGTTTGCCCCAAAGTTTGTTTGATTACACCAAAGGAATTTTACCAAGAGATTGAAGTGGATGGAAAATTTCCTATGAAATTTAGTACAAATGAATCCTTTGGAAAAATTCCTATAGAATTCAATCGTACGAATCAAACGACCAATATAAGAAAAATTCCTAAGAATTTCAACCCTACAAAATTCTTATGAAAATCCTTTGAATCAAAGGAGGCCTAAGATCAATATTTTGGCCCTTGACACAACTAAGGATCCGGAAATTTCTACTCTTATAAAAGACAAAATACCACTACATACTACGTACTTAATTAGCTGTGGCGCCCGTAGCATACTAACATTCGGACCGAGTCAACCAAACAAAGCATTTTGTGCCCTCAATAAAGAACAAAATTGTGATACCTAAATTTGTCTTGTCTACGTAGATGCAAAACTAATCCTTTTTATCTAAAAGTTTTCAAGACTTGTAAGACGTGGACATTTCTGTGTCTGATTTGTTTGGAAAAATTGACTAGAAAATTGGTTTGTTTCCTTGCTCTGCATGCACACGTGAATTTCTGTCATTAATAGCACTACCACTGTTCCAAAATGTAAGATGTTTTAGCTTTGTCCTAAGTCAGACTTCTTCAAGTTTGAGCAGATTTATAGAAAAATATATATACTGATATTGATCTATAATATCAAATATGCATATTGTAAAAAAAATGTATATCATGACGGATTTAATAAACAATTTAAAGATGTAGATTTGATAATTTTTAATAAATTTGACCAAACTTTAAGATGTTTGACTTAAGACAAAACTAGAACGTCTTGCACTTAGAAACGGAGGAAGTAGGTATTAGCTAACCAATATGATTGCAAAAGGGATCAGGCCATCACGCAGAAAAAACAATATTGGCCTCGGCACTGTGTTGTCACATGCATGTCGATTTTTTTCAGATGTAGTGCTCTCGATTTCATTAACAATATCTACATTAGAAGGATGGATCCTAAGAGTGTTCCTAAAAGTTAAAACCGATAGGAAGAAAACAGAATCAGGCCGACAACCTGAAACCAAGATTGGAGTATTGGACTGCTGGGAAGATCGATTGTTGTACAAACATCTTGTCTTGTGTTTATCAAGAAAGATTCCGATGCCTAAAATTAGTAATGTGTACTCTGGCCTAAGCAGGCTAAACGTACGGTGGTAGGTTGCTCGAGTACGGGTGCACATGACTATCTTTGACACATTTTATGATATCCCAAACAAATCCACGTACGTACTATAGTCTGAAACTAATCACACCCTACCCTACTTCTCTATTATTAACAATTTCTTCCGGATCTCCCTAAAAACTTCAGTTATGTTGATTTTGATATTAGTTGTGCCATCTCCTAAAGTACTAAATTTCCAAAGGATTCATTTGTACTAAATTTCATAGGAAATTTTCCATCCACTTCAATCTCTTGGTAAAATTCCTTTGATGCAATCAAACAAACTTTAGGACAAACAAAATCCTTTAGTATTGCTTGGGGCAAATCCTCTCTAGCTAGCGAACCAGAAACTCCGGCTTGCTTCGGCCTTGGGGCAACTCCGGCGGTGAACAGAGGAGAGGTACGGTGTCTCCTCCAGTCGTCCTCCGTCATTAATACAAGTTGAAAAAAGCACGATAGTCTCCTAGTAATTACAATCCAGATATCGCACAGGATAATGACTGTGAAGGAGACAAGGCACGATGTTGACGCAGTTGGCTGCTTCTGACAGGGAGTACAAAACAACGATAACAATCTAGAGGAATGCGCATCCTCTTCGAGACGTACACTATAGACAGGCAATGATGGAAAAATCTGTAAACATTTTTGACAATATAATTACAAAAATTTGATTTTATGATGTCACAGGGTCCGTTTGGTTTAGAGCCTATGGCAGCCGAGCCAATATTTGGTGCGTCCGCGGTTCCATGGGTTGTCGTTTGGTTTAGCGTCAGCATTTTGGTGAGCCAACACGAGGTTTGCAGTATTTCGCCCGCGTCAGTTCATTTCTGCGCCCATGCGTGGGCGAGAACTTGGCGGCGAATTTGTTCGCCCAGGATTTGGCGAGCCATCGATTTGGCATGATGGGCTGGGGCTCAAAGCAACAAGCCCATAATGTTTGAACCTACCTTGTGTATGATCTGCCCCTCATGCCCCAGATACATATATGTAGAGAAAAGCCATTTTAAACCCCTATCTCGTGGTCAAAGTCGATCTGAATCAGATCATAATCTTCTAATTCCTGGATTTCGAGCCCTAACCTTTGATCCCGCTTAATTAGGACCCTTGTTTCTAGAAATCGTCTTTGGTGGACTGGTTTCGCTGATTTGGCGCTGGGATTGCTAAGTAAATTCACGCATACTGGATTCTTAATAAAGAAACTATATGGGCTAGGATTTTCGGTAACCCCGACACACCTTCTGCAGCGCAAAATGTCTTTCTTGTTTCTCATACTTCCTCCGATTCTAAATTGTTGTCGAAATATTACATGTATCCAGACGCTTTTTAAGAATAGATGCCCATATCCCATATCCCAATACAGGCACCCACGACGTCAGCGAGAATCGTTCGCAAGGCCAGCCGCCGGATCGCATCGTTCTTGCTGCCTATTATATTACAAACTGTTCACATTTCAAGTTTATGTCTAGAGTTAATTAAATCCACAATGGTTGAGGCGGATCTTTGGATTAGGCCAGCTTAAGATATCCCGATGTCTTGTCTTCAGCGATATTAATACACTGATCGATCTTTTCGTCTTCTGAATCGTGATATGATCAGGTAGAAACACCTGCCTGCGTGCTGGACTGGAAGCATGGACGAGTCGAGCCTGTTCATGCAGTGGGCAATGGACACGCTGCAGCACGAGCACCAGCTGCAGCACCCGTCGCTCCAACAGCTCGGCGGCTCTGCGGCGTTAAAGAACGGCGGCATGGCCAGCTCCGGAAACACGTCTGCCGTGCCCGTGGCCACGGAGAACGACAGCGTCGGCAGCAGCAGCGTGAGCTGGAACTTCGCCTCGGCCTTTTCACGGCAGCCGGGCAACGAAGCCACCACGGTTCCCTCCTCGAGAGCGCGCGACGTGCCGGCCGCGGACCCGGCGGCGTCGAGGAGAGCCTCCGCCGCCGCCGCCAGCACGGGGCACACGTCGCCGGCCGCGCGTGACCACATCATGGCGGAGCGGAAGCGCCGGGAGAAGATCAACCGGCGCTTCATCGAGCTCTCCACCGTCATCCCCGGCCTCAAAAAGGTAAGAAGGTTCCCTGAACTTATCCGCATCTCTCCCACACATTTTGGACTATTATTCGAGAATTCAGCTCATCTTTTCAACTAAATTAAGTAATGAATATTTGCTCAGATGGACAAGGCGACGATTCTTTCGGACGCCGTCAGATACATCAAGGAGCAGCAGGAAAAGCTCAGGGCACTCGAAGACAGCACCGCCACGACCCGGTCCGTACTAGTGCTCGTCAAGAAGCCGTGCATCGAGTCGCCGTTTGCTGCAGCTCCAACTCCGACGACGACCAGGAGCGCGCTGCCGGAGATCGAGGTGGCGATCTCGGAGAGCAACGTGATGGTGAGGATCCACTGCGAGGACGCGAAGGGGGTGCTTGTCAGGTTACTCGCCCAGGTCGAGGGGCTCCACCTTAGCATCACGCACACCAATGTCATCCCGTTCCCGGCTTGTACTGTGATCATAACCATCGTGGCAAAGGCAAGTTCGTTAATTTACCATCTGCCATTGTAAAGTACCCCGTACTTCCTCCGTTTCATAATTTTTGTCGAAATATTACACGTATCTATACGTTTTTTATAAATAGATACATATATTTTTGGACAAATTTGAGAAAAGAATTATGTAACGGATGGAGTATATATCATCTTAATTACTAGTAGATATTTGACTTTTAATATGTGTTTGACAAGTTCTCGCAAATTAATTAATTACACACATTATATCACGGTAACTTCAAAAACAAGGATGCAGAGGAAGCAGGGTGTATTATTCCTTCACAGCAAACATATACTACTCCACTAGCTACTTGCTGTTAAATGTTAATCAAATGCATGTGTCATACTCAAGTGCCAAGTTTGACGTGTCCATTGATATCGTTGTCTTTTCAGGTGGACGAGGGCTTCAAGATCACAACGGAGGACATTGCTGGGAAGCTCCAGTCTGCGTTGCGCCTGAAGAATCTTGAAGCCGCAAAGACTTAATAGTAAAAAGGCATCATGCGTTCGTGTTTGTGTTTGTGTTTGTGTCAGTCTTGTGGCGGCAAAGGAGAAAAACTGTTGCTTCTGGCTATGTCAATAATAAAGCCTCGTGCAGCGCGAGCCGCATGTGACTGAGCCAAAAACATGCATGCATTGCATGTCCTGATTCGCGCATCACATCCTGTCGATACAACGCAAGCAAGCTTGCGATCGAGTGGTAGCGGCGCCCGGCCGGCGAGAATCTCGGCGCCACATCTTGAATTGTACTCCAAGTTTTGTTTGGTCGGAACAGAAACACGCATATATAGTACTGTGGCCTACGTATTTTCTGTCTCGTTACTCCCTCCGTCCCTCCGTCTCATACCAAGTGATTCAAATTTGTCCTCATATGATTATATCTATGATTAAAAAGCATCTAGATATATGTAATGGAAAGTCACTTAATACATGATGAAAGGAGTATTAAACTATTAATTACACTAGTTAACTCAATGGTCGAATGAAAATGACCGACCGGTCAGTCAACGATCATATGCAGTGTATTCATATTAAGTGACTTAAATTCGTTTAAAAATGGATGTATCTTTACCTAAAAGACGTCTAGATACATGAAATAGGTAACGAGACGTCTAGATACATGAAATAGGTAACGAGACGTCTAGATACATGAAATAGAAAGTCACTTAATATGGAAAATACATGACAAACAAGCCTCTCCAAGTTGCCAGTTTCGTGCAAGTTGATGATCTATTTATAGCAAGGACGTACAGTTCTATTTCAATATGTCAACTTTCCTAAAGAAATGTTATGTGCGGGTATTATGTGTGCTCATCAAGTAGATGAAGACTACTAGTCACTTATTTGCGGACGGAAGGAATACATTATTTATGAAATGCACATATCTATACATGATATGATCGGTTATTGGTTTGATAATGATGCAATATATAGCCAGATCGATCTTGATATATTGATCTTGTTATTTAGAGACATAGAGAGGATATATATTGGTGCTGCATATATACACGTACGTACAAAGAGCTGTTGGGATTGATATGCATCCCACGGAGTATATTATTTGTTGATTTGTTGTCTGCACACAAGGCTGCACGCATCCGACTTGGTAGGATACACAGACATGTCAATGTATGTCCCTGTCAGAAAAAAAAAATATGAACATACGGAGTATATTGCACTTTAGCGCATACTCTCTCCGTCCCATATTAAGTGACTCAAATTTGGTATTTTAGATGTCAGTATATTTTTCATAAACTTGACCAAATTTTAGCAAATTTAACTTAGAATAAAGCTAAAATCTCTTGCAACTAACAACAGATGCAGCATCAAACGTAGCAGGGGGCTCGCCGGGATTTCCAAGGATCGTGGGGCAAACACCGTGTTGTTCTGAAACGACACACGCTCACACGCGGACACAACTAAGCAAGCAGTGAAATCAGGGAGCATTACTTGCTTAGTCAGGGTACGTACGTACTACCGCAGATTATTACACCCACCCCGAGAGGTGCTGATCGAGAGGTGCGCAATCGATGCATGATTCCAAATACAATTTCACACACAGATGTGCCTCCTGCCCTCTTCCTCCTCCTCCATGTAGTAGACTAGTAGTACAGGCTGCAGTTAGCATGATTAAATTTATAAATCTGCAGTCATACACGTGAAGTGTCATCTACTCTCCTGTTACCTTGTACGAAGAGATCTTTCAAGATCGATCGGTAGCCTTCCTTCCCAACAGAAACACGTGCGATCGCTGCAGCAGACAAAGCCACTGATTTCTGGTTCTGGGCCATGCAAGCACGCGGCTAGGCTGCACCTCAGCAGCTAGGGCCAGACAATGCTGCCACGTATCCTATAGGCTATAGCTACTAGTGGTGCTGGAGTATCTGGCCGGATACAGGACAAAGATATTTCTTCTGTAAGCGTGTATTGCTGCTACGGAGTATTACAGAGCTTCGTCCACCTGCTAGCAGCTTTAGGAGGTAAGTAAACAGCAATTGGTCGCGCGATTACACTTTGCCTTGGGCGGCAATTGGTTCAGGGCTTCGGGTAATTGGTCCGCAGGTGATCTTGCAAGAGAAATCGTCCGGGTGACATGCATCGAGCAGAATGCAGCGGGACTGCGGGAGGCCAGGATTTGTTACTCGTACAGTGGTACACTGGTACTTGAGGCAACGCCAGTAAGTTGGCACAAAACGGTTATGCTATCAGAAACATCTATCTACCACCGCGCGGCGAGAGCGGTCAGCAGTCGTTCGATTCGGTAGGCAACGAGCAACATCTATCTACCCACCATAGCCAAAAATAATCGACAAGACCAAAAAGGCTCTCTGGTGCTTTCATTGAGAGTTGAACTCAAGACCTCCCGCTTACTAAACGGGTGCTCTAACCAACTGAGCTATGAAAGCTGCTTGTTAATTCATATATTTTAAAAATATTTGTTGATAAACACCAGGTCCATCCGAGAACAAAAACGACGACAGTTATCATAGGCACTGCCGTAGTACTCAAACGCACTTTTTGTAGTTGTGATTTTATCTTTCTATTGTACAGAAAAATACGTTAAGAGCTTGAACATTGGTAGTCAGATTGCGCCTAAAGATAGAGAAGTTTGGCTGGAAGCTTACTTCTTGCATTCGGAGCACACATTAGGGATGTGTTTGGTTTAGAATTAGCAAGGGACGGCTCGGCCCGAGCAAGCGTTTGACTCGTAAGCCAGCATGGGCAGAGCCTACCGATTCTGGTTCCCTAGACTCCACCGAATCAGCCGGGTCGCCCCGCACAGTTCCAAAGCGCAACCAAATGCATCCTAGGTGACTCATATAAACACTAGTGTTGAGTAACAAGAAACTTAAGAAAGGGGTACAATCCTTTGCCAACTCTGAAGTTCGTGATAAACTGATACGATGTACGCCGAAAGGTTTTTCGAAAATCTAAAGTTAGGCTTATATTGTTTAGCTCATGTGTCTGGTACGGAGTACTTTTTTTGGGAAATCAAGTGTGTCTTGTACTGAAGTAGATCTAAAAAATGGTAGCACCCATGTTTTAAAATTTCCCGTTAAATATTGATCTTGTTGAATGAATGGGGCTGTCTGAAACGGTACACGTATCCGACAGAAGTTTTACCTTCTAAAAAATTTCATCCACGATGAGGGTCAACAATGTCCAAAAACATAAGTGTACAGCAGCAACAGTGTTCGTCAATATCAAAATGATCAAATAGCACCTTATTGGGCAGTGAAAACAAGTAATCCATGAACAAACCCACAAATCATTCACTGTTAACACATTTGGAGTAACCTTTCGTGTAGTAAACAGACATCCGTGTTTTCGAGCAGTGATCATTTCAATCATGCCTAACCTAGTCCACTAACCGAACCTGAATGGATTGGAACACTGATGAAGCAGCACGAGGTTGGTTTAGATCTGAGTCAGCGACAACCAAGACAGAATCTCCAGGTTTCACTGAACCCTTGGACTTCAGTAGTTTGATGGTTTGCTTGAAGTTATCATCCATGCTCTTTGATAGCGGTAACTGAAGTGGAATTACTCCCCAGTAAAGGTTCATGCTCTTTCTCGAATTGGCATCATCAGTGAACGCAAAGATGGGAGGGTTGGGCCGGTTCCGCGATAGGAGTGACGCCATGTGGCCATGCTTTGTGTAAACAAAGATGGCATCTACGGCAAGGTTGTTTGCTGCGGAGAGGGTAACAGCGGGTGAACTTCCATGGCACAATACATATTGGATTTGGAGTTCACAGAAGAAAAAAAGTTACCCATTTCCACAGCACTAGTGCAAATTTGCTCCGAAATCCGGTCAGGCAGAGCTATGGCAAGCTGATATTGTGGAAGAAGTCTTTGCATGTTTTCCTCACGGCTCCATGACTCCATCCTCTCACTAGCGGCGCGAAGAACAGAGAGAGCTTTCTCAGGATATGCACCGATAGCTGACTCTGCTGATAGCATTATAGCATCAGCGTATTGCCGCACTGCTTCAGAAACATCTGCCACCTTTATACGGGTAATGACAATTCGTTAAGTCCAAGCAGGAAAAATGCTAAAGTAGATGAAACATGATTAGATCTGGAGAGGTGAAGTTCTTATAAAATAGTTCAGGTTACCTCTGCACGTGTTGGTGTTGGGTATTCAACCATTGATTCGAGAAGCTGAGAAGCAACTATCACAGGCTTGTTCAGGTTTCTACATAGTTCAACAATCACCTCTTGGATGGCTGGGATTTGTTCTAGAGGAATCTGAACTCCAAGATCACCACGTGCAACCATAACTCCATCCGATGCCTCTATGATGTCTTTCAGGTTCTTGAGAGATTCAAGACTCTCAATCTTTGCAAATATTTTGATGTGTCTGTTATACAGGTAGATTATATTATGTTAGCAGTTACGCAAAAAGATTAACGGCCATGCAACTGTAAGTCCTAAAAATGTATATATATACCTGTCTTTTAATGAATAGGATGGCTTCAATTACTAAGTTTGGCATAGCTTAGTTAGTATCACAGAGGGTGAAGTCACAAATGGAGATTTATATTTTCAAATGATTGTCTTGATATGCTCTTTTGTCAAACAAAAGCATCAATTCCTATTGCTTCATCAGCTTCACTTTTTTTTCTAGGTTAGATATACTCCCTCCGTTCCATAATTCTTGTCGTTGTTTTAGTTCAAATTTGTATTAAAACAGCGACAAGAATTATGGGACGGAGGGAGTAGCAAATAGCACGCTCTCTAAGCACTTGCTGAAAGTCTGGAAGTGTACAGGAGCAGTCAGAGGCTCAGAGCCCTGCTGCTGGTAATTTATAGGAGTCAACATGGACAACCCTATACATTCTAAACAATTTATTGTACTACAGTTACAAATGATGCGCATCAAATAAGTGTATCATAGTTTAACTAACAGCACCGCAGAGAAACTTATGTTTACGAAACCAATAAATGACTATGTTCGTTATCTGCTCACTCTAATGATCTTCTGGACAGGTAAGTCTTAAGGTGCTTGATGTCATTAGCATCTTTTACAAATGAAAGAGCAATGCAATCGACTCCTTCAGTTATCCCAAATTCTATGTCAGCCCAATCCTACAATATAATATAACCAGTTAGCAAGCAAGAATACTAGTTTCCAGTAAACACATAAGAAATAAATTTAGATAGTTAATGATTAAACAAAAGCAGCCACAAAATGTATCATCCTAGAATTTTTTGCATGACGAAGCACTATCAAACTAATGGTTCAATGAGCAAAAAAAATGCTTCATTCCTAATCATAGAAAAAGTTAAAATATGTATACAAAAATACGTGGGCTTGAAGAATAACAAGTACTGCATTCTAAGTCAACCTTTGCCGACAATGTAGGAAGCCCAAAGTTCCTTTCAACTAATTTTCTGTCCCTCCAGAATGACAACTTGGCTCGAGGAAGAAGCAAACCTGGGTCTGTGCACTTACAGTGCAGATCATTCCTGATCTTCTCTGTAACTACAAATGTTGCCATTCCACCGTCTATGACAAGCTCATCACCAACTAAAATGCCTGTAATTGTGGGCAGTAAGTAATTTGTTAATTAGCAAATGTCTGGAAGGCATATCATGCACAACAACAAAGAACTTGCATTCATCATCAGACCTTCAGAAAACTTATCAAAGTTCACATGCATTGTAGATGGACGAGCTTTCTCAGTTTTTTTACTTGTAAATAACCATTCAGACCGATCCTGCAATATACCATGAAAAAGAAGAAAATATATCATGATTTCCATCTTTCCTGAAAAAAAGGGCATAGAGGACCAAGATATATGGTAACGAAGCAGAATGTTAACAAATAAAAATCATCACTCAAATACTAAGTATTCTTCTTGTGAATCTAAATTAGCATGAACACGGTGTCTTGTTCAGTGTAACACTAGCACCATTAGGTGATTCTCCAGTCTCCATATTATGCAGGCACTGAAACAAGACTACTTTTCTTTATCATGAAAAGAGGTGTGGCAAACCAACCACAAAGATATCATTTTGACACTAAACTAATGTTTCTGAAAGGTAAACACCCAATGTGACAAAGGGGTCATGGACTGTATCCAAATGTTATCACATAATCTACTCTCAAAAAGTGACAGGCACGGGATTCCACCAGGCCGATACAATCCATCCTAAAGGACAACTTCCTCCGCCAAAATTAAAAGACAGTAAAATGGAGCGAGCTACGCCCGTTTAGAGCGATTTGAAGCCATCAGCCAATCCTGCTCATGAACGGATCAGGTCTCTGGGTCGTCCTGTGGTGTCGAATTGGACCTCCTTTGCCACGTGAGTCAGCGCAAACTGGCCGGGCCAACTGCACCGCAACACGAGCTGGGCGCTTTTAAGCGGGCCTCTCCCACTCTCGGGTGCAGCGGCACCCTTGCAAGACCCCTCCCTGTCCTCTCCCGCCTCGCCCCTCTCACATTCAAACCTACTGCGAACTATATTTTGAGGAACAAACAGGATCGTTCTTATGTTACATTTTTGCAATTTTACAATTATCTGTATCCGACACCACATTTGATTGTTTTTCAGCATTCGAAATATATTAGTTCCGTGAATTGCTCTCAGCATATGGTAGTTTGTATTTTTCACTGTAACCATTTGTTTACCAGTCTGTGTCTTTATCTCAAGTTCTAAACTGATGCTATTCCTACCTACTAGGAAAAAATACTGATGTTATCATTAATAAAATCAGTGTTTTAAGCTGGTAGCACATTACAAATCTGTCTGTCTACTATCTTAAACAAAAACAACATTGCTAATATTTTTTGTGCAATGCTATGCCCAATTATGACTTAGCGTGTCGATATTTGCTATCCTATACCCAAAGCTTTTCAAACCTGTACCTTGCCACTTATATTGAGAGACACTCTATTTTCAAACACTTAGTTTTTCTTACTACCATCAGAACTTGGCAGCTGTTGCTACAATTCTTTTCAACATTGAAGGGCACAGCAACACATGGTTTCATGTTAGTAAAATGAAGATCGATGCTTCTGAACTCCACACGGGACAATACAACTACATCCGGCCACTGCACGATCAGATTGCTCCCAAATGAGATACGTAGCATACATATTAACAAAGTTATTGATACTATTCTTCCAATATGAGATCGCTCCTAGGTGTAGCACCAAATCTAATCGACGCTAATGCAGGGAACAAAAAGTCAACTTGCCAACATACCTCGGCTTTGACGGAGGCACTGCCACCGTGGTCAGCGACGAGAAGCTGAGAGCCCTCTGTGTCGACCATGAGGGAGACGCAGAAACCCTCCTCCTCGTTGAGCCTCCGCACCTCGCGCATTGCGGCGCGGTGCCATTCGCGGCCGCCGTGGCAGAGGTTGACCCGCGCCACGCCCATCCCGCCGCGTGCCAGCGCCGGCAGCGCATCCAGGCACGCGGGTCCCACCGTGCAAATCAGCTTCGTCTTCCGCATCCCCATGAACCCCTTCTCCCTCAGCTCCGCCTCCGATACCACGTCCATCACCCCCTCCACCGACGAGGACGCCCGGATTCGATGAGACCCTTGGCGGCGGGAGGCGGAGGCCGGGATCAGGTAGGAAGGGAAGGAGCTAGTGGCGGCGGAGGTGGCCATTAGGTCTAGGGTTTGCTGGCTGGCGGCGGCGGAGGACGTTGTGATGGTGGCGGGCGGACGATGCGAGGGAGAGAGGATCAGAGGAGACTGCAGCAGTTGTTTGTATCTCTGCAGGGTGGTGGTGGTAATGCACAATGACAAGTGAGTCCCATCTGGCAGGGATTTGCCTGATTAAGCGAGTCTGGCACTGACATGTGGGGAATAGTGGGCCTAACTGCTGTTTTGACTTTTTTTTCAATTGCTTTCCCGCCTCTGGCTGGCAGCCTGGAATCCCCATTTTCCTCATTATCTTTTTTTGCTTTCAAAGAAAATATCCTTTCTTCGGAATCACTACTACTCTATGGCTATACTGTTAAGATCTTTTATTTCTGTTCTTAACCTATCTGATGCTAGTGTTCTCAAATTTCGGTCAAAGTTCTGAGGTGAACACCTTGTAAACCAAATAATGAACTCAAAATTGTTTTTACAAACAAATTAATGAAACTGAGAAGTGGATGATATTTGTGTGCTCGTGCTTCCATAGGTCTGTCTAGGAGTCTTCTGTGATGTAACTTAATACAAAGAGAGTCCCAATTGATCATAGTACGACAGTGTAAGAACAGCACATCGCACTGTATTATGAACTGGGTTACGGTAGTATGCTTTATTTGTATTACTATTAGGTTCTTTGAAAACAGATTACACCTATCACCATTCTGAACTATAATGCAGACCTCTAAATCTGCCGCGAGTAATTCCGGACGGAGGAAGTATTAGAATAAACTGGCTACATGGATGGATATAATTCGGATTGCAACTCATAGGCCTACCACATGGTATTTTCAAACATATTAAATTCAGTATATGATGACAAACAAGACACTAAAAACACTTTTACAGTGTGGCACAAAAAGTTGATACAAACCTCTGGGCCATATAAGCATATACAACTGTGAAAGCTCCCATAGCACAAGCGCGGGCACTGAATAAAAAGACAGCTGTCAGTAGTTCATTCTGATGAAGCACAAGTGGTCCAAGGAAACAGCAGCAGATGAACAGCAAGCCAATCAACAAGAACAGCAGACACAGTTAGACCAGGAATCTCTGAGAGCATTAGAGAAACGAGTTAGGACAAATTCCGTAGCAAGTCACACACACTGGGTAAATAAACGGACAATTGTATACTACCTGCGGAACTAGTAATAAATGTATCTTTGCAAATATTGTCATCTTTCTCAATCTTCACATATCTCAGCCCAAATGCACAGCTTCTATTTGCATCACCGAGTTGTGAGCTCAGCAAGACTAGCGATAAGCAAAGGAATTTATGTACAAACAAACCAAAGAAGAAGAGTTGATCTGCGCAATTTTCGTGACAATGGATTGTGTAATGCAGCAACACTACCAGATTTGGAGCTCATGGTATCATCATCTGTATATACTCCTCTCTCACTGGAAGAGGATGATCAACTTTGGGTTCTCGCTGGTATGTGAGAATTCCAGGAGGAAGAGCTGCTTGGTTTGCCTTAGCAATTCTCTCCAGTCCAAGCCTATCAAACATTCTGGCGACTCGGGAGTATTTCCAAAAAATGGAAGGAAGAGGAAGCATGGAAGGGCGGTCAATGCTAGCAACCACCTCAAACTTGGTGCAGATATGACAACCTGCAATAGGAAATACTTCATTATTACGTACAACGGTACAAACATTAAATAAAATTCAGAAGTAGAAAATTGCAAATGTATCAGTCTGATACCCATGCAAGTGAAGCCTCCAGCACTGCCAATGGTTAAACAAAAAATCATCCAAGTGCCACCATTTTGTGCAGGAAAAAACTCCTAAAACCAAGATGAAAACACATGCCTGCCACCCACGCAAACGAGAAATCTAAGGGCCATCAAGCATAAATAGTCGGGAGATAAAGGACTTAGGAAAACTATTCCAGTAGTAAACAGAGTTCAACCAGTCCTGAAAGGCTGAAACCAAAAATAATAATACAGCTTCTTCAGGGGTTAATTTGGTATACTGTTACAATTATAAACCCGTGCACCAGATCATATTGAATGTCATCTTGCAATTCCAAACAGACCAAACTCTCCAAAATGACATGATTGTATGTTGGGAATATGAATGTCAAATTTATATAAGAAAGTCAGCATGGTTACGGTCATAACATTCTAACGTACTCGAAAACCAGAACATGGAAGTGCACGCATATTTTTGGAAACAAAGCCAGAAAACACTGCACTTGATTTTCTGGGCAGAGATTTTCCATTCCACCCACACCAGTGCTACATCAAATGACTTCTGCACCCAACCCATGCCTGCATAAACAAGAACAAGTGCTTGCATTTTTCCTAAATCCCATGGCTGCAAGAGTGTCATCATGGTGTACATTTTCCATGTAAGCAGAGTTGTTCATCGGTTCAGCAATACACAGACCAGTCTGTAACAAGCTTTTTTGTTAGGTAAGTATTTGCTTGTCTTAAACTCCAGCTGGAAATATAGCACGGACAATAGATATGTACTTAGAGATGCTTAAATCATATGAAGTATGACTTACCGCATATATTAAGATCTGGAAGTTAAATTTGCCCCTAGAGCTCAAATTTTGCACTTTAAAACATATATAAATGGTATCATGATAAGAGCAATGGCATGCCGGACCTAGTATCCCGATCCAATTATCATTCTGGAAATAGTGAGCATTTCTTAATTTCATATTGCCCCCACAAAGCAGCCCGAAGTTAGCATACTGAGAGCAATATTTTTTTTGAGCTGTTTGTTTTCTTACACGGCCACCATTGAGCTAATACAACAGGTGCGACTACGAAAGAGACTTGTTATCAGACACTTCTTGTGTTTCTGCTAGATTATCTCTGGTTAGATGTCTATTGTTCACCAAAAGGCAAGGAAATATACCTTGGGAGAAATATGCAGTTTCCAGGAAGCTATGGACAGGCAGAATGCCTCTGCATAGAGCATATCAAGATCCAGCCTCAATGGTGCAATGCATCACCATAAAAACTGAGTAAATAAAAGCTGACCAAAAGGACAAGGAATATGCAGTTTCCAGGTAGCAAGCCTCTGCATGAGCATCTCAAGATCCAGGCTCAATGGTGCCACCCAGCACCATAAAAGTTGAGTACATGAAAGCTGAACAACAAGACAAATGGAAGAAATGAACTCAAATTTATTAAAGGTCCAGGCCATTTTCAGGAAATTTATTGAGCAAATATATATTCCTGTAACATAAAGTGATCCGTCCATGTTTTCCATGAAAGTGATCTTTCCATTCTTCTAGACTGCACCCTTCATAGAGATATATCTGCACTGCTTGCAACAGATGAAGTACAATTCTAAATACGGAAGTCATGCACAGACAACATGACATACAAGCACCAGACAAAATGCAAGAAAAACTTTTGACAGCAAGCTGTAATAAACATTCAAGAACCAGTTCAATGTCACAACAAGTGTGCATTACAAAGGAAATGCAATGTAGATATCTGGATCAACTTTCAAGTAAGAAACACAATAACAAAAAAAATCAAAAGATTCGTCTCAATAAGATGGGCCCAATTGTCCAGGATCACTTATGCAATTTTAAGCAATCATAAACTAGAGACATTTAATCCTAATCAATTTTGTAGAAAATAACAGCAGAATGCTGTTATCATACATCTTTCCAATACCAAGGTGCATGAAATTGAGCGGCAGCTGAAGTGCCTCTAAGAGTAAGGTCCCCTACAAAGTAGTTAGAGCACGAGCCTAGGCCTCTGGTGCTTTAACATTCCGCAACCTGCTGGAACGGCGGACTGGGGTCATCGCCTCATCCTCCTTATTCCTCTGCAAAATAAGTCCACAACAAGTTAAAGATTGAAATTATATTATGAGTGAACTAGGGTGAAAAGATAAGACAATTGCAGCTTACTTTCTTGGCAGAGATCTTCTCGTAGGTGGTGAAACTACCATAGGATGATGTGGAATATGACTCCCTCTTTGACATCGGCTCGAGACTGAGGCTCTCTTCCTCTTTCGCCTTCCTCCTCTTGCCATGGCCAGATGATAAGCTGCTGCTATACTGAGAAAAACCAGAGTTACCAAATCTTTCAGGTTCTTCCATCTTAGAACTCTGAAATTGTGAAGACTTGTTAAGATGAACCTCACTGCTCCCTGAACCAGATTGAGCCGCGGTCTGTTCCAGATTCTCAGATGGTGGTGTATTGGCATTTGTGGGAACCTGAACTTGCTTCTTCCTCATGTAAAGGGCGGCCACACCAGTTGACAGAACAATAACAGCAGCAAGAGCAACACCTACTGCAGCAGGCTTTGATATTTTGTCCAAATAGCCTGACCATATACTCGAATCCGACTCTGAAGCACGATATGCCTCCTGCTCTTCCTTGACATTAGCATGATCTTCCTCAGACTCATCAGTTTCAACATCTTGCTCTTCCAGATTCTCAATTTGCTCAGGCTCTCTAGTGGACTGAGAGGGGATATTCAAATTCTGACTGAAAGATGCCATCTCTTCACCATAGCTAGCTTGAGCTTCTTCTGCTATCTCCTCATCAAGTTCCTCTACCTCACCATAGCTACCTGGAGCCTCTTCTGATATTACTTCAACATCAAGCTCCTTTGCTACATTGTAGTTGTATGATGCATCATCATCGATTGCTTCTTCTTCCACTGCATCATCATCATTTGATTCTTCTTCCACTACAACATCACCTTCTGCCTCTGCAGTTAAGACTGTATTGCTTGCTGAAACAAAATCCTGGATCTTCAATTCCTTGTTACCAAAAGGTTCTTCACTTGGCATTGATATTGTTTCAGCAAAATTGTAGTAGAAATCAGGACCATGGTCCGTATCCGCAGATGATGCGGCACTCAAATTCGCTGCAAAGTGAGGACCAAAAAACTCTTGTTCTTGCCTAAAAGCAAGAGCCTCCCAGTAGGATGTGATCGAATCCAACGAACTGCTTGACCATTGTTTCAACCAAGCAGCCAACTCCACAGGGTGCAATTCTTGAACTGAAAGAAAGTTTGTCACCTTGGACAAGGCGGCGTTTGACATGACCGGAGAGTCTGGCGGCAGCGGCACAGACACAAAAGCAGCAGCCATGAATAGAATCAAACCAGCAGCTAGCAGGAATCTCGGCAGAGACCTCTTGGCTGGAGCTTGCCCGGAGCTCAATCCAAGCTCCAGCTCCGGAGTAAGTGCACGAGCTTGCGGAGAAATCGCCCTAGGCTCCCGCGCTAAGGCGCGAGCACGCGGGGAAGTCGGCGTGGGCTCCGATATTGGTACAGGAGTCATCGGTGAACCCGGTGCAGGCTCCTCCGGAGAGTGAACAGCCGCTGCATCTCCGACCGCAGATGGAGATGCCAAAGGAGATGGCTCCTCCAGCAAGTGTTTTGGCTGCTGCACTTGCTTTTGTTCCTCCTCCGCTAGCTCATCCTCCTCCGTGGTAGTGGTGTCGGTTTCCTCGCTGCTCTCGGAGGAGAAGCCCTCCTCGAGCCGCCTAACGCCACTGCCACCGTGCCGATACATCTCAATGCGAGGGTTGGGCTTGTAGTGCAGGAACCGAGGCCTTGGCGATGTGTAGTTCGTCTTGGGGTCGTACACAGCCGCCTGAGATGGCTCTGCATCCACCAAATCAGCGGCCACGTGGTGGTGATTCCCGCACGCAGGATTCTCCATCCTCGTGTCCTCCCCACCGTACGAGGCCTCGGACGCGGTGGCGAGAGGGGCGGGAGCCGCCCCGTCGAAGGAGAGACGCAGACGGCGTGCGGGACCCGCATCGGGCGGTCCCTTGGGCTTGTGCGCGAGGTCGCGAGGGGACGAGGGGGCGAGGAGGTGCGTCTGCTCGTTGCGCTCCCCGAGCACCTTCTTCCTCGGCGAGGCGGAGGCCGCGACGGCTTTGGATGTGGCGGAAATGGTTGGCGCCATGAAGTTCTTCACGCCGCTGGCTCGTGCCTTGGGTGTCCTAGCCCCCTTTTCCTGCTGCTCGTTCTCCTTCTCGCCGAAGGACCTCCGCGGCGACGCGAGGCACCCGCAGACGCCGCCGCTCTTGGACACGGACGAGCTTCTGTGCGGACAATCTGCAGATGAGGATGGACTAATTAAGAGCTTGGATTGGATACTAACCGGACCGTCCAGAGAAGAAACGAATAGGGAGGGAGGTAGAGGAGGAACATTACCGGCGGGCTTGAAAGGACTGGAGCCAGCGCTCCTTCGCATGGCGCAGCACGAGCTCGCCGGTCCCGGAGCTGCGGTTGCCATCTCGCCGGAGAGAAATCGCAGACCAGGCAATCTAACTCTTCTCCTTATTTCTCTTCCTGAAATCTCTCCGGTGTTTTGTCCTTGGAGTATGCGGAGCAGCGGGGGATTGATGAGTTGAAGAGGTGCGATCTTCGGGAGGACCGGAGGAGGAGGGGATTTTGTTTGATTTTGTCTGTAACGGTCAGATTTGGGGGAGAAGAATCGAGAGTCCTTTGCCAAGGTCTTTATTGAAAGAGGCAGGGGAGGAGTGACCGTTGGGCCGACGATAAGAAGTACGGAGTACTCCGTACTCCAAAATGGAGGGGACCTCACCTCGGCACCTCGCCCTACCTGGAAGTGAGATTGAATCCGTGGATTCTGACCGTTGCGTTCGTCTCAGTCGACCGTTGCCACCCTCGCAAATTGGTACCCACACTATGGATTAACTAACTTTGCCGTACAAAAGACTAGCTTTCCGGTTATACAATAACTGTTTAGAAATTTTGTTGCACGAATAATACCGATTTGGACCGATGCGGCATTTTGAAGCGAACTCGCGCTTTACATGATGCGGCATGATACAGTTTTTCTTTTACTGTTCGTTTTTTTTTAGAAAATTATGACGCACGCACGTTCTCGCGCTGGCTTCTCCGCGCGACGCTCTTGAGCGCAGCAGTAGATGCGCTCGAGCTGGCGCTAGGTGCTGCGGTTGAGCTGGGTGACTAGGTGCATGCATGCATGCATTTTTTCTACTGCCCACACTAGCTCCTGCTGCATCTACGGGAATGGTGTGTGCTAGCGCTAAGTGCTGATGCTTAGCTAGGTGGCTAGGTGCATACATTCTATTTTTTTTCTTTCTTTTTCTACAAAATTGTAACGACATTCTTTTTTCTTTCTTTTTCTACAGAAATTGTAACGACAAACATGTTTGCGCTCTCGTGGTCTTGTTCCCCGTTGCTGTCGCGTCCGTCCATGGTGCCCTCACCGCCGTCCACTATGCCCGCTTCCTCGTGCCCCCGCCCTGAGCCGTGCCCGCCGCCTCGTGTGGCCCAGTCGCCCCCGTGCGCCATCCCCGCCACCACGTGCCGCCCCAG
The DNA here is from genome assembly GCF_000005505.3 of Brachypodium distachyon. Lineage (NCBI taxonomy): Eukaryota > Viridiplantae > Streptophyta > Magnoliopsida > Poales > Poaceae > Brachypodium > Brachypodium distachyon. The sequence goes on along the minus strand of NC_016131.3, from coordinate 9,615,619 downwards.
CCGGCGCCGGCCAGCGCCGCATTCTTCTCTGCACGCCTCTCCCATCGCCTCCACGAGCCGTACCTGTCGCCTTCGCGCGCGGTAGATGTCGCGCCTTGGCTGCTTGCTCATTCTGCCCGCCGGTAGTGGGGGGCGAAAGAACGCTCCTCGCCCACAAGGACATAATCGATTTGTCGGCGTCGTAGCTAGCTGTTTTATTTTTGTTCCGGGACGAATCAGGCTGCTTGTCCGCCAATCGTAATCGAGAGGTGGATTCCGCAGTGATGTCTCTGCCACAAGGCTTGCATGAGAGAGGAGCCCCGGCAAGATTCAGTGTTACGACGACGGAATCGAGCGGTGGGTGCTATATTTTGATTGAAACAGACATACATATAATGGTTAAATGTGTCCATTAGGGTGTGGCAGTTTGTGTTCAGTAGAGATGGCAATTTATCTGTATTATGCATGGCAAATCATGTTCATCAAAGGTGGCATTTTGTCTGCAATAGAGGTGGCAATTTGTGTTCACCGGAGGTGCCAATGAGTGTGCATTAAGGATGGCAATGAGTGTGCGTTTGGGTGGCAATTTATGTACATCTGAGGCTGGCAATTTGTGTGCATTAGGCGTGCTAATTATATGCATTGGAGAAAACAAAGATATAGATTTGTGTGTGTCGTTTCAAATGAATGTGGTAGTTTAATTTGGAGTGAAGGAAATGTGGGATACAATGGTGGGTGCTAGGGTTTAACCGAAATGGATGGACGTACATGGTTATGTGTGTTCATTAGAGGGTGGCAATCTGTGTTCATTAGGGTGTGACAATTTGTGTGTACTATGGGTGGCAATTGCGTTCATTAGAAGGTGACAAATTATGTGTATTAAGGTGACAATTTGTGTTCACTAGGGGTGACAATTTCTGTGCATTAAGATGTCAATTTGTGTGCATTAAGGATGGCAATTTGTGTTCATTAGATGATGACAATTTATGTGCATGAGGGGTGGTTATTTTTGTTCATTAGGGTGGCAATTTTTCTTCATTAGAGGGTGACAATTTGTGTGCATTAGGGGTGCCAATTTGCATGCAATAAAAGAGACATGTAGATAAGGTTTAAGTGAGATCATTTTAAATGGAGATGGTATCTTAATTTGGAGTTGAGGACACGCGGGATGCGGTGGTGGCGTGGACGATTTTTTACCGAAATATATGTGCATTGTTATCGTGTTCATTTGAGAATGCAAATTATATTCATTAGGGATGATGATTTGTGTGTATCAGGGGCGGCAAGGGAGATAGGGTTTGTGTGAGATAGGCTGAGCTGACGCGGATTGACCGGCACCGTCACGTATTGTGCCTATAGCGCAGCCGTCGCGTGATATTGCAACTTTATATGTTGGAGAGTGGCAACTTTACATATTACATCGTGGCAACTTCATATACCGTAGGTTGGCAACTTTTAATATGATACTTTTTTGGCCGAAACATATCAATATGTGAAAAGACCTCGATGTCGCCTAGAGGGGGGTGAATAGGCGTTTAAAAACTTTTACAGAATTGGCTCTATATATCCTAAATGCGGAATTAAACTAGTCGGATATTTTCAAGCACAAATCATTAATATGCTAGGCTCAACTATAGTGCACCAACTAATTAAGCTATAACACGATGATCACTTATATTAAACAACAAGCTAGCACAAGATATATAAAATAATATATGACTTCAAGCGTGATGGCAATCACAAATTAAAGCTCAAGTGAATGAACTCGGCTTAGGAATACCCAAGGCAAGTGGAGACGATGATTTATCCCGATGTTCACTTCCTCGGAAGTTAATCACCGTTGGAGAGGTGCATGCACCACAAAGAAAGGGCACACCCAACTCTTTGAGCCTCCCACACCAAAGTAGGAGCTCAATCACTAAGATGGTTAGCTTCTTCCTCCACTCCGGAGATGGCAAGACCCACAACCACTTCACAAAGCCCACAAAGGGGAACCTCGAGCCTCTTCACAACCTCCACGAAGAGGTCACCGGGGCAACAATCACTAAGCCGTCTAGGAGGAAAACCTCCAAGAGTAACAAGCTCACGGACTCTCACTCGAACTAATCAAGGTGGAGAGCTCAAATCAATGCACCAAATGCAAGGCAAGAACACAAGAAATGCTCAAATCCCTCTCTCTCAAATCTCACCCAAATCAACAAATGTCTTAGAGAAATTAGAGAGGAAGAACAAGGGAGGAAGTCAACAAATGATTCCCCCAACTAGATCCACAAAATCCCTTCAAATAGATGGAAGATTGGGGCTTGGGAGAGGTGGAAAAAGCTCAAGAGAATGGTGGAAAATCGGATCTAGGAGCTTACCTGCCTGTTGGGGAAGAAGCCCCTTATATAGGGGGTTCCCCCGAATCTGCACGTTGAGGCCAGATTCCACAGCCCGAAGGGCACTCGGAGGTTCCGGACGAAATCCAGAGCAAAAACTCGAGCAGGGAAAAACGCTACTGGACTCACCCGGAGGTTATCCCGGAGTCAGCCCGTAATCCGGACCAGCCAGGAATTAGCCTGGAAGTTCCGGCCTACAAAAGACTGCAGAAACACTCACACGAAAATGGTAATAACTTTTGCATACGAATTCCGATTTCGATGAACTTGGACTTGTTTCGAAGAAGACAACAAGATCTACAATTTAGCATAGAAAACCAGCAAAGATCAACCAAAAGAGATGATGCAAACTATGCAAAGGTTTGAGCACTCTACGCACGATGAGTACAAAGCTACCGCCCGAAAGCCCCTTTTGATAGAATGGCTATTGAACCTATAAACCAGTCTCCCACCAAACTCCTTGAGACCGGCAAAACCAGGAAACCTAGCTAAGATATACCATTGCCTTGAGAGTCCACTTTATGTTGATGTAGGCGTTCATGCTTGTCTCACGTTGGAATCCTCCACTTCATCACGGTCACTTTGTGAAGATACTCAATTTTCTCCCCCATACTCCAATGTGGGAGACCTTCACTTTGATCACATCTTCACATGTACATTACAAACAAATTGATGGCAAGCTTCAATCATTTACTCTCTTTGTATGCTCATCTTGAACTTGTACACTTCAACCTTGACGACCGTCTCCATATGGGCTATAAAAGTTTGTTCCTGCAAAGCTCTCCCATATGTATCACCTAACTCTCAACCAAGTAACATTTACATAGTATGGGTTAGTCCACCCGTTCAATATACAATTGCTTACCATATGTTTCATGCATATAATCCTCGAGGTATTTTTCTTGAACTTGCTCTTCCAACCTTGATGAATCATCACCACTTGATGTCATCTCTCATGGGCTATATGAAATCTTCCTTTTTGATCCAAACCCCGGAGTTGCACCTAACCCACATATAGATATACCAAATACATAGTTTATGGGTTAGTTCACAAAACGCAATTGACAAATGTTTACCATACCACTAGATCTCATGTGGTACATAATTACGCTTGTGAGTTGACCAACTTGAATCCAATATTTGCACTTCTTCTTGGTCAACCTTTATATTTCCTTATCACTATCTTTATGATATCATGAATATCACTTTAGTCCTCTTCATCTTCTAACACAAAATCTTGAGACACCAAATGGATTCTTCACTCGATTACTTGCTCCATGACTTGGTTAACCATGACTCAACTCATGAGCTCAACATAGCATTATCATGAAACCATATGTTGAATCCTTATCTTCAGGGGCAGAGGCAGGGACCAGGCCAGCCCTGGCCCTGGCCCCCCCTAAGATTTTGAATTTCTATTTGAGTTCCTGCATAACTTTGCGATTTCACCATATGAGCTTCATATTTTTATGTTTTGCCCCCCCCCCCAATAAATAATCTCTTCTATTCTGGCCCTCCCTAAAAGTTTTTCCCGCCTCCGCCACTTCTTATCTTGTAATCATTCTCTCAAGATATTAATCCTTAATGGGAACTTCACTTTCTTCTTCTTGACAATATTTGATCCACTCATTGGAATCCAATAACTTCATGAATTCAATTCAATATACTTTGCTTACTAGCATTCCTTCGTATAAAGATCAATGCAAACCCTTATCCATATGGATTGTCATCGGTTACCAACACCACACATCCAATTGTCAACAACTCAATGTATACCTTTATCTTCATGACATTTATCATTGAATTAACCAAGTGGTCTTCATGCATTGCCTATGTAACATTCCTTCAAATACATCTCAACTCAAACATTAGTCCATAGGGATTGTCATTAATTACCAAAACCACACATGGGGCAACATGCACATTCAATATGAGATCTTGTTTCGAAGATTTCATCGGAACAAAATTAACCACGAAGTCGACAGATCTTAAATGTAATGTTCGGTTTGAGAGATATAACATTTTAAAGTTGTATTTGACAAAATAGGAACACGCACAGGCAGCTGAGCTATTGCTGCGAGCGGCATGCATGCATTTGCGCATGGGCTTCTACTGCCGCTGGCATGCTTGCCTCTGCTTCTAGCGGCTTGCATGCATGGTGCATACGAGCGGATGACTTAACACGAGCACGTTCGCGCGTTATTCCAGCCCTTTTTTTTGGTTTTTGAGGGAACGACATGATCTAACTAAAGTCGATGAAGAAATCATTTGTTGGAGTCTCTGCACAGAAACACATGGTTTGTCAAAAAAATGGAAGTGCTACATGTAAAGATAGGAAAAATGGTGGACAAACCACCGCCATTAGATAGGATCATTATATTAGTAAAAAAGCTTTACTTCAATACTCGTGAAACTTTTTAAGAGATTCATAAACTTCTTCGAATTAGACACATGAATATTATTTCAAACGCGGAACTTTTTGTTTTGAAATTCATTAACATTTATTACCAAACAAACAAACACTACATTAAAAACATTTACACATTTCTTTCAAACACATGGACAATTTTTTACTTTTCCGATTATTTTGTCCTTATATTTTGTTGTCCTTACTGTACCGTTAAAATTCTGGTACTTTGAGAATTTTGTGGCCAAAATTTCCAAATCTGAACATAGTAAGTCAATACCTCCTTTTCCATCGGCCAAATTTAGCAAAAGCTTTGACGCTATGACAATAGATCATCTCATCCGTACTCAAAAACAATATTTCCTGCAAAATCATCAGTTCCCTTGGCATAGATTATCTTTGGTTACAATTGCCCTCAGATAAATTTCCCTCATTAAATGGTAACAAACAAATATAAGATCTAACAGCCTAACTAATTTAGATGATGTGGATCGGCATCATGTTTCCCCTCGGTACCTGTCATTTTGCTTATAACTAGCTAAATGCACGTCCATTGCTACATAATTAAAAAAAGATAGTATATATTACATGGGTGAGATTTTAATATTTATGTGTTTATATTTTCTAGTTTTATGGTAAAAATATGAAAAAGTTATTTCAGAAAACAAATATCACAAAAGTATATGTAAACCAATCAACCATAAACAAAATAACACAATACATGTATACACCATATTGAGGCCCCGTTCGTTTCATCCTACCCCGACGGGGATCAACAGGGTATAACGGAATTATAGGCAAGTTTCCCTTGATTCCCGGTCAATCCCGCTCGAACCCGACCTAACCGAACAGGCCCTGAATGGGCGGAAGTCAAGTGATCGACTAAGGAGCTAAGTAGAAATCTTTGTAGGGTGAACGACGACCACCAACTCAACTCGTTTATAGAAGTGTAAAGATACATACATGAACATTTGTTTTGGAAGTCCTAAACATTTGTTTGAAATACATAAACATTGTTTAGAAGTTGATTACTCCCTCCGATTCTAAATTGTTGTCGAAATATTAAATGTACGATTAACATTTATTTTTAGTTCCCAAGAACACACTGCATTTATTTGGTGGTGAATTTGCCACCGGTGGCGCGCAGCACCATCGTCTCAACCGTAATCCCCGGTCCGATCCCCAGCATCACACCCAGACCGTGGCGTCCCTCCGCGTGTTCGTCATGGCGTCGCCGTATCTCGTCCAGCACGAATACCACGGTCGGTCCGGACATGTTCCCGTACTCGGTCAGCACGTGGCGGCTCGCCGCCAGCTTCTCGGGCCCCAACCGGAGCTCCGCCTCGACGCCGTCCAAGATCGCCCGCCCGCCTGGATGCACCGCCCAGAAAAGGTCCTTCCAGTCACCGCCGCTCAAGCCGAGCGGCGCCAGCGCGTCAGCCACGCACCGCTCGATGTTCGCTCGGACCAGCGACGGCAGCTCCACGGAAGGGCGGAAGACGACCCCGTCCTCGCCGAGCCGTCCCGTCGCGACGTGCTCGGACTCCGGAATCACTGTCTCCCACGCGCCCAGCATCTCGAAAATCGGGCGCTCGACGCCTTGGACGAGTTCGGGGTCGGCGCCGACGATCACGGCCCCAGCGCCGTCGCCGAACAGGGCTTGCATGATAATCGTGTCGCTATCGGCATCGCCGTCGGGCGCGCGGAGCCAGACGAGGGTGAGCTCAGCGCAGGCGACGAGGACGCGCGCGCCGCGGTTGTTCTCGGCCATGTCCTTGGCGAGGCGGAGCGCGGTGGAGCCGCCGTTGCAAGCGCTGAGGTAGAGCATGGCGCGGCGGACGGTGGGGGCCAGGCCCAGGAGGGACGCGACGCGGAGGTCGGCGCCCGGCACGTGCGCGCCGGAGGACGTGCTGACGACGAGGTGGGTGATGTCCGTTGCCGGGCGGCCCCACTCGGCGATCGCCTTGCCCGCGGCGGCCGCCGCGAGCTCGGGGACGGCGGTGGCAAGAATGCGCATCCGGGTGTCCAGGGATGGCAGCTTCCGGTCCGTGAGCTCGGGGTGGCCTCCCAGCATCTCCTCCGTGTGGTGGAAGTAGCGCTTCTCGATGCCCGAGCTTTGACCTGATCCAATACACGTAACGTAAGTACAGGACGCGGCTTGCCCGTCGGAGACTCGGAGTAACAGAGGGGAAGAGGCAAGCCGCATCCGTAAGTACAGAGCGGGTAGATGGAATTAACACTGGAGCTAGCTAGGCATAATTACGTACAGATTCTGTTGAGCTTGGATTTGAGCTTGGTGAGGTGCTCTGCGTTGGCGAGGCGGAAGTAGTAGTCGGCGTACTCGTCCTGCCGCACGCAGATGGCTGGGTTCGCCGTGCCGATGGCAAGCACGGAGGCCGGTCCGTCCGCGCGCTGCGCCTCCCGGATCTGCTGGGTCGCGCTAGCAACGCAGCTTGCCGTCATCTTGGACTGCGAGTGGACGTCTTGGAGTGTCACCGGAGTTGGCAAAAGTAAGATCACCTGTACTTATGTTGCAGCATATGTGTGTGCGTGCAGCCAGATCAAAAATATAGTTGGAGCTGTACCATTGCATCAAAGGCAAACTTTATACTCACTCCGTCCAACAACGTCTCGCCTTTAACTAAATTTGGAATGCATCTATACATTATGTCATGTCTAAAAAAAATACACCATGTCATGTCTAGATACATTCAAATTTTTGTCACTATGTCATGTCTAGATACATCCAAATTTTAACAAACTTGAGACGTATTTTGTTGGATGGAGGAAGTACGAAGGTTCAAATTGCACGTTAAATCTGAGAGCTTGTGTAGTCGTGTGCACGTGCTAGTCATTCAGCGTGGAAACACGTACACAACGCGAGGAACTAGATGCCAGTGTCTGGAAATTGTTATTTCTTTTCCAACTTAAACTTATACTCTCTTCGTCCAACAAAAGATGTATGAAATTTGTTAAAATTTGGATGTATCTAAACATGATTAATATATAAATATATTTAAATTTAGTCAAAATATTCGAAACATCATTTGTTGACATGAAGAAGCATAATACTACTTCTCTCTTCCTAAATTCTTATCGAACGGGAGAGGTGGGGTGTGAGGAGTGAACTTCACTAGAGATATATAAACCACGATTACACATAGGACGACGAAAACAGAAATTGCACCCTATGTGCGACACACGTACATACGATTTATTTCACGTTCAAACTTAGAAATAAATGTCACTTCCTCCGTTTCATAATTCTTATCTCAAATTTGTCAAAAAATGATATATCTATTACTAAAAAGTGTCTAGGTTCATGTAAGACTCCGACAAAAATTATGGAACGGAAGAAGTATTTCATGAAACTCGACTCCAAAATAAAAACACATAGTAATCCTATAATTAATCCAACCATATATAAATCGTACTACTATTTACTACTGTTGTTTCGTAAACCGACAACAGAAAATGAATTGACAGCGATACCCAAATCACGTTTTGGAGTGATATAGAATATGAATTGCTTATATTCTTCAAAACAAAAAATATTTTCTGACACTTTTTTTACATTCAATTTCCTGATGAGCGAGCATGCATTTCGGATGAGCCCGTCACGTGAATTTCATTGGACCATGTCCCTTCTTAGTTGGAAGTTGGGCACGTACGTGCAGAAATTGAAGATGTGATTTATTAATTGGTACTTGATTTATCTGGTTTATCTGGAGAGTGACGACCGGTTAATTGAAGAGAATTTTTATTTTATTTTCTAATTTTTCGTTCCCCAACTATCAAAACTGGATAACATTGGTTCTTAGTCCTCTAGAATACATTTTTCGTCATTTAACTATCAAAAGTACTCCCTCTGATACTAAATTCTTGACTCAAATTTGTCCATATATGGATGTATCTATTCAAAAAAAACGTATAGATACATGTAATATTTCGACAACAATTTAGGATCGGAGGAAGTATTTGAATTGGGATTCGCCACATCATCCGCCAAGCTAAGGTCAATTTCTTTTCTATCCCTTCCATTGGCTTATTGTCACAAAAAAAAAGAATCTTGAGAAGAAATGCGGGAGGCAAAGGTCAGAGCGACGGGGTCAGCAGTTCGCGGCAACAGAAAGATGGTTTCGACAATGGGTAGGACGCTATGGGTGTATCTCGATTCTATCCAAAACCCATCTTGCCAAAAATTTTGTCATGATTGTAGCCAATAATTTGGCAAGACAATGACTTTTTGCTAACTCGAGTTAATTTTTTGCTTTTTGGCCAACTCATGGTCCACCAAAACCTTCGACAATTTTTTCCCTAACCAAATGTTGACAAAAATTGATAGGACAAGAATTGACATAAACCAAACACACCATATAACCGTGCCAGGGCTGGCTTGGCCCGGCTCGTGTGCCGTGCCTTGGCCAGGATTCGTCTTATGCAGTACCTGGCGGGCCTGCACCGTGCCGAGCCGGGCTAGCCGCGGCCGTCTCAGGAGAGGGAGGAAGAAGGGACCATCAAAGCAAGCTTAATTTTTTCTTTTAAATATAAGCAAGCTTAAATAAACTCCAATCGTTTCAGTTACCTGAGTACTACTTCCTCCGATCTTAAATTGTTGTCGAAATATTACATGTATCTAGACACTTTTAAAAACAGACACATCTATATTCGGGCAAATTTGAATCAAGAATTTAGGATCAGAGGGAGTACTAATTTGGAAAAGAGTCTATGCATATATTACTCCCTACGATTCTAAATTTTTGTCTCAAATTTATCCAAATGTGAATGTATCTACTATTAAAAGTTGTCTAGATAATGAAATATTTTGACAATAATTTAGGATTGAAATACACTGGGACCAGTAAACCAGTGTCTTTGTTGCCGTAAAAAAACTTCCTTTACTCGCCGCTGCGTACGCCGGTGCCTCTGCTTTTACTTCAGAGTTTTACAAGTCTTTTCCTTCAAAGTTGTAGTCAGAAACAGAAGGGCAGCGTCCTCGAACATCACCCAGGCTTCCCTGGATATAGATCTCGACAACGTGAGTACGTGACCGATCATCATCCAGCCCAAGAGAAGACGACTCAGCATGCAGCCTGTTCACCGGGGTCTGATCTTTTGCTAGATCGATGCCACGACGGCCCCCACGGCACTGCGCTGCGGCGGGCAACCCTGACGGATCACATGCACACACTCCCCTGTTTCTCGCGGAGGGCAAAACGAGACCAAACCGATCCTCACCGCAAAGCATACCTACAGCCAGCACGTTTCCCCGTCAACACTTCTCGCCAGTCCCCAGAGGCCAGGATGCCAGGGTAAAGAAGCGCGCAGCAGCTGTACGCGGACCGATCAACGCACGTCAAGAAACCATGCAGCTGGCACTCCTGGCAGCAGTATAGACTACAGAGCGTAGCACAGTGACCAGACCAGACCTGCATGCCAGGCCAGTCCAAAAGGCCTTCTCTGATAGCTGACCGGAGAGGGCCGGGCATGCAGCCAGAGCCAGGGGGCCGACGTGACCGGACCGGATGGGAACGGACCGAGACCGACGGGACTGAACAGAGACGACCCCAAGGCTAATAAGTAAGATCGATCAGATGCAGAAGTAGCAGTAGTCCAATATTGATCGATCCACCGGACACCGATTCGATTGGTCCAAAGCTACGACGTCCCCACCTGCAATCTGCTTCATCTCTCTCGCCGCATATGCCCAAGGTGGTGTGACATTTCAATGGCAGGAAGCCTCGAAATTTGCTACTCAATCAAGTAATCCCTAGCCTGTAAATATAGCTATACCAAAATACATTAACAATGTCACAATTTTTGAAATTAATTTTTCACACGTGTAGTTCCTCCGTTCCAAATCCAAAGTATAAGGCGTAATTTTTTGTTGGCGGCCAAATTTTGTAAACTTTGACGAAACTTATCTTCAAAAATATTAACGTCTACTATTTCAAATGAGTACACTATGAAGATATATTTCATGATAGTTCTAGTGATCTTGATACAAGACTTCCGCCTTTGTGTGTGCACAAAATACATTAACAATGTTACGAGTTTTGAAATTATTTTTTGGCTTTAAATTAAATGGTTTTGCCCGTTGGAAAAATAACATGGTAAAAAAGTGCTAACACCAAAATTAATTTGTTTTAACAAATTTCTCAAACTTATTCTTTAATCGAGAAAATTAATGCAAAAAACTGCTTTCCTTTCACCTAGGAGCACATGTTTTAGGATGCAACTTTGAATACTCTTGGGTTAGATCTAAGTCGTAAAAGAAATTCTCATCAATTTTTTTTGCACAAAAATAAATTGTCATTCAGAATGATGCACGGTTTAATATATAAAATTGGTCAACTTAGGAATAAATATTGCCATAATTACTCTCTCTCTCTCTCTCTCCAGGTTTCAGAATAGTTAATCTTTTGACCTATCTTTTCACCCAATTTTTTTTGTTCTTCTATATTCTCGATAGTCATTGTATTCCAATTTTATCTTCTATTGAACTTTTCTAAATGCATGTACCCCCAACAAGCCCCTCCTATGATTACATGTAAAAAACAATACGTTATACCCAACTAGGAGTACTCCAGCTAGCCAGACACTCATATGACAAGTCAACTCGAAACATATCGAAAATTAAGTTTTCCATGACAACCATGGACATTGGGAAGATCCCATCGACGCAGGGCAGCGCGCTTCTCTTACTTTAAGGCGCATACCCCATAGGCCACATCTCAGTGCGCACCGCTCGGCAGACGTTGGGTGAACAAGGCCATGCACAGTGTGAGCCAAAAGGCTTTTCCTTTTTCCTCTTGGAGCAAAACCCCTACTTCTTCCACCTGCCACTCGTATGCTGCCCTTGCAAGAAAGGAATCACAGCTTTCATTTCGATCGGCGGCTAGCCCAGCCGCTGCAGCGTTCCCTCTCTGCAGCACTCTGTCTGCAATGCTGCGCCGCTATGGGGCTATCATTTGCTTGCAATGTTAGTAGTTGTGTGCGATAGGAGCAGCAGTTTACACATTTTTGGCTGCGTGTTGGAGCATGAAGGATTGAAGGCTGCAGCTGGAAAGTGCCTTCAATTTGACGGGACGATTCATAAGGGCCGGTCAGTGCCGCTGTGGCGTGTCCGTGTAAACAAAACATGCATGACAAGGGAAAGAACAAAGCCTAGCGACCTAACCTTGTCTCCCTACAATAGCACCGTCTTGCACCGTTGAGCACCCTTTCGTGCCATTGACATTTCCAAGGAACAGCTGTTAAGTGCCTCCCTCCTTTGGGCCGTTTCTAAAGCAGCATAGCTAAGATTGTAGAATCTAGAGCAAAATACTCTGAGAAGGAATCTTTCGTGTCGTAGCAGCAAGCCATGTCTTACTATTTTTTTCTTCAAAAACAAGTACATTGTCATCAGTACTTTGCTACACCTATGTTTTGTCCGGTTGTGGCAGAGTCTAGTCAAAGATGGGAGTAAATTAGTATAGTTAAATCCTATAGCTAACACCAGCAGTAATGGGAGGGTACCGTGCAGGTTCGTACCAGATTTTCCTTATAGAGCTACTCCATAATGTTCTCTCTTTTTTATCTAAGGGCCCTGCATAATGTTCTTTCTAGAACCAAAGAGATTACTTTCTGGAGTAGAAAGAAGATAGGCAGTGCAACACAACTTACTAATTGTAATACAAATAACAGGTCGATTAGCCCTCCAAATCTTGAATACATATATCAAGAACAAGACACGGGGAAAATGTGCAGTCGTTACAACAAAGAAGGCAAGTTCGTGAAGCTTTCATCGCCAGATATCATCCAAACAAAAGGATCGTACCGATCACTCGTCATATATAAGAGTTAAGGAATAATTCACCGAGAAGCCCCTAAAACATCCCTATAGGACTTAATAGTAGCTAGTATTATATCTACAAGCCCGTCATTTGAACGGGCGCATTTTCATGGGCTCAATATCAAGCGCCCACACTTGCATCTCCAGCTCAGTGGCTTGTAGTTGGAGTGGTCGTCGTAGGACGAAGGCATTGTTCTTCCTGCACCTACAACAGCTGCTTGGCTGCCATGGCGCCCAAGCTCCTCCTGCTCCTTCCTCTTCCGGTCGCCTCCTTGGCCCTTCTTCTTGCGCAGCTCCTCAGGGGATATGGGCACCTGCACCGCCTCGCAGTGCCCACACGACCTGCACCTCCCCGCGCAGCTCGGCGGCCTCGACCCTATCATGCCTCTGATCCCTGCAATGCTCCTTTCCTGCAAAGATTAAGGGGGCACAAGATCAGAAATAGCTTTCGCAAGAAAACATAGTGCAGCAAATCATTAAAGATGCATGTGCGACTGGCGCGGTTACCTCCACACTGACCTCAGTGAAGGCGGCGGCGTCGGCATGGAAGGCGGCGTGAGCGGAAGCGAGGAGGAGAGCCAGTAGCAGGAGCAGGAAAAGATGGTCCATTTCGATGATGGAAGCTTTGGAAGCGAAAAGGCTAGCGATGGAGGGGGAAGAGGGGGCGATGATGACGGGGGCAAGGAAAGGCAAAGCTTGGCGACCGGCTCAGAGGAGAGCTGAGGGGAGTAGCGATGCGCGTGCGGGCGTTTTATCCGCGCGCGCGAGCGCGTGGAGATTCTCGGCGCAAGAGGACAAGTGATAGAGAACAGCCGGGGCCTGTGGCTGTAGCTCCCTGCTTGCTACTTTGGCAGTTTGCTGGCTTTTCCGGTGTACTGCCGTGTATACGTGCGAGTTTGCTCAATGCAGTATGCAGGTACGGCTTAAGCAGCTTCGCTAGCTGAAGGTTAGTTACTTGTGCTGCATGCTCACAGGAGATTGTCATTAAGCTGCGGGTTTAGCAGCTTTGCTAGCTAAAACGTTTCCGATGTGGCCGACTTGCTCTACGTCGCGCGCGCAACAAATACGCCTGATGGCCTCTGGTCTTCTTTTCTTTTTTAGCGAAGCCTGATACTCTCTGGTGACTGGTGGAAAGCTTACGAACCGAACATGATGATGGTTGGTCATGGGCTTGGATGATCCATGACTGGTGCAGCCGTGCGGGACGAATAGACAACGGGATTACACGGGCCGGTTCTGGGCCTTTGCCTCATAGTCTATCTCCGTTCGTTTGGTTCACTTTTAGGTAAAAGGTAAACGTCTAATCTATTTGGTGAGCGCGCACCGTTTCGTCTCGGAAAAGCGCTCACATCGGTCCCGACTCCCCTCTGAAATCGACCTGAACCTTATCCTCTCATCCCCCTCACTCTCTCAGTCTCTCTCTGCTCCTTGCGTCTCCTCCCCCGAGCCCAGCCTTCCACTTCTCCTCCCCCGAGATGAAGCCACCGGCTCGTCCGCTGGCTCGTCGGCGCGACCTCCCTCCCTCCTTCGTCATCTCTCCTCCCCCTCCCTCGACCCCCTTCTTCCTCCTCCCCTCCCCCAAGCCCCTCCTTCCTCCTCTCCCCTCGCCGAGATGCAGGATGCAGCCGCCCGCTCGTCGGCGCGGCTGTGGATAGGTGCGTCCTCCTTCCTCCTCTCTCCCCCCCCCCCCCCCCCACCCCCCAGCCGCCGAGACGCATCTCGAGCGCCGCCGATGATGATCTAGTAGTCGGCGCGCCCTCCGATCTGCCGCTACCGGCGCCGGAAGGGCACGAGAGATGGCCGGCGACCACCATCCCCCGTTGTCATCGTCCCTGATGCAGCGGCAGCGAGCTTCTTCATCGCCTGCAAGGTGGCCGAGTGCTGCTGTGTCGGCGGCGATGGCAGGAAGGCGACGGGCGGCGCTGGCATCCGGAACAACCTAGGGTTGTTGTTCAAGCGGGGGTTGATGTGCGGCAAGGAGGTGGAGATGCAGACGTGCAGTTGGTGCTGGTTGCCGTGGAGGTGGTCAGGATGGCTTGGTTGTGCTTGCCCTGGTACGTGTTGATCACCACGGTGGCGTCTGGTATGACCTTTCCACCTGCTTCACCTGGCACTTCTACGCTGAACACCGGCAGTAGCACCTATATGCATCCGTTTCCAGCAGGCTCTTGCAAAAGAATTGGATCCCATTTCTTGTTGGATGTAATTTCATTTTTAAATATTACATCTGAGAGAGTTAGATGTAATTTTCAGGTTAAGAGTTACTTTACGATTTTGTTGAATGTAATTTCAACATGCCAGCTACTTTCATGAGTTCAGTAGATGTAGTTTTAATGTTAGAAGTTACTTTCTGATTTTTTTAGGTAGAGTTGTGATGTTAAAAGTTACATCTACTTGTAGCTTGGACAAAGTTTCATGGGGATGTGAACTGCTACTTTCGATTGGATCAAGATCAGAAGTTATTTTGCCAAGCAATTAGGTTTAGTAGATGGTTCACCCATCACTATTGGATGTGAATTTGAATTACGTTAGATGTAACTATTATTTGTATTTTGATGGTGTGTAGTGGATCCTATATTACAAGAGATATGGTCGTAACTTTAGATTACGTAATTACATCTGACAGATATGTAGGTACTTTTGATACCAACTTAATTAATTAGGTGGTGATATGATTGTCTGATCACTATTTGGTATAAATTCGACGTAACGTTAGATGTTACTATGAGTTACATTAGCGTTTTGTTGGTGTATTGTGGATCCTATATTATTAGAGATATGGATGTAATTTTTTATTATGTAAATACATCTAACATAACTGTAGTTACTTTTGATTTCAAGTTGATTAGTGAGACGTGATTTGATTGTCTAATCTATCAAATTTCTCTAGGCTTCAGCTTTGTGATTTCTGATCTCATTATTTCTGTACTTATGCTGGTAGTAGCATGCAGTTTTGCTGCCCCGGTGCTTTGTTACATTTTTAGCACACTAATTAGTAATTTTCACTTCATAACCTTCGGCTTATTCTATTGCTACTGTTTTATTTTCTACTACCTCCGTTTCTTGTCGTCGTTTTAGTTCAAATTTAGGGACGGAGGGAGTATTATTTTGTGCTGCCGTCATTCATTTGCTGTTTGCGGGGTGGATGGGAAGACGTCTGCATCCGTTGAGATTACTTCCAGACACGACAGTTACTGCAGCTACTAGAAGAAGTTTCTATTGTTTTTGGGTTAATGGAATGTTTTCTTCATTAGTCAAGGTGTAAGATTTGTCTTTGTCTATATAGACTAATAGATTTACTTTTATTCTCATTACTTTGCTGGATTATAGAATTCTTCTCAAGCCGATAACTATATATCCAATCTTTTCTTGGATGTAACAATCTTTTCTCGGATGTAATTCTGGTGCATGCCCTAAATATCACATCAGCTTGATGATTTTTCGTTACCGCTTTTACAATGTCTACTGGGAGTCTGGATCATCCCAATGTTCATGCGATGTCTCCTGCTAGCTAGTATATTGCTAAATTCAAGCTGGGAATATGAGAAATCCTATCTGTGCGAGGTCTTTAGAGGTATGCACCATGTGACGCTAGCCGCCAGGGAGTGCGTATCTATCTTGAAGTTAGACTCCAAGTTTCTTCCCTGTTTGTGTTGTTTTCTAATGGTTGCGATTTTTTTGGATAAGCTCTACATCTGCTAGTTGTTGCTCTAATTTTCTATTGTTCTTATTTTGTTTACAGGGTGGATGGGAATGGGATTTGCATCCATCAAGGTTACTTCCGCACATACAAGGCATTAACTGCAACGAACAGAACAAATTTCTGCTCTTCTTGGGTTACTGGAATGCTTTCGTCATTGGACAGTCTGGCAGAACAATCTTCTTTCTGCCTGAAGTGCAAGAATTTTCTTTGTCTATATAGACCAGTAGATGTAATTTTGTTCTCATTACTTTCTTAGATCTATAGAATTATTTTGAAGCCAGCAGGAAATTTCTGACACGTATATTGTACTTTTTTTCTCATATATAATTCTGATGCACACTGTACATGTCACTCCAGTTGTTTTTCACTTTTTATTACAACATGTATTGTGGCAGTACACAGCTGCAACAGCTCACACGGACGGATCGCACAAACGAGCGAGCTGCGGCCTCACGTGGATGCATAAGAACGCTTTTAGGAATACACAGTTTTTCTATATTGGACTGTAATGGACTGTCAGAAAGTGAGCACCGGATGAGACTAGGAGTGCGCGCGCACTCCCTAGACACGTCCAAAGGTAAAACCGATGACAGATTGTAATGTTCGATTAGTAAGAGCATTTTCAGCGGTGGTCCCTAACTCCCTAAAAAAGTGCCTCCAGATTAACAAGATTTAGGCACTCCTCAAATTTTCGGACACTAAAAAATACAATCGTATTCAGCAATGGACCATATTTCACATTTTTTTTCTATGACATGCAGGTCCTGTTTGTTAGTGGCTTGCACTTTTCTTTTTTCCCTGTTCTTTTTTTTTCTTCTTCCTTTTTCCCAAAATTCCCCATTATAGCGGCGTGCATGGGTCGGAGCTCAGAGGCGAGACCGGCGTGGCAAGGCAGGGCAGCGGAGCTCGTGGCCAGGCCGGCCAGAGCAACGATGTGTAGGACAACACGGGTAGGTGGCCGGTGCAGAGCGCAGGTGGGGCAGAGCCGGGGTGCAAAAGCCAGGAGGTGCGGTGGCAGGGGCGCAAGTGAGGGGAGCAGCGGGGTGGTGGTGACGGGATTGGCGAGGTGGAGCGGCCGGAGGAGGAGGGCCGATGCGCGCCAAGAAGCGAGTCACGACCTCACTCGGGGGGGGGGGGGGGGGGGGCAGTGACAAGGCATGGAAAGGGGCTCCCTTGGGGACCCCTAGGAATGGGTACTTGGAGGGTGTTTTAAGGGCTTCCTTGGTATCGGTGAAGACGTATTTTTGGATCTGGTCCCCATAAGTGAGAATAGGGCCTTGTTTAGAAACTGAATCTCCTCTACAAAAAATCAAGAAACTGAAATTTCGTTGACGGCTGAATGCAGAGGCTTCACTTTAGTAAGTTTCCTCGACACTGAGCTGACATGGGCACCATTTCTCCTGCCCTTAGCTGAATTTCTCCCCGGTTGCCAAAAAGAAGGCCTAAATTTGTCCCTCAATATAGCAAATTCAATTTCTTCAAAGGAATATCTCAATGTAATTCATCCTGTAAGTTACAAGCATGTTACAATACTGTTCAGAAACTGTTTCGACATATTGTCCACTTATCTTGTACACTACCTGCTTCAGCAAGCTAACGGTAGTCTGGCCATTTCCTTTTCATCGGCATTGACAAACCAACTGCAAGATCCAGTTTACACATGAAGCTGAGAAGCACGCTTGGGTGCTTCCCCCCAGAAGCTGCAGGAAGCACCTCCGGAGCTCGGAGGCGAGGCCGGCATGGCAAGGCAGGGCGGCAGAGCTCGCGGCCAAGTTGGCCGGAGCAGCGATGTGCAGGACAACGAGGGTGGATGGCCCGGTGCAGAGCGCAGATGGGGTAGAGCTGGGGTGCAAAGGCCAGGAGGTGCGGTGGCAGGGGTGCTAGTGAGGGGAGCAGCGGGGTGGTGGCGACGGGACTAGCCGCCGACGAGGGGAGGCGAGGTGGAGTGGCCGGAGGAGGAGGGCCACAATGGTATCCAGCCGGGGCGCGCCAAGAAGCGAGCCACGGGCTCACTCACAGGAGGGTACTTGAAGGATGTTTTAGGGACTTACCTATTTAAGGGCTCCTTGGGACCCGGCAATGGGGACCGGTGAAGACGTATTTTTGGATCTGGTCCCTATAAGTGAGAATAGGGCCATCAAGAAACTGAAATTTCTGAATGCAGAGGCTTCACTTTAGTAATTTTGCTCGACACTGCGCTGACGTGGGCACCATTTCTGCTGCCCCTCCTCGGCTGCACAAAAGAAGGCCTAAATTTGTCCCTCAATATAGCAAATTCAATTTCTTCAAAGAAATACCTCAATGTAATTCCTCCTGTAAGTTACATGTATGTTACAATACTGTTGAGAAACTGTTTCGGCACATTGTCCACTTATCTTGTACACTACCTGCTTCAGCGAGCTAACGTTAGTCCGGCCATATATTTTCTTTTGATCGGCACTGACAAACCAACTGCAAGATCCAGTTATTATCGTGCATGTACAACTGGATCCCCGCGCATGCAAAGCACCCTCCCCTCCCCTGCCTTGCCGTAACCCGCCCGCTGCTGATCCCAATTCGCCGAGACACAATCTCCTCTCGTGTTTACACAAAACCGCGCACCGGCCACTTGCTAGCTAGCGTCGGCGTTTAGGTCGTCGTCCTCTCCTTCACTCCAACGCCTCCTTCCTTCCATGCTCCTCCACACTCCTCGCACCCCCTCCATCTCCTAGGATGGAGGAATCGAGCCTTACATTGAGGTGCAAGAATTGGTTGCGATCATGCAGATAAAACACACATTACGACGTAGCTAGTGTCTGGTAATTCAACCCCTAAGCTGAAGCAACCATCCATCCCAAGGCATATCCTCATGTGTGGAATGTGGATTAACCCAAAGATCGAGCCGAGCGCGGGAGATCAAGTGATCGTTACGGCGAAACCGACCGAGGCCGTTCTATCCCAGAGAATCCAGCTTCTTTCGCGACGTTTCATTCATTTCTCTTTGTTTTATTTTGAGTTGATAAACACCGTATGGCAAGTTCACAATACGAAAAACAAGGGAAAAAAAACTTGTGTACGTAGCTTGCAATCCCAGGCAGATTACTTGTTTGCGATGGTTCGTTGGCCTCTCTCTGTCTGGCTTGCAACTTCCAACTTGCGATCCGTATATATAGGTCACCGGTTCCTTGGCATTAGCCTCAGATTAATTAACCAGCCAGACTGAGTGATCACACCGGAACTCACGTGCACTTATATTGATCCGTGCTCGCACATCGATCAATGGCGATCTATGGCAACGTGAGCGACGGCGCCGGGGCGGACGACAGCAACATCATCCTGAACCCGGAGTTCGAGTCCGGGCTGGACAACTGGTCCGGGAGCGGGTGCAAGATCGAGCTGCACGACTCGCTGGACGGCGGCAAGGTGCTCCCGGCGAGCGGCAAGTACTTCGTGGCGGCCACGGGGAGGACCGACACGTGGAACGGCGTCATGCAGGACGTCACGTCCCGGCTGCAGCGCAAGACGGCGTACGAGGCCACGGCCACCGTGCGGCTCTCGGCCGGCGCCGGCAGCGGCGCCGCCGTGTCGCCGTGCGAGGTCCGCGCCACGCTCGCCGTGCAGACGGCCGAGGGCAGGCAGCAGTACATCGGCGTCGGAAAGTGAGATTGCTGATATAATTCGTGCCGGATACATTTGATTTTGCAGCAGTACCTTTGATTTTCTTGGTTTCTGACGGAGGGATTTGCAGGTTGCAAGCTTCAGACAAGGACTGGGTGCAGGTGCAGGGGAAGTTCCTGCTGAATAGCACCGTGGCCAAGGCCACCATATACATCGAAGGGCCGCAGGCCGGCGTCGACCTGCTTCTCAACTGCTTGGTGGTGAAGCACGCGCAGAAAGCCCCGCCGTCCCCGGAGCCCGACTTCGAGGTGATTCTTCTATTACCTGTACGGAAGTTCCGGTCGTACTATGTGGCAACATGGGCTACGGGACGTCGTTCGATCTCTTCATGGATTTGTGAAGATGACATACTACTCATAAAGTTCGATAAAAACAACACATTCAAATTATCGTACCGACTTTCACGTTCAGGTTAAAAATAGATTTTAGTACTCGATCCGGCCACTTCTAGGTATGCTTTGCTACCTGAATCGTACCGTTTTAATACCAGGCGTCTAAGCATGCTATATATGCATAATTGAATAGTGCTACGTACATTATGTTTGTCCACACAAAAATAAGAACAGTGTACCGCTTCTTCAAGTGAGCACGCAGCTTAAAGCAATAGCGACCAGGAAACATGTTGGCGGGAATGTTGACCGGATCATTGGCAAAAAGTAAACAAGGGTCAACTGGTCAAGAGAAGCTGCAGATCTCAAAGAGTCGTGAGTGGTGCACAAAAGTGATTCTGCTGCTTCTTAATTTGTGCAGAACCTTGAGTACGGTGCCAACATCATCCAGAACAGCAACCTGGACGACGGGCTCAACGGCTGGTTCCCGCTGGGCCCGTGCGCGCTGGCCGTGGGCGACGGGTCGCCGCGCGTGCTCCCTCCCATGGCGCAGGAGTCCCTCGCCCTCGACGACGAGCCGCTCAACGGGAAGCACATCCACGTCACCAACCGCACGCAGACGTGGATGGGCCCGGCCCAGATCATCACCGACAAGCTGACCCTCCACGCCACGTACCAGGTCTCTGCGTGGGTCCGCGTCGTCGCGGGCAGCGGCAAGCAGACGATGAGCACTACTTCCCCGCAGAACGTCAACATCGCCGTGGCCGTCGACAGCCAGTGGCTCAACGGCGGGCAGGTCCTGGCGCGCGACGAGCGCTGGTACGAGATCGGGGGCTCGTTCCGCGTCGAGTCCAAGCCGGCGTCGCGCGTCATGGTGTACGTCCAGGGCCCCGACCCCGGGCTGGACCTCATGGTCTCAGGCTTCCAGGTGTTCCCCGTCGACCGCAAGGCCCGGGTCAAGCACCTCAGGAAGCTCACCGACAAGGTGCGCAAGCGTGACGTGGTGGTGAAGCTCACTGTGTCCGGCGCCGACGGGGCGCCCGTGAATTATGCCACCGCCGGGGACGGCGTGGAGGTGCGTGTGCGGCAGGTGTCCAACAGCTTCCCTTTGGGCGCGTGCATCATGCGGACCAACATGGACAACGAGGACTTCGTGGACTTCTTCACCAAGAACTTCAACTGGGCCGTGTTCGGGAACGAGCTCAAGTGGTACTGGACGGAGCCGCAGCGCGGGCAGGTGAGCTACGCCGACGCCGACGACCTGCTCAAGCTCTGCGCCGACAACGGCATGTGCGTGCGCGGCCACTGCATCTTCTGGGAGGTGGACAACATGGTGCAGCAGTGGGTGAAGACGCTCTCCACGGACGAACTCTCCGCCGCCGTCAAGAGCCGGATCGAGGGCCTGCTCACCCGGTACAAGGGCAAGTTCCGGCACTACGACGTCAACAACGAGATGCTGCACGGCTCCTTCTACCAGGACAAGCTGGGCAAGGACATCCGCGCAGCCATGTTCAAGTCCGCCGGCGAGCTGGACCCGGACGCGCTGCTCTTTGTCAACGACTACAACGTGGAAGCCATGTGCGACATCCGGGCCACGCCCGAGGCGTACATCGAGCAGATCATCGGCCTGCAGGAGCAAGGAGCGCCCGTGGGTGGGGTCGGGCTGCAGGGCCACGTCAGCAACCCGGTGGGCCCCGTGATCCGGTCCGTGCTGGACCGGCTCGCCGTGCTCGGCCTGCCGCTCTGGTTCACGGAGCTGGACGTGTCGGCGGCCAACGAGCACGTGCGCGCCGACGACCTGGAGGTGATGCTGCGGGAGGCGTACGCGCACCCGGCCGTGGAGGGCGTCATGCTGTGGGGCTTCTGGGAGCTCTTCATGAGCCGCGACTGCTCGCACCTCGTCAACGCAGAGGGGGACGTCAACGAGGCCGGACGCCGGCTGCTGCAGCTCAAGAAGGAGTGGCTCACGCACGCGCACGGCCGCGCCGACGAGAACGGGGAGTTCAAGTTCAGGGGACACCACGGCTCGTACCGCGTCGAGGTCGTCACGCCCGCGGGCAAGGTCTCGCAGGAGTTCACCGTCGACAAGGACGACTCGCCCATGGTGCTCAACATTAACGTGTGAACCGGTGCGCGATCGAATATCGATATATGGTGGGGAAATTACGTACGTGACGTCCTACATATGCTTACATGATGCATTGCTTTATGCCAACCTAAGCCCCGTATCGATGTCTAAGAAATAAGGGGCGAACCAAATTCATATGTTTATTGGCTTGGTAATTCGTATGATATGCACGCAACATGCGATTTGGTACTGCAATTCTATGATGTATTTGTAAGAAACAATGGGCAAATCAAATTCATATGTTTCACAATTTGATCCTGATTGTCGGGCTCTTGGAGAGATGTATCACATCAGCTTAGCACATAGACTCTTCGAAAAACCCAGTGCCGTAACTGTTCTCCTGAATCTTAAAACAACCAACAGTTTTGTAAAATCGATGATCAATGCCGCGCAAAAAAAAAATATGATCGATGCCGCGATGGTGAATTGATCAACCGACCACATTCTCCGTCCCATATTAAGTGACTTTCTGTTACATGTATCTATATTTTTTTAGGCAAATACATTCATATTTGGAGTCACTTAATATGAAAATCTCCGATCCTAAATTCTTGTCTCAAATTTGTTCAAATATGAATGTATCTATTCTTAAAAAACGTCTAGATACATGTAATATTTTGACAACAATTTAGAATCAGAGAGAGTAGTTATCTTCTGAACTGCCGACTTCCGTAACGACGTGACTATGAATTACAAAATCGATGATCAATGACTGCCTGAGGAGACGAACAAGAACATTGATCGACCCTGGAAACTACTCCTACGGGTTGGACGGTGGCTTCCAGGTCTCATACCGATCATTGGGCCGATCGGCTTCTTGCCGAGGGTCTTGTACGGCCCAACAAGGGCACGGCGTGGCACACGAGGGCTTTTTGACTTGGTTACTTCCAAAGAACGGTGCTAATAGCGATGTGGATTACATGTCTGAGTAGCCCGATGCTGTGAGGTTAGCATCTACATGTAATGGGCAGGTGTGCACTATACTTGTGTGAACAACTTTGTAAAAACATTAATTGGTTGATTTTTCTTTTCCTGGCCACAAACTGGCCAGCAATGCGTGAGACCAACACATAATAGTTTCGTAATGATCCTTGCATTTTGTTATGACCGGTGTTTACATGATTAACGATCCAGAAAGGATTTTATGCAAGTAAACTGTGTTAATGAGGCCATTCGATTGCCCTCTTACCACAAAATGAGACGACGTGCCGACCTGATGTACAGAATAGTCATCTACTGCATTGCTCTATCACATGGATACAACGTGGCAAAAAAAAAAGATTAAGAAAAAGAGATGTCAAACGACATATTCACATAGTTTGGCATCTTCAGGAAAGCTGTTGAGTGTCCAAGTCACGACTGGGAAACAAAACTGGGTTAGCAGATTCAAAGTTCAAGAAAGCTATCGAGTTCTCGTCAAGGATCAGACATCAATGTCGTGACAACATTCCTGTTAGTTCCTGCATGCATTCTCAGGCCGCCTCTGATGTCAGATACTCAGATAGATGAAGCTAATACACCCTGGACCTGGAGCCAGACTCTTCTGTACATCTGATCTACAACCTGCAGCAGCATGAGACAGAACCATTACAAAATGGAATCGACAACCATCTGGAAACAGGCTGAAAAGAATATTGTTTACATGTGCGAAAAGGACAACATTTTTGGTTCAAATTGACAGAGTTCGCTTCTAATAATGCTCAATCAAACGGACAAGCTGATCCAGATTGTCCAACAGGTTTGACAGGTGAAATGCTAAACGCTTTGCAAAATACTCAGAAGTTGCAAGACATCCTTCGTCTCTGAAAGGGCAACGGCTAACATACTAACTTGCAAAACGTATTACCATCATTCAACATACAGCATGTACCAAGTGCCAATTTGAGTACAGTTCATAAGTAATCTGTTACTGGTCGCTACAAAAAAGACAGGCTATACACAATTAAGAAAGTTCAACAAATAACTCCATGAACATCCAGGTCTGTTCATACTCAACGATATATTCTACAACTTTTTGCAAGTCTACTATGATTAAGCATTACGACACTCATATTATTAAAGGCTAATAGGGTAGAGAAGTGCCCATGCTTAAGACGAGGAATATATCTTCAACAGAAACAACTCAACAAATTTGCATAAACCATGAATTGCATCTACATACTACAACAGAAATAATGCTCCTGACCCCTCAAATATGTGTCTCATCTTTACAGAACAACGAATTTGGATGATAATTTTACTGTGATAAGTGTGTGTATTAATATATTCAGTTTGGGTATATCAAGGTTGATCCTGAATTTAACAGTACAGAAGGTCACAATCAGAAAGTATAAATGTGTCCTGTTTTGCTCACTGAAATTTAGAGTATTGCATCGCAATGATGGATTATTTCTGAGTTAGAGCTCAGTAACACAAATCGAAAAAAATGTAATGAGAAAGAAACCTGCAATCGTAACCTCTTGTTCCAGAATTCAAGATGTCCGCCTCCCATAAGGTGCTTGATCATCCTACATTTATTATGATGCATCAGCACAATTCATGACACAGCTTGACTCACACAAACGCTCTAAAATACTAGACAGATGCAAAGTACCCATTCACCTGAAATATATTCGGATACACCCACTGGACTCCCCTAGATTGCTCTGCTGATGGTGTGTGTTGGCCAAACTGTCCAATATGAAGAAACCAGTAAATTATTTTCGTCTATTACACATATAATATTCAAGAAAGTGGGAATACAGTCATGTCGCTGAAAAGAAAAACCTGCAAGGTGTTGCCAGGATGTAGCTGATCACCATAATGATGTGGATGGCTAGATTGCACTCCATAACGGCTATTAATTAAATCCTTTTATGAATTACCTGATTTCAAACACTGACAAAATTTCAAACACTGACAAGAAAACAGTATATTAGTTAACATTTTACTCCCTCCTTGATCGACTTCCTAGAATGTTTGTCATAAAAAAAAACTGTGCTCGCCAACCAGTATAGAAATTAAGTGTAGGTCGGCTCTTCTGCCTGTATTTCAAATAAGGCCTTCGATGATAACCAGTAACTTATAAATTATAATACATGCATGGTATTAGAAGTATGGTGTCTTAGTGCTCTGATGATCATGTTTAAACTTTTAACATGTGGTTCAGGATTCTAATACCAAGGATAACTGTCCAAGTGTCAGCTCTGATGGATGTATAGGAGTTCCAACTGGAAACTGGGGCTGTGAGGCTTTTGGTGGAAACCCTGAAATTAAGAGCATGATTCAGTGGATTGCTGCATCACAGGTACAGGAAAATTGTTATTACACAATCGGATTTCAGGGATTAGTGGTACATATGAACTACTTCTGTTCCCAGTTTAATGTCTGTACTGATATATTAAATTCAAGTACCAACACTATATGGGCGGTCAAAAATATTTGCATGTTCTCTGATGGCTCAACTTTTTGCTGGTTCCAGCTGCTAATTGATGAGGAATTGGTACTGATCCATTGCAAGAATCTCTCTGGTAGCAAGATCAGAACCAACATAACATTTCCATAGCTAATCTTTGTTGTGTGAATTCAGGCTACTCCAAGATTGTGTGAAGACAAGGTCAATCAGTGCATAGATCCTAGGCTGAAGGGAGAATATCCTCCGAAGGGTGTTGCTAAGGTATCCCCTTCTCATCCATTCTGCGGGCGTGCTATTTAACATTGGTTCAGAGTTATTACCTTCATCAACTGTGGCGTTACTGACATTATTCTTTGCACTCTCATCTGCAGCTTGCTGTGGTGGCAGCTCTATGCGTGCAGTATGAAGCAGGGTTCAGGCCCAACATGAGCATCGTTGTCAAGGCACTCTCTCCTCTGCTACAACAAAGACCAGTAGTGCCAGCTGCCTCAGAGCCGGTCCCGGCAACCGAGACTTGAGATGTTTGGTCATGGGACCTCCCAGCACATACCAGCTCGCAATCAGCTCAACCTGTGTGATTGAGAGCGGTCCAGATGTTTATCTAGTGGGATTCTCAATCGGATACAGAATGCATGAACTCCCCTCTGCCAACCCTGGTACCACCCTAGATTTTTGCTGCTTGAGATCTATGCTTTACATCGGTCTATTGTAGGTTCAGGATTCTTTGTTCCCTTCTTTTTACAAACTGCCCATCAGAGGTGTCGGAAACTCTGACATCGTTTGGAATTAGATGCAACATGCTCTGAACTAACATCTGGTGCTCGACGAGGTTACTCGTGGTGTCTCCAAGATCTTAAGAATGTCCTGGTGTTGTTATCGGCACTGGGCTATCTAAAACCTGAACATGTTGAGCCCATTGCTCTCGCCATGTACTTAATTTCAGGGCAGGGTAGAACTCAATGCCATATTTCCTTCTGCGTATCTGGTTACGGTTAAACGATTCCGGAATCATGCTTACAGGAATGATTCCGGGATTAAGGAGGAAACAAATTCGACACCATGCAGCCTGAAATTTGGTCAAAACCAAGCCTACAGATGGGGCAGGCTATGAACTTCTTTGGGAGCTCTCCGCTCCGAACCTCTGTTCCTGGGGTGGGCGGAGTCGCGCCGAAAGATCCAACTGCCTGAAGTTGCAAACTCGGAGTAGAAAATAAGCACTACATGTTCTCCCGGGTTCACTATAAACATAAGAATTTCAAAATTGTCACCGAAAGTTGGAGAAAATTCCCCACCTCCTCGTTCACCCCCTTCGTCTTCGAGTCTATCCACCGCAAGATTATGTCCTCACTCACTAGAAAATGTCTATCGTTCTCCACCTATCAATCGATTGGGTCATTTCGCTATGTTATTCCTCACGGCCACTCTGTTAGATTTCGGGTCCTTGACACCATACTTGTTCCTCGTGTAGTCGACTAGTCATGTATTCGTGTATCACCTTCGTCTTCTGTCACACCAATTAACCCAGAAAGAGAAAGGAAGGGAAAACGCACACGACTGTACTAACTTGGGAGGAGACTGACTGCAATAGAAGAGCAACCACCAGAGTTTAACTTTTCTCAAACATACTGTATTTTTTTTTGACACGTTCTAAAACATACTGTACATTGTATGTGTGCTTACGAGGCAGGAAGACCATAAAGAGAGATGCAGAATAACACACACCGGCACAAAGCTTATCACGGGAATTTCCTCGAGCCTATCATAGATTTATCCCAATTTTCCCTAAAATATTTTGGGTTTTAATAAAGCTACCGTTGGTGTCATTTGTCATTCGACCAAATGTGGTTGAGTTAAATCAGCAACTTTGTCCGGTCATGGGAAATTGTCGCACATCATCATCTCAAGCCGATGTCGAGAAAAGAAGGGTGTTATACACATCGCAAGAACCGGAGGATTTGGTTTGAACGGGAGTCGTTGTGAGTAGGAAAAAAAAATCCAGCCACCAGACAGAAATGGAAAGAAAATGGTGATGAAATACCAAGAAAAAATGTTAGACTTCCCAGCCCCCATCCTAGTGTGTGAATGAGTCTACAGAAAGCGGGTACAACAGTTGCGCCGCCGCAGATCCAACAAACCCTTAAGTTGACCTCCTCAACGCAACTCTCATGCCCGACCCTCCCACAACCCACGTGACTCTCATCGCTGAAGCTCCCACCCCCGAGATCTCCGATTCATCCATAGGCAGCACGAGGGTGCAATGGCCGCGCCGCCGCGGATCTTCCCAACCCTCAACCTTGACCTCAATTTCCCTCCCAAGCCAGACACTCCCACCATGCCCGACACTCCAACCACCCATGCCGCTCTCGCCTCTGAAGCGCCCACCCTCGAGATCTGTGATCTCATCCATGAAGGGCACAAGCGTACAATGGCCACGCCGTTGTAGATCCACCCCACCCTCGACCTCAACGCCCCTCCCACCCCCGATACTCTGACCACCGAAGCGCCCATCCCTGAGATCAACAATCTCATCCATCAAGAGCATGAGCATGCTATGGTCACACCATCCCAGATCTACCTCGCCGTCATGTTTGACCTCAACGCCTCTCCCATACCCGACACTCCCACCAGCCATGCCTCTCTCACCACCGAAGAGCCCATCACCAAGCTCTGCAATATCATTCATGGGGAGCACGAGCCCTCCCTTGATGACCTCACCGATTTCCCCCCACTTGGAGCCATCTCCGCATGCTCCTACTCCCCAATGGAGTCCGACTGTTCATGGGGAATGGAATGGAACATAAACGCCTCTGACATCATCTCTTCCTCCTCCACCACTACCAGGAAGATAAAGATGGTATGCATTACAAGCAGCACACCTGAAGACCGCCTCTACTTTCGCGCCCTTGTTTGCAACACGCGCCTCACCTTCGAGGCGCTCTGCCAGCACCGCACCCATGACCCCCCCTCCCCCCATGGGCCCGTCAAACGTGACATCATCGTCAAGTGGTCCTCCGCCATGATGCGTGACAAGGGCCTCTCGCTGTACCGGAATGTGTGCATCGTCGGCACCATACCCGACGTCCTCGTTGGCGACGCCTTTTGCTACCGTGCCGAGCTCCGTGTTGTCGGCCTCCACCGCCCCTTGCAGTCAAGCATTGACTACATCATCACAAAGGAACGGGAACCCATCGCTACTAGTATTGTCTCCTCCGGCACATACCTCGATGATGAGGACAACGGTGATGTCCTCATTTACACTGGTAGCGGCGGCAACCATCGCAACCGCGTCGGGCAGAACCAAGACCAGACATTCGACCGTGGCAACCGCGCACTCCACAACAACTGCCGTTATGGTGTTGAGGTGCGAGTGATTCGTTGCCATCCCTACAAGGCTAGCCCTAGCCGCAAGGTATATGTTTACGATGGCATCTACAAGGTCAACAGCTACACCTATGGCCCAGGCAAATCTGGCAGCAATGTCTTTAAGTTCAAGCTCGAGCGCTTGCCTGGCCAGGGTGAGCTTGGTAGCAACAACTTTCGCAATGATCAACAAATAAGTTGATGTGGAGAGAGTTCAGTGAGTTTGGCTGGATGCCCTGAAACTGCATTGTGAAGCTGGTGGTGGTTATCACAGATTACTGGACTTTTTCTTGGTAGCGTTGGTGAGCAAGTATACTGCTTTACTTATTATTATTTGTACTGTTTTTCATCTTGCTAAAGATTGTATCCCTGGATTGCGAAACAAATGGGAGCCGCCCCTTGCTGTTTCTACTATGTCATATTTTTATTAGTGGTAGCTGCTGTGATTGTAGCTAGGGCTTACTTGTAGAAAGTATCCTAGAGCTTTAACGGTTGGCACAATCACAAACAGTTTTAAATTTAAGATTTAATTTATCTTAGCTAAGTGTCTGACTCTTTCGCCTTGCCTGTGACCTTTTTTACACTGCGCAAAAGATATCTTAAGCATGACCACTGAGTTTGATGTGCTGGTAAGGAGCTTGAAAGAGATGCTCCAGATGCTGAGAAGATCCTCCATCTGAGTGCATACTCACTCCTCCCTCCTCATATTTAATGTATATGTTTTTTGTCCTAAGCTCAAAGCTTTTAAAATATCGACATCTACAATACCAAACAATATGTTTCATAATTGATTTATTGGTATTAGTTTGATATTGTGGACGCTAATTTTTTACAAACTTGGTCAAGCTTATTATCTAAAAAATTAGAAACCATATGCCTTGTAATATGAAAAAGAGGAAGTATCATACTAGTCAGTCCATCTGTAATTCTGCATGCTAAGTGATGCGGTTGTGGACTGAGGAGGTACTCTTTTCCGCTAGGAAGTACCTGTAACCCTTGGTACCTGCTGAGTACGATAGAAAAACTCATTAAGAAAAAATAGTGGTACCTGGAAGTCGTGTAAAAGAAGTACCTGGAAGTTGAAGAAGACCAGGAGACTGTCTGGTAGAGAGAAGTCTGAGCTAGAAATGTTTCCTAGTAGTTTATTTTAGCGTTTCTTGCACTTTTGAAGTATTTTTTTGTAGATGGTTTCGTCAGAATTTTTTTTGTAGCTCTCCGAGTCCCGGTCTTCTCCCCCTTCAGGCCTCGTTTGGTTCCACCCATCCCTGGGGGGATTGGCAGGGATTTGAACTAAAATCCCAACAATCCCTGCCAATCCCCACCAGTATCGTCGCAACCGAACGAGCAGTCAGAGAGGTCCACGAGCTTCTCAACTGAGAGCGGTCCAGATGTTTATCTAGTAGAATTCTCAATTGGACACAGAATGCATGAACTCTCAATCACACAGGTTGCACTGATTGCGAGCTGGTATGCGCTGGGAGGTCCATGATCAAACACCTTAAGTCTCGGTTGCCGGGACCGGCTCTGAGGCGGCTGACGCCACTGGTCTTTGTTGTAGCAGAGGAGAGAGCGCCTTGACAACGATGCTCATGTTGGGCCTGAACTCAGCTTCATACTGCACGCATAGAGCTGCCACCGTAGCAAGCTGCAGATGAGAATGCAAAGAGTGACATCAGTAACGCCGTTGTTGATCAAGGTAATAACTCAGCAGACACGCGGAATAGAGAAGGGGATACCTTAGCAACGCCCTTTGGCAGATATTCTCCCTTAGGCTAGGATCTGTGCATTGTTTGACCTGGTCTTCGCTCAATCTTGGAGTAGCCTGAATTCACACGACCAGGTTAGCTACAGAAATTTTATGTTGGTTCTGATCTTGCTACCAGAGAAATTCTGGCAATGGATCAGTACCAATTCCTCATCAATTACCAGTTGGAACCATCGAAAAATTTGAGCCATCAGAGAAATTTTCTTAATAGAAGATGTGTGTGGTTGGTTATCATCCAGTTTCCAGTCAGGTTTGGAGTTCAGATACTAACTGGTTGAAGTACTGGAAGCTGGACTAATTAGTTGATGTTCAAGTACATTGGTGAGTTAAATGGGGGTAAATTCAGACCCAAAATAACCTAACTTTTTAGAAATGGTATCAGTCTGCATACGGGTGTCTGGCCAGCCAGCAACTCTCATGATTTTCAGCAATTCAACGTCAAACTAACCTAACTTGTAGAAACAGTGTCAGTCTGCATACGGGTATCCAGTCAGCCAGTTACTGTCAGGATTTTGAATGCTGAACCTGACATGGCGCTCGCTTCAGCTAGATGCTCGTTCCTACATTTCAATGTACTGCTCTTGACCAAATCCATTTCATTCAAATTCCTTAAACCCGAGTCTTTTTCTTCCCACTATTTTCTTTCTAAATTTTACAGTAAACATGGGAAAGATCACTAATGACAGACAAATAAGCAACTATGGAAAGAGCATGCTAGCAGAATAACTAAACTTTGTTGTCCCCCATTTTGTGATCTACCGGTTTCCTTCTAGTCAGAAGCTCCAGAAGAACCATGCCAAAGCTGTAGACATCACTCGTCTGCATCGACCATCGAGTAGGAGCATCCAAGTTAGAGAGGTAATGCATGAAAGAAGGCTTCAGATATTTCCACTACTCATGCCAAGAACAAATTCTCTAAATATCTACTTATTTGTTGACCAATGCCATAGTCGGTGCAATGCTAATGTAGCAGGCTAAGTTCCTTGTCCACTAAACTTGCATACAAAAGCATCTGGTTGAATGAAGTCCAGTGTCCCGACACCCACTCCACCACACTAAATCTGTACACCTCTAGCCGGTGCTTCATTCCTCGCTGGGTCACCCGATTAAAGCAGCTCATGGTGCAATCACAAGCAGCGGCAGAACCAGGATTCAACCAAACACCAGGCCAACATTGTATTATACGTTGTGATTAGTCTAAACCCCAGGCCAAAGCAACTGTTTATACTAAAACATAAGGCAGAAAAAAATCCAAGCCCCAGGCCATGGCCCTAGTTGCCTGGGGCCTGGCTCCGCCTCTGATCACAAGACTCACCGCACTCATACACTATTGGCCTTCCCCTGACAAGAGTGACATGCTCATTGTACACCAGGTATCCACCGTTCTTCCTTAAGACAACCACAACTGGACCCAAATGTGCCACACCCACAATGGCAGCCCAAGTACAAGTGGCCGAGCAATATAAGGGGACATTAGCGAAAATTCTGGGTGAGCAATGTATTCAAACTCAAGGAGAGACCTCTCTTGGTCCACTTTGTTGTGTACAGGGACACGGAACACCTCCTTGTCTTTTGATAGGTCCAACGATATGCAGCCATGCAGGCGAATTTTCGAGCTTTCCTTTGACCTTGAGTTGCTTCGCCAAGTACCAGTTGTTGCTATCGAGCTCGCCCTGGCCAGACAAGCGCACAAGCTTGAACCTATAGACATTGTTGTCGACTTGGCCAGGCTGTAGGTGTAGCTGTTGACCTTGCAGATGCCATTATAGACACCTTGCGGCAAGGGCTAGCCATGTGCCCATGTATGGTTCCCGACACAGTTGCCACCGTGACCAGTGTATAAGAGGACATCGCTGTTGTCCTCACCATTGAGGTATATGCCGGTGGAGACGACACAGGTGACGATGGATCATCCTGCTGTGATGATGTAGTCTATGCATGGTTGCAATGTGCGGTGGAGGCCGACTACGCAAAGATCGACGCGTAAGCAAAAGGCGTCGCCAACGAGGATGCACACATTTCAATAGAGCGAGAGGCCCTTGTCGCGCATCATGGCAGAGGAGCACTTGACCATGTTGTCATGACTACCATGCCCGTGGAGGGGTGCGGAAGTAGAGACTGGCAGTCTTCAGACGTGCTGCTTGTAACACCTACCATTTTCATCTTCATGGTGGAGGAGGAATAGACGACGGCAGAGGCGTTGACGTTCCATCTCATTCCCCATGAAGAGTTAGACTCAGGTGGAGGGTAGGAGTTGGCTTCAAGATCGACAAATCAGTGTGATCCTCAAGGGAGGGCGCATTCTCCCCATGGATGAGACTGCAAAGCTCGAGGATGGACGCTTTCAGTGTTGGGAGAGACGTGTGTGGTGGGAGTATCGAGAATGGTAGGAGCGTTGAGTTCAAGCTTGGGGTTGAGGTGTATGAGTGGCGGCGCGACCATTGCATGCTCCCCATGGATGAGATAGCAAAGCTCCGGCGTGAGCGTTTCGGTGGTGAGAGCGACTTGGGTGGTCGTAGTGTCGGGCATGGGAGGGGTGTTCTGGTCAAACTGGAGGGCGAGGTGGATCTGCGGCAGCATGGCCATTGCGTGCTCTGCATGTATGAGATCGCAAATCTCGGGGATGGGAGCTTTGGTGGTGAGAGCGACGTGGTCGGTGGGAGTGTCGATCATGGGAGGGGTGTTGAGGTCAAGGTTGAGGAAGATCTGCATCGGCATGGCCATTGCACGCTCGTGCTCCCCATGGATGAGATCGCGGAACTCGGTGTGGGTGCTTCATTGGTTTGAGCGACGTTGTTGGTGGGTGTGTCAGGCATGGGAAGGGCATTGAGGTCAAGCTTGAGGCTGAGGTGGACCTATGACGGTGTCTCCATTGCACGCGCTCCCTCGAGACTCGGCCACACAATAGGACGATGGGAGAAGGGAAGTCAAATCATTTTTCCAGTGATTTCATTACCATTTCTCTGTTCGAGGGGTGAATTTTTTTTCTTCTCACAACGATCCCCAAGCCGTCCAATACTCAACGCACCAAATCCTCCTCTCTCCCGATGCGTAAAACCCTAGCTTCACAACGGCTTCTCAGCATGGGTGTTCATGGCCCAATGTTCATTGAATTACTTATAAACCTGCCTCTTTGGTCAATAATGATGTTCTTTCTCCATTCATTGTGTGTGCTGATGTTAGTATAGGAAGCAGGTGCCGACACTTTTTGAAGCACATAGATGAAATGAATCTTGATGAAATCACATTGTTTGCACACAAAATGTTGTCCTGATGCCCTGCCATGGCGAGCTAGGAATATGGTTTTCACTATGTCTCGTCTCCTCTTATTTGACTAAATTACATCATGGAAGAACAAAATTCTATTTCAGTCAAATATGAGGTGGAGCATAGCGAAAACCATCTCCCTAGTTCGCCAAGATTTTGTGTGCAAACGATGTGATCTCGTCAAAATTCATTTCAACTATTTGCTTCAAAAAGTGCTGGAACCTGCTTCCTATTGTATCATCAACACAAACAATGAATGGGGAAAGAATATTAGTTCTCGACCAAGGAACAGCAGATTTAGAAGCAACTTAATGAGTGGGAGCCCATTCAAGAAAGAAGCAGACTATGGCGACGTTGGCCCAATTGGGCCATGAACAACCATTCTAAAAGAAGCCATTGTGAAGCTAGGGTTTTGCACACATCGGGAGAACCGGAGGATCTGGTCCGCTGCGTAGCAGAATTCAACGGCTTGGGAAATCATCGTGAGTAGAAAAAAATCCACCCTCCGAACATAAATGGTAATGAAATCTCAAGAAAAAATGATGGTCTTCGCTACTCCTGTCATCCTAGGGTGTGGTTGTGTCTCGAGGGAGTGCTTGCAATGGCGAAGCCTCCACAGATCCACCTCACCCTCAAGCTTGACCACAACGCCCCTCACATGCCCGACGCTCCCACCACCCACGTCGCTTTCACCACTGAAGCCCACCCTCGAGCTCTGTGATCTTATCCATGGGGAGCACGAGCGTGCAATGGCCGCTCCACCGCAGATCCACCTCACCCTCAACCTTGACCTCAACGCCCTTCCCATGCCCGACACTGCCACCACCCATGTCGCTCTCACCACCGAAGCGCCCACCCCCGAGATCTGCGATCTCATCCATGGGGAGCACGAGCGTGCAATGGCCGTACCGCCGCAGATCCACCCCACCCTCAACCTTGACCCCAACGCCCTTCCCATGCCCCACACTGTCACCACCCACGCCGCTCCCACCACCGAAGCGCCCACTCCAGAGATCTGCGATCTCATCCATGGGGAGCACGAGCATGCAAGGGCCGTACCGCCGCAAATCCACCTCACCCTCAAGCTTGACCTCAACGCCGCTCCCATGCCCAACACTACCACCTCCCACGTCGCTCTCACCCTTGAAGCACCCATCCCTAAGCTCTGCGATCTCATCCATGGGGAGCACAAGCCCTCCCATGACGATCACACTGATTTCGCGAATCTTGAAGCCATCTCCGCAACTCCTACCCCCCACACGAGTCCAACTTATCATGGGTAATAAGATGGAACGTGAACGCCTCCGCCCTTGCCTCTTCCTCCACCACCACCACCACCACGAAAATGAACATGGTGCGTGTTACAAGCAACACGCCTCAACTTCCGCACCCTCATATGAAAGATGCGCCTCACCTTCAAGGCTCTCTGCCAACGCCTCATCCATGATCCTTCCCAAGGGCAGGCAGCCGTGACAACATTGTTAAGTGGTCATCTGCCATGATGTGTGAAAAGGGCCTCTTGCTCTACTGTAATGTGTGCATCGTCGGCGCCATCCACGGCGTCCTCGTTGGCAATGCCTTTTGCTACTGTGTCGAGCTTTATGTTGTCGGGCTCCACCACACCTTGTAGCCAGGCATAGACTACATCGTAACAACGGGAAGATCCATCGCCACTTGAGTCGTCTCCTCCGGCACATACCTCGATATGAGGACAATGACGATGTCCTTTTATACACTGGTACTGATGGCAACCATCGCAACTATGTCGAGCACCACCAAGACCAGATGGTTGACCGTGGCAACCTCACACTCTACAACAACTTTCTTTACGGTGTTGAGGTTAAGGTCAACAAAGTCAACAGCTACACCTACTGCCGGGGCAGATCTGGCAACAATGTCTATAGGTCCAAGCTCGTGCACTTGCCTGGCAGGGTGAGCTTGGTAGCACCAAGTGGTATGTGGCGAAGCAACTCAAGGACAAGCTTGACTCTGAAGTTCACCTGCTTAAAAGAGATACTCCATATATTGAGAAGAAGAATAGACTATGAAGGTCCTTCAGCTCGGTGCACGTGCAATGTACTCCCTGCTTTTCATATCATAAGGCATATGTTTTTTCTCCTAAGTAAAAAATAATTAGATTTTTATCAAATTTTTAGTCAACTACCAATAGCTATAAATACAAAAAAAAATCATGGTTGATCTATTGGTATTAGTTTGATACTGTAGATTTCATTTTTTTAATATATAAACTTGGTCAATCTTAATTTTGTTTACTAGAACAAAAACCATATACTCTGTAAGATGGAAAGGAGGAAGTACCGTACTCGTCAGTCCATCTGTAATTCTGCATGCCAAGCGATGAGGTTGTCGTCTCATGTGAGGAGGTACTCTTTTACGCTAGAAGGTACCTGCCGAGTACGATAGAAAAACTCATTAAGTAAAAGAAGCAGTACCTGGAAGTCAAAGAAGACCTGGAGACTTGACTGGTAGAAAGAAGTCTGGTCCAAGTAGACGGGCCAAATTTAGTTCAGCCGAAAGATGAACCATGGAAATGTACTTTTCTCCAATTCTAAATGCAAGCTTATCAGTTGGGAGTCTAACCTTTCTGTGTTACCGAGGAAACTATCAGTTTAGTTGAGACCCGTGATAACCATCGTAGGATTCCATTCGTACTGTAATTTGTATCTGAGTTGCTGGATTGAATCTTTAGGTGCAAAATTGTTAATACAACAAAAGAATGTGTCTCTCTTTGAACATCTAAATCTGCATATGCAGATCGAACAATTCAGCATCTTCTGCGTCACAGGCTGTATCTTGCATGGCATCCAACAATTCCAGAGGATCTGGTAGATGGAGGCTGAGTCTGGATGAGACTTGTCCCTCGCGACGAACGTGTGCACCTCGTTGTGCACCTCCACCCAGCTGCACCCGGCCTCCTTCCTCATGCCAGCCTCGTCCATCCTCCGCCGCACCCTGTCGGCATCACGCCACTCCCCGCGCATCGCGTGGATGCCCGACATCAGCACATAGCTCGCTGAATCCCGGTTTTCTCCCCCCTCAGAGAGCTCCATGAGCCTCTCTGCGGCCAGTTCACCTGTCTCCAGGTTGCCATGCAGTCTGCATGACGCCAGCAGCATTTTCCATATCAGGGCACCTGGCCTGAAAGGCATCTCCTCGACCAGGCGAAGTGCGTCGTAGAACTTGCCGCTCCGTCCCATCATGTCGACCACGCAGGCGTAGTGTGAGGGTGTGGCGCCGTGCTGGCTGTGGCTGGCGATCGCTCTGAAGAGAGCCACCCCTTCGTTCACCAGCCCAGCATGGTTGCATGCTGCCAGGACTCCCAGGAAAGTTGACTCGTCCGGCTCGGTGCCCTTGATGGAGCGCATCTCACCGAACACCTGCAGCGCCATGCTCGCGTCCCCGTGCTGCACATACCCATGGATCAGCGATTTCCAGGATGTCACATCGCGGTGATCCATGACATCGAACGCAAACTTCGCAGGGGCAATCTGGCCGCACTGGGAGTACAAGTTGATCAACGCGTTCCCGGTGCAGATCTTCATGTCGCACCCTAGCTTCAGAGCCAGGCAATGGAATTGCCTCCCTTGGTCCAGCAATGCCAGATCAGCACAGGAGATCAGCGCGCTGGAGAAGGCGTAGTCATTTGGCATGAGACCTCGCGAGTGCAGCATGGAGAGCAATGCTATGGCCTTCTCACTGAAACCATTTTGGAAGTTTGCCGAGATTGCGGTTGTCCAACTCACAATGTCAGGATTTTCGATATCCTTGAGCACAGCCTCGAGTTCTTGGACATGACAGATCCTGCCATACATGGAGAGCAGAGCATTTGACACCCGGAGATCACTAGTTAGGTCACGCTTGATGGCCGAGAAGTGAAGCTGACGCCCCAGAGCAATGGATCCACAGGCGCCAAGAGCAATTGAGAATGCGAACTCGGTAGGCTCGACGACGCCCTCCGAGATCATATCGTCGAACACTTGCAATGCGTCTTCTGGCCTTCCATCTCTGATGTGCAGCTGCATCATGGAGGACCAGGTTACCACGTTCTTGCAGTTGAGATTGTTGAACACCGCCTTTGCCATGTCAAACTCACTGTTTCTTGAGTAGAAATCGATCAATGCACTCGATACGTACATGCTCTGCGACTGCAAACCCATGGCCTTGATCATGTAGGCATGTACCTGCTCACCAAGAACCAATGGGCAACATGACCCCAGGATGCTCGCCATGGTGTGCTCGTTCGGCTCCACCCCCTGCCTCAGCATTTGATGGAGCGTGTCGACTGCCAGCTCGAACTCGCCGCTCCGGCAGAACGCCGAGACGAGGGAGGTGTACCCCACGACGTCCGGCGACTCCATCCGGTCGAACACGCCCTTAGCCGCACCCAGATCGCCGCAGCGCGAGTAGAGCTCGACCAGGGAGCTCCCGACCCACGAGTCGCCAGCGAACCCGGCACGCACGGCGAGCGAGTGCACCTGCTCGCCGGCCCGCAGCGCGCTGGCGTCCGCGCACGCCGCCAGCGCCGCGTTGCAGGCGAAGTCGTTCGGCGCGACGCCGGACGCCACCATGTCCGCGAACGCCGCCATCGCCGCCTCGGGGCGCCAGTTGCGCGTGAGGCCGGACACGGCCGAGGTCCAGGCGACGACGTTCTTGCGGGGCATTCGGTCGAACAGGTCCAGCGCGTCGCCCAGCCTGCCGGACTTCATGAGCCTGTCCAGCCGCTTGCAGTCGTGGACGACCTCCGGCGGCTCGACGCGGCGTCGCGGCCGTCCGTGGCTTGCGGACGCCGGGAGGAGCTTGGTTTGCATAGCGGCCATTGGTCTCTTTGCCCAGATCCACTCCCAATGCAAAGGCGCAAAGCTAGCTAATCTACAGCTTGAAGCATTTCTTTTCTTTCCTGTTTTGATCGGGACATTTATTT
Organism: Brachypodium distachyon; assembly: GCF_000005505.3. Taxonomy (NCBI): domain Eukaryota; kingdom Viridiplantae; phylum Streptophyta; class Magnoliopsida; order Poales; family Poaceae; genus Brachypodium; species Brachypodium distachyon. The sequence goes on along the minus strand of NC_016131.3, from coordinate 9,576,476 downwards.
TCTTCTTTTTTTTGCAGAGGAATTGAACGAGTGTTTCTCAGAGAAGGACGAAATGGATAAGCTTCAGTTACTTCGGCCGTTGGGCTTTGTAACTTATGTGGGCCTAACCGAGCCCATTGGGCCTGTATTAAGGCCTAGATACCAAATAATTAAGGTCCAAATCTCAAATACTAAGGCCCAAGTAAAAGCTGCAGGCTGGTGGCTGCCTTTTTTTCCTTTGAGGGCCTAAAACTTTTTGCGGCCTGTTCCGTCATCGCCAAAGGTGCACCTCATGCATGTCCGTGTTCGCAAACTTATCACTAAAACCGACTTCATGTGGATGCCACGCCAGAAAAGAATAAACGGCTTTGAAACCAACAAAGGGATCCAAAAGTGAATAGTTTCGAACGATGAGGGTTCAGTTTTAGATGTTTCCACAGCTTTATGACCAAATGTTTATTTAGTTACACTAGTGCAATGCCCGTTTGTTGCCACGGCCGCTTAAACATGTGCACACGAAAATTCATGTTTATACAAAACATAACAATATAATTGGACATTCAATCAAAATGATCTCGGGGCCGATGCTAGCAGCCGCGGCCACGGACATGGCACCCAGTCCACACTGCCCGCCGGCCGTGGCTGGCGTCAGAGCAAGCGGTGGTGCAGTGCATGAGAAATGGTGGATAGCGACGATCAGCCCTGGACCCCTTTGCTCGTCTCTTGCACGATAATCTAATCCGGCGCCGACGCGTATCGAGAGCGGTCACTGCAGGGAGGTGCTGCGCAGGCAGTTGAGTCGGCGGCGGCGGCCCGGGAAGGCAGCGCTGTGGGAATAGGAAAAGGAAGGTTCGATGGAGTGTAAGGAGACACGGAAAATCAGAACATGCACGGAAATTGATGCACGGCGGACGACGACGAAGGAAACCTTCCTGCTTTTATTATTAGGCATAGATTACAACCAAATATGTACTGTACTCACTTGGATAAACGATTGTCCTAATCCAATCCACCCATTTGGCAGAAAATATTTTTTTTCATCATAAGTCACAACTTGGTACCTATTGGAACTTCCAGTCTAACGAGGTACTACAAGATCAACTTTAAAAGAGATCACACCAGATGGTTTTTTTCCTGTGCAACTTATATCAACATACAAGCACACATAAAAACACATAAAACTGTCACAAGCAGGGAACTGCTCTAACATAAGACGGCAATGGATCACAAGACCAAAACCAATAATGGTGATCTGTTACAAATTTCTATATATGTAACCCCATACATGCATCATTTCACCCACGCAGGTGCATGCATTTGGGGCAAATTAATTAATCGCGCATACAGATCAGGTGCGAAAGAATCAACAGAGGTTACACACCTTATGTCCATGTCATTAGCCAGATCAAATCCTTAGCTATATAAGCACACATTATATAGCCCCAGTTAATGACACCACATCCACACACCCACACCATTTGTGTATATGTATCATGTACGTATACGTATACGTGCACGTAAGTACGTATGGCCGGCCGCGGCCAGTTGCATCACGGGCCACGAGGGGGATATGCGCTTCCTCCGGTGAAGTAATGCCCTTCCGTCAGAAAGGCAGCAGAAGAGCTGCTCGAAGCGCCGTAATGGGGCTGCTGCTGCTGCGACCTGTATTCCACGGCCGGCGGCGTCGGCTTCCAGTGCCGCTTCCGCTGGTTGATGAACCAGTTGTTGATCTGCTTCCCGTCCAGCCCCGTCGACTCCGCCAACGCCGCCTTCTCCAGTTCCTGGGGATCCAACGCCATTACGTTTTATTGCAAATTATGCTCTCACGTACATTTGCACAAACCGATCCATACGAGATGCGTGCGCATATGCACGACGAACGGTGCAGATCGACGCACGTAGTAGGTAGGTACAGTATTTACCGATGGATAGGGCCATCTGTAGTGCAGCTGCCACCAGTGCAGGAGCTTCTGGCGAGCGTCCCTGGGCAGCTTGCCCTTCTTCTTCTTCTTGGAGAGATCCCTCCAGAGGCTAGTCAGGTAGCCGCTGTACTTGCTCAGGAGGTGGCTCTTCAGCTCATTGTCCTCCGCGCATTGACTCGTGATCTCCGGCAAGCCGTCCGCGTGGCCTGCTTCTTGCTCATCATCTTCCGAGGAACCGTCATCACCTCCGCCGCTGTTGTCATCTGCTTGTGAATTGTGATCAACCATGAAGCTCTATTATTTTAGGGGGGGTATAATGAATCTCGTATCAATATGTATAGGCTAGGACGTGATCAGACCGGACAAGAATATAATGTACCATAACTTAATTTTGTTTAATCTAGTACAACAACTGTAATTCATTTATGCGTTCATTTTGCACCATTACATATAAAACTAATTAATTCTTTGGAAGATGGTATGGAAGAGTGCACGCACACATGATATCGACATTGTCTTTATCTTTTCTCTACTCTTTCTTAATGTACAGCTTGCGATGATGGTATGCCATCCCCCACATGTTCCAAAAACGTACGAGGGCTAGCTCCAAATCTAATCTAATTTCCTGATCAATTCTAAAAAGTACACGAAAGATTCTGGAATACAATCCTCACATGAAACATATACAATTTTGGTGGTTTAGAAAAATGCCAGTACGATTTTACTCTTCAGAAAAAAAAATGCCATTGTAACTTTGCAGTACTCCCTCCCTATATGCCATTGTTTAAAATTTCAGACCAAAATGCCCACTTCTTCTTCCTTGCTCTTCTCCTTCCGCACTCCGCTGACCTTCTATTCCTCAACCATGGCAGGCTGGCAGCACAATCCCTCCCTCCCTCGCTCTCTCACCTCTCGTCCATGCCTCTCTTTGACACGATCGTGACGAGGTACTCATGGATTCGACCTCCATGCCTCAGCCCGGGACGGGGCATAACACCCAGACCCTAGGAAGTCTAGCTTATGCTTCTCATAGTATGTCCATTGTCCAAACAGTATATTTCAATAAAATTATGTTTATGGATGTGTCAGGATTTTGAAGGGGGGAAAAAGTCCAAAAGGACTAGTGAAACACAAGTCATATTTTTGTTACTTCCCCAAATAAAATAAAATAAAAAACATACTTCATCCAGGAAATTCAAGTTCCAAGGGTTTAGTAGCTAGTGGCAAGAATGAATTGGTATCTTTTTTTTTTTTGCGGGTAAGAATGAATTGGTATCGGTGGATGGATCAAGGGAACCTTATTGCAGCAATTTTTTGGCTTGTTTCTCAAAACAACAATTTGAGGTTACAAAGATTTTCACGCATGACTCAAACTGGCCAAGCCCTCATGTTCGACAGCAAAAGTGAAAGCCAGAGCGAGAGATGCTACACATGCATGCATGCAGCTCTGACGTGGCCAGATGGACTCGGGCCCCGCTCTGCATGCATGCAATGCACTCACGGCCCCGCCGGCCGGCCACCTGCTGACCGTCAATGCATAACAAACCCACATCATTGATCATTCATAGTTTCATACCTCTCCCAGCATCAATCCGGCCAGGCCAGACGCGTGCATGAGTGACAACAGATAAAAACATCTGATCAGACGTCCACATGCCCATGCAGAAGCCGCCACCGCGATTGGGCTGGCAATTAACCTTACGTTGCATGCGTACGACGCACGCAGAGGCACGCACAGTGCATGCTGCTAACCGAACTCTAATTAACCGTGTAGCCACCTAGTACCTGTACTAGATAAACTCGAGTCCACTCCCGGCCCCCTCTGATGAGAGCGTGCCAGGTGACGACCGGGAGACAAGGCCTAGTGAACTCGTGGTGCACGATCGATCGATGTACACTGTGCCCTCGGCTTTTTTTCCTGCATGCGGCTGCACGTTCCTCGGGGCTCCCGGCGTACGATTCTTCAGATAGAAATTAGCTGGATCGAGCTGCGCCAGTTAGCGTACAATTGCTACAGTGCTGCACCCTGCAGCTATAGCTACCAGCCAGCAGCCCTTTAAATTCACTCTCGTAATCGCTTCAACTAAATTTAGCACCTTGCTTTATTAATTAATTATCCTTTAACGTACGCAAAGCTTTGAGTGTTTTTGGCCGAGAGATCTGCATGCGAAATTTTTGTCATGGTGTGCTACTGTAGAAATAGTGGATCAGGACGGTCCATCCATAAGGGCTAAGCAATGCGCACACTTGGTTTATTATTCACCCGGACCTCTCATTTTTGTATTGTCCAGGCATAGTACCGAACTTAGTTAGTACCTCCTACACATGCCAAATTAACTACGAGTACTAGCTAGTGTTTTGTAGTATTCCGTATGAGCATTTCACACGGGAAAGCCTGATCAAAACAGTGCAGCTGAAGAATAGCCCATTAATTAATGGATTACTTTGATATATGCATGCAACTGTAATTTTTGTGTGTTTAAGAAATGCCACTGCAATTCTCATCTTTAGAAAAATACAAATGCAAATCATAGATTCTTCGAAAAATATCACTATAATTAATGGTTCAAAGATGCCACTGCAGCGGCACTTTTGAAAATATCAGAATTGTAGTGGCATTTTTTGGATTTATAATTTTTTTTGAAGGAAAACTGTAAGGAAGATCCCTACAGTATAAATAGGAACATAAATTCGCATCCGTGAGGACTTGAACTCAGGTGTTGAGATTGTACATCCACTCCCCCAACTAAGTGAGCTAGTCTCACTCCCTAATTTATAAGTTGTAGTGGCTATTTTTTAGATGATCTGCAGTGGCATACATCAAAGTAATCTTTAATTAATTGTTTCGTCTATCTTAACACTTTAAAGCCCTACTCCATTATCTAGTTTAGCCAGTTTGTGTAAAACTGCTAACATGTTACGTTTTTGTCTAGAGATAATATGTTGTTCCTTGTTGTCGCAAATTACATTCTTGGTCCCTTGTATTTCTTGTATGCCTCTGGTCTCCACCTTCCTGAACGGGAAAAACCTTACCCGATTCGAAATGGTATCGTCGTTGATGTGGCATGGTTTTTTACGCTTAACTAGTGGGTCAATGTGTAAGAGACAGTAGGCAATTTCTTGTTGTCCCAACGCTTGATTCATGCAGGGGTACAACAGGCTTCTTGTGCGTGTCCCATGCATCTCTCGATGAACCTGCAAAACGCATCTGCAAGCATCATCTACGTCTCCAACAGCATGTTCGCACACCCACTGACCGCGGTGTCCTTTATGATATGCTCCAGAGCTGTCGCTTGACGATTCCCTCCTCCATGAAGCACTTGGCCTGGTAATATCATCACCATCCTGGTGACGTGGTTATGACTAACCGAGTCCTCAACCTGGGGACACCCGCTATGGCCCAGCTGGGGGGCCATGTAGAAGCCTACTACAACACCAGGAGTCCAGATGCCTAATCTTGCGCCTCAAGATAAGGTAACTAAAATAGGGTTTATCTCTCTGTTGTAACCGACTTGAATTCTACCCGAGACTTAGCCTCCTGCATATATAAAGGACCAGGAGGGGGAACCAAGAAGGACAAGACGCCCTAGACGCACTCGCCAGATCCAATCTGAGCACTCTAGCCTCGATGGTAACCTCTGTAATCCCATCAATACAATCTTCAAAAAGCAGGACGTAGCGGTATTATCTCATCGAGGGCCCCAAACCTAGGTAAATCCTTGCATCCTCTTGTTTGTCAACCGACGGGTTCGCCAACGCACACGTTAGCTTTCCTAGATACAAGCCCTCCGATATGGGCATTTGTCGAAGTCACCCCTTCGTCACCTGGCGCTGTATTGGTGGCACACTAGGACAACTTGGTATGCACTCTCGTGTTCGTGGCGCCCATCCTAGTGACCCTCACAATGAGGGCGATGAGGCCTAACTTGTTAGACTTGCCATCGCCAGCTATGTGACAACACGCTCCTGCTCGGTCGCTCTCTCTCTCTCTCTATCTCTATCGATCTCTCTCTGCGTGACACACATAGAGGCCCACTGGTGAGGCACCAAATTCCATGTGATTTAGGAAGATAAGAGAACAAAGGTGTATGAAATAAGATGAGCGATCGAACGTGTACTTTGTGAGAAAGGACCAAATACATACTTATCTTTATATTGATGCATTTGCATACTTGCTAGGGCAACGGTTAAAACTAGTATGTCGCAATTGTTGCCTCGATCACTTTATTTGATCTCAAATCATCTGTATACCCTCTTGGGATTGTCTACGATCGTTATCCATCATATCTCTACACCCTAGCTAGTCAGCGACTCTTCCCTCTTAAATTTCTCTCTTCTCCATTGGTCTGATAAGTGCAACATGTTGCCTTGAAAACCATGATAAGTCAGCATTATATCCCCATTCGATGTTAAACTGCACACATGTTATCCTTCTTAACTGGCAGCAACTGCCTCCTCCTCAGCCATCCTCTACATAGGGTGCAATATATATTTATTTATTTATTGACGAAAAGGCAGCAGCGCTGCTTTTCATCCTCTACATACGGTGCAATATATACCGGCCAGCCATAAACTAGCACCAATCATAGTTGTAGATGAGGCACCAACATTTGCCTGGAATGTGCATTCCTTGGAGATTCGACGGGTGGTAGCTTTGAGTTGGATTCTTCCCTCACTTGACTGCAAATTGCCAAATTGCTTTTCCTAATTCTTAACTGTACTAAATTAGTAGAAAACTCAGTCACGTAAAATTTGTGCTACAAAGCTTGAAATAAGATGTGCACTTTTTCGGTGTATGTTATATATGGAATGATCTATAGACACCCGCTTGATATGATTCGCTTGATATGATAAAATCATGTGCGCACAGGGACAACTGACGGCCACATGACAATTTGCAACGTTTTCTATAGAGATAAATAAGCGTGTACCGGGGTCCCTGCTGCTTAACAGTCAGCTCTGTTTCCAATATATGAATCTGAAAAGAAGAATAAACATATGGGTGTATGTTTACCTAGTGTAAACGAGTCCATCTGCGCCTCGATGTCCCTGAAGAACTGGTCGGCTTCTTGTATTGGTCTTGTGAGCTCCTGCTTGTACCTCACCAGCACATGACAGTAGGTCTCCTGTGCATCAAAACAGATTCATAAAACCCCACATCTCTATATGCTATGTGCAGACATGTATGCAGCATAATCTGTAGCTAAAGTTGCTAAACATGTTACTTCTACAGAGATCCTTGAGAAGTCACCATCGCAGATCTTAAGATACTTAATCTATTGCCTATTGGGGCAATTTATAATTCAATAAATTTCGTTTATTACCATAAACTCGTCAAGTTCTGCGTCCAACGAATCTTGCCGCTGGTCGCCACAATCTGACTCTAGCTCGCCGGCGAGGGCGCATAGCCGGCCGACAACCTCCTGCGGGGCTCCCACCTGAGATAAATCAAAATATGGAGCACTAATTTGATATACACAGTAAACCATGGAAAATTTCAATAGAAAAGAGACAATTACGAACAAATTAATGGTGATGGCTATGCAATCTTTTATATTACATACATGCGTTTGATGTTCTCGGGAAAAAAATTACATGTGTTTGCCGGCCGGGAACGTACCTTCTGGCACTCTATGAAGGATCTGAGGAGAGCCGGGTAGAGAGGGTGAGACATGATCTTTGCCTTGATCGTATCTGTGCTCCTCTCATGGTTGGACCGGGTAGAAGGTTCCGAGCCGGGCGCCGGCGCCGGCGGTGAGGTTGATGTCGTTGTGTTGTCTAAGGTAAGGTGGAAGGGCGTGGAGGCCTTGGAGCCACCAGAAGGAAGAGGAAGCTGATCCATGAGTGCTATACTTATCTTCTAGTTGATCCTAATTATCTAGTGAGGGGGTTAATTGTGGCAGAAAGGGCAGGACGGGGCCTAGGTCAAGGGAAAGCTTGCAGTCAGAGAGAGAGAGAGAGAGAGAGAGAGAGAGAGAGAGAGGCTTGCACTTAGAATCCACACACTTGAGTTGGCCGGTAATGCAGATGAGAAAGGGAGGCTAATAATGGAAGGGAACAATAGTTGTTGTTAAGTGCACTATTCTTGAAGAAACAAAAACGTCTGTGTACCGTGTCATGAACAGTCTAGTACTACTTAATTATGATCATAATTGATTAACCTATAGCCGGTATAAGCTAACAAAAGTTCAAGAGTGTGTGACATATAGTTAAAGTGCAAGTTAATCATTTTATAAACATAGTCGGTTTAAAAAACATAGAAATAAGACGTTTTTTCCAGGAGTTAAACAAGATTTTGAGAGATCAAGTACTTCTTTGTATACCGTTTGATATGATGCCAAGGTACAGCATGCAGTCTGATCGCTCAATATTTGGATCTCAAAGTCATATTAAGTGGGTTTTGTGTGCCCAAATCCCAGTGTGATCGAGCTAGCTAGTGCTGTGTGGGCAATTTGGCCATGTCATGACTTATTTATTTTTGAAAAGGATGACACACATCATATGATGCACACAGCCACATGTCAAAATGATAGTGTTTGACATGGTCTTACGATTTTAGGATAACTTTGAATAGTAGAGCGGGTACTTCTCAAATCTTTCATGTCGTGTTAAATCATATGAGCAACAACCTTAGAGTGACTAAACCACGTTTGAGCCACGAGCTCACTCTTGACCACATTACTTTAAAAAAATCATTAAATACAAGTTATGAAAAAAAGAAAAACTAGTAAAAAAATTACGTAACTACTCCCTCGGATCCTAAATTGTTATCGAAATATTACATGTATCTAGACGTTTTTAAAAAATAGATACATTCATATTTGGACAAATTTGAGTCAAGAATTTAGGATAGGAGGAGTATATATTTGACATCACACGACTAGAGTCATGACACCACTACTGCTTAAAAAAAAAGACCACTATTGCCTTTTAGCTTTACAAGAAGAGCTGTGTCGTCCTTCTTTTCCAAAAAAAAAGTTGTGATTCCGTACCATGACATGCAAAAGCGCTGAGGTGAACTCTAGAGTTTTTCTTTTTCTTATAGCCTATTCAAGAAGTCAATTTTACCTTTTAATTATTAGCATTCTCCTCCTCCCTCCTCTGTGTCCTTCATACGAATAATTTTTCTATATCGCAGATATAAAGAGACTCAATCAACTGGCACATTGTCGCTCTTTTGTACATGCACGCATAGAGATGATATATAGCTTTGGGCCGCTCCAAATTAAATCCGGATGAACAGTTGCGCGGTACGTTTTTTCTCTTAATCATTTTCCCCACTGGGTCTTTTAGTTTCTTTAACCTCCCCATGGTGTCATAATCTAATAACACGTCGAAGTAAACTGATGACTTAGTGTACAAACATGAGTTAGGCGTCCTAATCTAACATCACGGCCACTCACTTCAACCTCGATCCTATAGAATCGGGCCATAAGAAAACAAAACCCGAGGGACTCGATCGCGAAGGCATTCCACTGGAGAAGAGTCGTCTTTCACGTACGTACCCCTTGGTGGTGTCCTGTTTGAATTATAGAAGAAGGATCCCTCGCGAATTACTCTAAGGTTTTTCTTACGACGATTCCCCTGTGCCTTTCTTTCACTTTCTTTCCTTGCTTTCCGCCTTCAGAAAAGGCCAGCACTGTAGCAATACTGGAGTAGTAATAAATACTGCCACAGCAGTTCAGAGAGCACGTCTCAGCTGAAAGTTCATGCACATCACGTCAAGAAAACGAACGCCAGGCCGGGCTAGCTGCACACGATCGAGACCGCTGCTGTTGCAAAGACATGAAAGCCGTTCGTTCGTTCCGATATCGTCGTACCAATCCAAAAAGAATCAACAACAAATGGTTTCATATGTTTTCGTTCGCCTTTTCCTTTGGTTTATCTCTCTCCGGAAGGCCCGGCCGTCGCTGCAGCGGTGCAGTGCCGAGACAGCTACCGTGCTCCCGCATTTACACGCTCCAAATAGTTGGGCCATCATGTCTCGTACGGCGGCACAAACAGAGGGCCAACGGATCTCGCATGCAGAACCTTGGGGTTACTCCATTAAGGTTTAGGACAGAACTGAAATGTTTGGTCAGTTAATTAATTTTTTTCTTCCCTGCTTGTCCCTACGAGAGAACTAATAAAGAGCACAGTTCACTGCCGTTAGTAGTACTCCACTAGTCCACTGCTGATGGCATAGCAACAACCGCATCACGAGTAGTGCAGCGTAGCGGCAAAATGGTCCAGATCTGCAGACGCTTAATGAAGAATCTCTACTCACGGCAGGTTAGCGAAAATTGTGGCAAAACTTCTGGGCTCATTTTTCGATTACCAAAACTGTATAGCGTCTGGGCTTTGCTGAAATGGGACTGCTAGTTCTAAGTAACATCCGGATCAAATCGTCTGCGTTCGTACATTATTGTACAGCAACGCTGGTGAAGTTGTGCAGGGGGCAGAGGCCCTGCAGCTCGCCTGCCTGCGTTTTCATTTACGTTTGAAGACAAGATGATTCAATGCTTAACGTTCTCTGCGTCCTAATGAAAACAGCTTTGTACTCCAACGACGGGCCGGCCCCTCGTTAATTCGCTAGATCTGGTCGGTTAATTCGTTAGATCTGGCGACATGCTGGAGGAGCACCGCTCCTTCTTTTATTTCCACTGCTACGTACGCGCGTCTTGCACACTTGATCTGCTGGATTGGAGCAGAGCCGCAGATGTAAAAAATTAATGGAGCTAGCTAGCTACAGGTCAAAGAAAACATGCGTCCATGCATATGTACGTTGATTGCCTGATCAGATCGATCAAGATAACTTTTACACTCTCGTCACAAAATAAATACAACATGAGATAAATCTTAAACTGATACATTTATTTATCCAGTTCAAAAATGTAGGACGTATAACTTTTGTTGATTGTCAAAAAATTTAAACTTTGACCAACCATATAACAAAAAATATCATCATCTGTGGTGCGAAATTAGTTTCTTTAGATACGATGTGATACATATTTTCAAAGTATATTGGTTTGACACTGAATATGTTCGTATATTTTTACTGTAAGCTTGGTCAATTTTTTTATTTTTTTGAAAAGTAGAAATAGATTAATTACTTAAAGAGTTGTAAAAATCACAAGTCAAACTTCTCGCCGCGCAGGGCGGCACACCATCAAACGAAACACCACTCTGGCTAGCATTACTGAACTTTGCTAAATCATGCGCCACGCCATTATTAAGGCGATTAGTGAACTGGAATTTGATCCCCTGGATCAGAAGGCGCCAAGTGCAAGATTTCTTGGATTAACTTGGTTAAAATTTAGAAAGTTTGACTATCAGCAAAATTTACACGCTCTACATTTTGGAACAAGATTATATACCTGCCCACAAAAAAGAGAGGAAAAATGCATAAACCTCTAGGCTTTGTAGCTAGCTACTCTCAGTTATCATCTAGCAGCCCAATTGTTCATCAGCAACATCTGAACGAATGCGTCATCATGGATGGGGTGTGCTAGGACCATATGCATGGCAATTTAAAAGTGTAGTACCCTTTGATAATTAAGGTCACTGATGTATTGTCATTGTGCATGTGTGAAGGATGGAATTGAATGGACGCGGGGGTTAGCAATCACGCAGCTGGTCCAGCGCAAGCAGATCAATCGATCGAGGAGGGGAATTAAGGGACGATATGCATGGAGACGAGCGCGCGATTCGCGGGGAGTTTTTTGGATTTTACCATTTCCGGCGCGCCGTTGGTAGCAGACATGACTCATGAGCACATGAGCCATATATACCATGTCTTCCTTCCTAGGCATATTTGGATTTCGTTTTTTCTCCGTTTCTAGCTTGTGTTACCTCTAAAAAGATTTCAATTTTCTTAAAAACAATTGAGTGAGTTCATTAGGTATACGTTGTAAAGTGTCAAAAAGACAAAATTTCAGATATTATTAATGTTGGATTTGTCTCTTCTTCTTTGTGTACAATGAATTTGCATTTGAAATTTTGTGGGATTCCGAGACGTTCGTAGTGAACTCACTTATCTATTTATTTTTAAAGTTCTTAGGGGTGCACCTAGGGTGGGGGCACAGGATATTCTCTCGTGTTAATTGCTCAAAGCCTACGTGACGCTGGTGTATGCAGCAGTACAGTCGTGTATCATAGTAGTGTAAATAATTCTTTCTCCGCATTTTTTTTCGAGGAGGTTCTCAACATTTAATTCTAGAGGAAATGTGTTAACCAAAACTTAACCATAAATCTCGACCCGGAGAGTTCTCGTCGTCATCTATCAAAATGTACATGTAGCTCGGCCCGTCGTCTTTCATCGACGTACGGTGCATCACGAAGAGGCTTGATATGACCCAGTTTTAAAAATGAAAAGACAATAAAAAAAAGGCACCATGTGTCCCAACCATTCGCCGACGAAATTGTAGAATAGTAAAGGTCCGGATGGCAACGGGGACGAAACCCGTCGGGTAGTGGCTGCCCAAACCCGTCCCCGCGACCTTCATCTCAGACCCGTCCCCGTCCCCGTCACCGGCTGCGGGTTTCAGTTTTCTCCCAGCCCCGTCCCCATCGGGTTTTTCGTCCCCGTCGGGGAACCCGAACCCGCCAACATTTCAGCACCAAGCCAAAGTTGCAGTAGCAACATGAATGAAAAACAACTCGTTTCAGCTCCAAGATAAGACAAAACATTATAATTTAGGCATCATTTCACACATATAACAACATCATATAGTTCTCACATATAACAAAACCATTTCACACATATAACAACACCATTTGGGATAGAAATATGAACTGTACCAGGCCATTTTTATAGGTCATATTGAGTTTTCGTGGGTTTCCCGTGTATCGGGTTCGAACCCATGAAACCCGCTGGGTTTCACTTTTGACCCATAAGCAAACCTGCAGGGATTGAATTTGACCCAAACCCGTCCCCTAATGGGGTAAAACCCCGCGGGTTTTCGGGTTTCGAGGCCCCATTGACATCTTGAAGTAAAGGGCCTTCTGCTTAAAGATAACCTTTAATTCCAAATTAGGTACCTTGCTAGCTAGCCAGAGGATGCCAACATAAGATATGAGATGCATGTCCTTTGGGTGTCTTTTCTCAAAAAGAGAAAATGTAGTGTATGAGTTCGATCCTAACAAATCAAACGTCGCTCCCAAGAAAAGAAATTAAAGGAGGGTCAGATTGTACGTGCGACATCGTAATCTTTCCTTGGCCAATCGATGATTCCTAGGAAGCAAGAAATGTATCCCTAGGACGGTTGCTTAATTTGTTGACGTCAATCAATCACCGGGAGGATGGATGGGTGAAGAGCCATATATCCCTGCCTGGCAACAGCAAAAGCAATGGCTAATCAATCTAATTAATCCAACTGGTTGTGCTAGGCGATGGATGATGACGCGCCACGCCAGCCCGTGGTGGCCAGCGCGCGCTCGGGAACAAGAGTTCGTGTTGCCGTTGCGCCACCTTACCGCAAAGAGTTGCGGCCAGCCACCCTGCGGACGTGCTGGGGCCGCTGCAGCCTTCTCTCCGGCCAGGCCCGGCCCGGCCTTGATTCCTTCGAAACACAGGAACCAGGAACTTCCGCGACTTACTTTTTTTTTCTCCAATTACTGAGTAATAAACGCATGGCCAGCGTTTATGCACGCAAAAGAGAAAAACCAGACCATAGAATGAACTTGAATGAAAATAACAATAAGAAATTTAAGAAGCATTACCTATCCTTGATCACAGGACAGCTTTAAATTCCCGCGTTACTTAATTCAGGAACGCCAGATTTACAGCGACGTACTGTAGCATAGAGCTGGACACACGATGGATCTATTGAGAACCGAGTAATGACGACACGATGACGACATCAACGACACCAAAAGTCGTTAACAAGATCCGGCGAACTCGACAACTCCCAAAGGCTCTTTGCCTCTTTCCGAGAACTCCCGATTTATTTTCCGTCTATGACTCTCTGCGTACGTACATTCTTGCTGAAATCCCGTGCATATATAAAACACCAATATTGATCGAAACATCAGCTTCTGTGTACCTGCACATCTCATCGCTGCGCCTATTTTTCTCCTCGAACAAATCTGCGCCAAAGCTGCCGCCTACGCTAGCACCCCGCCATTGCCTTCGTGGGCCGGGTACACGGCTTTCTCCACGCGCCTGGGCTGGCCAATGGCTTACCTAGGCCAGCCACCGCCCACCAGCCCGTCAGGGCCCGCCGCCAGCCTCACCTGGGCCATGCTCGCCTTTCCCGTGCGCAAACTTGGCCTCTGCCCGCGCCTTGGGCCTTGGGACCGTAACGTCCTTAACCAGGCCTACAAGCCTGCTGTTCCCACGCTTGGGCCTCTGCACGGCCGACCGAGCGTTGTCTTCCCGATGCCACGACCTATCGATCGACCTACCCCCGATCGATCGACCGGGATACTTCCCCTTAAAAAAAAAAATCTCGCTTGGATCTGATCTCGCCGAGAACCGATTTCGCCTTCTCGAGCCCCGATCGAGTGCGTCGCACGCTGCCGATTCCGATTGACTCCTTTGGTCCCCTTCTCTCTAAATGGAATTACAAACCCGATCTGTCGAGGATACAGTGTGTCCGACACCCGAAGCCCTGAGACCATGTGTCGTCGAATCATCATGGTTGTTTGCATGATTGCATCATTTTCTGATGTTACTGACACCGGAAGTCCGGAAGAGCCCTGAAACCTTTTTTTTTTCATGGGAACTCTTGAAAATTCCTTTTGGTACAATGTTTTTCATCCTCCCATATTTTCATAATTATGTGCAATTCAAGTCCCTTTATGGATGCTTAATAATTCCGGAATTCAAGCCTTCTCAAAGGCTGCCAAGTACTTTTTCTCCAAATTCTTCTGAAAAAAAAGTTTTAGTCAAGAATCTTACGACAAATTATTAGTACTACACCACTTGATGACGCGAACTGGTAGTACGGCTAGGGCAGCATAGATTTCAGCATGAACAAGATTTGGTGTAAGCAAATGATATATAATGAATGGGAGCTCAAGATTACCAGGCGATATGTATTACAAGGAGAAGGAGCCAAAGCTATGATATGGACATGATCTACCATTATTCACTAAGATGGTAGCATACTCGATCACTTCCACAGCATGCTGGGCCAATGGTCCATAATTGGCTCGTTATTAATTATTGAGATAAGATTACATTTAGGCGAGATTACACATCTATGAGCGAGCAAGGAGATCAAATCGCTTGCTATATACAGGCACACCATGCCGACTCCATGGATCAATTTGTACTGACTGGCATGCATATTAGCATATACCATGCCGGAAAATGCGGTTCAGTTTCCAGTGTTCAAGAGCCACAAGGGGGTTATGCGCTTCCTCTGGTGAAGTAATGCCCTTCCGTCAGAAAGGCAGCAGACGAGCTGCTCGAAGCGCCGTAGAGGGTCTGCTGCTGCGACCTGTACTCCACGGCCGGTGGCGTCGGCTTCCAGTGCCGCTTCCGCTGGTTGATGAACCAGTTGTTGATCTGCTTCCTGTCCAGTCCCGTCGACTCTGCCAACGCCGCCTTCTCCAGTTCCTGCTGGGGATCGCCATATGTTGTTAATGTTGCTAAAGCTCTCTCAATCATATCCGAGCCGCGCGTACCGATGGGTATGGCGATCTCCAGTTTAGCCGCCACCACTGCTGGAGCTTCTGCCGCGCACCACTGGGCAGCTTCCCTTTCGTCTTCTTCTTGGAGAGCTTTCTCCATAGGCTGCTCAGGTAGCCGTTGTGCTTGTTCAGGAACTGGTCCTTGAGCTCCGCCGCCTGCACCGGCAGGCCACCAACGTCGCCGATCTCTTGTTCGTCTTCGGTGGAAGCCTCGCCTTCGCAGTTATCGCCTGCCGATCCAGCAAATTGATTACCAGAGGTGGTCAGCAAATCCAGTGCACATTTAATAACAAGCAACCACGCATATCTGTTTTGCTATGGAAAAGTCACGTGTCCTTTAGTTAGCATATGAGAGAGGGAAGAGTGGGAAACTGGTAACTTAGATATTAATCTAACGGCTATAATGCGTCAATTGAGATTTAAGTGTTTTGATTTTAAAAATAGATGCCTCAAATATAGCCACACCCTATCAAAAATAATCTTTGTCACAATCATGGGAAATGGTGCTCGAGAAAAGTATGTCATGAACAGAATAGGGATGTTCATGTGTTTAGCTATTTATCAACAAAATATTGCATGTTGGCTTCATTGACTCATTGTCGAGGAATTCTTTTTGACTACTGCCCAACTGAAGAATAGCTAAGTGTAGAGATCTCCTAAGTGTAACTTAGCGCATCGAAAAAAAATACAATGAGAAACTTAGTGCAATCAAGCATGCGCACCTAGTGCAGACGTGCTGATATGTGCCTCCATGTTCCTGAAGAAATGATCGGCTTCTTGAATCTGTCTCGTAAGCTCTTGACTGTACCTCACCAACATAACGCAATAGGTCTCCTGCACATGCACACAAAGAAGATATATATGCAGAGTCATACATGCGCAGGCAGGCATATAGCTAGATACATATACACATAACTTGCTACCATGAACTGGTCGAGCTCTGGGTCGGCTGGCTGTTCCAGCACGTCATCCGAATTCGACTTAAGATCGTCGGCGAGTGAGGAGAGCCGACCAACAACTTCCGGTGGTGCTCCGACCTTAATAAGAACCAGCATTTGACGCGGCAATATACAAGCTGTGAATGCATTTGGTACATATCAAAGTGCATACGTACTTTCTGGCAGTCAATGAAGGCTCTGAGGAGAGCCGGGTAGAGAGGGTGCGACATGATCTTGGCTTTCATAGCATCTGTTCCCATGTGGTAGCTAGACTCGCTGAAATGTTCGGGGGCGGGGAACGACGGTAGCACGCGCCGGCTCCGTTGACTGCGGTGGTCCGGTGGCTGATTAGTAATTGACGTCGTAGAGGCAGTGTGATCTTAGGTGAGGAAGAAGGGTGTAGTGGTAGGGGTCTTGGAGCCGTTGGCAAGAAGAGGGAGCTGATCCATGCGTGCGCGTGCTGTTATGATCAGGTCGGTGATCGACTCGGTTTGTGCTTATATTTGATGGCAATTCAGGACGATCTGTGTGGTGTGTGGTTTGCAGTTACCATCCAGAAGAGATCGACATCTAGCTGAATAGTCATATGGTGGGATCGGGAAAAGGGTGCAATAATAGAAGGTAACAACGACGACATGGTCGTTGTTAACTATAAGTGTGATGTTCTTTTCTCGGAACTTTAGGCAAAAAACTTTACAAATTAAGAAATGATTGTACATTGCAAGATCAAAGATAAATAGTGCTATGTCCGTACTGCTAATTACAAATATGGATGGCAGCGGCCTCCTCAAGGTATGCAGATAATTAATATTGATGCATCTTTTGATGCGGACCTCAAGGATGGAGCCACGGGAGCGGTGATTCGTGATGCTTCTAGAGGGTTAATTGGCGTGACTAATAGTTACTTGCCAGTGGTGTATGATGCGACTATGGCTGAAGCGTTGGCGCTCCGTAGAGGAATTCAGTTCGCTCAAAGTCTGGATTGTTTGAATCTCGATTAAATCAGACTGCAGCGACGTGGTGCAGGAGATGACGAGTGCACAATGGCCCGCATCTTCAGCGGCGGCTGTCTACATCGACTGTATTGAAGCCCTCAAAGATCT
This sequence comes from Brachypodium distachyon, assembly GCF_000005505.3. Classification (NCBI taxonomy): domain Eukaryota; kingdom Viridiplantae; phylum Streptophyta; class Magnoliopsida; order Poales; family Poaceae; genus Brachypodium; species Brachypodium distachyon. The sequence continues at coordinate 9,558,917 of NC_016131.3, read as the reverse complement.
AGGTAATGTTATCATTGAGCATTGTCCTCCAGAAGCCAATATGGTTGCTCATGAGCTAGCTAGAGTAGCAAGAGTTGATCCACCCGATATTTGGTTGGATGATCAATGCAAATATAGTAGTTTTTGTCGAGGTTCTCCACAGGAACTAGGCAGCGACAACAATGCTCGGTTAAAGCTAGATCACAAGATTTGATTCTGGAATTTGTAACAAATAGTGCAATATTTTTAGTATTTTTGTTTTACTTCACAAGCAGACATCAAAGACAGGGCAGATCTACATTGACAAATAACAGGGACAACAAGTAATCTCACGAGCTAACAAATAAGACAAGGATAGAAGCAAATTGTTTAGGTATGGGAAAGAGTACAACAGGGCACAGACAAGTATACTATCACAGAAATTTAAAGCACAATCACTAGTACATATTACACACAATTCTCAGGAGAAAAGACTCAATAGTTAACAAGATCTCACACTGACATTTAAGCAAACAAGTTGCAGGTGCTCAAAATCAGCACAAGTTCTCTCAATTCAGTTCACACAAACAGCAAGCAACAGGGGGAAAAGGGAGAGAGATTTAGATGGGGATTAACTCAGGAGATGGGGCAGCAAGGAGTGGAGGAAGGGAAGAGGGTTCCAGTGGCGCTCGTGCTTGCCAGAGGCGCTTGTTCTTCACTTACTGCAGCAGCTTGAGGGGACGAGGAGGAGCAGCAGCTTGGAGACGAGGAGGAGCAGTAGTAGTGGATCGGGAAGGGGCAGCAGCTACTTCGTCGGAGGTGCGCCCCCACGCTGGCCTGGCCGCGGCGGCGGCCGGTGGTGGAGAAGGAGGTCAGGGGAAGGAGAAGTGCCAAGCACAAAGGGGATCGTTTTTGCATCCAGGCCCTTCTTTTCTCTTCTTCTTCCGCAAATTGGTCTTTTTTTCCTTCACTTCAGCCCTTTCTTTCTTCTTTCCTTATGCTCAGGTCCTTCGGTGTATAGGTGCATCAGCAGCTCGTCCATAATGAGAAGAGTATGTGCCTTTTCCCACTTAACTGCAAAAGAGAAGCGACAATGTAATTTTTGCCACATATTACAAGTATTTGTATAAATTCTTGGCATTTTAGAATAATTCAAAGTTCAAAACACAAGATTTCAAATAGAAATATGTCCAGAAAACAGTGCAAATATGATGCTTATCATTGGACAACCCTCCTAGTTTTCTTATTCAATCTCTTATTGATGATGTTATGCTGGTTTAGTTCATAATAAAGCTTGCCATGATGGCTTTCCCTTAAAAACAAACAAACATGACAGGTCCGAGAGAACCCGGTAACTGGTGTCTTTGGTTTTAACAAAGATTTGCCTTACTAAAAAGTTGGCCAGCCAAAATTTTGGTTAACGTGAATTGGATAACGTCCATGTGCCCTCTCTATTTCACTGTTGCCGCATATGTCCCTTGCCACGATGGTGGCGGGCCCGATCCCGGAAGGAGGGTGTGGAGATCCTTCGGCTACCTCCTACGCAGACGAGCTAGAATACGGTGGTGGTGATCCTGAATGTGTGTTGGCGGTGGCGATCTTCATATACACAGTTTCTAATCGGTAGAGTCACGGAGGAGCGGTGCCTACAGTTGCCGTGAAAGGTGGTCGGGCTTCTAGTGTGAGGCTTTGGGTTGGTGGTGTGTGGCTTCGACAGTGTCTAGGGCTCAGTTGCATGGGATATTAGCAAGTGCGTCTGGGTAGGGATGTTCTTTCCGTCCCCAGTTTCAGCTAGTTGTGTGTCTCAACGACCTGCTTGGCCAACCTTGGTGGCGGATGGCAAGATTCAGAGTGCTCTTCTTAGTGGCTGATTAGGTGCGGACGGTGTGCTTCCCTACCCTCATGCATGGGAGGCTTCGACGTGCATGCTCCTAGGTTGCATGGCGGCCCCAGATGCGGTCGTGGTTGTCAGGACAACATATTTGGCGGCTTCAATGCAGATCTTGCTTGGGCAAGCGACGATTGGATTGGAAGTTGAAGAGGCCGTTTCAGAAGGGGGTGAAGGTCGTCTGAAGGGCGTAGTAGGGATTTGGGTGCTAGAGTGGCAGCCCCGAATTATGGTGGTCTTTGGACGGGTGGGCTACGTTTTCGTCGTTGCCGGAATCAGGGGCCCAATCCCGCTCCTCCCATAACAGTGTCGGTTCTCTATCCTTTAAGGTGGCCAGGTTTGCAGGACGGTGGCATTGTCCCAATCCCGCATCTCCCAAATTTGTGGATATTCTTATTTTAAAAATATGTGTCACAAGTGTAGATTTTTTTCTCCTCTTGTAGAACATAAAAATGAGCTTCTTAATAAACCAATATAGATACCACCTGATAAACGTCCACACGTTAACCTGTATATGTATCCATTTAAAAAAAATGAAATTAACCCCATTTTGGACGCTATGTTTGTCACACGAAGGCAAAATCTTCTTTCGGTTGTAGGTATGGTTCTATCGCTCGTGCGCATCCTAGCTGACTTTGTTTAATTTTTAAGCTTTGTAAGTGTAGCGTCTTGTATGCATTCATGCTTAGGTGTGGAAAATTATTCTATAGCAGGGCTTAAAGTCTCGGTAAAAAAAATATTTCGAATCTCAATAAATTTTTAAAGTTTATTTCAAAATGTCTTAAACATACTTATTGAATTTAGACGCAGATTTGACAATATTTGAATTTAGTTTGAGTCTAGTATCCATCAAACTACTCTTGTTTTGATCCATAATAAGTGTCTTAGTTTTAGTACATAGTTGTACTAACTTTGTGCTTAAACCCAAGATACTTATTATGAATAGGAGAGAATACTGTACCGATGTTTCAGAAATTTAGTTAAATCTTTGCACCCCTGGAGTGAATGAGTGTTTCCAGAAGAAATATATATGCCAATAGACATGTGCGGTTATGCATGGTTAATTTCATTGTGCAACAAATTGACCCTCGAAATATATATATGTGTATGCGAAGTATCGAACGACACTTGCGGTCTGGCTACCAAAATATGTCACCGACACTAATCATCCATGTCCGTACGTACTCCACTTCGATCGAGGCCGGACTCGAGATGGCGATGGAGGGATGAGGACGTGACAGGACGTCCTGCGCGGCATGAGCTCGTGTCGCCGCTGCCAAATAAGCGGGCAGTGTGTGGTCCTTTCCTACCGCTGACCCCGACCTGCCGACTGGGTCACTCATATTTGAGAGTTAATTTCGCGCGATCACGATTTTGTGACAGTGGTCGTGCAAAATCACAGTTGTTGCTAACAATCTCATAGATATCATAATTTTTGGGGGAGTCTCAAAAACCCTAATCTCGATGATTAGGCGGGTTGATGGTGTTTGTGATGACCGGAGCCCACAAGTCAGTTGCCACGTAGCCTCTCCGACCCGTCTCCAATGCCACCCGGCCCACAAGTCAGTTGCCACGTCAGCCTCCCCGACTAGTCTCCAGTGCCACGGCCCACAAGTCAGTTGTCACGTCAGCTTCCTGACCTGTCTCCAATGCCACGTTGTGAGCCGAGGTCGTCAGAAACACCATCAAACCGCCTAATCATTGAGATTAGGATTTTTTGAGTCTCCTTACCCCAAAAGTTATGGTTTTGTGAGACTATTAACAGCAACTGTGATTTTGTGAAACCATTGCTACAAAAAGTGTGGTTCCGTGAAATTTACTTCATATCTGACAGTGCGGTGAATGCGTAGCTTCCTCCCAGAAACAGAAACGTACAGTGGAAAACAAAATGTCCCTTTTTAAGGTTCTTTTTAGCAAAAAACAAATAGTAATCTGTCCGTTTTAGCTGTTCGCTGTCGGGTCGCTGTGTTAAATAGGCTAGCTGTGGCTATCCCTCACGTGGACTCTTCGGTACGGCTTGAAGCTAAGGCATCGGCATGCAGTACAGTACAAGCATCTTCTGATTCTGATGTATGTGCAGCACGAAGCACAAGCCCAACACGGACGACCACAGTGGGGCTGCCTGCCGCGACCGCAGTTTGTATCGTGTCTCATAACTTCTGTTTTATTTATAAGCCTACCTATTCTCTTTCGAAATACAAAATAACTTGTGTTTTTTTTAGAGGAAATAACTTGTGTTTTAAGCGAGGGCACATATGGCGGCGGCGTGGGCTTCTTGGGTACCGTTGAGGCTGGGCCGGGCCCGCCGGTTTGGTGTCTGTAGCCTTTTTCAGAATTCGCGGTGGTGGCCAGCTGCGGCCTGCGGGGCTGTAGGCCGCATATGATTTCGGACAAAACGATTTAGCGCACGGTCTCTGCACGCTAATCATATCTTTGTTTCTGTTAGTTTCTAAAAAAAAAACTTTGTTTCTGTTCATCTAAAGGCGTAACAGTTAGTTCAAAACATAGGTGTTAACCACGAATCTTGTGAATTTGGTCAAGATTTCTCTACTAGGTTGAGCAGTTCAGCATATGCATAATAGTTTAACAATCGCAAACTGATATTCCTACTCAAATAGGTGCCCTAACAGAATGGACTGCTGTCTCGTTAAATCCACGCACGGGATTTGTTTGTTGTGAGTAAATTAGTACTCCCTTGCATGCCAACACGAGGTGTCATTGCATTAAGATGAGTCAAGCTTGATGAGTACAAGGTTACAAACATTATGAAACAAAATTTAATCTAGCATGACATAATTAACAAGTTCTTTTTAAGGTTTTCCGATCTAAACATGAGATCTATGCAACTTCAAAAGAGACGTGAGGATCTTGATCGTACGGCTATCAGTGTTGACTGAGAATCTTCTAAATCATGGTATTGACTTTTTCGTCTATACATATCTTCTTAGATCGTAAGGATATTTGTGAATCGAGATGGAAAATTTGTACCATATATCCCTGAATTAAGATACCGAATAGTTTTCAGGTACATAGGTGTTAACCAGTTGACTCCTAATCTTGTCATGTAGGATAATTGCTGATGTCGAGTACGAGACACGATAGAACACAACTCTTAGCTAAAAGTTAATATATTCCCTTTGTATATCATCACGCTTAGTGCTAAGTATTGGTCCAAAGTCACATTGAGACAATAGAACATAGTACATCTTAGCTAAAGTGAACCTTATTCCCTTTATATATCATCGTATTTAGTGCTAACTCTTGGTCCCGGGTCAGATTAAGACAATAGAACAAACTCTTAATAAAGTGAACCTTATTTCCTTTGTATGTCGTCGCATCTAGTGCTAACTCTTGGTCCAGAGTTCAGAGTCAAATTAAGACACCATGCTGTACAAGGGCATCTCCAATGGTGGCCGTTACTAATTTTTTTCTCTCTCTTTTTTAATATGTTTTGTTCTTTTCTTACTTTATTTTCTTTCTTGATGGACCCACATGTCATCATCTTTCATGTCTTGGTACCCGTGTAGAGGCGGTTACTTCTTCAAGTAAACACTACCTCTTTATTATATTAAGGTCTTATTTTTATTGGTCTAGTATTCCTTGGTATCCGTGTAGTAACCATCGTTGAATATGCCCTAGGTTACTTCTATATGTTTCAAACGGTAGCATGCACATTTTCCAAGATTTAGCTTTGTATATTGTGGATTATCTCATAGAAAATTAATATCAATAGAAAATTCCTTGGATACGAGTTTAACAATCCATGTGTGTATAGTTGGAAATTGTACGTCCGCTATATTAATAAAGAGAGCACTCCATTTTATTTCCTTGGAAGTAGGCGATGTAAACGGGTATCCGTTTGACCCCGTTTCAGGCCTGCACACAGCGTCCTTTGACAGCAAAAGAGAAAAAGCTAAAACGAAATACTGTGCGGGAAATATGCTTAAGCGGGCTTGCCGGCGCCGGTTACCGCGCCGTTTATATCCTTACTTGGAAGGCCTTCTGTTATAGTTGTAAGCTAAGTATACGTAGTCCATACGTCCTGATTGAGGATTCAAAATGGGTACCTAACCAATAGTTCTACTCGAGAGTGGAGACTAGGACTGTTCAAATTTCAAAAACAGAAAAACCACAGGGGACGGCTCAGTTCACGTCCTGTCACAGTATGCAAGCAGAGCTGCCAAGCTAATACGGAGTACGGAGTAAGCTACGAAGGAAAGTAAAGATTCTAACTCAAATCATTTTTGCGTTGCCCCCTGCCTGAAACCGTGAGACCTGACGGGCTCAATAGTTCACAATTCGGGTAGTTGCCGCTTGGTCAAGAGAAGGAGCATGCTATCATCCCAACGTTTGCGACACGTTTGACAAGTTTCTCGTAGAAATTAGTGTTTGTCTGGTCGCATTGACAAAAAGTGCTCGAGAATTCCCGATCTCATTCTCATCACTCATCAGTGCACTTTAGTAGGAGGATTTTTTTTAACTTTCACCAGTGCACTTTAGTAAAAGTTTCGTGTTACGCCTAGAGTCCGTTCCAACAGCTGCGTTCCAAATGACAATGCCAGAACACAAGC